>NW_026692478.1:0-1200000 GCF_021218885.2 Marmota monax | reverse complement strand
CATCTCAGGTTTGATCAAGTAGATTGAGAGCAGAAAACATTGGACCTTGAACTCACTTCTCCCTCCATCCCCACCACCCTACATGACATGGAAAAATGTTCAGTGACAAACTTGACACAGGCCAGGCCACAGAGCCAAGCTTGGGAGAAGTTTGTTTTTATAGTACCAACACTTAGCAGATTGAAATCTGAAGTTGGAAACTGTTTATATCCTTCCTGCTGTTTTTCTGATGTTTTCATTTGCTGAAAGGGCACTGTCCCTTTTCAGAGGCTGTAAGGCCCTATTAACACTTGTTATACTAAACAGAGGAATTCCAGGACCCAGGAAGAAGCACACAGGGCTGACTGCTCATTTTCATTTAGTTAAACTGTTTCTAAATAATGTCATTAGATTCAAAGTTCATTTATCTGTAGCATATGGATTTTCCCAATGTATAAACCATCTCCAAACTGAACTATCTCTCAGAAAAAAAGCTATTTCCTGTTACAGATGCTGTTTCCACCTCACTCAATTACAGACTGGAAACTTGCCACAGTGTGACAGTAAATCAGATAATGGAAGAGTATGGGAGACTGTTGTGAGATCATCTAGACCCTCAATATTCAGTGTGATCCTAAAATCAACAATATCAACATCACTCAGAGATTATTAAATATGCAGTCTCAGGTCCCACCCCAGACCTGCTGGATTAGAATCTGCATTTTCACATGCATCAACATGCACATTTAAAATTAAGAGCAGGGCCTGTAATCCCAGCAGCTCAGGAGGCTGAGGTAGGAGGATCATGAATTCAAATCCAGCCTCAGCAACTTAGAGAGGCCCTGTCTCTAAATAAAATATAAAAAGGGTAGGAGTGTGGCTCAGTACTCAAGTACCCCTGACTTCTATCCCTGGTAACAAAAATAAAATTAAAATAAAGAAGCAGTGCCCTCAAACTCAGAGGGTATTGGAATCACCTGAACAGTTTTGTTGTTGTTGTTGTTATTGTTGTTTTAATAATAATGCTGTATCCGGGAGTATAGCTCAATGGTAGATTGCTTGCTTTGCATGCAAAAGGTCTTGGGTTTCATATCTAGCACTTCAAAAACAAAAAATCAAAACTAATTATGCTCTACACTCATCCAGTCCAAGAACTCACAGTCAAGACTCACAGTCAAGTCCCCATGAGAGAGACAAAAGTGTTAAAACATGTGATATTTTGGTTAGCAGTTTGTAGCAGTTGAATAATGTCCCCCAAAAGGATATCACTAATTCCTACCTTGCTGGTACACATTAATATGATCTGTAGCTAAGGGTTTTTTTTTTGCCAATGGATCTCAAGATGAGATCATCCTGAATTTAAGATGGGCCCTACATCTAATGCCTGATTTGAGAAAATCAATAAAAAGAGATGGAGGCTAACATAAGAGGATTGCTAGTTCAAGGTCAGTTTAAGCATTTTAGCAAGACCCTAAGCAACTGAATTTTAGCAAGACCCTATTTTAAAATAAAAATAAAAAGTTCTGGGGATGTACCTCAGTGTTTAAATGTCCTGGGTTCAATACCCAATAAAAACAAAATAAAATAAAAAGAGAAGACAGTAATGTGCAGATGGAAGCAGAGATAGGAATAATGTGTGTATAAATTGCTGGCAACCCCCAAGACCCAGGAGAAAGGCATAGAAGAGTATTTTTCTCAGAATCTCCAGGAAGGACTAAACCTGTGACACTTTACTTTCAAATTTCTGGCCTCCTAAACTACTAAATACAATAAATTGCTATTGTTCTAAGTCACCCAGTTTGCACTGCAAAAAATTACATCTGTAATCATCCCTGAACCAAATAGTTTATGCCAAGAATGGCAGCCCTGAGATATATTTCAAAAGCATTCAAGGACTCCCCATTTATAGTGAAGCTAATAAAGTTAAGCTTCATGGTCCATCCTTTATGTATGCCCCTGCTGAGAACTCTCCAAAACTTCATTTTCATAATTTCATATTCATAGAGTACAATCTCCCCCAAATGTTATAAGTTCCAAAAACCACAAAAAATGAATTTCCTGCTGCCAATAAAATGTAAAATTTTTTTGCACAGATGGGGAATATCCAAATATTTCTAATCTGCAGGTTGTTGAGTTCATAGATGTGGAACCCATGGACAGAGAGTGTTAACTGTACTCAAGAAAATCACCACTTTGCCACCTCCAAAGTCACCAAAGAGTCAGGTAAAGATCAACAAAGGATACCAAAACCATCCAATGAGATGTTATTGGGGACAGATTTGCAGGGTGCCAAAGTATCACCCTCCAGCCTGGGAGGGTGAAAATTTTATAATTACAACATCCGTCAGATATCACCTTTAACCAAGTGATCACCCAAAATATCACTAATGGGGTACAATCTGCTAATGCATGCCTCCTGATACAGTGCAGTATGAGGAACACAGCATCACCTATGGTTCTTGCAAAAATATGTCACCTGAATCTAGTCAATCCTTAGTCCTAATTTTCATTTTGCAGAAAATATAGAGGAATAGGTTAAAAAACACCATGAAAAAAAAAAGATAAATCCAAAGTGTTGGCTATTCTAGAAAACACCTGGACTAGACTCCTCAAAATTCAATTTAATTTAAATAAAACAGTAAGATTAATGAGATATAAAAACCAAAAGCAGCCAGGTGCTGTGGCTCACACCTATCATCCTCGTGGCTCAGGAGGCAGAGGCAGAAGGATCATAAGTTCAAAACCAGCCTCAGAAACTTAGCAAGACCCTAAGCAACTCAGCTAGACCCTGTCTCTAAATAAAATGTAAAAAAGAGCTAGGGATGTGGCTCAGTGGTTGAGCATCCTTGGGTTTAATCCCTGATACAAAAAAAAAGAGTGTAAATCTCAATTGAATCCTGGTTCAAAAACAATTGAGAAAAGATGTCTTTGAGACAATTGGGGGGAAAATATATATGTAAATTTTGTTTATATATTTTGTAGGTGTAGGTAGGTAATTATAGACACACACCCACAGAGATAAAATTAAATAGATAAAGCAACAACTTGCTCCTTCTCTCCAACTGATCCAAAATCACCTGAGAGACAATTAAGGGACTTGATGATATGCCAGGGAGTGATGAGTTTGTATAGCTTGAGTTAAAAAAAGCAGGGGGGGGGGGTGGAATCAGTTTTCTAGAATCTGGCCTCCCTACTGACAGGAACTTGGAGGAAGTCCCATCATTTCTTGATGCCTTCATTTCCCTTTTCATAAAATTGAAATTATAATTGCCTGTCTCCCAGAGGGACTCTGAGGATTCACTAGTTAACATCTGTAAATATTTTGAGGCTGAAAATCATTATGAAAATCAGATGTGCAAATATCAACACATGCCTGAGGTATACAGAGAAACTAGAATGGGTCTTCTGCAAATCTGGGGGTTGGTGTTAAAGGAATTTAATAAAAGTCTGCCTTGGTGGCTATGTTAACATCATGTGAGCTTCTCTTTGGAACTTGCAAAGGAATGACTGGAGAGTGAAACTGAGCCAGTGGCAAGATATTTGCACACAGTGAGAAACAATGCCATGTAAGATTTGAGCACCAGATTACAGGGTCAGGAAACCTGAATGCAGATTCTAATTCTGCCATATATTTTGGTCTGGCACTCTAAAACCCGTATCTGCCACAGTAATGCATTTTCCCTATGCTAAAGTCAGAGTTATTACATTTTATACACGTCTTGGCTAGATGTTAACCAAAGGTGCATAGTTTAATTAAATACATACCAGAAAATGTGATTAAGACTAGCCAGTTCATCAGAATATCTTTTCAAAAACTTGTGCTATGTCTCAGCCACAATCCTGCATTCAGCCCCATCTCAACCCCAGTTCATTATTTTGACTATATTCTAACTGTAGAACGAGCAACTAGTGAAAAAAAAAAGTTATATTTTTCAAAGCATTTGAATAATCATTTCAGTTGATTGTCCCAAAATTTCCAAAAAATAATGCAAAACACAAATAGGTTTTTCAAGTGAATAAACTGAGGCTCAAACTATCCTAGCCAAAGTCACAACATGGGTACATTACAAAATTGGGGAAATTCAGTCCACCAACTTGAATGTCAGCACACCCCTGGGGCTCACAGAAGCTTCCTTCTAGTGTTACTAGTCTCTGATCCCTTTTCCTAAACTTCAGAGCACCAACAGTTTTATCTCTGCCTGCCCACACAGTCCAAGACCCTCTTCAACCAAGACCCCTCATGACCAAGCTGTCCTGGCAAGCTTCAGAATGTCTGAAAATTGGCAAGGAAACGTGCAGGAAATAAAACTAGAGCATAATCAGTTCCAGGTTCCAGCCTATTTCTTGGAGGTTGAGAATTGAAACTTTTTTCATAGAAGAACAGAATGCCAGAACAAATAGAAATCTTGGATATTATCTAATCTAGTTATTTCCAAGCACGGTTTCCCATCATAATCTGCTGGAATGTTTGTTAGATATCAAAATGTCAGGGGATTCTCTGTGAAGAACAAGAGACTAATGACCAGAGGCCAAAGAGACTTAGACAAGGTGACACAGCTAGACAATGCTTGCTACAATTTGGATCTGAGATATCTCCCAAGGCCCATGTGTTAAAGACCTGGTTTTCATCTTGGTGCTTTTGGAAGGTAGTGGAAACTTTAAGAGATGGGGACTAGTGGAAAGTCTTCAGGTTTCACTCTAAGGGCTTTATTGTACCTTAATTATTTCTTTAGAAACTCTATTTCCAAATACATTTTAAGGTATTGGGAATTAAGACTTCAATGTATGAATTTGGGGAGGGTACAATTCAGCTCCTAACACTCTCCCTACTCCAAAGTGCTATAATTGCTACTCGATTTAGTCTAAAATCAAGATGATTAGGAAACAGAAGAAACTAAACTTTCAACTTTAACATCAATTAGGCATTAAAAATGTCCAAAATGTCTTTGAGTTATTAACGCAGGGAGTTTTCTAAGAAATACTATCTTTGAGACATAAGGGATTAAAATCTTGTGTTGATAATTTATTATCACAGAATGCTTTAATTTGCAAATAATTAATATTGCCTTTTTATAAAAATCGGATGGGTTTTGATTTTCAAAGAAAACCTCTAAAAGTGGATATTAAAAGGCAATAAAACACTAAATATTTAGAGCAGCTGAGTTAAACTAACAACCCTCCTGATGTTTCATTGAACAAAATAACCTCTGACCTTCCTTATATCTTGTGAAGGCAGGATGCTGGAAGTCAAAGGTTAATTAGTCTAGAAATGACAATATGTTTATCAGCAGAATAAACTGAGAAATAATGTGTGAGTAAAGACGAATATGTTCTATCTCAAATTCTTAGGAAAATATAATGAAATTGACAACCACACCATCTTCACACCAAAAAAAGGACATTTTTTTCCTTTTTTGTGGACTGAAGAAGACTGTGCCAGTACAAACTTCTGCTTTTCATCTTCCAAGCAGTCCAGGGCAACAGTGTTATCTCTGACCCAAGGACATGTTTTTAGAAGCATTGGATCCTCTTCACACAAAATTAATTAACAGTGTATTTTCAGATCTTTCTTACGTGCCCCCTCCCTGTTGCTCCCAACCCTACTTCCACTGACTGTTTGCTAAATAAAATGGTTGTGCAAGACCAGGCTGTGCTGGGGTACTGTGGAGGAAGCATTCCATAAGAAGGGTGCAAAGCTGGGTTCTCGTTTCAGACTTACCACCCTCTCCTGTAATTGAGAGTAAATGCATGCAACCCTCCAGGCCTGCATTTTCTCATGTGCAAAATACAGGGTGAGATGCAAGGACCAATTACATCTTTGCAGTGACCTTTTTATTCTTCATATTTTTTAATTGGTACATCATAGTTGTACATAATGGTAGGATTTGTTGTTACATATTAGTACTTGTTCACAATATAGCAATATAATTTGGCCACCATTCCTCTCCATAATTTCCCTCCTCCACCTTTTATTCTTTAAAAGTACTATATGTATGATATTTAAAATATATATATAAGCCTTATCTGGCTGACAAAAGAAGAAAGGGGGATGGGGGAACCAGCAGTATATTAATGGACTTGGCTTCATCTAAGCATTGCTGCTACAGGTGGGGCAAGAGCACCCTTCAGGAGGAGCACCCAATGATGGCATCCCTGCAAACACATGTCACAAGTGGAGAGCAGCATCACCTGTGCGAACAGAATTTAACTATGGCTTTGGTCTTCTCAGAGTACAGTCTCATAGCTCTCTTGCTACATGACCTTTTGAAAGTCACAGTAACATCTCTGGCCCTCAGTTTCTTCATCTGCAAGAGGAGGAAGCTAGAGAAGCTGATCTCTATCTTCTCTGGTATTGTGTTAGTAAGGCAGCTGGGTATTGTTAATTGATAAGAAAGTGTTTCAAAGAGGATCCATCTGTTTTTAATTAAATTCCATTTGTGACATCTTTATAAATGTTCTAGGAGATAACATATTAGGAGATACTGAAAACATACATATTGAAGCCATATGGCGATGTATAAAAGACAGGCTCAATTAAATAGAATTAAACCAATAACTGGTGAAAACCAAGGACCCCATGGTTTAAAAGATCTGAGGAGAGAGTTAAAGTTTATTGGGCATCAGAAAAGTAAGAGAGTAGGTTTAATGGAAATTGGATGCTGGCAGAAATGTCTTTATAGAAAATGAACATTCTGTGGACTTAGAATAAAAGGAAGTAAGGAAAATAAGAAAACACGAAGCCCTAGGTGAAATAGGACATAGGATTGTGGAGTGGGAGAAAGAGAAACCTACAAATGACAAGTATTACAACTCTACATATACCTGCGTTTGGGTTTTCATATTTTTAGAAGAGTTGTCAGTTCAGAACAAAAGAGAGAAGACAATAGGATTCCCATATATAAGTGGTACATTTGTTGCAATCGACAAATATATATTAACACAACATTATCACCCAAAGTACATACTTTTGGACTCATTCTTGATGTTGCATATTCTATTAGTTTTGAAAGATGCATAATGACATTAGTCTACCACTACAGTATCATACAGAGTAGCTTTGTTGCTATAAAAATCCTTTGTGTTCTATCTATGTACCTCTCCCTCCCCTAATCCTTAGAAACCACTAAATTTTTTGCCTTTTCCAGAATGTCATACAGTTGAAATCATAGAGTATGCAGTATTTTCAGATTGGCCTCTTTCACTTAATAATATTCATTCAATATTCCTATATTTCTTTTCATGGCTTGACAACACATTTCCTTTTAGCTCTCAGTAAGACTCCATTGTCTAGATGTACCACAGTTTATTTATCCATTCACTTGCTGAAGGACATCTTGATTACTTCCAAGTTTGGACAATTGTGAACAAAGCTGCCACTAACATAAACATCAATGTGCAAGCTTTTGTAAGGACAAAGTTTGGGTAAATATCAAAGGGTGTGACTTCTAGATCAGATGACAAAGGGTATGCTTAGTTTTGTAAGAAATGCCAAACTGTCTTCCGAAGTGGTTGTTCCACCTGTCATTCCATTAGCAGTTAGTGAGAGTTCTTATCTTCATCTTTGTCACCATTTGGAATTGTCAATGTTTGGGATTTGAGCCATTGTAATATGTGTATAGTGGTAACTTACTGTTGCTTTTTTTTTTAATACCAGAGATTGAACCCAGGTCTATCTTGATGACTGCCATTCTGAATGGTGTAAGATGAAATCTCAGTGTAGTTTTGATTTGTATTTCCCTAACTGCTAATGATGTTGAACATTTTTTATGTATTTTTTGGCCATTTATGTTTCTTCTTTTGAGAAGTGTCTGTTTAGTTTATTTGTCCATTTATTAATTGGGTTATTTGATTTTTTGGTGTAAAGTTTTTTGAGCTCTTTATATATTCTAGACATTAATCCTCTGTCAGAAGAGGAGCTAGCAAATGTTTTCCTTCCATTCTGTGGGTTCTCTCTCTTCTCATTCCAAATTATTTCCTTTGCCATGCAGAAGCTTTTTAACTTGATGCTGTCCCATTTATTAACTCTTGGCATTATTTCCTAAGCTTTAGTGCTCTTATGGATAAAGTCTTTACCTGGGCCTAAAAGCCAGAGTGTTGACCCTATGTTTCTTCTAGGAGTTGCATAGTTTCTGGTCTAATTCTGAGGTCTTTAATCCATTTTGAGTTGATTTTGGTGCAGAGTTAGAGAAAGAGTCTAGTTTCATTTTTCTACATATGGATAACCAGTTGTCCCAGTACCATTTGTTAAAAAGGCTATTTTCCAACTTGTGTTTTTGTCACTATTGTTAAGGATCAGATGACTGTATCTGTATCTTGTCTGTCTTCTATTCTGTACCATTGGTCTGTGTGTCTCTTTTTAATGCTAGTACCATGCAGTTTTTGTTAGTATAGTTCTATAGCATAATTTGAAGTCAGGTATTATGAATGCCTCCAGAATTGCTTTTGGGGTTTAAAATTGCTTTGGCTAGGGCTGGGGTTGTGGCTCAGTGGTACAGCATTTGTCTCACATGGGTGAGGAATTGGGTTCAATTCTCAGCACTGCATATAAATAAATGAATAAAATAAAGGTCCATCAACAACTAAAAAAAATTTTTTAATTGCTCTGGCTATTCTGTGTCTTTTATTCTTCCAAATGAATTTTAGGACTATTTTTTCTAGTTCTGTGAAAAATGTCATTGGTATTTGGTGGAGATTTCATTGAATCTGTATATTGCTTTTGGTAGTATGACCATTTAAACAATATTAATTCTGCCTATCCATTAACATGGGAAGTCTTTCCATCTTCTGAGTTCTTCAATTTCGTTCTTCAATGAAGAAAGAAGTTTCTATAGTTTTCATTGTAGAGGTCTTTTACCTCCTTTATTAGATTTACTCCTAGAACTTTTAGGCTATTGTGAATGGAACTGTTTTCCAGATTTCTTTCTCAGCAGATTCGTTGCTGGAAAGCGATTGATTTTAGTATGTTTATTTTGTAAACTGCTACTTTGCCAAAATTTATTTATTAGCTCTAGCAGTCTTTTGGTGGAGTTTTTTTTTGTCTTCTAGGTATAGGATTATATCTTCTGCAAACAGTGATAGTTTGACTTCTTCCTCTACTATTTTTATCGCTTTCATTTCTTTCTCCTGCCATATTGATCTGGCTAGAATTTGTACCACTATATTAAATAGAAGTGGTAGAATGGACATCCTTGTCTTGGAATATTTTTTTTCTTTTGTGTTTCTTTTGTTGTTGCTGCTGCTGTTGTTTTTGTTGTTCTTTGTAGATATAAATGACAGTGGAGTGTATTTTGACATACACACATGGAGTATAACATTCTAATTGAGATCCCATTTTTTCAGTTATACATAATTTGGAGTTGCACTGGTCATGTATTCATAAATGAAAATAGGAAAATTATGTCCAAATCATTCTGTCTTTCCTATTCCCATCCACCCTCCTTTCTCTCCATTCCCCTTTGTCTAATCCAATGAAATTCTATTCTTCCCTCCCCCTCCCCTTATTGTATCTTAGCATCTGCATATCAGAGAGAATATTTTGCCTTCATTTTTGGGGGATTGGTTTATTTCACTTAGCACGATAGTCTCCAGTTCCATTCATTTACTGGCATATGCTATAATTTCATTCTTCTTTATGGCTGAGTAATATTCCATTGTGTATATATATCATAGTTTCTTTATCCATTTATCTCTTTTTTTTAAAAAAAATAATTTTTAGTTGTCAATGGACCTTTATTTTATTTCTTTTTATGGGGTGCTGAGAATCGAACCCAGTGCCTCACACATGCTAGACAAGAGCTCTACCATTGAGCTACAACCCCAGCCCCTCCATTCATCTCTTGAAGGAGGGGCTGGGGTTGTAGGTTGGTTCCATAGTTTAGCTATTATGAACTGAGATGCTATAAACATTGATGTGGCTGCATCACTACAATATGCTTATATTTTAAGTCCTTTGGGTATATAGTGAGGAGTGGGATAGCTGGGTCAAATGGTGATTCCATTCCAAGTTTTCTGAGGAATGCATACTGTTTTCCGGAGTGGCTGCACCAATTTGCAGTGCCACTAGGAATGTAAGAGTGTACATAATTTCTCACATCCTTGCCAACATTTATTGTTACTTGTATTCTTGATAATTGCCATTATGGCTGAAGTGAGATGGAATCTCAGTGTCGTTTTAATTTGCATTTCTCTAATTGCTAGAGATAATGAAGATTTTTTCATATATTTGTTTTTTCAAATTTATAGTCACACAATTTTTTTAATTAATTAATTTATTTGTTCTAGTTTTTTTCATATATATGTTGACCAACCATATTTCTTCTTCTGTGAAGTGCCTGTTCAGTTTCTTTGCCCATTTATTGATTGGGTTATTTTTTTCTTAGGTGTTAAATTTTTTGAGTTCTTCCTATGTCCTGAAGATTAATGCTCTATCTGAGGTGCAGGTGGCACAGACTTTCTCCCATTATGTTGGCTCTCTCTTCATGTTCTTGATGGTCTCCTTTGCTGTAAAGAGACTTTTTAGTTTGACACAATTCCTTTTATTGATTTTTTATTTTACTTCTTGCACTTCAGGAGTCTCATTGAGGAATTCGGTTACTAAGCTGACCTGATGGAGAGCTGGGCCTACTTTTTGTTCTAGTCAGCATAGGGCCTCTGGTCTAATGCCTATGTCCTTGATCCACTTTGAGTTGAATTTTGTGTAAGGTGAGAGATAGGTGTTCAATGTCATTCTACTACATATGGATTTCCAATTTTCCTAGGACTATTTTTCAAAGAGGTTATCTTTTCTCCAACGTATGTTTATGGATCTTTTGTCTAAGTACGAGATAACTGTATTTACATGGGTTTGTCTCTGGGTCTTCTATTCTATTCCGTTTGTCTTAATGTCTGTGTTTGTGCCAATACCATGCTGTTTTTGTTATTATGGCTCTTATTATAATTTAAGGTCTGGTTTTGTGAGGCCTCCTGCGTCACTTTTATCACTAAGCTAAGTATTGCTTTGGCTATTGGAGGCTTCTTATTTTTCCAGTGAAATTTATGACTGCTTTTTCTATTTCTATGAAGAACATCATTGGAATTTTAATAGAAATTTAATTAAACCTGTTTAGCACTTTTAGTAATATGGTCATTTTGACAATATTAAAAACATCCAAAAACTCTTTGTTTCATTGATTCTTTTTTTTTTCCAGTTCATTGATTTCAGCTCTGATCTTAATTACTTTCTTCCTTCTACTAGTTTTGGAATTGTTTTGTACTTTTTTTTTTTCAAGGGTCTTTAGATGTATCATTAGGTTTTTTATTTGGGATCTTTCTGATTTTCTTATGTAGGCACTCATAGCTATAACTGCCTTCATATTAAGAACATCCAAGAACATCCATCTTCTAAAGTCTTCTTCAATTTCTTTCTTTAGTGTTCTATAGTTTTCATTGAAAAAATATGAAACAATTCATGAATTTGCATGACATCCTTGCACAGGGCCCATGCTAATCTTCTCTGTATGGTCCAATTTTAGTATATGTACTGCTAAAACCAGCACTGGAGTAATTTCTTTATTCCAAGATTTTAAATAATATACTTTTCATTTTTCCCCATTTACTATGAGGTTGACTTTGAGTTTCTCATACATAGCATTTCTGATGTTGAGGTAGCTTCCTTGTATAATTAGTTTCTTCAGTGTTATTTATCATGAATGGGTGCTGAATTTTGTTAAAGGCCTTCTCTGCATCTATTGAGATTACTAAGTAAGTTTGTCCTTAATTCCATTAATGTGATGAATTATATTTGTGAATATTAAACTATCCTTGGATATCTGGAATAAAACAAACTTGGTAGTGATGACTATCTTCTTAATGTATTGTTGGGCACTATTTGCTAATTTTTTAGTATTTTTTTCACCAAAGTTCATCAGGGATATTGGTCTGTAGTTTTATTCCCTTGATGTGTCCTTATCTGGTTTTGGTATGAGTGTGATACTGGCTTTATAAAATGAATTTGGAAGTGTTCCATCTCCTTCTATTTCATGGTATAATTTGAGGAGTATTGACATTAGTTCTTTCTTAAAGGTTTAGTAGAATTCAGCTGAGAATCAATTTGGTCCTGGGATTTTCTTTGTTAGAGGCTTTTTACTACTGCTTCTATCTAATTACAAGTTATTGGTCTGTTTCTATGTCCTTTTGGTTCAGTTTTGGCAGATTGTATTTGTCTAGAAATGTATTCATTTCTTCTAGGTTTTCTAGTTTATTGGAGTATATGTTTTCAAAATAGTCCCTAGTAATCTGCTGAATTTCTGAGATGTCTGTGGTGCTTTCTCCTTTTTCATAACTAATTTTATTAATTTGGTTTTTCTCCTTTTTTTTTTTTACTTTTGGTTAGTTTGGCTAAGGGCTTATTAATTCTGTTTATCTTTTTTAAAAAATAACTCTCTATTTCATTGATCCTCCTTTTTTTTTTTTTTTTTTTGGTTGTTGTTCAAGTTCATTGATTTCAGCTCTGATCTTTCTTCCTTCTACTAGTTTTGGAATTGCTTTGTACTTTTTTTTTTCAAGGGCCTTTAGATGTATTATTAGGTTTTTTATTGGGGATCTTTCTGATTTTCTTATGTAGGCACTCATAGCTATAACTGCCTTCATAGTGTCTCCAAGGTTCTGGTATGTTGTGTCACTATTCTCATTCGAGTCTAAAAATTTTATAATTTCTCCCTTGACTTCTTGTATCACCCATTCATCATTAAATCTCCATGTGTTTAGTTTCATAGGAGTGTGTTTTGGTGTTGATTTCTAATTTCATTTCATTATTATCTGATAAGATGCAGGAATTATATTATTTTGTTTTGTATTTGCCAAGAGTTGTTTTGTGACCTATACGGTCTATTTTGGAGACAGTTTCATGAGCTGCTGAGAAGAAAGTGTGTACAGCTGTTGTTGGATAAAATATTCTATAAATATCTATTAGATATATTTGATTTGCATTTTTCAGGTCCAAAGAGTCTTTACTGAGTTTATGTCTGGATGACGGATCTAATGGGTGAGAGAGATGTGTTGAAATCACCCAGTATTATTATGATGGGGTCTATCTAGGCCTCTAATTTGAATAGTGTCTCTTTTTTGTAATTAGTTGCACCCACATTTGGGACATAAATATTTATGGTTGTTATATCTTTTTATTGGATTATTCCTTTTAGCAATATGAAGTGACCTTCTTTGTCCTTTTTGATTAATTTCAGGGTAAAATCTGCTTTTTCAGACATGAAAATAGCTACTCTTGCTTGTTTGGGGGCTCTATTCACATGATATATCAATTTTATCCTTTCACTTTCAGCCTGTGACTATCTTTTCCCATAACATGCATCTCTTGCAAACAACATATAATTGGGTCTTGTTTTTTAATCCATTCTACCAGGCTATGTCTTTTAATAAGAGTGTTGAGGCCATTTATATTCAGTGTTATTGTAGAAAGATGTTTATTAACTTCTGCCATTTTTATTTATTTATTGTGTTTAATTTGGTCCTGTTTCTCATTTGCTTAGCTACTCTTCAAATAGATTTGTTCTTTTGTGAGCTCTGAGGTTTGTTTTGTATTTCTTCTATGCGCAATATTTCTTTAGGTAAGTTCTGTGATGCCAGTTTAGTAGTCATGAACTCTTTTAGTTTCTGCTTATCTTGGAAGATTTTTATTTTCTTTACAATTTTGAATGATAGCTTTTCTGGATATAGCAATATTGGCTGACAGTTATTTTCTTTCAGTACTTGGAACACATTCTTCCAAGCCCTCCTGGTTTTTAGTTTGTGATGAAAAATCAGAAGTGATTCCTTCAAAATATGACCTGATGTTTTTCTCCTGAGGCTTTTAAAATTCTATATTTGTTTTACATATTAGGTATTTTAATTATAATTGTCATGGAGAGGTTCTTTTTTGATCTTGTCTATTTGGCTCTCTAAATGCATTCTGTATCTGGATATCCATCTCATTCTGAAGGATGGGAAATTTTTCTTTTATTATTTCCCTGAAGAGTTTATCCAGTCCTTTAGTCTGCATCTCACAGCCCTCTTCAGTTCCAATAATTCTTAAATTTGGTCTCTTCATGTTGTCCCAGAGCTCTTGTATATTCTGATCACAGTTACTTTTTTTTCTTTAGTACACTGTGAATGTTCAAGGCTGGCCACTTTGTTTTCCAGTTGTGAGATTCTGTCTTCAGCAAGACTTAGTCTATTTCAGAGACTTTCAACTGAACATTTTAATTTATTATCATGTCTTTCATTTCCAAGAGTTCTGTTTGGTTCTTTTTCAATATTTCTGTCTCCTTATTGAATTTCTCATTCATATTCTATACTGATTTTCTTATTTCATTCACTTGTTTTTTTGTGTTCTCTTGAAATTTATTGATCATTTTAATAATGATTCTTTTGAATTACTTACCTGATATTTCATCCACTTCAATATTTTGGGGGTCATTTGCTGTGAATTATGACCTTTAGGAGGTGCTTTTTCATATTTCTTATATTCATATGTTGGCTTGTATGCATCTGTTGGAAGGGATTTCTCTTCCACTCTCATATGTACCATCCCTTTTAGGGGTACAGTGTTCAGTTGTTAAAGTGACCTAGAGTGATCTGGACTGAGACTCCCTCATAGGTGTGTTCACCACATATTTTGTGTTATCACTCTCTGTTTCTGCTATTGCAATGGGTGTCCGTAAGTGGGATCTGAAGGCCCACCCCTAGCCATTTCTACTTAGGGCCTAGTCATTAGTTTGGGTTTTTGTATCTTCTATTCTTTGTACTAAATTATAGCTGAACATTGCATGTCATTAATTTGTGTGTGGAACAAGGTGAACTTGTCTTTAGTTTGGGTTTTTGTATCTTCTATTCTTTGTACTAAATTATAGCTGAACATTGTGTGTCATTAATTTGTGTGTGGAACAAGGTGAACTGTCTTTTGGTTGAGTTTAGTTCAACAGCAGAAGTTCTACACTATGAACTTGTAGTGTCCCTGTAACTTTCCAACACCTCAGAGAATAGGAGGAAACAAAAAATATCATCAACCAATGCAAACAATATACAGCATTAAAAAAATACTTGGGTCCTACAATGACATCTATAATGTTAACTGTCACACCACACAAACAGAAATGGCAGAGTCAGCAATTGCCATCAGCAAAAACAAGTAACCATAAACTATATCTGACATTAAAGCAAAAAATAGGTGTAATCTATGGCATCCAAAGCAACAGCATTAGTGGTAGAGGCAGGAGTATATAAACCAATTAATGCAAAAAGATGGTGAGAATATAGTTAATTAAGAAATAAGAAAATGTTGGGGATGGGGTTCTGGCTCAAAGGTAGAATGTCACCTAGCATGTATGGGCATTGGGTTTGGTCCTCAGCACCATATAAAAATAAAATAAAGGTATTGTGTCCACCTACAACTAAATATATATATATATATATATATATATATATATATATATATATATGAGAAAAAGTGATAGGAAGGTAGAAAAGAGTTTACAATGTCAAAAAGTGAACAGAGGGAATGAAGAAGAGATGTAGAATGTAATGTTATAAGGAAGAAGGAGAAAAATAGAAGTAATAATGTAAAAGGAGAATTAAAGAGAATAGAATCTGGCGGTTCGCAGAAGACAGAAAGAGAAACAGACAAATTAAAAATGATACAAAACAAAACCAAAATATAACATCAAAAACCCTAACCCTCAAAAGGCAAGGTAAGGAAAAAAACTACATTTTTTAAAATGTCAAAAAAGAAAAGAAAAAAAAAAAAAAATATATATATATATATATATATATATATATATATATATATATATATATATATCTCCATGAACCAATCAGCACAGGAAAAGCACACATTAAAAACAAAATTTTAAAATAAAGATTATTAATGAAGAATTCAGGAATCATTTCTACTGAGGTGGTCAAAATAGCCAATGAGAATACATGGTCACTGGCTGTGTAAGAGGACAGATAGAGGAGGATGGTGGGAACCCAAGGTTAAGAGAATAATTCTATAAAATGAGTCCACTGAACTGATTCCCTACATGCTTTATTTGCCAAAAAGCAATCTGCCTGAAGCCCCACCTGGCCTGAGTGGACAGGATTTATCACATTCCTCAGCAAAATGAAGCAGGGGGGTGAAGTTCAGGCAGTCAGTGTAGGTAATGAATGATGGGGGTAGAGAGGATGAGGGCTGGTTACCGAAGAAAAGACAAGGGTTGCTAATGGTTAACCTCTGGGATCACACTTCCTGGGGCAAAATGGGTGGCTAATGATTACCCCTGTGTTCCTACTTCTACCTTTCCTTAGGCATGTACATTGAGAAAAGAAAAGAAAGAGAAGGTGGGGGATTCTGGGGTCTATAGAAGAGCAAGACACTATAGTGACATGGCCACATCAATGTTCATAGCAGTTCAATTCACAATAGGTAAACTATGGAACCAACCTAGGTACCCTTCAACAGATGAATGGATAAAGAAAATATGTTGGATATACACAAGGGAATATTACGCAGCCATAAAAAAAATAAAATTATGGCATTTGCTGGTAAATGGATGGAATCGGAGACTATCATGCTAAGTGAAATAAGCCAATCCCAAAAAAATAAAGGCTGGTGGCTGGAGTTGTGGCTCGGAGGTAGAGCACTTGCCTTTCAGGTGTTAAGGCACTGGGTTTGATCCTCAGCACAACATAAAAATAAATAAATAAAATAAAGGACTCTTGTCCATCTAAAACTAAAAATATATTTAAAAATAAAAACCAAAGGCTGATTGTTCTCTCTCATATGCAAATACTAATACACAATAAGGAGGGAAGAGGGAGGGAAGAATAGATGTACTTTGGATTAGACAAAAGGGAATGAAGGGAAGGGAGGGGAGATGGGAATAGGAAAAACAGTAGAATGAATTGAATATGAATACATAATCCATGTAAATCCATATTATGTACAACCACAAGAATAGGAAGTTATACTCCATGTATGTATAACATGTCAAAATATACCCTACTGTTATGTATAATTTAAAAGAACAAATAAAAATTTTAAAAACAGAATTTTAAAAAAATAATTTTTAAAAAAAGAGCAAGACACACCCACCCCCACAGACTCCCAGGTCTAGGACCCCTTCTCTTCTGAGGAATCTGTTGCAATCTCTTTTCTTAAATAAAACTTGCTTTCTACACTTGCCTCTCATATCTCAGGTGTTTAATCTTCAACACTGGGGGAACAAGAACCAATTCCTGATCTCTGAGACCAATATCATCTATGCCCGTTTCCATTTCTTCTTGAGCTATGTATTGAGCACAAGAGCAAAGGCTGAGGATCATTAAACCCTTTGTCTTTTTATACTGCTCACCAAGCAGCCAGTTGGGGGTTTAAAAATTCTCAGCTCTCCTGCTCACCAGTATGAAGTAGGATGGAATGGAAAGTATTGCAAGCTAGAGCTTTGTCTGCACAGATCCTATCATATTAATGCATTCTCATGATAGGGCCACTGCAGAGTTCTATGATTAGAGTTCTATCAGGCCTCAGGGGCTTTATTGGATGGTGTCTGCTCTGCCTTTCCAAGATTCCCAGGCTTAGTCCCTGAGTGTATTCATACCTACCTTTTCAGATTCCTGACCTGCTTCATCAGGTCACAGGAGCTTCCAGACGCAAAGGAGGAAGCAAGTTGGGCTTCCCTTTACTTTCCTGAGTTAAATCCTACAGGGTAAAATGTTGTGTGTGCCTGTTTTTCCCTTGTTCTGCTAGGTACACCCTAGGTCACGTGGAAGGTGCTTACCAGCACTGTGTAGCCTCAGCTCTCCCAGCTCCCACAGCAGCAGCTGCACCTCAGCATGGCTCCCTCATGGCTCCTACCTCAGCTCTCCACGGCCAGTCGGGAAACACAGGGCACTCTTCAAGCACCAGTATACAGTGCAGCCTCCAGATCAGCTAAGAGTAGGCTGCTTTTCTGATCGTAGGGTTTTCTGTACTAAATATGTCCATTGTGTTTCTCTGTGTTCCCCTCCCTCTGTGCTAAACCAGCACTGCTACTGCTGCTGCCACTGCTGCCACAGCCTGCTTGGCTCTAATGTCATCTTTCTTCTTTGTTTCATGTACCCAAATTTCTGAGTCCCTACAGCATTCTGACTGTCAATATTGAGTTTTAGTGAAATCCCTCTTTCACCCATCTCACAGAGAAGCAGTACTCTCCTTCTGCTTAAATCCTGAGTCACAGAGCAACTAGGAATGCAGTCTTCCTCTAGTCTGCCATCTTGAATCCCCTTGATCATGTTTTTAAAATAGTCAACATCTGGTAATATGAACAAAGCCAACCTTAAATGAGAAAATACATCACAGTTATCTCCTGAATAGAACAATGGAAGATGGCCAGTGGAACGAGAAAAGGAAGGAGTGCATAATATAGCCTGCCGTCTTGTAGTACATGAAAGTATGTACAAAAACAGACTTCTCACAAAGTATTGGAAAACTTGTTTCAGAGAATACATAAAAGCCTCAAAGGAATGGCTGGAATGATTAGTATCATTTACCATAGCTTACCTCTCTTTTTCCCATTCTTTTGGTTCATCTGAAACATCTTGCAGTAAAGAGAGAGTTCTTATTACTCCCAAGATTAGATGCCCCTTCTTGCAGGAAGTTTTCTTTAGCCTTTCATTTACTGATTTGGTGCCCTGCTGTTCATGTCCTCTCTACCCTACTAATCAGAGATTTCTCCCTGTCTTCTGACGACCAGCCACTTGTCTTAGCCCTCACTGGGATATAAGTTCCATGAAATAGGAGCTGCCTGACTTATTTGCAATGACAACCCAAAATCTGGCACAATATCTGGCATATCATCCACTCTTAACAAACATTTCCTGCAAAAATAACTGAAACAAGTTCTGAAAGATAAGACTCAGTATATTAGTTTGCTATAGCTACTGCAACAAGTACCAAAAATTATACAAATTTATGTCTCATAGGTCTGGGTGTCAAAATGTGAAATCAAGGTGTCAGCAAGGCAATGCTCCCCCTGAAGGAGCTAAGGAAGGATCTGATTCAGGGCTATCGCCTAGCTTTTGGTAGTTCTATGGCTTGTGCCAGCAGAACTCCTGTCTTCATAAGGCATTCTCCTTCTACATATGTCTCTATCTCCAAATTTCTCCTTTTTTTTTTTTTTTAAAGATGTCAGTCATATTGGATTAGGACCCATCCTAACAATCCTATTTTAATTTGATGGCCCCTGTGAAGATCCTACCTCCAAATTAAGTCATATTCTGAGGTACTGGGATTTAGGACTCGAATGTGTCTTTTGGGAGGACTCAATTAAACTCTCATTTAGGCCTTTGAAATTTATCCTGTAGGCAGAGAGCCCCCTTAAGCAAGAGTGTCACATAATAAAATATGCATTTTAGAGATCATTCTGGGAGATAGATGTAAAAGGTGGAATAAAAGTATGCAATGCAGGAAGATTAAAAAAATAAAAGCAAAAATAAAATTAAAAATTTAAATTTTAAAAAAGAAAATAATAAATATGTTGATTAATTAAACAAAATTTTAAAAAATAAGTATGCCAGTTAAGACAGACATGAAGGCAGGTGTGTAAGTCTGCTTTCTGTTTCTATAACAAATACTTGAGATATTCAACTTATAAAGAGTAAAGACTTGTTTTGGCTCACAGTTTGGGGGTTTTCAGTCCATAGTGAGTGGACTTTTGGCCCCATTGCTTTGGGGCCTAAAGCAAGGCGTGGCATCACAGTGGGAAGCACATGGCAGAGCAGAGCTGCTCACCTCATGGCTGGGACACAAAAAAGACAGAGGAAGGGGACAGGTCCCAATATTCACCAAGTTGGAGACTAAGCCTTTAACACGTGGTCCTTGTGGGTGAGGGTTTTTTATAAACTATAGCAACAAGGAAGGTCCAGATGAGAGACAATGAGTCCCAAACAAACAGTAGCAGAAGGAATAAGGAGAGAACAGTTTCAGAGATTTTTGGAGGCAGACAGGCAAGGTATAAGGACTAATTGATGGTGACTGATTAAAGAGGGAGGGCCAGTTACTAATTTAAGGAATCCAAGGAGACAAGAAAATGAAGAAGAAAATTAGTTCAATTTGGGACTTGCAGAGTTTGAGGTCCTCCACCTCACTGTCTGTCTCCCTGAATCTCCAGCCAGCAAAAGAAATGTAGGATAATTAACAATGTCCTTATTCAGCATCCTCTATTGACAAAGATGTAAATACACATAGATTGCTACTCAGCAAAGAGGCCTGAATACTTTTTTTAATTTTTAACTTTTCATTGTGAAAAATCTTTCATATAAGCTTATTCAAATGTTACCATCTTACAGAACCACAGTATAATTATCAATAATACACTTAATTATTTGTATGATTACCAATTGTACTATTAATTAATAATTGATTACATAATTAATATTGATCCATAATATCAACTACTCTTCAAGCAACCTAGTACTTTAGATCTTTTTTTCAAGACAATAATTATTTAGAGAAATTCAGAAATAGTAACTGATACATGTCACTCAATACTTTTAAAAGAGGCAATAAATAATTAAGAAATGTTAGAAGGAGCCCAGGCTAGGAATGTGGCTCAGTGGTAGAATGCTTGCTTGATATGTGTGAGGCCCTGGGTTCCCAGCCTGGGTCAGGGGAGAAAAGAAATACTAGAAGGGAAAACAAAGTATCATCCACTGGGTAACAAACATTACCAGAAGGTGAGTTAAGAATTTTGCCTGGATTCTCATTTTATCTTCATTACAACCCATGAGACCAGCAATTAATGATCTTATATTTCATACAAGGAAATTAAAGCCATTTTAAGTATTAACATATACATGTTAATTTATATATATATATATATATATATATATATATATATATATATATATATATATATATATATATATATGTTTATATGTGAAAGAAATAGATTAAAGAATAGTTAGGGTTAGAGATATAGATCATTGGAAAGGATTCTCCTCGTCCCTTAAAGCATTCAATGGAGGGCACCTTTTTCCCCATAGACATAACTCACCCAGCAGGGCATACAACATACCAAACACCTGTTCCCAACACCTGCATATCCAGCCACCCCTCCTCAGTTCCATTAAATCCAGCTGGTTTTGACAGTCCGATCACTGTTTAAAGGGATCTTGTCAGTTGTAGTAGAACCATGCCAGTAAAACTGCCAAAGTGAAAGAGTTTGTCTTAAGGCCTCCCACCTCTGTTCCCCACTACCAGTCCACCTCCCACTTACCTGTTAGATAGCATCATACAAACTCCTCCAGCTTCAGACCTCCTCCTTCTTTATCTGGCTAGTCCAGTCTCGCTTGATCTTTTTTCTGTTCTTTGTGGTACTACCTGGTGACTATTGACAGACAATGGAGAAATGTAACTCCACCATGGATCTGACAAAATATAGTGCTAACTTCTCCTCTTGAGTTATCTCATAGCAAAATAGTGAATGGTCCAGAGAAACATCCACTACCATGATGTCCATGACCTCTCCCAGACACTTTGTGCCTTTTGGCCACCTCCACACCCATGGGAAACTCCCAGGAAACACCGTGGTGCTGCATTACCCTTCCATGTTTCTCCACAGCAACAAGACACATTCAGCTCCTTTGTACCCTAACAGGTCATCCAGACTTCTGGAAATAGAGAAATCAGTGTAGGATAATTCATGAATGTTAACAGGTCTCAGGCAAGAAATGCACATTTCATCAATTGTGGCTTCCTGATAAAAAAACATTTGAGATCAAACAGCGCATGTGATTATGGAGATGCATTTTGGGGTAAAAGGGGCCTTAGGCCATCCTTCAGTTATGATTAGAGATTTTTTAAATCTCTAATATGCAATGACTCTGCCAATCACATACCTTCATATCAGTGACTTAAATGATGGAGTAGAGATCCTGTGGTTAAATGCAGGGGATTTATGAAATTAAGCTAGGCACAAATTAGACTGATTTTTAAGGGCAATATGGAGTATCATAGGCACATTATGCAACTCTTAAGTTATAAAACTAAAAATGCACCATGAATGATATGGAGATCACTCCATTTAACATCACTCAGCCAGGAAATGTGTGAGGACTACAGAGGGAAGATGAGCAAGCAGTGATTATATAAAGCGGGATTTGAAACTGTTTGTAAATGGATGTTTGAAAAGCAAAGAGGCTTCCAAAACAAGCTCAACAGTGTTCTGAGTTTATGGCCACAAATGTACCTGTTTTGGCCAGCTTTCTCACTACTGTGACTAAAAGATCTAACCAAAACAACTGTAGAAGAGGAAAAGTTTATTTGAGGGCTCGCAGTTTCAGAGGTCTTAGCCCATAGAAAGCAGGCACCATTTCTCAGGGCTCGAGGTGAGGCTGAACATCATGGTGGAAGAGTGTGTCAGAAGGAAGCAGCTCCCATCACAGCTTTCGGGAAGCAGAGAGAGAGACTCCACTCGCCAGATACAAATATATACACAAAGCCATGCCCCAATTCCTACCTCCTTCAGGCATACCTGCTGCAACACGTGACTAGATCAGGGTCACTCCAGGTGAATTGGGCTGGGGACTAAAAAATCACAAACACAGAAAATAACTTTTTTGGGGTATAATGATGGCTCCTCTCCCTCAGCTCCCATGAGGGAGGCAAGAGAAAGATCAGAGAGGCAGGTGAGACAGCAAGCATGCCCCAACCCTGGTTTTGATTGGGGAGAGCTATTCAGTAGAACATTCTATCCAAATAAGGCAGAGGAGTAATATTACAAGAAAACAAGGATACCGGTTTCAGCGGGTGAAGTCTTGCTTGGTGATGTCTTGGTCAGCAGTTTGACTGACATCTCGGAAAGTCACACCCATCTCAGGTCCTGTGTGGGGATCATAGGCAGAGCAAGGGAAAAGGACACATACGTCACACAGTGCAGTCAGAGCAGCAACCTCAGTCCAGTTCCCTCATATGTTCAAAATCACATAGCTCACACACACAGCCCATGGCTGGCTTGCGACACACAACCCACCACTTCAGTTACCACTCAGTTAATCCCTATCAAGGGACTAAATCACTGACTGGGTTAAGACTCTCACAACCCAATCATTTCTCCTCTGAACCCTCCTGAATTGTCTCACATGTGAGCTTTTGGGGCCACCTCACAACCAAACCATAATAGTACCCTTCCCAAAGGAACATCTTACATAAGACTATCTTCTCTTTTATCCTTTTTTGGGGGAACATTTCACTTCCATAACTCCCCATCTTGATTCTTTTCTAGTTCTGAGTTGTTCAATCCATTATCTTCTATTAAAAAAAAAAAAGTATCCAGAACAAATGTCAAGAGGATAGGAATTTTACCCAGCAAAAAAAGCATCCTTTCTTCAACAATGGTAGTTCTCAGAAGGATAACCATCTTAAATTTATAGACAGCCTTGTTTCTTTTTTTTCCCCAATGCCCTAAAATGCACATGGCTATAAAGCTGCTGTAGGAATCAATCCTTTGTGTTTGATGGTTATATGGTCTCATGAGAAAACTAGGCATAGCTTTGCAGTGAACATGGAAGTACTCACTGGGGGATTGCAAAGCATTCATTCCTACAACACTTTAAATTGTGCCCTACTTTAAAAAGAATGCCTGGGGCTGGGGTTGTGGCTCAGTGACAGAGCATGCGCCTTGCACATGTGAGGCACTGGGTTCGATTCTCACCACCACATAAAAATAAATAAAGGTATTGTGTCTAACTACAACTCAAAAAAATTAGAAAAAAAAAAAGGATGCCTGGACATGTTCAGCAAGGTCCTTCCAGCCCATAGGATAAATAAAATTAATAATTAAAATAAATAAAATAGAATAAATAAAATTCTAAGGAAGACTCTTTTTCTTTTTCTTTTTAAGTTTTGTTAAAACTCACATTGAATCAGATTCCACAAGAAAGAAGGAAGTTTAACTATCTATCCCAGATAATAATGGTGTGTTCTCATCATTTGAAGTTCTATCCATGATGAGGTACACAATTTTTGAGGCCCAGTGTAAAATTAAAATGTAGACCCCATGCTCAAAAATCATTAAGAATCTCAAGATGATGACAAAAGAAACTTAACCAAGCAGAGAATCCTTCTAAATGAAGAACCCTGTGCAACTGCACAGGTTGCACACTATATTAGCCAGTTGTCACTAACTATAACAAAATACCTGAGATAATAAAAATTAAAAGGAAAAATGTTTATTTTGGCTCTTGGTTTCAGAGGTTTTATATCATGGTCAGTTGGCCCTGTTGCCTTGGACTTGTGGCAGCAAAGTACATTATGGCAGTAACACTAAGCAGAGGTGGACTGTTCACTTCATGGCCGCTGGGAAGCAAAGAAGGAGAAAGAGGTAGGGCTAGCGTCCTCCCTTCAAGGGCATATCCTCAGTGACCTATCTTTCTTCCATTAGACCACACCTCCTTAAGTCTCCACCCACCTCCCAATAGCACCACTGGCTCAGGACCAAGCTTTCAACACAGGGGCCTTTGGGGGACATTCAGAATCCAATCTGTAGCACACATGCATGATGTAGCCTTGCTTCTGGCTCTGTGATTCTGCACTGTATTGATGAAGAGAGTCTGACATCTCTAAGCCCTCTTCTCCCTTTAACTACTAGCCACTGCAGATTTGAGAGGTCTTCCATCTGAACCTATGTAAAAAAGGCAATGTTCCTTTACTAATGACATTTTTCAATCTGCTTTTCTCCCTCACAATGCAAGAAACACAAAAACCCAATCAAGAGAGCTAAGGATATATCTCAGTGGTACAGCACTTACCTAGCACACACAAAGCCGTGGATTTGATTCCCAATACCACAAGAAAAATAAAAAGAAAAATGCAAGCAATAGCAGCTTCTTCATGGGAAAGTGTTCAGTACAACTATTAGACATCTGTTCGGCCTATTTCCAGAAACTGGGATGCATGTTGTTTTGGATGGTGGGATTTAAATGGGAAGGAACAGATGCTGTCGACTCAGGTATGCTAATAATGTTGTCTTAAAATGCAGGAAAGATGTGCAAGCTTCTGAAACACAAGCTCACTTGAAATTACCAACAAACATATGAGAACAATTGATGAACTTTGGATTTCTGCCTCTTATACAAGTAAACCCTAGAAACCAAAAACGAAAACTCAGAAATGGATCTGATCTACTCACTCAGTTCTGCTACAATGCTTTAGAAGGAAACAATGAAAGGCAATGTGAGAAGAAACAGAAAGAAGCTTTAGACAGCAACATGAGTGTGGACAAGGAAGACAGTTTAAGTTTCTTTAGTACATCTTTCAATTCAATTCAAATTTTAGTGAAAGGCTTGGGAGGAAGTGGTTGGACATGAACAGAACAAAGAACAAGAGAGAGAGAGTGTAGCTGAAGAAAAGAAACAAGCTGCAGAATGGGAAGTTGTTTATAAAGCAGGGTGGAAAATTGAACATGAGTCAGCAATACAGAATGAGATCCCCTATCAAAATGCTAGCTTTGTTCTGACATGGGAAAAATAGAATTTAAAATGAAGGGACTAAAGGAATTCTCTGACAATATTCTGCACAGGTTAATGCTCTTATTAGAGTAACTAGTTTGAAACACCAGAAGCTTCTGAGAGTCAAACAAAAAGCAACTTCAGAATAGAGATCACACATAAGAGATGAAAGAAACTGTTATTCATTTAGCTTGAGGAAGAGACAATAGATGGGACATAAGGAAGAAAGGAAGTAAGATCTTTATAACCACCTTTCATCACTATCTAAGATCTCTCATCCCTACCCCTTCACCCCACTCAACCAAACAGACACCAGGCTCCACTCCCTTCAGGAACCCTCATGGTCCCCTACCCTAGGAATTGGAATGTTCAATTCTCCCTCAGTTAAACTTCCTCCTTCCTCCAAAGCTTATCATCTATCTGCTATAATGTCTCTCCTCCCACCTTTCTGACATCCTATAAGATGTGAGCTTTCATAAGATATACATGCTCTATTTTTGGCCCATTCTTTCATCACCAGGTCTGATGGATGCTTTAAAAATATTTAAATATTAAAGAATTTGGAGGAGGGTACCAGGGATTGAACTCAGAGGCACTGAGCCAAATTCCCAGCCCTTTCTATTTTTATTTTTTATTTTGAGACAGAGTCTCACTAAGTTGCTGACAGGAGTAAAACATCAAGGATGAATAAACAACATGAATCAGCAAAAGGACTTGTTTTGGACTTGTTTTGGACTTTGCAGTGACTAAGTGACTTTTTAGTTGTAAACATGTTTTTGGTTATAGGATGACTAGATAGTATGCCCATGTTAGATAAGTTGATGATGTAACTAGGTAGTGTGCTTATGTTAGATAAGTTAGACATAAACAAGTTTGTTGTAAACATATAGAGTATATAAGCGCGAGGGAAACTCCATGTATTTGCTCACAATCAACTCTCATCGCCTGAGAGTAAGATCGTGCAGTGTGAGCCAGCCACCTCGTGTATTGCTTTGTGTGGTGTGCGAATAAACCAGCATTTCAAAAGGCAATCGAGTTCGTGCTTGGTGTTCGCGTACGTCGCGGTCCGGGGTCCAGTGCAGATATCCGGAAGGGAACTCCTGGTAACCAGACAAGGCTGAGAAGCTGCTCGTGACAGTTGCCTCAAACTCAGCCTCCCACATCACTGGGATTACAGGCATGCGCCACCACATCCAGCTTCTTAAAGGATTTTAAAAAAAATTTTTTTTAGTTGTAGATGGACACAATACCTTTATTTTCTTTTTATGTGGTGCTAAGGATCGAACCCAGCGCCTCACACATGCTAAGAAAGCGCTCTACCACTGAGCTACAAACACAGCCCCAAAATGTAAAATGTTGGGACATCCCCAGCTACAACTCCACCCTTAAAAATCCTTCAGGATTTTTAAAACATAAAAGAATAAGATGACAGTTTGAAGTTGCATAGGTTTACAGATTATAAAACATATTACCATATCATCTTTGGCCAGTGTTACTGGATTAGTATATGTAGTAGGAATTATATGATATAGTGTTATCTGAAGAACTCAGCCTAGTTCCTGATACTAATAGCTTAATGATTAGTAGTTATTATATATACTATGCTGATTTTAGCAAAGCATTTGACCACATCTCCAATAATAATAATAACAATAACAATTATTTATGTTTATTAAGTACTGCTATAGTTTGAGTCTTGAATGTCCCCAAAAGGCCCATGTGTTAAAATCTTAGTCCCCAGGGTAGTGCTGGTGGGATGTGGTGGGACCTTTAACAGGAGAGGTATAGTGGCAGTCTTTAGACCATTGAGGGCATGCCCACAAAGGGGATAGTGGAGCCTGGCTCCATCCTCTTCCCCTTATTTTTTCCTGACCATGAGATAGGTGATTTTGTTCTACCATATGTTCTCCACCATTAACATCCAGTATCCCCACTAGAGGCCTAAAAGCCAGGGGTCCACCTGCTCACAGACTGAAACCTCTAAAACCATGAGTCACAATGTATCTTTTCTCTTTATGAGTCAATTTTCTCAAGTATGTATTATTTGCTGCCAAAACCCCACAAGGCAGGTGTACTGGGAAGAATAGTATCCCCCAAAATCCATGTCAGTCAGAAACTTCAGACCCTTATTTGGAAATAGTATCTTTGAAGATACAATCAGGTTAAGATGGACATGAAAGATTTCCTAAATCCAATAACTGGTATTTCTTATAAGGTGAGAGAAATTGAAAGACATAGAGGAGATGCAGGAGGAAAAAAAAAAGCCTGGGAAGACAGGAAAAGATTGAAGTTAAGCTGTCACAAAAAAAAGTAACTCCAAGGATGACAGGCAATCATGAGAAGCTGAAAGAGACAAACCAGGCTTCTTCCCTAGGGCCATCAGAGAGACTGTGGCCCTGCTGACAGCATGATTTTTAGCCTTCACAATGGAAGAGAATAAATTTTTGTTGTTTTAAGTCACCCAATTTTCAGTAATTTTTATGGTAGTCCTAGATAAATAATACAGTAGATATTATCATATTCAGTTACAATAAGGGCCAAGCTAGGAAGGGGTAGAATCCAAACTCCAATGCCAAAGTATTTCTGACTCAATGCAGTTAACATCTAAACCAATACACAGATTTATAGCTGACTTATCTTCTGAATGCTAATCAATAGATTGTATCAACCTGAAGAGTCCTCTGATATGCACTTATTCATTCATTTTTGTAGAAGTGAGGAAGCTGACTGTCGCAGACTCTGCTCAATTACTAATATTTATATAGCCAAACACCAGGTAAGCAACTTATGCATATTAACACATTTATTTCTCAGCCCCTATATGAGTCAATAGGAAGGACAATTATAAAAAAAAAAATGTGTGAACTCTTAATTTTTCCCTATCCAAGAAGCCAGAATTAGACTGGTAAATAGGCAAGGGTCAGTTCCAGAGAATGGAGGAATTGAAATGTAAATTCCTTCAAAGCCCTTCCTCCATCCTATCCTAACTTGACCCTGCTCCAACCTGTTGCTAAGGTAACCTGTCCCAGGAATTGCCCCACGTACAGGGAGTTATAAAGTTTTTAATTAAAGTGTCCTGGGCTGCTACATCTGCCACACACACACACACCCAGTCCATCTGCTTCTCATCTCCAAAGAGATAAGGGGAAGGGAGCAGGAGAACAAAGGAAACCTAGGACATATAAAAAGGCAAAACACCCCCACTTCTTGGGATATCAGGATACCAGCTATGGCGCCCTTCTCTCTCCAGGGAGAAGTCTATGTTACCCCTTTTTAAATAAACCCTGCTTTATATGCTTGCCTTGATGTGCTTCTCTAATGTTATACTTCAACATGTGAGGGAGCCAAACTCAGCACTGATAACCGGCGATATCACCTAGACCCCTACATTGTGGTTTGCAGCTCCTTCCATGAAAAAGTAATACAGCATCTTTCCCCAGTCCCTAATCTGAGCTGGCCCTTGACTAGCTTTAGTCAATAAAGTGGTGAGAGTAGATAATGTTGCAGATGCAAGCCCCAGCCTTAAGAGATCCTGCAAGCTTTCCCGCTCCACACCATGCAACAAGCCAGGGTCAGCCTGCTGGAGAAGAGCTGAGGCATTTCAGTAGGTGATTAGCCTGCCCCCAGCAGCAAACTGCCCATCAACCTGCAGATGACCACAGATAAATGAGGCGACCAGCTTCAGACGAAAAGACCTAACTGGGAGAGCCCAGTTACCAACCCTCTTACCAACCTGAACAATTATAAGCTAAATAAATGATTATTGCTTTAAGTTATTAAGTTTTGAGGTAGCTTATTCAGCAGAAAGAGCTAATGGACACAGGTACCTGCCGGGTTTCGGTTAGCGACTAAAAGGCTCAGAGGTTATTCCAGATAAACTGGGCTAACTGGGCTGCACAAAATAACCACACAAGAGACACAAATACCTTTTTGTTTGGGGTCGCTGTGACGGCTCCTCTGACCTTAAGGGTCCGCAGAAAGAGAGAGAGTGAGAGCGTGTGCTGACCCCTTTTATTGAGGAGAAGCTATTCAAATGAGGCAAAGGGTCAGATTTCAGGGGGCTGAGTCTATCTTCATGATGTCCACTGTCAGCAGGTTGACTGACACCTGGGTAGGCCACAACCAAGGGCACAATAAGAGAAGGGGACACACACACAGGGCACTTCCATGGAAGATTCTATCCTAAACAGGGCAAGGGATTATATTACAAAGGAACAGGTGAGCATAGCTTTACCCATGGGGCTGTAGCAAGACACTCCCATGCACGAGACACTGACCCTTGAACTCAAGAAGGGTAGGGAAAGCTCTGCCACATTTCTGTGACTGAGCGTCTCAGCACCCAGCCGGGGAGTGTGACTCAGTCACGTGCAAGGTTGGTCTCCCACAGGTACTTACCTTAAGAATAGTTCATTATTAGTAGTATTCCGTTTCACATATGAAGAAACTGATGCAGAGATGGGTTTATTAATACACCAGGGTTATACAGCTAAAAGGGGGCTACTATGGTTTAGATATGAGGTGCCCCCCAAAAGCTGTGTTAATGCAGGAATAATCAGAGGTAAAATGATTGGATTATAATAACTGTCACCTACTAAATCCATCCTAATTTGAATGAACTGGGTGATAATCATAGGCAGATTGGGTATAGCTAGAGGAAGCAGGTCAGTGGAGTGTTCCCTGGAAAGTTTCATCTTCCCTACATCTCCTTCCCTTCTCTCTCTGCTTCCTAGCCATCATAACCAGAGCAGCACTCCTCTGTGGTGAACTTCCACCATTATGTTCTGTCTCACCTTTGGCCCAGAGCAATAGAGTTGGCCAACCATCAACTAAACTTCTAAAACTGTGAGCTAAAATAAGCTGTTCTTCCTTTAAATTGTTCTGATCAGGTATTTTGGTCACAGTGATAAAAGCTGACTAACACAGGTACAGCTCCAGGATTTTAAATACATTGAATCTGGTTCCAGAGTCCATTCTCTTGATCACCATAGCATCCTGCTTCTCAATCATTCCCATGAAGTCACAAAAGAATCACTTGTAATGACTCCAAGACAGGAAGAGTGACTAATAGGTGACTAATATCATAGAATGACAGAATCAAGATTCAGAATATTCTCAAACTCTACTATAAGACAAAACTTTATCGTTTATGATATAAATATATAATAAGTAACAAACATCAAATACTATGACATTTTAAAATACAAATTCCTACATCTGAGTTTTAAGAATTTCTAACAAACAGGACTGGGATTGTGGCTCAGTAGTAGAGTGTTCGCCTAGCACGTGTGAGGCACTGGGTTCGATCCTCGGCACCATATAAAAAATGAAATAAAGATATTGGGTGTCCACCTACAACTAAAAAATAAATGCTAAAAAAAAAATCTAACAAACAGGAACTGTTGCTAAGTGACCCTGGATTTGATCCCCTGAACCAAGTAAATAAATAATAAAAATACATAAACAAAAAGTAGGGAATGCTTGACTTAAAAGCAGCTCATGAAAAATTACAAAGATTTTAAAGAAACAAAGTCTAAGTAAGAATCACCCATGGAATGCCCTACATTAATAAGCCTGGTGTCCAGGTTCCAGAAGGCCATACTATTGCTACATGTGGTATGTTCAGAGGGACACTGATAAAGTGGAGTATAACAGTGTTGCCTGAAACTTATGTTACATTAGAAACTAAGGAGACTTAATCTGATTGGAGTTGGGATGGGTATGAGTCTGTGAACTTCTTTAAAATACCTAAAGACAGGTTAAAATGCTGAAGAGGATTGATTCTATATAAATTATAGATTGATTCTTAGTAGTCTGGGGAGATAATGGGGATTGAGGATTGGAAGTTTTTATACTTTCTCCCAATGTCCCTTTTAGCCTGCTCTCTGGACTAGTTCTTTTCAATTCCTTGAGAAAGTCTCCAACAAATACCATAACTGTTCTGATTCTTCTCAATCACCTGAACACATACATTTCAGTAATTAAAATTTTCCTCTGATGTAACATCAACACTCCAAACACATTTAACTTTAAGTCTTCTTTTTATTATTATTTTTTTGTACCAGGGATTGAACCCAAAGGTGCCTAACCACATCCTCAGGCCCCCTTTTTTTAAATATATTTTTCATTTTAGATGGACACCATGACTTTATTTTATTAGTTCACTTTTGTGTGGTGCCTGGGATCAATCCCAGTGCCTCAAGCATGTAGGAAAGCGCTCTACCACTGAGCCACAACCCTAGCCCCTCCCCAGCCCTGTTTTATATTTTATTTAGAGACAGGGTCTTGCTGAGTTGCTTAGGGCCTTGCTAAATTGCTGAGGCTGGGTTTGAACTCACAATCCTCCTGCCTCAGGCTCCTGAGCCACTGGGATTACAGGCATGTGCCCACCATGCCCAGCTAAGACTTCTTTCCTCATCTAACAGAGACAACAGAGGGACAGTTTGGGGAAGGAGCATTGGTGAGTTAGTTTCTCTTTCTCGCTCCATTGCATTCCCTGTGTGAACAGCCACCATTTCTGATACTTTGGGGTCAGACCAAAGGGAAGAGGAGATTAGAGAAAAGGGGCAAAGTAGTAGATATGGTTGTAATCTGGTGGCCATGCCCTCTTGGGGATATGTATTAGGGTTCTCTAGAGGAACAGAATCAACAAGAAGTATAATTATAAAAAGGAGATTAGGTTGGTTTACCCAACCAGAAACTGGATAGTCCACAATGGCTGTCTGTAGACTGGAGAGCTGAAAGAACCAGTAACTACACAGTTCAAGAAGCGTCAGAACAAGAGGGATCAATGGTTCTACCCTAGTCTGAGACTGAGGGTTTGGGGCAACTCCCTGGAAAATCACTGGCAGAGTCTGCTTTGTAAGAGTGAAGAAGCAAGAGTCTAATATCCTCAGACTAATACAGCAGCAATCGAGAATCCATTCAAAACCAATGGAGTGAGCATCTGATGCTGCTTCCTTGTTCTTCCAACTTTTTTTCATCCAAGCCATCATCCTATGGTCCAGTGCTGCCCAAGCTTAGGGAGGGTCTCCATTTCAACTGGCTATCCCACATGCCAATCATACCTAGACACAATCTCATTGACACACCCCTAAGCCTCTTCATCTTGGTATCTTAATCCAATCAAGTTGGCAATTCAAATTACCCATTACAGAACAGAAGGACCTCTTTTTTCATAAGCACATGGGGGCTTCCTCCAGGAGCCAACCTGGGCTTCCTCAGCTGAAGCAATGCCTCTCCTCCCATAGGCAACTTACAGTTTTCCCCTGGCCATTCACCTGTCTGTTCAAGTTCTTTTTCCTTTCTAGGAGTTCTTGTCCCTTCTGAGAAAACTGAGACCAATTGCCTTCTACAGACTGATACTTGATCCTAGAAAAATCCTGCACCATCAGGGAATGTTCAAGTCATCTTTCTTTCTTTCTTTCTTTCTAGTTGTAGATGGCAATACCTTTATTTGTTTTTATGTGGTGCTGAGGATCCAACCCAATGCTTCACACATGCTAAGCAAGCACTCTACCACTGAGCTACAACCCCAACACTCAATTCCCTTCTAATGCATCTTCCTCACCAATAACAGGCAATGGCAGGCATTGCCTTCAGCCTTAAACATTTCAAGTATGAGCTCTTCAAACTCCAGGGGATACACTGGAAGCTCTTCTGACTTACTATGAGGGGGAAAGCCACAGCTTCCAATAATCCCTTCAAAGAAAGAAGGTTCAAAGGACTGGTAGATGGTGATGGGTTGATAATGACAGGATAGATTTTACAATCTCTTTAATGTGTCTATAGAGGTAGCCAAGCTTTAAGCTTCAAGATATGTGGTACCTGGCACTCAATGACTGTTCTCAGCATTTAGGGCTTTTGCAGAATTCTGAGGAAGAGTTCCATCCTAACATTCTGTTACAGATGATACAGGAATGTAGATTTCCAACCAGTAAAAGTTTATCCTTCTGGATCCATGTCATAAAGTTGTAATCTACTGGTCTCTAAAATTGGTAGTTAATTCCCAATTGATTGTACAGGGAATTTCTGTTGAGAATGGGAAGTGAACAGGTAATATCAACCATCTTCTTTAGAATTCTATTATTTCTATAATTGTGTCCATCCTACACTTAGAAATGTATGCATTTTAAAAGGAAATAATCCCCAAGGGATTGAAGGAGTGCAATATAATATGGTACAAATGGTGTTCATAAGTGCTGAGGAGAATTATTGATAGGGTAAAGAGTTTAGTTAGGGAGGGTTTCTCTGCTGTAGGTGTCAATGAAGATCTGTTGAGTAAGTGAACTGAATGAATGAATGAATAAACTAATGAGGGGTTGAAGTAAGTATGAAAAGAATATGACTTGATTTAAATGCAAGAAAATGTGAAAGGTCACTCTAAGAGATAAAATGGATAAATGAAGATGTGGTAGAGGAACTGGTGGTGGGGAGAGCTACAGAAAGGTCAGTAAACACAAGAGCCTGACTAATGGAGGAGCTTTATAAGCAAAAAGAGTCATGCACTTGAATTACATCAAAGAAGTTGTTTAAATACAATAGATGATAGGAAATGTTTTAGTCTCCTAAGCAGGAGACAAATGCTAGAATATTAGAATTGTAAAAGGATTCATCTTTAGAAATAAAAAGACAATTGGCAGTCCCAGCTAAATATGAATCAAGGAAGTAGTTTAGAGTGAGGAAATTAGATTATACATATCAAAGGTTATTATGTGAATAGTTTGAAAAATTCTTCCAAGAGTCTTCAGAAAGCTTTTATATGGTTTTTATTGGTAGGTACATCATAATTATACATAATAGCAAGATTCACTACAACATATTCATTCATGAAGTTATGTTATGATCAATCTCATTCCCCAATACTTCACCCCCCATTTTTCTAGTACTGTAGACTGAACCCAGGGCCTTGTGCATGCTAGGCAACCACTCTACCACTGAACTATACCTGTCAACACCAAGAGATTATAGAAATCCTTCTGAGAGTCCGATGTATGATTGAAATTTCTGCTATGAGAGAATTGTTTAGAAAAAAATTTCAAGGGCATTTCATGCCATAGCTATAGGTTTCTTTGATAATTAAGACTGGATATGTATTAGTAGTGCCCAAATGAGTAGGGTGGGGTCATTCCAAACCATCAATACCACCAATAGTGAAATCAACTGATAAAGGAGGACTAAAAGGATGGAAGGAAGAAAGGAAGAAGGAGGATGAAAAATAGAGAAGGGTGTGTCAGGATGAGGCTCAGACCCTGGGAAACAGATTCAGGATCCCAGCAGGTAAATTTAGGAAGATACAAGGCACAGCTGGATAGTAGACAGGCTTTATTCAGAGATGGCATTGGCCCCACTCTCCAGCCCTCTGATTCTTTCCATAGGCCTAATTGCCAACAGGTTATATAAGTGAGCACATGCTCACAAGAAAGTGTTCATGACCTTGAGTGCATACACTGAATCAGGTGTTCATGACCTTGCTGCATACTAAAAACATATCCCACTGGAAGCCTTGGTAAGGGAATCTAACTATAGCCATCTTGGGTCTACCCTATATACTGGAAGATTGATAGAAATCGAAATGTTTTATCTATTACATAATCTTTGAACTGGGAACATCCATGGAAGTATGCCATAAATGTAACTGTGATCCATCAGGTGCATAAAAACAAGTTAGGAGTCACTGGGTAAAGGAATATCACTGATCCAGTCTTAACCATTTTGCTTAAAATAAAAATAAAAACGATTCCATAATCACATGTACATCTCTATCAGTGATTAGGTGGAACTTCAACCCCAACTTAAACAATAGTTGAGGAGAGAGTCCACTCAACCAATTAACTCTTACTCATATGAAGATCACATTTCCACCTTTGGGATAACTTTCCAGGTGTGGTTTATGTGAGGTGATATGCATAGGCTGTGACAAGTAGGCTAAAAAAATAGAAGTTATTTTTTCTTTATTCTCTTTATTCTTTCTTGGTAACAAGTGGGGAGAAAGACTCTAAATGTGTCCATTCAAGAAAGTTTCTCTTTCAACTTTTTTTTTTAGGTTTTAAGCTGAGTCGACCGAGAGTTCCCTCTTCCCCTAGGGGATTTCAAATCCTAAAGGAGTTTACATATCATTCTGATTTGTAAGAAGGAAAGCTGAGATCTTATTGTGGAATTCTCCAGAGACGGGTCTACCTAGTCTCTGGGAATTTTGTGTTTTTATTCAATTACAGGTGACAGGTTCCACCTAGTTCTTGTAACATCATACTGACAACAATATAGAGTCAGCACACCTAACCAAAGGTTTTCTTATTCAGCAGCCTCTTTATTCCTATCCCAGGCTTCTTCTAATTTACTGGGTTTCTTGGCATTTCCATATAGGTCTGTCTGGTTTCCCCAGGCACAGGTGGACCACAGAACAGGACATATGGAGATACCATCTCAGGCCCAGTCTTGGCCATCTCTCATTAGAGAGCTGAATAGCACGTGTGTTGCTCTGATTCCCCAAAAGGAACTTAAGATCTAAACCTTGAGAAACATTGAGCAAGCTACCCTGCCCTGATATTCTGGACATCTTTACTGCCCATCAGTGCCTCCCCTACCAAGTTTTTTTCCAAAAGAATATAAACATGGGGAGTGTGTTTATGGATGAGGTAAACAATGACATAAAATGGGTTATTATCCTTTGATTCCTCTTTCACCCCGGATCCTCTCCCCAAATTCTAAGAGAGTTTTCTTTGAGTTTCATTTACCCACCCATTTCTTGGGGAAACAATAATTTGCTTCATCACCTATACTTAGTGGCCAAAGACTATAGGGAAGGCCCCAAATACACAATGTAAGAAAATTGTCTGGGTTGGTTTTTTTTTCTTTTCTTTTTTCTTGTATACTCCATTAGACCAAGAGTTTTAAGGTAGAAACTATTTTACCTTTTTCAGGGTGTTCTAAACTGCAAATATTGGTATGTAGAAAAACAGCTCCCAGGAGATCCTACCAAGTTGGCAAGGAAGCACCTATTTCAGAGACAAATACAAGTAAACTTTTAATACAAAATAGGATCAGATGAAGGAACAGAATGCAAAGTCCATATACAAACTGATTTTTTACAAAGATACAAAGGCAATTTAGAGGAGAACGAAGAGTTTTTTCAATAAATGGTGTTGGAACAATTGGGTAATTATATTGTGGGGGGATTCAACCTATATCTGTGGTGGGCAGAATAATGTCCTCCCCAAGATGCTCACAATATTTAGAAAATTAAATGATAAACCACAAACTAGGAAAAATGTTTGCAAATCTCGTATCTGAGAAAAGACTTTTCTCCAGAATACCTCAAAACTCAATAACAGGAAAAAAATTGGTATGGTTTTAAAATGGGTAGTGTCCCCCAGAGGTCCTTATGTAAAGGCTCCATCCCCAAGGTAGCAGTATTGGAAAGTGTGTGGGCCTTTAAGAGGTGAAGTCTTACCAGAGGTTCTTAAGTCACTGGGGTGTGCCCTGAAAGGGAACTGTGTGAGTCCATCCATCCTTTGTCTCTTGCTGCTTCCTAGCTCAAGATGTGACACTCACTTGGACATGCTGTCCTGCCATGATATGCTGCCTTGCCAGAGGCCTAAACCAATTAGGCCAGCCAATTTGGGATTTGAACTTCCAGAATCATGAGCCAAAATAAATCTTTTTCATAAATTGTGTTGGGTATATATCAGCATAGTGATAGAAAGATGACTAATACACAAACACAAACCAAAAGATGAAGTCACTTCACCAGAGAAGATATATGATGGCAAATAAGTGCTTGTAAATATGCTCAAAATCATTAGGCATGGAAAAATTAAAATTATAACGACAAGGAGATATCACTACATTTTTGTTGGCAAAGATATGGAGAATCTGGAACTTTCATACACAGCTCTTTTGAAAAGCGTTTAGCAGTTTCCCAAAAGTAAAATACACCATGACCCAACCATTAGGTATTTACCCAAGAAAAATTAAAACAGGTATCTATACAAAGATCTGTAGATGAACGTCCATAGCAGCTTTATTTGTAATACCCCAAAATTCGAACTACCCAAATTTGCATCAACGAGGGAATGGAAAAACAAACTGTAGAATATCCACACATTGGAATAACTACCCAACATAAAAAAAGTAGAGATGACCCTCAAAATAATTTATGTAAAATAAGCCAGACAAAAGAAGAGTACACACTTTGATTTAATTTATGTAAAATTCAAGGAAATGCAAACTAATGCATAGTGAGAGAAAGTAGATCAGTATCTGGGCAAGGAGGGCTTTGGGAGGACAGAAAAACAGGATTGCAAAGAAGCACGAGCAAACTTCTGGGGGTGACAAAGATTTAATAGTTTGATGGTGATGATGACATATGGGCATAAAAATGTCAAAAATTTTCAACTTTCCCACTTCATATATGCGTGGTTTATTGTATGCCCTTTATGTCTTCATTAAGCTCTTTTTAAAATACAATAAGAAAAAATGTTTAATATGTAAAAAAGAGGATCAGATAGTGGAGTTAACAACATTACTAGCCAAGAAGCACCAGACAAGGGTAAGTGGGGTTTCTCTGGAGGCCTTGCAAAGAGATGATAAGTGAGGGCAGGGCCATGGGCCCAGAACTGCTTGTCTGCTGAGGTCACGTGAGGGGTGTAGGCTGTGGTACTGGATGCAAATCTTTGGGGTTAAGAAAGACAACACCCCAGGGAAGAGCTGGAAGATGGATGTTTGAGAATGTAGCTCAGGCAGATTCTTTGTCCTCCCTCGAACTCTTGTTTCAGGAATTTATCGGGGAGTCAAATGCACTCCCAGTAGTCTGATTTCTGTTTCTAATATGTGTGAGCAGTTTGTTTTGCATTTGAGGGAGGATGTTTTGTTTGGTTTTTGTGTTTAAACTGGGTGACGTAACCCACGCGGAAGCTGCGATGTCCAATCAAGAATGAAAATAACGCACTTACAATCAGTGATCAGAAATCACCTCGCCACAACCAACGGGGAAATGACACAATGGGAAATTCCGAGTCTCAAACCCCAGCCTCGGCTGTGGGCTTCAGTCTCCACAGCTGCCCCGCCCGCTTCGCCCAGTTCTGTAGCCCTTTCCTTCCGGAAGGACTCCGCCCTCCTTAGCAGGAGGCGGGGTCGGCATGGTCCCGCCCCCGGCGCTCCTTCTTCCACCCGGCACCGCAGCGCGCAGCCTCGACAGGGTCGCTTTACGACCGGAGGAGTCAAAGACTTAAGGTAGGAGGCCGAACTGAGGGGCGGGGAAAGGAGGTTTTTGCGTCAGAACGTAAGTGACGGCGAAGGCGGCGCGACAGCAGCTGGAGGGCAGGAGAGGCGGGTTGGTGATTCCCGGGCCTAACCGGGATGTGGGGGGCTCTGGGCTTGGGCAGGGGCGGTAGCTGAAAGCCCGCTGCGACAGCATGGGTGAAGGGGAGCGGAGAGGGGGAGGCCTTGGGCTTCTTTGGGTGGTGGGTGGGTCCTAAGGGCAGGCGGGCCAGAGTCCCGGGTCCAGGCCGGGCATCTGACCCATGGTGCCCCCTCCCCCACTCCCCGAACTCGCAGCGCGGCCGGTCCTGTCCTCGCCATGAGGCCGCAGCAGGCGCCGGTGTCCGGGAAGGTATTCATTCAACGAGACTACAGCAGTGGTACACGCTGCCAGTTCCAGACCAAGTTCCCCGCGGAGCTGGAGAACCGGGTACGCATCGTATCTCCCTGCACTTGCTCTGGGGCGAGGGAGGGTATCACGGCACGAGATTCGGAGCAGAGAGGGAGAATGGGCAAGATATCCGGTCTGTCTCTCGGTTCTGGGGGAGAGGCAGACCCAGAAGGGGGCCGTGGCTAAAGATATTTGAAGGCAGCAAGATCTGATGTTTGGAGAAGGAAAAATAAGACCAAGCCCCTAGGTGTGATGATCTTATAGAACTTTATGATGCCCAGTGTGGGAAGTCTGTATCCACCAGTCGTTGTACCCTTCTGTCAGTCATCCCCACCTCCTGGTTATTGACAAGAGTGATGATCAGTCATCTCACTCAGCTGGTTGTGAGCTATATCCTCCTACCTTTCCTCGCAAAGAAAGCATCATCTTCCTCATGACTGGCATTTGTGGTCACTGTGCTGGTCAAACTGCTCAGCTAAAAAGGTTTGTTAAGTGTTGTGCCAGGCAAGGCAGACAGGCCTTCTTGGAACCTGAAAAACGTAGAGCATGACATGGGCTTGGACAGGAAAATATTTCAGAACAGGGCCTTAAGCTCGTCGCTCCCAGTTATGATCACTGGTAGCTACCTGTTTGGCTTGCATATCAAAATTTTCATCAGCATATAAGACAAAAATGAAAGAATGAGATTTGTTTCATCTTCCTTCAGATTTACCCATTCCCTCAATTTTATCTTTCTGAAAAAGTTAAATGGAGTGGGTGAAGGTGTGTGTTTTCTTGTACTCCCATGTGTTCACCCAACCAAAGGACAGTTCTTTTAGTCTCCAGCTCTGTTTCCTATTCAGGTCAGTTTCTGGTTAGCTGGGAGCAAGTTTTGTGGTTCTTTCCTCTATGGTATCCAGGGAGAGGGACTGAGAGGTAATTAGGTATGATGTGGGTGTGAGGATTGGAAATGCTGGTCATAGACTAAGAGGGTGAGGTAAGTGCTTACTAGAGAGAGACCTACAGCAGCCATTTAAAGCAAACTTGCAGGCTAGGATTGTAGCTTAGTGCTAGAGCATATTCTCAGCACTCCTGAGGCCCTGGGTTCAAATCCCAAACATCAAAAATAATCAGATTTTTTGACCAAGGTGTGTTGCTCTACCTGATTGACATGATCATTTATAACAATGATCATTTATAGTTTCCTTCAGCTTGATTTATAACTACCAGTAGGTTAGGGACCCAAAGATGCTTATTTAACAGTAAATTAAATATATCAAGCATGCCTTAAAAAGATGGTTTGTAGTTTCGCTTGTTTGTGAAATGCTATTCAAATGCTACATTTTGTTGTCGGTGTTGAGTTAACTTGGCATGACAGTAAGTGGACATTTCAACAGTAGTTTGAAGAGGTAGAAGTTGAGCAAGTTTAGTACTAGATTTTTAAAGTACTTTACAGTTAACATGTTCTACATGTAAATACTGACATAAAATGGATCAAATATTTTTAAGCTTCTTTTAGAAACTATGACTTACATAATTTAAATACATTCAAAGCAATGTAAACTTTTTTCTGTACACATTTGCATATTGCAGGATTCCTTTGTATGTTTAAAAGTCAAACTTCCAGCTCATAGTTGAGACAAATACATTTATGCAGAAGCCTTCCACTGAATATGGTAGAGCCTTTTTTTATAGTGGAGTACAGAAGCAAAATGTAATCATAATACTTCAACTGATTATTACAGGAAATTGTGTTGCTAAATTCTGGAGTTATTTTACTTCTTTGACTTCATATAGCCCAGAACAGGCTTGTGGTACTAAATACTGTTTGGAATATTATATGTTGCTATTCAGTTGTCCTTTTTAATTTTTTTTTTTTTTTGTCTTTTTAAATGTTTGGGTTAAAATACTACCTTATATTTTCAACCACTTAGGAAAGCTTTAGTTTTTTTTTCCTATGCCAAGATTAAATTTAAATTACAGGTTTAAATCTTCCTCACTTTGATGGGAAACTGAAAGGTTTCTCTCTATGTTTCTCTACTACCCTAGAAATGTCACTGATTGCTCTGCCACTGGGTCTGATTTTCCTTATGTGAGAATATCCCACTAGGCAATTTAATAGAAGAAGAAACTAACATACAAATGTTTTGTGTTACTTCTATGCATTTTTTAAAAAGCACACATTTGTGTACTTTAATTTGAGAGTTTAGATAAGTTCCGTTAACAAGACTACTTCTCCACCACTTGTTAGAATGCTTTTGACGCTTAAGTGCTTTGTTTCTAGACAGTTTTGTTTTGTTTTTTCCTGGAAATTTGCAAATATAAATATACTAAAGCATAGTCTACTCAAATTTGGATTAAGTATAGGTACAATATTTCAACAAAATAACAACTTTATGCCAGATAGTTCTTTAAAGGAAGCTTTAGTCTCATTTCAGCCAAAATGCAGAGATATCTTAGTCACCGTTAGTCTGGGTAGAAGAAAAATGAGTGGACTATAATTGTGGCTGTAATTCCCCTGCATACCTTTTAAAATATGTCTACATTTGGTGTGTAGAGATTACCTTTGATTTGCCACCTTGGATTTGTGATCACTCTAAGCTTTAGCACCATGCAATTCAATAAGAACAAAAAAATTCTGGGAAAGAGTCTGATTTCCATTTCCATTCTGGGTTTCAGTGTCTAATGGTCCAAATTTGTATTTTGCTTCAACTTTATATATAATCTCCAAATTTTAATTCCTGTATCAGTGTTCAGAGAGTGACAGGAGTACAGAGAGCTGTCTTCTTAGGGCCTAAAGGTAGTAGGGAAAAAATGCCTTAATTTGTTATTTTGAGCTCTTGCATTTTAAGGACAGTTGTGTCACTTAACAATAAGGATACATTCTGACAAATACATCATTGGGCAACTTTTTTGTTGTACAAACATCATAGAATAAACTTACACAAATCTGAAATGTATGAGGCTGCTGCTGACATATTGTTTTATAGTAAACTTATAAGTAGGAATAAAGAATAGCACAGAATATACATAAACCAGTAACATATTCACTTATTATCATCATGGGGAGTTTTATGTACTATTCATAATTGAATACATAACTACTTTCTCTATGACTGGCAACATGGTTGGTTGTTGACACCAGTACTACCACAGACGTGAAGGATGTATTCCCCTACTACTTTGTGTGTGTCACTAGGTGATAGTAAATTTTCAGCTCAATTATAACAACATGGGACCACTGTCATATGCATCCTGTCAAGCTAAACATGATGTAGTAAACTACCGTTATGTTGTATGCCTTTACGGTTGCCTTTTGTGCTTTTTAAAAATAAACTTTCAAAAGTTTTTTTTGTGTATTAGAGATTGAAACCAGGGCCTCGCAAATGCTGAGCATGTGCTCTACCACAGAACCACACCATAAACCCATCAAAAACTTTTTTTTCTTCTTCTGTTAATCTTTTTCTAAAACAGTTTTCACTTTGGTTTTTTTGCTTATTTGTTTTTCCTCCCTGGCCTATGATTTTGCCCCCAACATGTAAAGCATGAAATCTCAAGAATGCAAACCTGAAAGAAATAAGGCTAGATCCCATGATTTTGAATTATAATGTATATGGAGAAATAATTCAAAGGAATTTACCAAATCATAACATTGTAAGCAGATCAAAAATTGTTACTGGGATTATTTTGTCTCGTACATACTTTGAGGTTCTTTGATATCTTTCTGAATCTGTTTCAATTGAAAGGAAAACTTCATAAAAGGGGATTCATAAGTAAGTAATTATAAGTTTTATGAATTATGGAGGCATTATGTGAGAGAAGGCCTAAAGTGAAGACAGGTAAATTGTAATTTGTTACCAAGAATGACAGTATTAGATAAAATACTCTTACAATGGGTCTTAAAAGTCCTAGGGTCAAGTATTGAGATTCAAATTCTATAAAGCACTATTAGAAGAAGAAAGTAAAGTGATATTGGAAGAATAAAGTAAAAGCAGATAGAGTGAAAAAGTAGATGTTAGAGTGGTACAGTTGTGTGCCATTTAACAATAACAACATGAACAAGAACACGTAAATGCATCATTAGGTGATGTCCTCCCTTTTGATCATCATGGAGTGTAGTCACACACACTAAGGGCTGCCACATTGCTGGCTGATATAATCTATGTGGCCACTGTCACATATGTGGTCTCATTGAGTGAAACATCACAGGGCATGACTATTAGTGTAAACTTATAGCAACAGTGTCATTGAATAGAAAGAGGTAATAGGAGTGACTTGGTGTGAAAAGTTGTTATTTTGTTCCATTGTGAGCTTTTAGTAATAAAATAGTTACTTTAAAAGATGGCAGACAGGGAAAGCAGAATATAGAACTTTGTAGCTTTTAATCACCCTACTTAAAATAACCTTTCATTTTCCTAGTAATTTCTAATGTTTAGATACTCAATTTAAGATTACTTCCCAAATAAAGGGAACTTCTTCCTTTTATGACCCCACTGTGCCTTGTGTATGCCTTTACTATGATGTCTAGTTTATGGAGTTTTTATGTTTTACAGAACTAAACTCTTGAGAAATGAAACAGTGTCTTATTCATCTTTCTCTAAGGCTGGTCATAGGATCTGAAAGGAGGTGCTCAATCAATGTGAATACAAGTGAATGAAGAAAAGAATAGATTATGTAATTTAGTTATTTGAAATTTGTTATAAAGAATAAAGAACTACTAGCCTGAAGACATCCAGTGTTCATAAGAAGGATAAAATTAAACAGTCCCCAATCGGTTTCAGTAACAATCCAGATCGAATCACCAAAAAAATTATTTGCTGACTTTATTTATTTTTTTTGCATTACAATTCTTAATACATCATTATACAATAATTTATCATATCTCTGATTATATATAAGGTATGTTGACACCAAATTCACATCTTCATACATGTATTTTGTATAATGATGAGTATTTGCTGACTTTAAAATTGCAAAATATCAATATAAATGAGTCATAGAAAGCATTAATGAGTTGCTGGGTTTTTTTCCAAAACTTACTTTTAAATTCTTTCTTCCCTACAGATTGATAGGCAGCAGTTTGAAGAGACAGTTCGAACTCTAAATAACCTTTATGCAGAAGCAGAGAAGCTTGGGGGCCAATCGTATCTTGAAGGCTGTTTGGCTTGTTTAACAGCATATACCATTTTCTTATGTATGGAAACTCATTATGAGAAGGTAAAGCCACATTTGTTGTCTCTAAATCTCTTGAAATCGTAAAGAAAGTACATTTATTATACATTTGTGTTTCCATAGTGAAAATTGCCATAAAGTTAATAGGGGCATCTAGGTGATAATTCAAGTTATAATGTTGCTCCTTTATCCAGAGCATATAGGAATGAGTCCTGAGTGTTTCAGAAACAGAGCAGAATTGGTGTGTCCACTGGGAATCAACATGACAGTTGATTCTTTTAAGATGAATGTGGAGAATCTATATATTCTCATTCTGTCCCATCTTTTTGAGGATCATTTTGCTTTATTTCCCCAGATTTCTGTCTTCAGTTTTATCCTGCCACCTGAGTTCTTGTCTTTTCTTACCAAATAACTGCTGAATCCAGAGTTGCTGGCTTCTCAACTTTAGGTGTCCAAAAGTCAAAACTCCGATCTCTTTATTTTGTTCAATAGTACCACTGTCTTTTCACTACCATTTTTAGGTATAAGAGATGAAAAAGAGAAAAATAATTAGTTGTCAAAGACCAAAATGTCTTTCATTTTCCTGTTTATTAATTCACTTCATCTGTCTTTATACTAATTTGTGCCCCTATTATCTTGTATTGAATTAGTCTCCTGACCCATCTGATTTCTTCCCTTCTTTTACTTTTCCAGCCTATCTGCTACTGTCTTTATAAAACAGCCTTACTTCCTACCACTGCTGCTAAGTAAGAGATCTTTTCTAACTTCCCAGTTACTGCTACTGGGTCAGGTTCAAGCACCCCTTGAGCTGACCTCCAGCTTACCACACCACCTGTGTCTTCTACCCCTTTCACTTTCTTCATCATCTAAACTTGATGCTCATCAGTCACAAAAGTGACTTTTTTTTGATGGATGAAAACTTTCCATAGTTTTCATCCATCTAGAATGACATTCTTCCCGTATTCAGATACCACTCATTCCTTATTTCCCACTTCATCAAACTTCTCCTTACTCTTCTAATCTGAATTTTTTTCTTTTCCTCTGTATTCCTACACCATTTGATTTCTATTCTAGGTGACGTGTGCTTTACTTGGAATATAATGATTTATGTTCACGTCTTATCTGCCCTTCAACTATGTATTATTGTTGAGGTCAAATAATACCTTCACCAATAAATATCCCTCTTAATGCCTAACACTGTACTCTCTTAGTCTTAACTACAATCCTATCTTATATAAAAGGTATATTTAAATACCTAAGTTAGCAGCTTGTATCCTGCATATCACATTCAGAAGCAGCTAACATTTATTCCTGTTTTTAAAGTTACCCAGGATTAGTATCAGCTTGCAATCTGTTTTGTTTTGTTTTGTATCTCTTCTTTAATAATTTAATTTGGTGAATGAAAGGTCAGGGGATTCATTCATTCAATAAATATCTGTTGAAAGTCTACTGTGTGTTAAGTAACGTGCTAAGCAAGATACCAGGGAAATAATTGAACAAGACAAACATGATTGCTGACCTTGTGGAGTTGATAACTTCATGGTAACAAACTGATACTAACAAGTAAAGAAGTAAAACTAACAAAATTATAAAATGAATAAGTGCCTTGAAGGAAATAAACTGACCTATGATATAATAGGAACCTATTTATGGTCAGAAAAGACCTCAAGGTGATGACATTTAAGCTGCTCTCTGAAGGATGAAAATCCTGATACCATTCTGGCAGAGAGATGAGTATATGCAAAGGCCCAGGGAGCTTAATATGTTCCAGGAACTGAAAGAAGATAGTATGGCACAAGAAGAGGGTTCAGAGAATGCCTCAGATGGATTTGGAAAGGTACACAGAAGTGGCATCACACAAGAGTATGTTGTTCTTGTAAAGAAGTATAGCTTTTATTTGTGGTGCATCCAGAAGTTACTTGGAAGTTTTAAACAAGAGAGTAATATGGTCAGATTTTCATTTCAAAGAGATCTTTTCGCTCTGGGAAAAAGTTTAGGAAGCTCCACAGAAGTCCACACAGAAGTACTACACACAATAGTGTAGATGAAAGGGAGTGATCACCTCAAGGGATATGTTAATAGTAGAACCAAGACCCTCAGAGAAGAGCTCCATATAAGAGAGGAAGGTGTGCTAAACACAAATGGATAAAAAATATGGTCATCCAGCTAGCATGGTGATGCATGCTTGTAATCCCAGCAGTTTTGGAGATGGGAGGCAGGAGGATCGCAAGTTCAAGGTCAGCCTGGGCAACTTAGTGAGACCCTGTCTCAAAATAAAAAGGACTCAGGATATAGCTCAGTGGTAGAGCAGTCCTGGGTTCAATCCTCAGTGCATAAGGGGAAAAAAATTTTGTCATTCTAGAATGGTCATTTAAAGAGAAGTACATGATATTGCCAATTAAGATAGAAATACATCCTCTTGGGTGTTTTGTGTTTAGTGGCATATTAAGACTATTTCTCTACACCATTTAAATTTGTTTATAAAATTTTAATTAACAAATTTAATTAATTTGTTTATAAAATTTTAATTAATTTGTTCATGTATATTTGCTGAAATAGATATTAGATACTTCCTGCTGACATCAGTTGTGGAAAGAAATTAATAATTGGGTGCCAGCCAAGTCATACTAGTTAAAGGGATCTTGAACACATTCATCTTTCCGAGTTCTCTCAACTGTAAATTGTATGTTGGAATTATATGTTGCCTCACATTCAGGAAATACTTAGTAAGCGGTGTTTTCTTGAGATCAGTTTTAAAATGAAGTTCATGTCTATATAAGTTTGATGGGATATTTGTGAACTCACAAATGTGTTTTTACTCTAAGCATAAATAATACTGTTTAGCCATCTGCTAGTTTGGATGCTAAAATACTTAGCTCTCAATTAAAATCCATTTGATAATGTTAAAAGATGATTCTTCTCAATATCAAATATAAATGGAAACTGATCCCAGTATGTTTTAACTTAGATTTACAGACAATATATGAAGTACTAGTTTATAGATCTAATCAAGACCTTTTTTTTTTTTTTTTTAGTTAAAGATGGACCCGATACTTTTGCTTTATTTATTTATTTTATGTGGTGCTGAGGATCAAACCCAGTGCCTTACACATGCTAGGCAAGCACTCTCCCATCGAGCCACAACCCCAGCCCTAATCAAGATTTCTTTTTATAAAGCAAGTCAAAACCAAATAAAATTAATCAAGAAACCAAGACTTAAGGCATGATCAAACTTTTCAAATAAATGATATTTTTTCCTAGGAATTAGATACAAATAACCAGATCTTGCAAAGTTAGTAACTAATGATTATAATATAGTGTACCTGTACTTTTATCTTTTGATGAGGGGAGCTGATGGTGGAACTCAGGGCCTCACTAGGCTAGTGCTTTACCACTAAGCTACACCCCCAGCATGTACCTATACTTTGTTTTTCTTTTCTGGTTTTTTGGGTCTGTTTGTTTGTTTGGGCAGGTGGGAGGCAATACTGGAGATTGAACATAGGAGTGCTTTACTACTGGAGTTCATCCTCAGCCCCTTTTTTATTTTGAGACAGGTTCTAAATTGCCAAATCTGGACTGGAACTTGTGGTCCTCCTACCTCAGTCTCCTAAATTGTTGGGGTAACAAACATATGCTACCACTGCCAGCTGCATACCTAAACTTTTTAAAGAAAACTTATAAAATATGTCTTTTTGTCTTTAATAATCTTTAAAAAAAGAGAAAAAGTAAGAATAATCATCCTCTCCCTTCCCAGACTGTCCCCTAGGAATTTCTGTGATTTTATTTATGAAAGACAGGGTTGAGTCATCAGTGTCTTTTGTTTTAAATACTCAAGTTTCTAGTCTAAAGTTAGGCAAATATAATGATGCTTACACTTTTGTCATGTGGGTTAAATTTTTTGAATTTGTAAATAGGCTTTTTAAAACTTGCTAGAACAATTCATGCATTTTGTTTCCCATATTATGCCATTTATTGATTTAAAATGAAGATAAAGACTTCAGTGTTGTTTCTCTATTGTTGCTATCCATGATAATTAGGGAACAAATGAGCTTGTGGAAGGTTCTCCTCTCAGTAACTGTCTGCCTTGTTTATCAACTAGAAAGCATCTCTTTTTACTGTGTACTGAAATCTAAAAAGATTAGTTAGAAAGACAGACACTTGGGTATTTTCTGTATATGCTCACACCAAGCCTCACTCAGGCTGTTTTTTCTTGAAGGTCTATTGGACCATCTTCAGTTTAATATTTCTAGGGAAACCTTCCAGAGGTTTGACCATGTTTCATTTTGTAAATATACAAATCGTGTCAAAGGTCTGAGAATAATAGATAATTTTTTTAAATATTATGGTTTATTTTGACATTGATTTACCAAAATAATAACATGTCAATGTAAGGTTTCTTGGGGTGAGAATTGTGCTTTGTGCTGCCAATATTATTAATTTTCTGTTTCTAAGGGGCCTTAAAAGTTTAAAAGCATCTTGTTTGGGACAGAATTGCCTTCACCAAAGTAGCATAAAAGGATTTGGAGTTTATACAAAAAGAAGAGTAATTGTTTTCTTTCTGAACTGAACCTATATGCACATGAATGTTACTATGTTACTAGAGTTTAAATAAAAATCTTGCCCAACAAAGTTATGCTTGAATTAAATAAAGGAATGCTATTTCCTTACTAGTAACCTGTAACCCTAAAAGAAAAGGAAAGCTGTTCTGAAGGAATCCTTTCTTCAAAACCAGCCATGCAAACCTTTTTCTGAGTGTCCCCTCCAGTATTAATGGACAGAGGCAAAGAGAGACTGAGTCTCTAGTTTCTGATTCTGGCATTTGAGCTCAGAAGGAAATTGAAGAGAAGATTAAGAGTCCTGAGTTGGACACCTTTATGGGATACTTCCTTCTGTTCATTATTTTAGGATGATTGACAACTCTGATACACAGATAGTACCTGAAGCTTGCCTTCTTTTTTGGGGGGGGGGGGGGTCTCATAATGACCAAGCACAGCTCAGATTCTTTGAAAGCTGAAAATGGTAGTGATATATGCATTGCTTCAGGTAATTAAGTGAAAAAATCTTTCTTTAGAAATAGTATTTTTAATTAAAGAATAATGCAGACTGCTCTGTCAATAATTCTATACTTTTTTAAAAGAGAAAACTTGAGATTGTACTGTCCACAAAGATATAACTTGAAAAAACTACATCTTTCTTCAGTAAGGAAATTCTTTGTACAACCGTATAATTTTAAATTCTAAATAAATTTATACCACAGCATCTAAATTATAACATCTGAATTTGTTAGTTTGGCCTGATACACATACCCCCATCCTTAAAATATTGCTTAACTTTAAACTTTATCTTTATATAGTTCTTTTTCCCTTTGTGCTGCAGTCACGTTTCTGACTTTATCATTTACTGATAGTGTGAATTTAAGAAAATATATAGTAATTTAAAGAGCTGAATCAAAGTCCCTTTGAACATTAGAGCCAGAAAAGGGTTATGAATAACTTTGAGCCTGAAATAAAACATGTAATTCTTTGATTTTGGATAAAGCTATTAAGATTTATTTTCTTCTAGCTTATCTGTCTCAGAATTGCCATTACTAAAGCTAGAGATGTGGCTATTCCAGAAGTTCCTTTTTATTCTATCTGGTTTTTGTCTGTATTTGCCTTGACTTTTACAAGCTTAATACTAAACTTATAAATTGAGGTTCCTGCCTGGGAAACAAGAGTAAACTGCAGAATAACACTACATGCAAACATGGAAATGCACGGCTGTCACAATCAGAAACTCCATGACAGCTAATGTCTGCATGCTCTAAAAGGAAATAAACTTTCCTTTTCTAAAATGACTGGGTTCCCTTTAGTTATAAGCCAACTTTGTACCATTACGAAAATGCACAAAGAGAGGAAAACATTTGGAAATGTTGAAAGAGAAGGCCAGGAACTGTCCTTGATTTTAGAAAAGGTCGCATTACCTGACACTGAGTAATGAGAGAAGCATAACAAGCCATTGCGTATGTAATTGTCAGCTTATTTCTGTATATCCATGATTGAGGTGACAGGGAGGTAAGAAGGAAGGAAATTGGTTCTCATCGTGCTTTTGTATACATTTGCATTTACACTGCATGGAAGATACTTTTGACTTGAACAGTCTTATCATCCTGTGCTATAAATTGAATGCAACTGATGTGAGCCGATTAATCAGAGCTCTGTATTCTGCCTTACAATATCCATTTGACTTCCCTTGTAAACTAATTCCACTGTCTGAATATTTTGAGATCTAGCTTATGCTACAAGGCAAATCTGCTGAAATTTGTAAAAAGCTGCGGTGTCTCTTTCTGCCAGGTTCTGAAGAAAGTCTCCAAGTATATTCAAGAACAGAATGAGAAGATATATGCTCCCCAAGGTCTCCTCCTGACAGACCCTATTGAGAGAGGACTTCGAGTTGTATCTTTTTTTTAGTCCACATCATAAGGTCTAAATATTTAAAAAAAAAAAAAAAATTGATGGGACCATTGTGTGTTGGCCAGAGACAGTTTAATTCCTATCTTTTGTATTTGCCTTAGGAAGTTTCTATGTGAATTGCATATCTGCTGTAAGCATGCTGTCTCCAGCATTTTTTCTAAAAGCATGTCTTTTGCATTGTACAGGTCTCTGGATTGTTTAGTATTCTGGTTACCATCTTTCTTGGTGGTTCTGAGGGCATCTTGGAGTAATAATGGGAGTTGTATGAGTAATGCATTTCAGCTGCAGAAACTCTGAACCTAAAGCCCCTTTGAAATGTATAAACTCATAATGTGTGGTGAGACTTGTCATCCAAATGAATTGCAGTTCCATGGGGTCATCTGACTAGTTGAAATCAATTACAGATGCCAGATGTATAATTTCATTACCTTTGACACACTGTGCATATTTTTAGAAGCAGTAAGCTTTGAAAATCGCTAAGTGAATTTGGTAAATAAAATTACAAAAACTAATTTAGCTTGATAACTGAAGTAATGAGTAAATAATTTCCTAAAAAACCTAGGTCACAAAATCCTAGGCCTTCCAGCTGATAATAATTTCAGCAGTTTTATTTATACTCTGCAGCAGTGATTTTTAAACTTTTAGGGGTCATGAACCCTCTCTCAAGAAAAGGTTTTCATATAATTTCAAGGCAATTTTGAACCACTGAATTCATTACCTCCATGAATTCTCAGTTAAGAATTTCCTAATTCTATAAATAAAGCACTCTTTTCATATTTTTTTTTTTTTTGGTAAATAAATCATTAGTGTTAGAATTTTCAGCAAAGTGGAGAAAGCAGGTTTAACAAAGTAGCAAATCTCTGCAAACCATATACATGTTGCCATAGTCAGTCCCCTTTTGTATGTTGCATTCTATAGTGTGTTTTCTTAACAGCCATGCTGTTTAGATTGAAATTACCATTTATGAAGACAGAGGCATGAGCAGTGGAAGATAAACCATAAAATTAAAGGTAAATATGAAGTAGTATGGTTTATATACAGCTTTTGAAAATTTATACATGACTTTTCCTATCTGCATAGTAAATAAGTCATTGAATTATACAGTTAAATAATGTTATATTTATTGTATTAGCTTAAGCTGATCACCCAAGCAACTTGATTTTTAAAATAATTCAAGATAAATTTAGTAATAGAATTTAATTTTTTCCCCATATTGTCTCTAGGTTAGTTTTGTTTTTTTGTTTTTAGAGTAAGGATTCTTTGTCTTGTTTTGTTTTAACATTTTGAACTATCCTAAACACTTAAGTGTTGGATTTTTTGTATATGAATCAGTTCAGAGATTTGCCTGCATATGTGACAAACGGTTTTAATAAGGAAAGAAATATTTATTTCAGAGAGAAGTGGTAAGATTCTGAATATTTCTTTTATTATATTTAAGTGGCTTCAGAGCCCTGCCTAAAAAACTTGACCTAGTAGGTAAAATTGATTCCTGTTTAAAATGTTAATGTTCTTTTATATCCAGATAATGCCCTTTATAATAAGTAAGAAACAAATTAGTTAATACTAATTAGAATTTATAGGCAGAATCATGTTGAGCCCATAACTACATTTGGTTGGCCTTCTAAGGGACAGTAGATAATAGTTAACCATTGTCAATTTCAGTTATGTGCACTCTCTACAGAAGTATTCTGCTGCTACACATTTCTAATTGGCTTGCAGATATTTATTGCTCATTCACAGGCAGCACAAACTCAGAATAAATGCATTGGAGAGGGGGGACATACCAGGGATTGAACTCAGGGGCACTTGACCACTGAGCCACATTCCCTAGCCCTATTTTGTATTTTATTTAGAGACAGGGTCTCACTGAGTTGGTTAGTGCCTCACCATTGCTAAGGCTGGCTTTGATCCTTCTGCCTCAGCCTCCCAAGCTGCTGGTATGACAGGCATGCACCACCACGCCCAGCTACATATTCTTTTCTAAGGCAACAATAATAGTTCCCACTTACATCACACCCACTATGTACCAGGTATTGTACCAATGGTCCTTCTAAATTACCCCAAAACCCTGTAAAATGTTTCCCCCATTTTACAGATGAGCAAACTGAGGTACCAAATGTATTAAATTATCAAGATCCCATAGTGAACAAGTATTTAGAATATGAATCCGAGTATGACTAGCCATAAAAGGCCAGTTTTGTACACCACGCTTCTTTTGCAGTATTTGCAGCAGTAGGAAAATACAGAAAGGAAAGAGTTTATCAGAGTATTCTAGATGTGTGTCCCTTTCTTCTCTTTCCTTTTTCAACAGCCATTTTAAAAGTTCATTTTTTCCTGCTCCTGTTCCGTTTATTGAATTCTACAAATCATCCAACATTCCAGAGCTGCCTTCTTTGAGCACTAATGTGTCACCTGAACCCTTGAAAAACCAGAGATTTAAGTGATGACATCCTCTGCCATATGTTTTATTCCTTTAAAAAGGCTTTGTTTTGGAACACATAATGTTACTTGTCCATAGACTTTCTTGTGTACAATTTTTAAACTGTTATTTTTCAAAATGTTATTTCTCAAACAATCAAGTAGGAACTTTCTGTGTGGTTTGTGTTATGTGCTATTTGAATAAGTTTGTTTTATCAATTGCAGCTGCATTGACTTGGCACAACCCATTTGACATGACTCATTTTGCAGCTATTATTGCTTAATAGGATGTTTTTCTGAGGTGGTACGGGGTTTTAAGCAATTACACACCAGAGGCTAATCTATCAATATTCAAACAACTGTGAAATTTTGAAATGGGGAAGATTTACATTAGAAACTTCTGGATAGTTTCATGAATGCAAATATTTTTGTTCAATACAGTTTAGTGTACAGAGCTATTCTTAGTCCAGGATCTGGTGTGGGCTGAGATGTTAGAGAGAAAATTAGAAGAATAATTTATTTAGTTCTACAGTTTTTCTTAAGTGTGCAAGTTGTCTGCATATTGAAGTATTACATGGGAATTAAATTTAACAAAAGAATACATCAACCATGGTCTTCATTTTATAGAAGAGCTTTAAACAAAATCATGTTGCTCTTTGATTTTTTTTAATATCATGTATCTCTAATAGTAGATACACTGATAAGTGTTTTCTCTCTGGATTAAGAGTGTTGTCTTTATTTTAAAACATTAATGATTATTATATCACAAATTAGTGATAATAAAAATAGCTAACATTTGTTGGCACTGTGTGCCAGCCATGATTAATCAATCAATTGTAATTAATTTACAATTAAACAGCCATTGTAAATGATTAATCATCACAACTCTCCAAGGTGGATATTGTTTTCCGTGTTTTTCAAGTGAGGAAACTGAGGCACGGAGAACTGAAGTTGCTTAAAGATTAAACAGCTAGTAGATAGCAATCAAGCACCCTGTCTCAGTGATCAGCAGCTGACCCTGTGCTGATCATGGCATGATTGGCCAGAGATCTGATTATATAGGTTTAATTTCTAGACTGTTAAGCTGCATTCTGATTTAGACAAGTCATACAGATGTCAGTATTCTATCAGTTGGAACCCTTGCTTGGTGGAATATAGCCCATATAGAATAAGTTCATATCAGTTGATGTTAGAGAGATGGTTAGAGGTGATTTTTAGTACCCCTGTCTAAAACTTTTATTTTTCTCCTCTGATTATAGATCCCACATCCAGCTGGGACCCTCATCTACCCACTGGCTGATCACAGAGTGTCCCTACCTCCTCTCCAGAGCATCATTCCTTTGTATCTGCTGCCAGAGCCACGGTGCCATTTACTCCAAGGACTAACTTTCTAAAATTCCACACCTGGAGTGACCTCTAGTCGCTCAGCATCCACTTTGTGTCTTTAAATTGTGTAGGATTCTGTAATCTTTTGATTCGTTTCTGAGAAAACACAATGAAACATTTCACATTTTTTTATTCAAAGTGATTATAAAATATGCAATTGGTCAGCCCAATGCAAAGTTTTATTTATTTCTTACTTGCCACCAGTACCATGAAATCTATTCATTCCTTGGGCCAATTTTCCAGGTGGCTTTAGACTTCAAGGAGTTTATATTAGTGAATGTTCAGTCTTATTCCCCCAAATTAATAAATGGCTTTTTTCCAGGTGAGGGATAGACTGTGTCTGTGGTTATGCTGATGCATTTCCCAGATTTCAAAGAACTGCCAGTTTTGCCATGATTCAAATCTTGAGATTGATTTCTGTTGTTCAGTTTTCAAACCGAAACTCATTGAAAAAATACTGTATAATGTTATTTGTTTTACTATAGCAGTTATATCTAATTAAAGCAGTATTGAATGCAATTTCCAGTTATTTTATTTGGAGCCTTTTATGTTATTATTGCATTACCTTGAATGTTGGAAAGATGTGGTATGTGTTGCTTGTTCATTACACAAATAAGTAAGCACAATAAAGTGGATGCTAAACCATCAAACACATATGTCCCTGCTGTGTCCCTGAATGTGTAATAAGCAAGTATAGTAAATATTTTAATTATAGTTTTGTTATAAATATAACTTATGAGAAAAAAATTTGATAGGCATAATACTGTATATTGCTAATTTTTATCCTACTGGCAACTTTATGATTTATAGATTCCTCATACAGCCTCTTACAGTATTCAGTGCACAGAAATCTTATAATTGGTTTCAGATAAGTTAAGTGACTTCCAAGTTAAACTCTTAAGTCTGAATCAGTACTTCTAGCTCTTCTTTTGTCTGTATGTTCCTAGTGTTTGGGTTTCTTATGCTCCTCATTCTTTTCTGGGTTTGAGAGCACTGTTTTTGGGAGAAAGTTAAGAAATATATTAGGAGAGAACGAAGCAGTTAAAGGATTTACTTTCAGAGATATTGTAGGTGCTAATACTGGATTTAACCTTTCAGATGTAATTTCTTTTCTGGATGTGGTATTATTCAATAAATCCCATAGGTCTGTGTAATATTTTAATTGTATAAAACTTTGTTACTTTATAGCCTCTTATAGTGTGTCTGCCTTTTAAACCCATTGCAATAACTTTGCTGAAATATTAACACATTAGTAAAACTTTTCTTAAACAAATTGTCTCTGTGTCATATTTGGTGTGATTTGATAAAGTGGTAAATGACATGGCATTAAATTTGGCAGAAAGATTGAATCACTGGTTACAATGTAGATTAGTTTTTTGTTTTGTTTTTTGATTAGGGGGATTGAACCTGGAGTCACTGTTCCAATGAGCTACACTATTTTTATTTTGAGGCAGGGTCCCACTAAGTTGCGTAGCCTGGCCTCAAACTTGCAATCCTCCTACCTTGGCTCCCCTGTCACTGGAATTACAAGTGTCCCTGCACGTACCATAAATGAATATCAGTAGGTCACACCTTTCACTTGTTTACATGTTTTTAGAGCAGATACAGTAGTGTTGATAAAAGTCAAGGAATAGTTCCCAAGAGTTTTTAAAAGTATACGAAGAGACTGGAATGGTTCATTAGGAAAATGGTCACAATTATTGTTACTGTCTTAGATCATCTGATGACGCCAGTTTTTTTTTTAATGATGTAGATTTGTAGAGAATAACAGTTTATAAGCTAGTCTATTCATTTGTGACCTTATTTTCCTACATAAAATGTTCAACTTCTTTCCTATCCAGTGAAACAAATAGTAACACAAGTAGTCAATTAATGTCCAGTAGTGTAAACTTGGAAATGTGTAGAGCATAGCAAACACCTAATTAACATCTTTGTTAGGAATGCCAAAATGCAGGTTCTGGACTATGTAACTTCTAGGATTCTTAGGATACTTTAGGAGTGCAATCTAAGTGCAGGCTGCTCCAAAATGAGTGGATACAATTACATTAGGAGATTCATAACCCTTTTTGGGGTAACTCAAGAGTCTCCGCAAAGGATCTGATTATTTTAAATTTATACCTCTCATTGGCAGGGGTTAATGAATTTTCTATTGTCAATATGGCTACCCCTAGGGTTTATGGTTACTTAAAATGTTTTCCTATCCTGAAGTAGCCCATCCATATGCAGATGTGACATTCTGTGAAATTCTGCCTAAAACCATGAAGTCCTATAGGAATTGAATGCCCATCAAGTTTTTAAGCCTCCATCTTGCAGAATTAATTTTGTAAATCAGGCACTACCAAAGATTTTAGTTAAGCACGATTATCAAGTTAAAACAAGTTTATTTATGCTAATGGAATTTTCTGGGGTTTTGTTTTTTATTTTTAGAAACAGGATTTTGCTATCTTCTCCAGGCTGACCCTGACCTGGCTCAAGTAATCCCCCTGCCTCAGCCTGCCAAGTAGTTGGAACTACTGATGTTTGCCACAGACTTTGTTTTATTAATAGTATCTGAACTAATGATAGTGATAATTTAACTGCTTAAACTTTAAAAGATAGTGATAATTGTGTACTGTCCCTTTTTTCTTGATAGTGAAATTTTTAATGTTCAAATTCATAAATTGACAAATTCACATTTTTTTTTTTTTTAAAGAGAGTACAGGGACTTAATCCTCTATTGCTAGGTATGTTTTCCTTGTTCTTGTTCATATGTACTCCTACCTCATATTTTCACAGACCAGTTTATTACCAGAAAATGAGCATAATTTGTATTCAAAATGTTTTGGCGTTTACTCTTGGAAGCAATCAAATGGCAAGGAATATAACCTTAGAAGCTCAGGTTCTGTGGGATACAAAGATCGAAAACATAGGTGTAAACTCTTTCCAATTAAAGGATTGATGTGCATAACTTTTCCACATCTATGTACCAGTGTTTTTATTTAGTACATTTCCTACTTTTGTAGAAGCTTAATTATGTGCTTGAAAAGCAACATTAATGTAAATATTAGTGCCATGGTTTGAATGTGTCCCTGCAAAAGCATGTGTTGGAGATTTAAACCCTCATGCAACAGTGGTGGGAGGTGGGGCCTGATGAGAGGTGACGAGGGGCTCTGCACTCTGAATGGATTAATACCGTTGTGCTTATAAAAGGATGTGTTTTTGCTGGCTGGAGCACTTTCACACTCTCATTTCCCAGTCTTAAAATGTTCTAAGGATAAACAGACTAGGACAGTATCTAAATTTTAAAATGAGTGCTTCAGTTAATAAGAAAGGAAAGGCCAGCTTACATGTTGGGGCATTCTTAATATTGCAGGAAAGATCTTCACCAATTATCTGATTATGTGGATAGGCTGCTTTACGATAGGAAACATTTTTTAAGTAACCAGAAACCCTAAGAGTAGCCATATATATTTACAGTAGAAACTTTACTAACCCCTTGCAAATGAGACCTGTAACTTTAAAATAATCAGACCCTTTATCGAGACTAAAGAATTCTGAGGAAACTTGCTTTTTTATTCCCAAGTACAATGTAAATTTGGAAGTGAGCCCAAGTTTTCTATACAGGAAATGTGTTAGAAAAATATGCAGCTGCATATTAACTCATTGCAACAGAAAATAAAAGAATCTCTGAGATATAAGGAAGACATTTAATCTCACAAGGTAGAATTTAGTCTGATCAGTTCATTTAACAGACAAGCTTCATCAAGAACTTAAAAATTGAGCTGGGGGGTGTAGCTTAGTGGTAGAATGCTTACTTAGCATGCTTCAAGTCCTGGGTTGTATCCCTAGCACAAGGAAGGTGGGGCAAATCTTATTTGGCTGGCAGTAAAAATCCCAATAGGGATTTTTATGGTATCTATCTGACATTATGAGTCTAGAAATGGTGAGACATTCCCTACAACTAGCAAGACATGTTATGAAGTAGTGATTGAGATGGCATAGCATTGGTATAAGGATAAACTCAAAGAAAATGGAACAAAATAGAGACCTCAATGCAGACCAAGCTTGTGTGGTAGTATGATCATCTTCTGTTTCTAGGTCCTTTCTCCTCTGTTCTTTTATTCTAAAAGACTAATCCTGTAGACTGTATCAACCTGACTACCTTCTCCTATAGCTTCAATAGGGATTAGCCTCAGTGAGGCCTCAGCAAGAAACCTGAACATGGAAACTGATGCATGAAAGTTGCTACTAGTTGGACAGTTGCTTAGGGACCTAGAAAAAGAAAAATGGAGGCTGGTAAAGAGGAGGAAGAGAAGGAGAAGAACCCTATGTATGTGGACTTCTAGGAATGGGCACAGAGTGTGAAGAAACTCATATACCATGCAAATGCCCACTGCAGAGACGCTCTCACTGAGGAAATGGAAAGTCCTTTGGATGTGAGTTGACTTCTTCCTAGACTCCCTGATGCTGGCTTGGTGGAACCACGTAGAATGATCATGGCCGCAAGAATGGATGGTTATGTCTGACTCAGCAACATGGATTTCATCATTGTGGCTGATCTGGCTACTGCCACTGCTGAGTGTCCAATCTGCCAATGGAGGCCAGTGCCAAGGCCCCAAATGGCACCATTTCCCAGGAGAGGTTTGGATGATAACATAAAGTTGGACATTTTAATTACTGAATCAGTTTATACCATGCTCTGGTACTTAGATTATGAACTTTTCTTTTGAACCAAGGAATGACAAGAGTAATCAGTTTTTATCCAGAAGCAGGAGAAGAACTATCCTCAAAAAATAAATGCAAAAGGACAAAAATAAGGGGGCTAGGGTTATAGCTCAGTATAGAGCAGTTGCCTAATATGCTTGAGGCCCTGGATTTGGCCCCCAACCCAAATAAATAAATAAGTTGTTTTATGATTATATATGCCATGAGTTATGCTAATTGATGTAGTGAGTATATACATACACACCACTCTCATTATTATATTACTTTTTGGAGACACATACCTTTGTGTTAAAATATAAAAATATGCCTGACAACAATAAATACCAAGTTTAGGAGAGAAGTTACCTCTAGAAAGAGGAATGGGGTAAGAAATAGAGTCGCCAAAGAACTTATATGGAATTTATAATGTCTTTTTTTGCAGTGCTGGGGACTGAACCCAGAGCCCTGTACATATAAGCACTCTACCACTAAGCTATGCCCCCTAACCCCCAAACTTATAATACCTGGCTTTTTATTTTCCATACTTTATAACAGAAACAACAATTGTATTTGTCAATGTAAATATCCATGCACACCAGTTAACATCTGCAGTATCTTGACGTGCTTTGATCACTTGGACACAATAGCCACCACTCCCTGGGATGTCACTCACACCTCCAGCTTAGTCTCCTCTGAGGCTAAGGCCAGTTAGTCTAAGTCTCAGTCAACAGGCACTATCCTCTGAGCTCAGCTAGTTCTAACATACCAAAAAAAAAAAAAAAATGCTTTTTCCTGCTAACAAGTGTGTGAGTAGACCTCTAAAACAAATGAACTTGCATATTACTGAGGGTAAAGGTCAAATTCAAGCTGAATTCAGGCTGAAATTTCTCACTTAAAGTAAACATGTCGAAGACAAAAAGAGGGTGGCTGAGAAACTTAGGATCTCACTTCTCCACAGAGAAAAGTCCAGAGTAATTTCAGCCTTCACAGAGCTCCATGGGTCACATCCAAATCTTAAAGATTCTGAATTAACAACTCCTTGAATGACAGCTGTTCTTATTTCAAAAAAATACTAACAACACAACTTCATGACCAATTTCAGTATTTACAGTTAAAAGTATTTTCATGACTAAAGTAAAAATAACTGAAAAAAAAATCTAATAGTTTTTATCACTTTGGGATATTCTTCTGGTAATATTATATATAGCCTTTTCTGCTCTGAGCTAATTTAATAGCAAATACCCAGATAATGAAACATAATCATCATGTCTCTTAGCTTTTAATAAATAAGGGATGAATGCTAATTAAAACATTTAATTTCACCAGTGAGAAACCTGTACAAAGTGATTTTGTTTGTTTGTTGATGCCTGAGATTGAACCAAGACCCTTACTCATGCTCAGTGTGTACATTACTACTGAGCTACAGCCCTCACCTGTACAAAGTGCTTTTTTTCCCCCATTGGGGATTGAACCCAGGGGTGCTTAACCATTGAGTTACAATTCCAGAGTTTTATATTTTTTATTTAAGACAAGGTCTCATTACATTGCTTAGGGCTAAGTTGCTAAAGCTGATTTTGAACTTGCAATCCTCCTGCCTCAGCCTCCAAGTTGCTGGGATTACAGGTGTGCACCACAACATGTTTTAATGAAGAAACTTAGGAATGGTGCTACTGGTTTTCAAGACATTATAAATTTAAAATTTCACAATTTTCTTCCATTAACCCCTGCCTCTTATTACTTGTGATTTCAAGTATTGTCACCTCAAGAGATGTATAAGGTATAACATGTAAAAATTAAATAATCATAACAATTATAATACAAATTCATCTCTGTAACTCTAATTAGGAAGTTTGGGACTTAACAAACATTTTTAAATCAATCTTACTGTATTTTGTCAAGAAAACCATTACCTATACACAGATGAATCTGAATTGTGTTCTAAGTATTGACCCACAGGAAAAAATTTCTTTCAGCCACCTTTAATCTAAAGTGAAATGGCTCATTTCTATACTTAGGCAAAGTTCTCACAATGGTGCCCATATCTATGATACATTCACATGAAAAAAGGAAAGATGTAATTAAAAATAATGGAATTTTTACAGAGGGAAATTCTTGAGCAAGGCTACTCTTTAGCATTGTGTTAGGTTTTCATGACTGTGACAAAATACCTGATAAAATCAACTAAAAGGAAGAAAGGTTTATTTTTGGCTCATGGTTTCAGAGGTTTCAGCCAACGTTCACTTGCCTCCATCCATTTGAGGCTTTGGTGAGATAGAATATAGCAGAGAGAAGGTGATGGAGCAGAGATGCTCAATTTATGGCCTCAGTAGAAGGCGAGGCCAGGGAGCAGCTACAGACGTGATATAATCCCAAGGTCATGCTCCTGAGGATCCACTCCCTTTAACTAAATTCCATCTCCTGCAGTTTCCAGCACCTCCTGATAGTATATTTAGCTAAGAATCCATCAGTGGATTAATCTGTTGAATTAGAACCCTAATGATTCAATCATTTACCAAGAGCCCCACCTCAGAATATTGCTGCATTGAGGACAAAACCTTCAACATATGAGCTTCTGAAGGACATTCTAGATCCAAACATTAATAAGCATTTCCTTTGTCTATATTCAAACCTTTTCTTATGAATGTGTGTATATAGACCAACAATATGATGCAATTCAACACACACACACAGTGAGGACAGTGTATGCATTAAGCATCAAGCATTTAGAAATTCTGAGCTTGCCCTGTTTTTATTTGGACCTATGGACAATTCTCTGGAGTAAGTTATATTGACTAATAAACATGAAGACCTGCCTAGAACTTAATAATATAAGCTTTTTATCAAAGATGCCCATGAAATAAATTCTTTATAGAAAGTTCATTTTTCTTTTTGCTTAACTTTTTTTTTCATATTCACTTTTTATTTATTGGTGCATTATAATAATCTCTTTGCTTGAGTCTTATCCAGAAAATCATTAGGAAAATCATTTTACTCAGTCTGTTAAATGCTATGTTGGCCACAGTGTTTCAAAAGATAGACCTTTTTTTTTTTTTTTTTTTTGAGATGGTTCTCATGTTGATCAAGCTGGCTCCAACTCATGAGCCCCTGATCCTCCGGCTCAGCCTCCCAAGTAACTGAGACCACAGGTTTGCACCACCCTGCTCAGCTTAAAGTTTTCAAAAAAGGAAAATTCATAGTCATTGTATATTCTTACAACAAGCAAATGGCAGGACAGTTTTTGTTGCTGAGAGGCTAAATTTTAAGAAGAAAGAAATTCTTTCATATTTATAAGGGAGATCCAAACTTGACCTTGGCATCCTGAGTTTTCCAGCATCTTGGCCACACAAATGGGTATTGGGTTTTCTCATTGACCAGAAAAATACTTAAAAATTTACCAAACAAACGTTTCCTTATAAGGCTAAAAGGAAATATTCTAAGAGGACTTTTGGGTCATCCTTAAATACGTGTTCTGCCCTCTTACATTCCTATCTTTAGTTCAAATCTTCATTCATTCAGAAAAACTGGCAGATTAAACTTCAACTAACACACTCCCAAAAGTTAGTGCTCCAGTAGTGAGACCAACAATGTGATGGAATGCAACAATAAGAAACAGCTGTTAACCCACTAGATAATGCCAGTGAAGATGGGAAAACAATAACAAAGGTCTGACCTTGTATTTGAAACTCATCTTTCTCTAGAAAACCTCACATTATTGTACAAGATATACATATTGCCTTATAAACTTGATTTAAAAGTTAGTTTCATTCCTATTAATTAATATTTCCATAGCTACCCATAAATATCTTGGCTGTTCTATTTGCTATGTCAATAATGGACATTGTGAAAGAAGATGAAGTAATTAAGTCTAAGAATTTCTAGAGTGGAATCAGGTGACTGAAAGGATTGCATGCATACCTGCTAAAGGTTAAGCCACAGACTGTTCCAATAGGCTTGGATAAACAATTGAATCTAGTTAAATAACCCATCACAAGAGGTTTTCAATTTAGAATTTCTGCCCAGTAAATGAACTGCCTCCAAAACCAGATTTTTGTGGAAAACCCTTATTAAAAACTTCTGCACGTCCCTTACAGGACGCTTTTCAAAAATGTCCTGATTCAGTATACCCAAATCGCAATTCTTTGCTTTCGAAATAAATATACCAAGTAACTGAACACAATGTTTTGCCCCTTGGTGAATATAAAGCCAACAAGAACAACCAGTAATAAGAGTGAAGAGGAGTTTATTACTTATACAAGTAAGGAGGATACTAGGGATAATCACCAAAGAAGTATCTCCCCAAATACATGGGCAATGGAATTTTATCAGGGAAACTAATGCATGTTCCATGAGTTATAATGAGATTATAATTAGCAATTTTTTACTCTAGTCACCTAGAAGAATGACTCAGAATCACTCAGAGGATTTTTTTTTTTTTTGGACTGGTCATGTGTTTTTCTCTGGAGGGACTTCCCTGAAACAAAAATTTGAGCACACATATAACCCCAGCTACTCGGGAGGCTAAGGTAGAGAAATTGCAAGTTCCCAGACCAGCCTGCACAATTTAAGAGACCTTGTCTCAAAAACTAAAAATATATATATATATATAAGAGTTGGGGGTAGGATTTATAGTTCAGTGGTAGGATTTATAGTTCAGTGGTAGAATGCCCCTGGGTTCAATCGCTAGTACCTGAAAGAATAAAATAAAATAAAGGAATGTTAGCAGTCCCTTTTTTAGGGTAGCAACATGCCCCCCTCCCAAGCATAGGAACTTGTCCCTTAAAAGTTCTTGCCTAGCATCTGTGTTTATACCCCTCTTTCTCTCGCTCTTTCTTTTTCCCCCTCTTAACTCTGTTACTGTCTTCATTGAGAAGGATCTGGAAATTGTATTGACCTGTTACTTTCTTCAACTTTATAAGATCCTCCTTTTCCACATCAACTTTAGACAGAGGCTTTTTCCTTCTTCTGCCACGTTTGTAACTTCATATTATACTCACCTGATTTCATCTTAGGGTGTTCATCTTCCTCTTTGAATCATCAGAGCTTGCCTACAAATTCTGCCCTGCAGCTACATTTATCGCCATCAGACCTCCTCCTCCTGCTTTCATAACCTATGTCATTCTCTCTTATACATGTTCATTTTAATAAATGGCAATACATTTTTTTATTCTTTTTAAAAATTTATTCTAATTAGTTATACATGACAGTAGAATGCATTTTGACACACGATACATACCTGCAGTATATCTTCTCATTCTTCTGGTTCTCTCTTCTTCATACATAATGTAGAATTACACTGGCTGTGTAATCATATTTGCACATAGGTTAATAATGTCTGATTCATTCCACTATCATTCCTACCCCCATACCACCTCCTCTCCCTTCACTCCCCTCCATCTAATCCAAAGTACCTCTCTTCTTCCATAGTGCTCCCCCATTGCAAATTAGTATCTACATATCAGAGAAAACATTTGGCCTTTGCTTCTTTGGGATTGGCTTGTTTCACTTAGCATGATATTCTCCAGTTCCATCCACTAACCAGCAAATACTGTAATTTAATTCTTCTTTAAGGCTGAGTAATATTCCATTGTGTATGTATACCACATTTTCCTTATCCATGCATCTGTCAAAGGGTACCTAGGTTTGTTCCATAGTTTAGATATTGTGAATTCAGCTGCTATAAACATTGATATGGTTGCATCACTGCAATATGCTGATTTTAAGTCCTTTGGGTATAACTGAGGAGTGGGGTAACTGTGTCAAATGGTTCCATTCCAATTTTTCTGAGGAATCTCCATACTGCTTTCCATAGTGGTTACACCAATTTGCAGTCCCGTAGCAATGTATGAGTGTACCTTTTACCCACATCCTCACCAATATTTATAGTTGCTTGTATCCTTGATAATTGCCATTCTGACTGGAATGGGATGGAATCTCAGTGTATTTTCATTTGCATTTCTGTAATGGCTAGAGATGTTGAACATCTTTTCATATATTTGTTGATAGATTGTATTCTTTCTTCTGTGAAGTGTCTGTTCAGATCTTTAGCCCATTTATTTATTGAGTTATTTGGTTTTTTATGTTAAGTTTTTTGAGTTCTTTATATATTCTAAAGATTAATGCTTTATCTGAGGTACAGGTGGCAAAGATTTTCTCCCATTCTATAGGCTCTCTCTTCACATTATTGATTGTTTCTTTTTCTATGAAGAAGCTTTTTAGTTTAAATCCATCCCATTTATTGATTCTTGACTTTATTTCTTGGACTTTAGAAGTCTTGTTAAGGAAGTCAGTTTCTAAGATGAGAAAGTGGAGATTTGGGCCTACTTTTTCTCTTATTAGTTCTCTGTTCTAGTACCTAAGTTCTACTACCTAAGTCTTTGATCCACTTTGAGTTGATTTTTGTGCAGGGTGAGAGGGGTTTAATTTCATTTTGCTACATGTGAATTTCCAGTTTTCTTAGCACCATTTGTTGAAGAGACTATCTTTTCTCCAATGTATGTTTTTGGTGCTTTTGTCTAGTATGAGATAACTGTATTTATGTGGGTTTGTCTCTGTGTCCTCTATTCTGTACCACTGGTCTACATGTCTGTTTTGATGCCACTACCATGCTGTTTTTGTTATTAAAACTCTGTAGTATAATTTAAGTTCTGGTATTGTGATGCTTCCTGTTTCATTCTTCTTGCTAAGGATTGCTTTGGTTATTCTAGGTCTCTTATTCTTACAAATGAATTTCGTGATTGCTTTTTCTAGTTCTATGAAGAATGTCATTGGGATTTTAATAGGAATTAAATCTGTATAATGCTTTTGTTAGTATAGCCATTTGACAATATTAATTCTGCCTATCCAAGAGCATGGGAGATCTTTCCATCTTCTAAAGTCTTCTTCAATTTTTTTCTTTAGTGTTCTATAGTTTTCATTGTAGGGATCGTTCACCTCTTTTCTTAGATTGATTCCCAAGTAGTTTATTTAATTTTTTTGAGGCTATTGTGAATGGGGTAGTTTTCCTAATTTCTCATTCAGTGGATTCATCACTGATATATAGGAATGCATTTGATTTATGGGTGTTAATTTTCTATTCTGCTACTTTACTGAATTAATTTATTAGTTCTCAAAGTTTTCTGGTGGAATTTTGGGCTCTTCTAAATATAGAATCAATCATGTTGTAGGCAAATATTGATAGTTTGAGTTCTTCTTTTCCAATTAATATCCCTTTAATTTCTTTCTTCTGTCCAAGTGCTCTGGCTAGAATTTCAAGGATAATGTTGAATAGAAGTGGTGAAAGAGGGAATCTTTGTTCCAGTTCTTAGAGTAAAAGCTTTAAATTTTCTCCATTTAGAATGATGTTGGCCTTCAGTTTAGCATCTATAGCTTTTACAATGTTGAGGTACGTTATGGAGATCTATTTTATGGTTATGCGCTTATGTCTAAAAAATTGACACTGAGTACCCATCAACCAGATATTCCTGGTTTTTCTCCTAATATATAATGTAACATAAAGATATGTCTTTTCCCACACCCTCTTAAACTTCATAGTGCCACTTGACCAAGAGTTTCACCAAAGTCTATGCAGTTTCCCTGTAGCTGTCTATGTTCTCTTTCTTTCTTTCCATTTCTTTAAAGGCTTATTTACATAATAGATAGAGTAGCCAGACTTCTCTGCAAACTTATTTTATCTGGTGAATTTAAGCTGAAGTCAAGGATCTTAGATGTGAAAGGGGTCCTCCCAATGTTTTGGTCTTCCTCTGCCTTCAGGCATACACATATTTTCTCACTTGATAGACCATGCAACAGAAGCCCAGAGGAGTGATTTGTTTAAGTCATACTTCTGTTAAATAAAGAAGCAGAAGATGGACTCCCGAGAATCAGTGGGAGATTGGAGAATGCAGCCGATTCCAGAGAAGTGAAGTCTGAGAAATTGGCACTTGTATAGAGAAGTTACCTGTGCTTAAATTCAAATTTGTAACACTTAAGGAATGTTAATAAAAGAATTGAAAATGTTTGTGTTAATGATATTTATGGAAGAATGGAATTATGATCAAAGACCAGTGTTCTAGTCATCTAATGCTCTGTAACAAACCACTCAAAAATATAGGACCTTGGAACTACATTTATTTTGCTTGCAAATTTGCAATCTGGGCAGAGTTTGGCAGAGATAGCTTGTCTCTGCACCCCTCCATGTTAGCTGGAATATTTTCAAGTCTGAAAGGTAGAATCATCTGAAGGCTCAGTCAACTCAAACATCTGGAGAATGGAATTGCTGGGCGTCTGGGCTATAGATTCTCTGTCTGTCTCTCTCTCTCTCTCACTTCTCCACAGGGGCTCTCCAGCAAAGCAGCTCTAGAGTAGCCAGACTTGCTCCCCAGTGACTCAAGAAAAAAAAGCTGGGTTGAAATTGCATGGCCTCTTCTGACTTAGTCATAGAAACCACGCAACATCACTTCTGCCAAAGGAATTGCAAAGGTTTTCCCATAGTTAAAAGGCAAAAACAGGGCTGGGGGTATAGCTCAGTAGTGGAGTACTTGCCTAGTAGATGTGAGGGCCTGCGTTCAATCCCCAGCACCACAAGAAAAAGAAAAAAAGACAAGAACATAGACTCCCTACCTCTTGATGGAGACGTATCAATGTCACACTGTAAGAAGGGCTTGTGGGAGAGATCTATATCAGAGAAGCTATCTTTGGAAAATTCAATTTGCCACAACTGAAAACTGCTGTGTTGTGAAATCACTGAAACGAACCTTTAAAAAGCCATCTACCTGTCATTCACAAAACACATTCTGTAAGACACAGTGCAAACAGTCCCCTTCTCTTGGAAATCCTTCTTCCACAGCACCATGTATATATGCCTACTCTCTCACCTGCCATATTCTATTGTGATGTTTATAATATGATTGTAATCAGGCAGACACTATCAATTTGTCAATCAGTCAACCTTTTTTTCTAGCTAATCAATATGACATAGGAAAATTCCCAAAGAGTCTTCAGATTGATGGGAAAGAGAGCCATCTAGGGAAGCCAGAAGCTATGCACAGGAAATAAAAGCAGAGAGAAAAGCATCAATTCTGACAAAAAACACTGACATCACACGAAGGAAAAAAATATACAGTACTATCCTTCTTTTCCCCTACATGTCAACAAAATCAGTCACGCAGCTGAGATGAAAGCATTATCTAAAGCAATGCTTCTCAAACCTCACCTGGATCTGAATCACCTGGAGGATCTGGAAAAACGCCCCCATAGTTTCTGATTCAGTAAGTTTGTGGAGCCTGAGAACCTGCGTTTCTCAAAGGTTCCCAGCTGTTGCTGGCCGTCTTGCGTCACTAGCCTAAAAATCTGGGTTCAAGAACCATTAGGGTAAAGTTTTAGAAAAACAAGTACTCATCACAGCTAAAGCCCTGGCAAAGACTAAGGAGCCCAAAGCACTGCGTCGCCTCTGGGCGACCCTTGGGTTTGTCCTCCAGGACTGCGGACCAGAGAGTCAGCCTCCGTCAGGGCTCTTAGAGTTTGAACGAATCCTCGCCCCGCCCTCCTGTGGGCGGGGACATGGAATGCCTGTCTCTTTTCTTTTCGCCATGATTGGTTAGCGCCGCCCGTGCGTGCTGACGTTTTGTCTGGGCGGAAAGTTTCTCAAGGTGGCGCGGGAGCTGAGAAGCTTCTTGGGTACGTCCCGCGAAGGCCTCAAAGGATTCGTTCTACTGCCTTTAGGTTTCCGGGTGCTACTTGGGAGACCCCCAGCTGCTTCCCCACGATCTTCGCATTCCGACCTCCTGCTTCTCTGGAGTGTCTCTGCTTCCTGAGTCCCCGAGTGGGTATGCGAGTGGGACCTCTGTGTATGTGTTGGGGGAGGGGATGGCCTGTACTGGTGACACCGAGAAAAGTGAGGAAGGAATATGTTCTCAGTTTCCTTGGGGCGCCGGGGAGTTATCTCCGCTTCACCATCCTCTCTCTTAAGGGGTCACCGACTAGTCTCATGTCGCTGCACCTTGTGCCTCTGGGAAATTTTACAGATGTGGAAACTAAAGCTTAGGCATTGATTCTCCAACATGTTTAAGTGCGGGCTGCGAGTCAAGCACTGTGCTGATTGCACAGGCTGTACAGGTGATTGTATACCCAGTGCTTGGAAGTGCCAGGCACTGGACAGATGCGGATTCCTACTTGAACTAAAATGAATACAACCTCGGAGGCAAAGGACCACTAAAGGGAAGACCAAAGAATAATTATCATTTAGTGTGAAAGGTGTTTAATTCAAGGTATACATAGTGGAAGCAGTTTTAAGGGAGACCTCTTTGAGAAACTGATACCTAAGATTTGAAGAAAGAGGCAAGATATTAAAAAGTCAGTGTGAGATCCCTAGCCACCTCCAGTGGGCTCCTACAAATCCCATAAATTGTTCTCATCTTCAGATACCTAGTAGCCTATTCTTGCAAATGGAAAACACCTTTCCATTGGTTCTTTTAGTGTTATTGTTTTAGTGTTATTTTAATGTATTATTTTTTTGGTGTTACTAGATTTCTTGTTTCAGAGAGGATGGCAGAGGAACTGGATCTAACAGAACAAGACTCTGATGGGGGTAGTGAAGAGGTGGTCCTAACTCCTGCAGAGCTCATTGAAAGGCTGGAGCAGGTAAGCATTTCAAACAGAATCTCTTTGTTCCAATTTTAGGTTTTAAAATTAGATCAACTGTCCAAGTGTCACTGATTAGAAATATGAGGAAATGGAATTCTTACACAAAAATAGAAAGTAGAGGACATCCTCTGTTAGAAATCTCATAATATCAAGGGATATTCAAGGGAGGTTATTAGGGGACATCTTTGGGTATGTTTCATAGAACATTTCACACAACAAAGATCTACTTAGTATTTACAGGGACTGCAGAAGTGTACTTTAGACTTTTAAATTCTGCACCTAAGTCACTTGAAATACCTCTCCTTTCCCTGAAGAATGACTGAGTTAGCCAGAAAATGCTGAAATACCTTCTTCAAGGAAAAAAAATGGTCATATTCTTTCTTTTCCTCCCATATATTTTCTTGAGTCATACTCTGTAGTTCAACTCTTTAAAATAATTTGAGTTATTTCTTTCTAATTAAATGTTAATGATTTATTGAGTATTTTCTGTGTGCTAGTAACTGTATTAAGTTCTTTACAAAGATTTTCTCATGAGCCTCTGGTAGTTTAGGAGTTCTGGTAGTTAGGAGTTAAATCCCTTCATGCTGTTAGTCTATTATGTGCCCTTAAGCAAGTTATATAGCTTGTCTCATAGAGATGATAATAGTAACTACTTCATAGAGTCATTGTAATGATTAACTGTTTACATATTGTCTGATACATAAAAAACCCTCACTGAATTGTAGCTCTTAGTAACTGTATTCCTTACCCTTTGTGGCAAGTATTATTATCTCCATTTTACAGATGTGGAAACTAAAGCTTAGAGATGTGAAGTACTTTAAGCAAGGTCACACAGTAAGACCACAGCTAAGACAAGAACTCAGATCTCTCTGACTCGAAAACATGGTAGGGATTGAACTCTGGGCCTTATACATGCTAAGCACATACTCAACCAGTGAGCTACACCAGTGGTCCCAACCTGTGTTGTGTATTCACTGCACTTTCTGCCTTACTCTTGCCCTCTCTCTTTAACTGTCTTTCCAGAACTCTCTCATGTTTAAAAATTTAGTATTCTTCATTCTTTCCTGCCGTATCATGAGTGACAAGCTGTATGTATGACTCTGGGGATTAAATCCAGGACTTTACACATGTTAGGCCAGGGCTCTACCACTAACCTACATCCTTGGCCATTTGCAGGGATTCTTAAAAATCTGGGTTTTCTGTTTTTTGTTTTGTTTTGTTTGTTTTGTTTTGTGGTGCTGGGGATTAAACCCAGGTCCTTGTGCATGCAAGGCAAGCATTCTAACAACTGAACTATATTCCTAGCCCCTTAGTCTGTTTTTATGTCACAGAACATTTTGAGAGACCAGTAAAAATAATATGTATATTTATAAAATATGAAAATATATATATGCACATAGATATGTGCCTGTGCAGAATTTTGCACATTATTTCAGGGGTTTTCATTCAGAATAAGAAATCAGAATGGCCAATAAGCATATGAAAAAAATTGTTCAAGCTTTTTAGTAATCAGAAAAATGGAAATTATGGGGCTGGGTTTGTAGCTCAGTGGTAGAGCACTTGCCTTGTACGCATGAGGCCTTGGGTTCAATCGTCAGCACCACATAAAAATAAACAAATAAAAATAAAGATATTGTGTCCATCTCAACTAAAAAAAATATTTAAAAAAATGAAAATTAAAATCACAATCAGAGATCATTTCATACCAGTCAGATTGGCAGAAATGAAAAAAGGTACAACCATTTGTTAGAGTTCACATGCTCACAAAACTATTGTTTAAGGCAAAGCTTGTTATCTTTGGTAATGCCATTTGTACAGTAATATGCTACAAGTACCTCACAGTGTTGATCCTTCCACCCTTGGACAGCCAGAGCCCTAGGCTGCATGCTCTTTTTGGTAAACTCTGGCAAGAATTTAGAATAATTTGCAACCTATGTACTTCAGTGGAGGTGCAAACTGGTACAATCTCTTTGGAAAATAATTTGTTATTGTCTAGTAAAGTTGAAGATGCAAATTCCTTGTGGCCCAATAACTCTTCCAGGTATGTACCTAGAAAAAGCTTCCACATGTACACTAGGAGATGTGCACAGTATGTTCATAGTATTGTTTACAATGGTTAAAAATGAAAATAGCCCAGATATTCATCAACAAAACAACTGGTAAAAAATTGCACATTGGGAAAAAAGTAAACAATAATGAAAAAGAGTAAAAGACCTTCTGCAGGACTGGGGGTATAGCTCAGTGGTTTAGCACTTCCTGGCATGTGTGAGGCCTTGAGTTCAGTCCCCAGGATCACAATAAATAAATAAGTAAATAAATAGTTCATCATCTGGGAAACCTTAAAAAAAAAAAAGAGCTTCTGCAATAGTATGGATAACTCTCAGGAAAATAACTTAGAACAATAAAATACAAGTTGCATGGGCTGGAGTATACCCTAGTTGTAGAGCACTTGTCTGGTGTGCATGATGTCCAGGGTTCTACCTCCAGCACTGGGAAAAAAAGGGAGGGAGGAGGAAAATACCAGTTGCAGAAGAAACCATTTGTTTAGAGTTCACATGCTCACAAAACTATTGTTTAAGGCAAAGCTTGTTATCTTGGGTAATGCCATTTGTACAGTAATATGCTACAAGTACCTCACAGTATTGATCCTTCCACCCTTGGACAGCCAGAGCCCTAGGCTGCATGCTCTTTTTGGTGTCCTTAGGGACTCCTTGGAAAGCAGCCTGAGGATAGCAGGATCTGACAGCACAGCTACAACTTGGCAGTGCATATGAGTTGTATCTTTTTGCTTGATGTTCTCTTGCAGTGCCCCAAGTGCTGCCAAGGAGGTGATCCACAACCTGAACTGCTGCTGCTACTGTAGCAAATAGAAGCACTTGTGCTGTGTAGCACAGTCTAAAAGAACAATCTGATGGGGCCACTGATGAACATAGCTCTAGCAACATATATGGCATACTGATGAATGCCTGTAAACAGTGGTTTAAAAGGTGTTGCCTACAGTGCAGTGTTTCTCCTTTTAATGATTGTATGAGTTTGCTAGGACTACATAACAGAGGTTGGATGGCTTAACCAACAGAACTCTATCTTCTCAACTCTGAATGCTAAGATTAAGATACCAGGATGGTTGGTTTCTTCTGAGGCCTTTCTGCTAGGCTTGAAGATGACTCTCATGTCTTCACATAGTCTTGTAGGTTACTCTCATGTCTCCCTTTTGTGTGTGTCTGTGATAAAATTTTCTGTTCTTTTTTTTTTTTTTTTTGAAGAGCTATATGTTTATTCCATTATAAACATCATGCAATATATACATAAAAGTTTGTTGCATAAATATTTATATTTTTTTATTTTATCCATTTAAATTTAAAAAGCACAAAAATTGAAACAGGCTTGTTGTTGCTATTTGCTAAATTCATAACATACATAAATACCAAAAAATATTTGAACTTAAATTCACTGGTAAACTTTTTTTAAAGTGGTCTACCTTGTTGCTTTACAAAAGTTTTTCTTATATCACAAATTTTCTATTCTTACAAGGATACCAGTCTAACTGGATTAGAGCCCATCCTAAGGACATCATTTTAATTTAATTACTTTTTTAAAAGATCCTGTCTCCAAACACAGTCATATTCTAAGGTATTAGGAGTTAGAAATTCAACATATGGATTTTCATTTCTGATGATTTTGTTTGATTTGCAGTTCTGGGGATCCAACCCAGGGTGTCATGCATGCTAGGCCAGACCTCTACCATAGAGCTATACTCCAGACAACATATGATTTTTGGAGGGGGACACAGTTCAACCATAATGATGATAAACAGGCTGTTAAAAATTCTGCTCAGGGTTGTGTGTGTGTACCTCAGTAGTAGAGCACTTGCCTAGCATGTACGAGGCCCTGGGTTTTGATTCTCATCACCAGAAAAAAAAAAAAAAAAAATTGGCAGCAGGGGCAGAGTAGGAACCAGATATAGCCACTGTAAACATAGAACCTGATTATTTTTTAAAAGACCATGAATTCAAACACAAGTTTTTCACTATAAACTTTGGAAAGATTTTATTTAAAAATTTTATACTAATAGAAAAATTTCTCTAATGATGATATTATCATAATTTCACAATATAACTGAAAGATCTCCCCAAATTCACTTTATTTTACCCCAGCGATTATCACTTTCTTCCAATGTGCTTTTATTAAAAGGCTGGGAAGAACATGTATTGATGCAAACAAATGTAGTGAAACTATAAAAAAAATTAAGTGCTAAATGTCAGCTAATGATCATCTTTAAGGAAATAATCATCACACACAATGACTTTTAAAATAATGACACTATTCTTTAATAAAGTTATATACACACAAATGTTGATATCATTTTTCTTTGTGTTAAATATTTCTTTTCTGAGGGGGTACCAGTAGTGCAGTGTTAATATATTTGCTTCACATGCACAAGGTCCTGTGTTCAATCCTCAGCGCATGTGCGTGTACACACACACACACACACACAAAATTATATAGCTACAAAACTTACAGAAGCTCAAGCACTTGAAAAAAATTTATTACTGTAGCAATACCCAGCATTTAATAATGTGTTGTAATGATGGTAATTGGGGAAGCAGAGACTCAAGGACATCAGAAAAAATAGGTTGAGTCTGGTTGACATGTAATTCTGAGCTATGCTAAAACTCAATTTCCTGTAATTGAAAGATAAGTATAGCTTTCCTTGGTCACTTATGTATATTTCAGTTCTCCAAGCCTTGGTAATCTGCAAAATGTACCAAGCAGCTGGTTCTGAGTCATAAATTAAACACTTATCCTCATGCTTTAAAACCTTAATAAATGAGTTATCCATTTCTATTGTGATCCTTTCTACTTTGGAGCTATTAGTATTATATCCACTTCCTCTCAGATATTATAATGATGAGTGAAAAGTATTTGTAAAGTGCACAGAGCTTTAGGAATGAAGAGGTGTAGATTCACATAAGGTTACTTGTCTCTTAAAATAGGTGACAGTCAGTGCCCCCTGGTGGGAGAAGTAGCAATGTGTTAATGTTACTTGATGACAGTACTGCTGGAACACCAGGTGGCGTTACTCTCATCAAAACTTATACTGACAACTGAAGTGAACTGATTTTTTTGTTATTTTAATAAAAGGTTGTAAGCACAGCCTTCCCACTGAAAGAAAACATAAAAGAGCCATCCTTTAACATACTTTGTCTTCAGAGCATTTCTAATATTTCCAACTAATATGCAAATAGCTTTCTTTGTTTGTGACATCTGTGATTTTCATGATCTATGATCTGACCCACTGGATTATTTTTCTCCATTGTAAATGACCCTCACATTTATCTACATTGTTTTTTAGGCTTGGATGAATGAAAAGTTTGCCCCTGAACTGCTAGAAAGCAAGTCTGAAATTGTAGAATGTGTCATAGAACAACTAGATCACATGGTAAGAATTGCTTGTCTCTGGGTTACAAAGGATGAGAAAATTAAAACGTAGTGAGAGATTGTAGTCTGATTTAAAAAAAAAAAAAAAAAAAAAAACCTGTTCTGTTGGCTATATTAGAGTTGGTTACTTATATTTACAAAACATGAAAGTTCCTGTCAGCATCCTATGAAAGGTCTAAAGACCTGTCATTGCTGATCCCACATTTCCACATGAGAAGAGTTGACCAGAGCGGGCTGTTACCCACTTCCATCAGGCTCTTCTGTTTTCCACAATCCCTGACTACCCTCCTTGCTCATTTCCCTTACCTGCCTGACCTCTACAACCATTTTGAGTTTATGCTGCTTGGCTTAGGTGATCTGGGTTTAAGTATTATCAACTTCAGAGTAGTTTTAAAATGTGATTATTCTACAGTTTCTCAACTGATATTTATACTGCTTTATAAAGCTTTTAGGCATTCCTTCTATGTGCTGTAAAATTTCCTTTGTGATTATATTGGAGTTCAGAGCCTTTGTGGCTGGCCATATTCAGATTCTATTCAAATGGTTACTTTCTAAAAGTAATTAAGTATTGATTAAACTATATATATCAAGACTGTAGTCATATATTATTTGTATAATTAAAAGATTATGCATGAGGCCTTGAGTTCAATTTCTATCACCCCTCAAAAAACTTGAAAATAAGAACTCATGTATAAGAGTTTTTTGTTTTCCTTTGTCTTTGGGTCCTCAACTTTGCCGGTGTTGATGGTTTTTAGTCTTTGAACATTATGTTTTAAATAAACTTTAGTTCTTCCTTTAACAGGAAGAAAATCTCAAGAGAGCCAAAAAGGGGGATCTGAAGGTCAGTATCCATCGAATGGAGATGGAGAGGATCCGCTATGTCCTCAGCAGCTACTTGCGGTGTCGACTCATGAAGGTTTGACATAGAGATACCTGTAGGCATTAAGGCAATAAAGTTTATAATAAAGGCCCCAGGGAAAATTAGGACAGGGCCTGAGAGTGTCCAGAGCCTGAAGATGCTATTAAGAGCCCAACATCAAAGTAGCCAAAGAATAAGGAAGGCAAGAGATTGTTCTGGGAAATATAGCTGAAACATTGGATGTACAACCCAGGGACACTATATATATTTTCTAGTCTGTTTATTGATATGTGGATGATGCCCCATGGAGTTACAATGAGGGAGTAATAATGATAGAGTGGTTCTCATTGTTTGAATAGGAAATACTACCTAGAGAAAACTAGTTTTAAAATTTTTTTACATCTGTCAAATGGACCATGAAAGCTTGGCATTCTACTATAGCTCTATAGTCATCTAACTTATAAAAATGAAATTATGAATATTATTTTGTATGATGTATTTTTTAGCCCTTGGAAATTCTTACTTTCTTGAGATTTCTTCTTGTTTCCATTTGTCTAGTTATTAGAAATCAATACATTCTCTTTTCTACATACTCACAATACATGTGAGTGTTTCAGATATCTGAAGACAGCCCACAAATCTCATCCAAGTCTTATCTTGGTTAACCAGTTCAACCATTTGAATCCATTTACTCTCCTGGTCTCTTCTCTAAAAAGGTTCATATTTCTCAAATTATACTACATGGAACTAAATAAAATATCCCAGTTGAAATTTGGCCACTTTTGTTAAATAGGATGATCACTTCTGTTACTCTGGACATTGAACTTATTGTAGTACCACCACCCACTGTCACATTAGCACATTTGACAGAGACATCATGCAAAGCTCATTCCACACTTATTTAACCCCTTCAAAAATGTTTAAGTTATAATCACCCCTTAGTCACCATCCTGTCTTTATATGGCTTGGGTTTTGACTCTCAAATGTAAGATTTTGATACTTATTCTTCTTAAAATTTACCTTAATCATACAGGCAGTTTCCCTAGTCTCTGGATTCTGACCTTATCACCTAATATATTAGCCATCTCTTAACACTTTATGTCATCAGCAATTTTTATGTATATTCATAAAAAATATCATTCATTAATAAGACTGAGCCAATGTAAGAGTATTTCACCAGAGATTTTACAAAACTCTCTGTTTTGTAAACTCCATACATATATTGACATCTATCCATTGAACCAATTTTTTTTTTCTTTTTTGTGTGCGTGTGTGGTACTGGGGATTGAACCCCGCTGGGGCCTTGTGCATGTGAGGCAAGCACTCTACTAACTGAGCTATATTCCCAGCCTGGAATCAATATTCTGTATTCAACCATTTGTGAACCTCCCAATTTATACTATCACTCCAACCCCAGGTTCGTAATTTGTGTATAAGGGTATCACAAAGACATTAGTAGATAATTTTAAAAGTATATATGTTACCAGGCATGGTGGCTCACACCTGTAATCCCAGCATCTTGAGAGCTGAGGCAAAAGGATCAAATTTGAGGCCAATCTCAGTAATGTAGATCCTGTCTCAAAAAATAGAAAGGAATGGGGATGTTAGCTTAGTGATAGAAATCTCCTGGGTTCAATCCCTAGTACTATATAGATAGATAGATAGGCAGGAATGCATAGATAGGGAGGTAGATGGACAGGGAGGCAGATGTGCCTCCCACTCCCAACTAGTCCACTTACCCCTTTTTCTCCCTATTTTAGTCAGGTAAATCATCTTCATGTTAACTACATCTTTTTGATTTCATAAGCCTTTTAAAATCATCCATTCTCAGGCTAGTGATGTACCTCAGTGGTAAGCATGTGTGAGGCCCTAGGTTCAATCTCCACTGTGACAAAGACAAATAAGTCTCTCTAAAATTATCCATCTTAATATAGTGCCATTTATCAATGGCACTATATTAGTTCATATGTGAAGATGCAGCACCTTTCCATTTTTGAAAAATCAGGAAATTTTCCTATCTCCAATCTTTTACAGCGCCTTTTGATTTTAGTGATTCTTCTAAGATCATGAAACTACACATATTTTAGTACATTAAGTGATGTGGTAGAAATTTACATATGACAGAAAAGGTTTTATAAGCATGAACTCCATACATATGTTAATTTGTTAATTTATCCCAGAACACAATTGGTCTAAGCCAAAAGACTTTTACTGTCCTTTAAAAACAGTTAAGTGCTACTTTCTCTTGGCCTTTATTTCCTGCTTACCACTGTCAATTTCCTACTTCCAAAGAACATTTCCTTTGACAAAAATAACAGCACAAACCACAGGCCAGTCCTTTTCCAGTTCTTGGATATACACCATTTTGTAGCTTTTAGCTTTTTGGTTTGTTTGGTTGTAAGATGTTTGTTTGTTTTTCTTAGCATTTTTTTTTTCAAGCCTTACTTCATTTCTGGTTTTAGTCTTATAATTAAATGTTGTTATGTCTACTTGTGTATTCTGTATACATCTTACAGTGTTTGTATTTCAGCTCATAGAACACTCTGTGCAGTTATATTAAAATGTTAAGTCATACCTTTTCTTCTTTGACATCATTTACAATTGTATTTTCAGGTTTTCTTTTATGAAAGCTTCCCATTTCTCTTTAACTGTCTTCTTTTTTAGAGCCTTTATCTTTCCTCAAATTTTTGGAAACCTCCCCTTAAAATCCAGAGCATAAGTCTTATTAGAAAATATATCAGTTATCCCCAAACCAATAGCCAAAACCATGAAAAAATAAAGGAAGCGTAGTACTTGGTTTTAAGACATATGATAAAGCCACAGTAATTGTGACAGTCTGTATTGGTGAACCTATGGAACAACAGATCAGTGGATGGAGTAGAGCCAATAAGTATATGAATAATCAATTGATTTTTTGATAAAAATGTAAAAGAAATTCAGTAATTTACATTTCTAAACAAATGGTGTTGGAATAATTGGATGTCCACATGCAAAAAGTCAGCTTTCATACCTTATGTAAAAGTTGTCTTGAAATTAAAAAAAAAAAAAAAAAAAAAAAATATATATATATATATATATATATATATATATATATATATATATATGTAAAAGTATAAATTTTGGGGGGGGTTACTGGGAATTGAACTCAAGAGCACGAAACCACTGAGCCACATCCCTAGCCCTGTTTTGTATTTTATTTAGAGACAGGGTCTCACTGAGTTGCTAGCACCTCACCATTGCTGAGGCTGGCTTTGAACTTGTGAACTTACTGCCTTAGCCTCCTGAGCCGCTGGGATTACAGGCTTGTGCCACCATGCCCTGCTAAAAGTAGAAATCTTTAAGAAGAAAGCATGGTGGAAAATCTATATTACCTTGGGGTTGGCAAAGAATTTTTAGATATGACACCAAAGGAACATCTCAAAAAAAAAAAAAAAAGATAATTTAGATTTCATCCAAATTTAAAACATTTATTCTGCAAAAGAAACCAATAAGATAAAGAAAAAATAAGCTATAGACTGGAAGAAAATATTTGCAAATCATAGAAGTGACAATGTATCCAGAACATACAAAGAACTCTAAAATATCAAGGAAGCAACCATGCAGTGAAAAAATGGCAAATTATTTGAGCATATATTTCATCAAGCAAAACATTAAATGGCAAATGATTATGTGAAAAGGTGCTCAGCATCATTAGCCATTAAAGAATGTAAATTAAAACCACAATGATGTTCACTGACTAGAATGAATAATAAAACAACAACAACAAAAAGGAGTTTTAACCATGAAAACTTGCCATTTTGTAAAGTTTTTCCTTTTGTTTATGAGTGTTGGGGTTTGAACTAGGACCTGGTACATGCCAGGCAAGCTCTCTACCACTGAGCTACATCCTCAGCCCCTTATCAGATTCTATCTCCAACTTCTTTCAGCAAGCAGATATATTTGACATTTGAATCCTAACAGATGTTTTCATGGTTTTTGTTTATCCTCACAGATAGAGAAGTTTTTTCCTCACATCCTTGAGAAGGAGAAAATGCGACCTGAGGGAGAGTCTTCCAGCCTTTCTCCAGAGGAGTTTGCCTTTGCCAAAGAGTGAGTGAGCAGGAAGCATGAAACTGCCTTTGTCTTCAGCTTGTAGGCACAAGTTTTGGTGGTTATCCCCACAGAGCCAGAGCCAGAGCCTCATCCATTGCTATCTGTCTGACAACCAGGGTGACTCCTACCAATCATGTGTGCCACAGCAATTTGAATTTGTGTATTTCAGGTACATGGCTCACACAGAGGCCTATCTTAAAAATGTTGCCTTAAAGCACATGCCTCCCAACCTACAGAAGGTGGACCTCTTAAGGGCAGGTAAGCAAAACCCTGTCTTTCACCAAGGTCAAGGTGCCATAGTATACATCCTAAATAACCTCCAGGTGCCTGAGAGTAGAATCTTCAACTTCACTCTCACAAATTTGAGAAAATAAGTATGTAGATAAGCAGTAAAGAAAAGAAGGGTTCTGGTTTAAAAAACAAAACCAAAAAAAAAAAAAAAAAACAGGAAAAGGAAAACAGCCAGGGGAAAGGTGGCTTGGCCAAATCTCTGGCCCAAGCCCTCACACTGCCCCCTGAAGTCTGCTGAGCTGAGGAAGGAGAGTTAGGCACACTTAACCTTGGATGAAGCAGTTAGGCACCTCTGGCTTACAGGTGAAATCTAAATTCCTTAGTCTTTCCTAATCTGCTGTATCTGAGCAGGATCTTGTCAAGCAAAATTTCCAGATCCAATAAAAAAGTTCTCCCGGAGATTGGAATCCACCTTGTTCACAAGCTAAGCTTGGTGTACTATGGCCACAAGTGTGGCTAGGCCTTGGAAATCCATCTCTTCCCTGACCTGGCCTGGATCCTGCACAGGAATCTCTGTGGCAGTAGAATAGGATCTTAGTCCGAGCCACATAGTTCTGGAGGCTGGGAAGTCCAAAATCAAAGCACCAGCAGAATCAGTGTCTGGTGAGAACCTATCCCTCATGGTGGTGCTTTCTATGTTTCCTCACATGTTAGAAGGGAAGGGGCAAATAAAATAATCTCCTTTTTTTTTTTTTTTTTTTTTTTTAAAAAAAAAAAAAGCACTCACACATGCTAGGCAAGGTCTATACTCTGAGCTACACTACCAGTCCAGTCCTCCCTCAGGCCTCATTTGTAAAGTTGTTAATATGGGTCTGGGGTGTAGCTCAGTGGAGTGAAGGCCCTGAATTCAGTCCTCAGCACTGAAAAAATTAGGGTCACTAATATCATTTTCTGTGTCCTAATCTCTTTATGTAAAGATGCCACTTAGACTGGATTAGGACCTACCCTAATGGCCTTGTTTAAATTTAATTACTTCCTTAAAAGCCTTATTTCCAGACATATCTTATTCTGAAGTACAAATATGGGAGAACACAATTTAGTCCATAACACCAGGAACAAGCCAAATCCATACCAGATTTGTTGAATTCTGGATTGGTCATTTTGCAAGCCTGCCCAAGGGAAACAAAAAGCCCCATGCATTTCCAGTTCCCTCCTTGGTCAGTCACGGTTATCTACACCTTGAAGGAACAGGAGTGGACCAAGGCAATATCCCCAATCATTTCCTGGTGCTATCTTATCCAGTTGATCACATCAGCTGAGAAACTGCTGATGGGCATGCATATGAATTCCTGGAACTGAATCTAGCCATTGTCCCCAGCACTTCTACTTCACACTGGTGAACGCTTCCTAAGATACACATTGCTTATGTTGGATCACTTTCAAGGACAAAAACCAGACTCTTGGAATCGAAGCTGCATGGCAGAACTAGCCTCCCCTGATAAAATCAGGGTCTTCCTTAATTAGTCTTCCTAAAGCCTCTGGAACATCTGGGCCCCAAGTACAGGGTAAGGGTAGACTTTTTGAAACCCAAGCTGTGTTTCTAAAATCAGAAACTCCCCAGTGGAGCCAGATTTACTCTGATAAGTTGGAGTTTCTTTAATAGGCCCAGAGTTCTTAAGCAGCCCAAGGGACCCTCCTTAGAACTTTGGAGCTAGTTTTCCTGTAGATAAGGGAGCCAAGGGTAGTACAAAACCTAAGCAGGACTCTTAGAGTGGGAAAGTATCCTTAGCTTCTCTGGACCCTGCAGTTGATTGAGTCTTCTAGGTACAAATGGAACTCTAGGAGATGAGTAACTAAAGTGGATCAGCCCAGCTAGGACACTTATTGGAAATGTTGGCTAGTGATAGCAGGAGGGCAGCAGTTTCTTAACCTGTAACTGATCAATGAAAGACCACTTAGAAGACCTAACTTCCTTAGTCTAACATTCAAGACTGTCACCATATGACCCAAGCTTTTTAATCTCTCCTTTAAACACTCCCTCCTAAAACTTCATGTATATTCCTTCCTTAGCTTTTGTTACATCCCACAATCCATTAATAATAATGGAAAAATCTAGAAATAAATAAGTCCTAAGTTTTAAATTATGTGCCTTTTTGACTAGCATGATGAAATCTCACTTATCAAATCAACTGTCACACACCTCTTGTGTTCAAATAATCCTTACCTAGCAACCTAACACTGCCTCACAATGCCTAAGTCATTCCCCTCACTTTATGTTATCACCTAGGCATTATATCATCTCACAACCTTACAACAATAAAGGTAGATACAGTAGAATAAAATTTTGAAGCTGGGTATGGTGAGACTTCCCTGTAATCCTAGTCACTTGTGAGACTGAGGCAGAAGGATTGTGAGTTTGAGGCCAATGTAGGCAACTTAGCAAGACCCTGTCTCAAAATAAACTAAATGGGCAGGGGATATAGCTCAGTGATAAAACCAGGGTTTAATCCCTAGTACCCCCCCAAAGAGAAAAAATATATATATTTTAAAGGAGAGAGACCACATTCACATAACTTTCATTACAATATAATTGTTCTTGTATTATTGTTAATCTCTTACTGTGTCCAATTTATAAATTAAACTTTATTATACTTTATTTCTATACATATTATAGATATGTATAGTAAGAAATATATAATTTGGTACTGTTCACAGTTGCAGGCACCCATTGAGGGCCTTGGAATACATCCTTTTTGGATTAGGGGAGCCACTACCTAGAATAATTCCCTACACATTGTAGATACTTAGTTACTGAATGAGTGTTGGCTATAAGGAGCCAGATCTCTCCTTGTGTCACCCTCCGACAGTGCTTTTCATCAGGGATCCCTGGGTGTTCGGTACCATTAACCCCAGTGACTTCCCAAATCAACCTTGTTAGCTACACATTTTCTGATTGCATTATTGTTTTTCCGGCAGTTCCAAAACCAGATCTAGATTCATATGTGTTTCTGAGAGTGAAAGAACGACAAGAAAACATACTGGTAGAACCAGAAACAGATGAGCAGAGGTGAGTGATATGTGTCTTTCTCAGTGGAAGTACTCCTCGCAATGGAGAACCAGCTTAATCTCTGCAGCTAAAATTTTTTCCCTCCTTTTTCAGAGACTATGTGATTGACTTGGAAGAGGGCTCACAACACTTGATCCGATATAAAACCATTGCACCTCTCGTTGCTTCTGGAGCAGTACAACTCATTTAAAAATAAGCATGGAATCATAGGAAATATTAGAAACCTCTCATCACTTTGTGCCTAAGAACAATATCAAAATAGTTCTCCAAATAGACTTTTCTCAGCAATGCTGTGAATCACTTTGGCATTGAAATGAAGTCAAGGCAGGAGTCTTAATATTGCTGTAACGTCATCCTCATTTCCTGCCATTTTAGACAGTATCAGCAGATGGGGCCATTGCTCTGTTTATTCTGCAAACTAGGCAAGTAAATATGCTGTCGCTTTGTGCACTTTTTTCTTTGTGGCTTTTTTGCAGTTGTTGTTCATAGCGTATTCATAAAAAGGTATCACTACCTATGATCAGAGGGATGTGTTTAGCCCTAATCTGATGACAGTAGGAGAGTTTGTTAAACCTTTCTGGTAAGAGAACTAAATAGATTAAAGAAAACAGCTGTGGTCTACTATAATATGTCATTGGATTATGTGAACTAACCTTTGGAACCTCCAGTATTGAACTTAAAACCAATTTCTGTCATGCTTAACTGAAAATCACAACTAAACCAATAAGCCATTATTACATTTGAGGTTCATGGCAGAAGGAACCTCGGACCAGTTCTCAGCTAGTGGTTTCATGCAGTGTGATCTGGCTGTTGACCTGCAGCCCTTCCTGAGCCTCAGGCAGCTCTGCCAGGCCAGCCTTCAGCCATCTGGCCATTCTTGGCAAAGTGTCTGAGCAGAGCAGCATCAGCTGTCCCATAATGTGACTTTAGCAGTATCTTTTTTCTCCTTTACGTTCTTCCCTTTCTCCATGGAAATGAATAAAATGGACCTAATGTCAATGAAGAGTCTCACAGTGATACCTAAAGGCAGGAGATACAGACAACAAATGAATTACGACCTTGAAACATAATAAAAAGCAATCTGCATTCCAGTCTTTCTTGCTTAATGAAGTCAGCAGGTTTTCACTTACATAATATAGGCTGAGGAATAATCAGTAGAATATTGCTCTTATTTCCAAGAGAAATCAATAGGTAATAGCAAGGAAGCTTTTATGTGGATAAAAGCATTTGATATTCTTCTAGTGCTTTATGTTTTCCAGAGTGTTTTTATTCTCCAACTATTCATTAAATACATTGAGCATGCAGTGTGTCAGACACAGATCAAGGCACTAGGGTTACAATCCTGAATATGTCTGACTTTGTCCCTGCTCAAATCATGTCATAAATGCCTTGCAGAAAATTAAAATAGAGTAACTCACCAGAAGGTGACCAGATTGGTGATGTAGGAGAATCCCAATGAAGAAACAGCATGTAGGCTCATACAGGCTGGACCCAGGTCATGTAGGACTTTGTTGGATCCCATTTGGTCCACACAGCAGTAAGTAAGCAGGGCTGGTATTAAGTGGTGGGAAACAAAGCAGATATTTAGTGTTAAGACTGAGATCAACCCAAGTCTTTCCTCCTCCTCAAGCTCCCCATGGTAGCATTAAGCAGGCAGGAGAGGAACCTGGGCTATAATCTAGAACAGTTATAAAGGCTTAATGTACCCAGCTGGTGGTGAATGTCTGTAATCCCAGCAAAATGGTGGCTAAGACAGGAGAATCACAAGTTTTAGGCCAGCCTCAGCAACTTGGCAAAACACAGTCTCAAAAATAAGTGGCACTAGGAATCCAGCTCCGTGGTAAAAGTCCCCTTTAGTTTAATCCCCCAGTACTCAACAAATAAAGTCAGTCTCTTGATCGATAGATAGATAGATACTTGTAGATGGACACAATACCTTTATTTTATTTATTTTTTAATGTGGTACTGAGGATTGAATCCAGTGCCTCACATGTGCTAGGCAAGTGCTCTACCACCAAGCCACAACCCCAGCCCAATAAAGTCTTAATGTGTATATCAATCACTAGGAGATCATGTTAAGATGCAGATTCAGGTGGTGGTGAGAGGGATGTGGACCAGTGATAGAGGCCCTAGGTTCAATCGCTAGCATTAAAAAAAAAAAAAAAACATGTATTCTGATTTGGAAGATCTGGAATGGATTCCAAGATTCCACATTTCTAGGGAGCTCCCAAGTTGTGTAGTTGTTTCAGGTCCAGGGACTACATTGAGTGGCAGGACTTCGCACCTTCTTGGGCAGCTCTTGACATGCACATGCCAAGCTGCACAGGGGAGATGATGTTATCTCCTAAAACCACAAGGTGAACTGTTCCATTTCCTAAGTTGTTTCATCAAAGGAAAACTCACTTGATATGTTTATCTGTAAATAAAGGGGAAGTTGAATTTCAAAACCAAGTAGGAAGGGAAATGATATGGTTTAATTGACGTTGACTTTAACTTTAATGGTTATTATTTTGTTTTATTGTTAAAAACTCACTACTGAAAGCATTTCAGAACATTTTCATCAAATAATTACATCTTACTTGATGTTAGGTTTTTATCACTGACCGAAATACCTGACAACAATCTAGAGAAGGAAAGATTTATTTCAGTTCATGGTTTCCAAGGTTCAGTCTATGGTGGGCCAACACCATTGTGGCGTGTCCACCATGAAGCAGAACATCATGGCAGAAGGGCTTAGTGGAAGAGCACTACTCCACTCATGACTGCCAGGAAGCAGAAAAGGAAGGGAGAGAGGAACTGCAGGGAAGATGAAGTCTTCCAGGCCTCACCCACAGTGACCAACCTCCTCCAGCCACACCCCACCTGCTTACAGTTATCACCCAGTCAGTCCATTCAAAGTAGGTTGAACTGATTGGGTTACAGCTCTCACAATTCAATCATTTCACCGCCAAACATTCCTGCATTAACAGGGACACCTTGTATCCAGACAACAATATCCCTTATTATAAGCTTGTCCCTTTGTAAGATAGCTCTTCTTTAGAACTCTTGCAGGTCTATACAGGTTTGTTCCAGCAGAATATATCAACTGGGTTGATGCTGCAGCCTCTGCAGTCAACCCAGCTCTAGCACCTCCCTTGAATGCACCTTCCTTTTACAATACTTAAAAGTTGACCATAAAGCTTTCAGAGTAAATTTCAAAGCAAACACAGATATCAACTCTAAATATGTTCTTCAAATAGCTTGTCTTAGCTATTTGAACATTTGGAATTAAAGAATTGGCATTTAAATATATCTGATCAACCAGCTGTGAAAGTACTCACATAATATTTTTTTAAAAAAGCTTTATTCTTTAATTGGGTTTGGGTTTTTTTGGAGATTCTGAGAATCAAACCCAGGTCCTCCCAGACACTAAGTAAGCACTCTACCACTGTACCCCAAATCAAAAACATCATTCTTATAAAAGCAAAATCAATATTCTGTACTTATTTAATAGATTTGGTTTCAGATAACTCAGCTATTTAAAAAAAAAATGGATATTCCTTACAAGGCCAAAAAAATGCTGAGAGAATTTAAAGGAACATACTATACTGAAGATTCTGAAAGGACTAGTAATAATTAGTGTTGATTAAGTGTTTGCTATGAATCAGACTTTATGCATTAAGTAGATAAACTTGTAAATCTCGACAACCCTCTGCATGGGAGAATTTGAGGTTTGGGAATGGGCAGAAGAGATCACCAGATTTCCTTTTAATAGAATGCTTGTTCCCTGTGGAGTATGCACACATGTCTTCCAACAGGTCATTTTATAACCCTGAAAAGGTAAAAATTGACTTATAGGAGCTGGGTGTGGTGGTGCATGCCAATAATCCCAGCTATATGGGAAGCTGAAGCAGAAGGATCACAAGTTTGAGGCCAACAAACTTAAAAATGTGTGTGTGTGTGTGTGTATAGCCAGCTTATCAAGATCATGTCTCAAAATAAAATTTAAAAATTGGCATAGCAAACTTAAAATAATGTGCATATTTCCTGGCTCACTATGCAGTGATTCCTATTGATGGCAGTACAAATGAGTTTTGTCCTCTTTTTTTTTTTTAATTTCTTCTTGATTTTTTTATATCTTTATTTTATTTATTTATTTATTTTATGTGGTGCTGAGGATTGAACCAAGGCCTCACACATGCTCTACCACTAGGTCATAATCCCAGCCCCAAGTTTTGTCCTCTTGAAAATAAGGTCAAATCTCCATGTGAAAAAGTTTTAACACTTTGCTGATTCTCTCATTAAATAAAATCTTTGGCATGTGTTCATTTTGTGTCTCTGAGTATTAACAATTTCCACCCTAGATGCTAAAAATATTTTAAATTTCTTATATGTTATGTTCTCATAAGATAGATACTATTGATATTCCTACTTTATAGGTGAGAAAACAAACTCATTTACTGAAGGCCACAAAACTGCTAAGCAATAGAAGTTGGATCAAATACCAATAAGCCCAGAGTTCCAAAGTCTGTCCTTTTAGTCATCTTGCCAGCACTGTTTCTTTCCACAAAAAGGAAAGAAGATCCCAAAAGTTTTGAGTTATGACAGCTTCAATGGAGTAAGTTCTAGTTTTCCAAAAAGACTTAGTTGAGGGAATAATACTACTACTCGCATTACTTTAGAGGATGTGGCTTTTTTCGTAACATGGAAGTATTTTCACCTTTAAGCAGGTCATATTCTACAAACCACATTATTACAATTTTTTCCTAACTTGTTAGGACAAGGAAAACCGTTCAAAATAAATTCAATACACAATTACATAAGTCTTGCCTCCTGTCTAGTTGTACAAAGTTCTACAGGAATGAAAATAAAAGTAAGTGACAGGATTGGGGATGTAGTTCAGTGATAGAGTACTAACCTTCCATGCCCGAGGCCCTGGGTGGGACACACAAACACACACAGAAACAAACACACACACACACACTAACCAGGCCGGATGGTGAATACCTGCAGTCCCTGAGATTTGGGAGGCCAAGTCAGCAACTTCAAGGCGAACCTCAGAATCTTAATGAGCCCCTATCAGAGGATGCAGTTCAGTGGTAGGGTGCCCCTGGGTTCAATTTCCGGTATCATAAATACATACATACATGCTTCAATGATTACCCTACAGAAAAAGAAGGAACAAAGGAGATTAATATTCATTGAGCATTTGTGAGTGGACAATGGGAAATTGTTTCCCACAAGTTACTCTTCTTAATCCTCATAACACTCCCATGAAGTCAGCTTTATCTCACAATTGTACCCCAGCTTCCCAGTCTAATTGTTTGTCCTCTTCCCTCAATAGTTTCTAATGTCCTTTTTGTACCTACAGTTTTACTATTTTTATTAAAATCACACCAAAATTCTTTGGAGAATTAATATACTCAGAATTGCATATTAGTAATACTGGAGAGAACTAGATGATTTAGACATTCTAAGCCTAATGGTGTGCCTGCAGTCTAACTTCCAGAACAGGTCAAAAACTAAGAAAATGAAAAGTGGCATGTGCCACATCTAACATCATTTGTTAACAAGCACAGCATGTGTTCCAGCCACTCAGGGCTCTCTTTATGGGCAAGCCTCTCTTTAATCAGACAAGTGGTTTGCCCTTCAGTCATCACTTTTGCCTATTTTATGACATTTATCGCTTTCCGATCTCCAATCAACAGAACACTTACTCTTCAGTGAGCTCGGAACTCTTTAGTGACTTCAGAGGTGATAGACTGATAGCCACAGTTTTGTCAACGTTGAACAAATGAAACAAGAAATAGCCTAAAGACTGTTTTGTCAGTCCATATCTCTTAGACCCCTGAGTTTTATTTCTGTTTCAAACTTGAACCCAGAAATTAGTATCCTGGATTAATTTTAGTTCCTTGCTTTTAGGAAAGAAACAGCCATATGAATTACACCTCTATGTCTTTTTAAGATTACAGCCAAAGACATTATCAACTACCTTATCCACTATTTTCTATGTAAGGTTTCATGTAATAAGTTTTTCTCAGAACTTAGTACAGTAAAAGTTTGTCTGTTCAGGTAGGTGTAATGGCACACACCTGTGATCCCAGCTACTTGGGAGGCTGAGGCAGGAGAAGTGCAGATTTGAAGCCAACCTTGGCAACTTAGTGAGACCCTGTCTCAAAACAAAAAATAAAAAGGGTTGGGGTTATAGCTCAGTGGTAGAGAACTCCTGAGTTCAATCCCCACTACAGGGCGAGAGGAAGTTCGTCTGTTCAAACTTTGTGATATATACAATCAGGCAGATTAGTCCTGTGGGTTCTTCTTTCTGGCTTCCCCACCACAGATCACAGAGCCACTTAGCGTGCTTACTGCCTTACCCGGCTTCCTCCTAACAGGGCCCCTGTGGCTTTCCATAGTTTCTGATCTCCTTTTTCATGTTTTTTTTTTTTTTTCATTATTGTTTTGTGGTGCTGGGGCTCTAGCCCAAGTTTCATGCATGCTAGGCAAGCACTCTACCACCACCAAGTTTCACCTCCAGCCCTCTTCTCTTTATACCTACAACTTTATTGTTCTATGTTGCCTTATTTTTAAAAACTACCCCTAATTTAGAGAAGAGTTAAATAAGGGATTAGTAAGTACATATTGTTAACTTGGATATACATTAATAATTTGAAGTACTCACTTCTTAAAACATGGGAATGAATAACTCATAAACCATTTCACGGAATACAAATTCTGATGTGAGTCACCTAAGCAAAAGTGGCAGTAAAGGTAAGAGTTGTAGTATACTATCACTCTAGCACTTTTTTTTTTTCATAGAATGAATAGGTCAGATAAATGACAGGTAAAATATCAATCTCTGTGGCCAGGGAGGCTAGGGCAGAAAGATCGTGAGTTCAATGCCAACCTCAACAACTTTGCAAAGGTCTAAACAACTTAGTGAGACCCTGTCTCAAAAAATAAAAGATAAAAAGGGCTAATGATGTGGCTAAGTGGTTAAGCATCCCTGGACTCAATCCCTGGTCAAAAAAAAGGAAAAAATAGACAATATATATAAAAAAATTATGCCAGGCATGGTGGTACACTCCTATAACCACGCAACTCAGGAGGCTGCGGCAGGAGGATCAAAAAGTTTGAGGCAAGCCTGAAAAACTTAGCAAAACCCTCTCCCCAAATAAAAATAAAAAAGTCTGCAGTTGTAGCTCAGTGATAATGCACCCCTGGGTTCAATCCCCAGTTCCAAAAAAATAAAAAAAGCAATATAGTAAGTATAACTCCATTCAATTTAGTAAACCAACATATATGGTCAGACATTGTAATATGTGTTATGTATAGGAGTAGAAAAGGTAGGACAGGTTTCCTCACCCTCCTCAGGATCACAACCCACACTCCTATAGTAAAAGAATAATAAAAGAAAAGTGGGTTGAGGTATACTCAGTTGGTAGAGCACTTGCCTCACATGATGAGACCCTGGATTTGATCCCAGTACTGCAAGAGAGAGAGACAAAAAAAAGCATCACCAATTTATTTAATCAATTTTACATGAAATGGGAGCCTCCAGAAATGAAGAGGCAAACACCCTGGGAAAACTTTTTACGCTTAAGTTTGATAAACAGACATCCATGTAGAAATGTGATACAACCAATGGACTGAGGGGGGAAACCCAGCAAGGTCTGTCAGTTCAGATTCTTCTTGGCCTCTTGGGTGACATTCTTCCTACCAGGTGTGAGGCAAAAACCCTCTAGATTGCAGGTCTTTAAGGGAGAAAGGAGAAAGTGAGCTTTCTAGATTTTATGGCTTGTCTTGGAAAAGACAGTTTCTAGTTTCCATGCCCCACCTTGGAAAGAGGAATTCTAATTTCACTCTTTGGCTTCAGAGGAGAAAAAAGAACAAGAGATAGGAGGGCAGAAGTAGGTCAGAGAAACCTTGCTTCTGAGGACTACCAATCTCCTTTATTTCAAAGTGATCAGCATCCAAGGCACCATATTTTGGGGGTATCATTTTATGAACTGCAACATGTAAGGTCAGAGAAGAAAGTCCCTAACTTAAAAGCAGTGGAAGTGTCTACTAAAGGAGATATACAAGAACACAAACCACAGTATAATATGCTTTTACAAAGGTCAGAATAGACCACTGATAATCCCAGGGACTTGGAAGGCTGAGGCAGGAGAATCACGTTCCAGGTCAGCCTCAGCAATTTAGTGAAGTCCTGAGCATCTTAGTGAGACCCTGTCTCAAAAAATAAAAAGGACTGGGAATGTAGCTCAGTGGTAAAATTCCCTGAGTTCAGTCCCCAATACCAAAACAAAACACATAAACACACACACACAAACACACACACACACAATTATCAACATAGTAATAGACACAGGGAGTTATGAAAAAACACAAGAAGAACTATAATGACTGGAAGAAACATGGAAGCTTCCCAAAGAGGCTTTGTATGAGCTGAGATTTGAAACACTGGAGTCAGAGTAAGTCAGGACTAGAAGGGAAAAGGGGACGGTTACGTGGGACAAAAGCTGCCATGTTCAAAGGCACAGAAGTCACAGGGCAGAGACAGCAGTCTGGGAACACCTTAAGTTGTTGAGCCTGGCAAGAGCATAGAGGAGACTGGGGTATGGGAGGAGAGGTGGTTTCCCCTGTTATTGTGTGTGTCATGGGAGACCTAGGTTAGGAGACCTGAGTCTTACAGGAGTCTCATGTACCATGCTAGAGTTTGGAATTCTCACTAAAACATTTGGGAGACTCTGAAACACTTTAAGTTAAGATCTGATAATAATATCAGATTTACATTTTTAGAAATCTAATTTATATTTAGAAAAATGCTGCTGGCAACTTTGGAGAATGGAGGCCAGACCAGACGCTTAGCAGCCAGGGGCTGGGCTGGTAATCCCATGAGAAGCAATTAGAGCTTTGTAGTACACAAAGGTGGAGAGAACATGGCAACAAGCAGGGACTTCTGCTTCTTCTACTGGTGAACCAACCAGGTAATTGGGATCAACTGGCATACCGAAGAGAGGAGTTTTTTTGTTTTGTTTTGTTTTGTTTTTTTGCGATATTTGCTTAAATTTTTTTTTATAATTTGATGAAAATATTTTTTAAACATCAAAGGACTAATGAGCTGGTAAGGAAGCTTTGCACCAAGAACTAGGAAAAGACAAAAATCAAGAGGTTAAGGTATAGCATTTGTCCAAGCAAAGTGGTAGCTGAGGGACTCAGCTGTGCTTCCAACAGAAATTTTCCACTTGGCTTCAGGGATTGCATGATTTAGGGAATCCATGAACTTGGTTAAGAAAACAATTAGGCTGAGAGAGGCAGTAAGATGACAGAATAGTTGGTTCCCTAGTGGCTCCTTGGCATGAACCAATAAAAGCAGACAGGCAGCTTTTCAACTAGGTGGATGAATGATCAAGAATTTGGGGGGAGACTTTACTGGAATGTAATACTTGACACTCAAAACAGATCAGAGACTCAGGAGATTTTGGATAATAAAATAAGAGGAAAAGATCCGCAGCCCCACAGCCACGATAGAGGCTAGAGGCACAAACCAGAATCATGCCTACATGAACACAGTAAAACAATAAAGGAATTAAAGGAACCCCTAATCTTAGGAAGACTGAGGCATGTTGGAGTATAGAGAGCTTAGAGATCAGAAACACTGCTTAGAAATAATAAGCTGTACTGCACAGTATCCACGTCTGGGGAGTATTTGGGGAGGCCACCATCTCTCTTGGTGATGTGCATGGAAGGAACTATTTTGCAGCTGTGGCACCAGGGCCAGCAGCTAGGGGTGCTGATTACAGGCAGAACTAAGTCTGGCCAGAAAAACAAGCTGGGAAAACACATTGCATGACAGAGTGTATGCCTAAGTAACCAGGAGAAAATCAAGCATGGAGAGAGGTTTACACAGGGGAATACTGGTCACAGAAACCACCCGCTTCCCCCAATCTGGATGTTTGCAGGACTGGCTAGAAGAGAAGTGCCTGACCAGGAATTAGAAAGGGCAGGGGCAAGAGAGATCAAGTTAGGAGACTGAATCAGAGACAAGGAACCATGGGGTCTACAGATGAAGTAGTAGGCTAAGAACAGGCTCCTACACCATTACAAGTGGAACCCAAAGGAGATTCCTGGGGTGGAGTCTTCCAGCGTGGACTGTCAATTGCAGGGCTTGAAGGTGAGCTGACTTAAAATCTCCAGACCAGTGAAGAGACTGGAGCATATCTAAACCTACAATCTGCCTCCAGGATTCCGCCTATAGGACTAACCTTCTCAACCTCCCCCATCCTGAGGGTGGAGCTAGCATCTAAATCCAGACAAATCTACCTAACTGCTGAGAAGGGAAGCGGAGAAACTTTTGAAGTCCAAAGGAAACAATTGTTCAATTTTTCATCAAAATCCTTTTTCTTTTTCTCTCTCACATTTCTACCATTTTTGAAACCAAGTATTTTTCATGCATCAGTTTATTGAGGACTGGAATGCCTGAATAGTATATTTCAGTTTTGTTGCATATTGTTTTATTTTTACTTTTTTCTATTTTTATTTTTTTCTTTTCTTTCGGGTTTTTAAACATTTTTACTTTATGTATATTTTTCCTCTCACTTATCTGTTTCCCTGGATTCTTTCTCTTTTTTTCTCCTGCTAACAGTCAGACTTTATTAATTCTTTTTTCACTCTTCCTATAATCTTTTACTTCTATCTTCTCTCTTCCTTCCTCATAAACATCACATCCTACACCACTTCTGTACTCTCTGTCCACTATTTGAAATAGTGAACTCTTCTGCAAATTTACTGTTTAGATTGTAAACAATAATTGAACACATCATTTCTGTTTCTTGTGACAAAACTGTAGACATCTTAATAGAAGCTATTTGGCTTAAGACTGTATATTGTTTACATTGGTTGCTGTTGTCTCCCCCTTAAAGGCAAGGTACTGGAAACCTTCAGGGGACACTATAAGTCTATGGGGTAGAAATTGTACTATCTCAGGTCCACAGTGCTAGATGGGTAGACACAAGGGAACAAATCGCCTAAAACAAACCAAGATGCTCCAACAATAGAACCCATTAAAAACACAGTAGAAGAAGGTCAGAGAAGGAGTTTAGAATGTACATAGTTAAATTGATCTGTGACATAAAGGATAATGTAAGGAGTGAAATCAGAGATAAAATTCAGGAGGTGAAAGATCATTTCAATAAAAAGAGATTCTGAAAAGAAATCAAGCAGAAATCTTCAAAATGAAGGAAGACAAATCAAATTAAAAATTCAACAGAAAGCACCACCAATAGACTAGACCACTTGGAAGACAGAACCTCAGGCAGTGAAGAAAGAATATATAATCTTGAAAATAGGGTTGACCATGGAGAGAAGATGTTAAGAAACCATGAACAGAATTTCCAAGAATTATGTAATAACATGGGAAAAAAAACCAAATTTAAGATTAATCAGGATAGATGAAGGCATGGAAGTACAAACCAAAGGAGTGGCCAATCTTTAAAAAAAATAATATCAGAAAAATTCCCAGACTTAAAGAATGAAATGGAAAATCAAATACAAGAAGCTTATAGGATCCCAAATATACAACAGACCCACACCAAGTCACATTATAATGAAAATGCCTAACATAAAGAATAAGGATAGAATTTTAAAATATGTGAAAGAAAAATATCAGATTACATACAGGGGAAAGACAATTTGAATTTCAGCTGATTTCTCAATCCAGACCCTCAAAGCTAGGAGGTCCTGGAATAATACATACCAAACTCTGAAAGAAAATGGATGCCAACCAAGAATTCTATATATAGCAAAATTAAACTTCAGATCTGAAGATGAAATAAAAACTTTTCATGATAAACAAAAGTTATAAGAATTCACAATTAGAAAGCCTGCATTACAGAACATTCTCAACAAAATATTCCGTGAAGATGAAATGAAGTTGGGTGCAGTGGCACACACCTGTAATCAGGAGGATCTGGAGTTCAAAGTCAGCCTCAGCAAAAGAAAGGTACTAAGTAACTCAGTGAGATCCTGACTCTAAATAATATACAAAATAGGGTTGGGGATATGGCTCAGTGGTCAAGTGCCCCTCAGTTGTTCAATCCCCAGTACCAAAAAAAAAAAAAAAAAAAATGAAATTAAATTAAAAAAGTGAAAACCAGCAAAGGGAAGAACTACATTAAAGGAGTAATCAATCAAAGGAGAAACTAACTCAAATTAAAAACCAGAAATAAACCAAAATGGCCAGGAACACAAATAATATCTCAATTATAATCTTGAATGTTAATGGCCTAAACTCATCAGTCAAAAGACATAGACTGGCAGATTGGATTAAAAAGCAAGACCCAACAATACACTGTCTCCAAGAGACTCACCTCATAAGCAAAGACATCCACAGACTGAAGGTAAAAGGTTGGGAAAAACATGTCACTCACATGGAACATGTAAACTAGCAGGGGTTTCTATCCTCACATCAGATAAAGTGGACTTGAAGCCAAAGTTAATCAGAAGGGAGAAAGGAGGACATTTCATATTGCTTAAAGGAATTACACATCAACAAAACTTAACAACAGTAAATCTTTATGCCTCAAACAGTGGAGCATCTGCATATGTCAAACAAACCCTTCTCAATTCCAAGAATCAAATAACCACAACACAATAATACTGGATCACACCTCTCTCACTGGATAGATCCTCCAAACAAAACTAAATAAAGAAGATATAGAACTAAAAAATACAATTGATATTTTATACTTAATAAACATACATAGGATATTTCATCCATAAGTGACTGAATATACTTTCTTTTCAGCAGCACATGGATATTCTCTAAAATAGATCATATCTTATGCCATAAAGCATCTCTTAGAAAATATGCACACAAAAAAGATAATACCCTGCATTCTATAAGATCATAGTAGAATGAAATTAGAAATCAATGATAAAATAAAAATAGAAGCTACTCTAATACCTGGAGACTAAATAATATGCTATTGAATGACAAATGGATAGCATAAAAAATCAGGAATGAAATTTAAAAAATACTTAGATGTCAACAAGAATAGTAATACAACATATCAAAATCTCTGGGACAGTGTGAAGGCAGTGCTAAAAGGAAATTTCAATGCATTGAACTCATTCATTAAAAGAATAGAAAGTCAACAAATAAATGACCTAACATTATATCTCAAAGCCCTAGAAAAAGAAGAACAAATCAATACCTAAAGCAGTAGAAGGCAGGAAATAATTAAAATCAGAGATGAAACTGAAACAAGAGAAACAATTTAAAAATTGACAAAAAGTTGGTTCTTTGAAAAAAAAATAAAATTGATAAACCCTTAGCTATACTAACAAAGAGAGAGAAAACTCAAAATACTAAAATTTGTGATTAAAAAAAGGAAATATCACAATGGACCCTACTAAAATACAGAGGATAATCAGAAACTATTTTGAAAATTTATACTCCAATAAAATAGAAAATCTTGAGGACATCAACAAATTTCTAGAGTCATATGATTTACCCAAATTTAATCAGGAGGATTTACGCAATTTAAACAGATTAATTTCAAGCAATGAAATAGAAGACACCGCAAAAGCCTACCAATTAAGAAAAGCCCAGGACCAGACGGATTCTCATCCAAGTTCTACAAGACCTTCAGAGAAGAACAAACACCAATACTCCTTAAATTATTCCATGAAATAGAAAAGGAGGGAACCCTTAAACTCATTCTATGGAAGCTAGTATCACTCTGACACCAAAGCAGACAAAGATACATCAAGGAAAGAAAACTTCAGACAAATATTCCTCATGAATACAGATGCAAAAATCCCCAATAAAATTCTGGCAAATAGCATACAAAAACATATTAAAAAGTTAGTGCACCAGGATAAAGTGGGGTTCATCCCAGGGATATAAGTTTGGTTCATTGTATAGAAATTAATAAAAGTTATTCATCACATCAATAGACTTAAAGACAAAAATCATATTATTATCTCAATAGATGCAGAAAAAGCATTTGACAAAATATAGCACTCCTTCATATTCAAAAAACTAGAGATAGTAGGAACATACTTCAACTTTGAAAAAGTTATCTATGATAAACCCAAGGCCAATATCATTCTAAATGGAGAAAAATTGAAAGCATACCCTCTAAGAATTGGAAAAAGACAAGATGCCCTCTTTCACCACTTCTATTCAACATCATTTTTGAGACTCTAACCACAGCAATTGGACAGAAGAAAGAAATTAAAGGGATATGAATAGGAAAAGAAGAACTCAAACTATCACTATTTGCCTACAACATGATTCTATATTTAGAAGACTCCAAAATTTCACCAGTAAATTCTAGAACTAATAAATGAAGTCAGCAAGGTAGCAGGATATAAAATTAACCTCCATAAATCAAATGAGTTCCTTTACATCAGTGATAAATCCACTGAAAGATAAATTAGGAATAAACTACCCCATTCACAATAGCCTCAAAAAAATTAAATAAACTACTTGAGAATGAATCTAACAAAAGAGGTGAAAGACACCCCCCCCCTTAATGAAAACTACAGAACACTAAAGAAAGAAATTGAAAAAGACTTTAGGAGATGGAAAGATCTCCCATGCTCTTGGATAGGCAGAATTAATATTGTCAAAATTGCCATACTAACAAAAGCATTATATAGATTTAATTCCTATTAAAATCCCAATGACATTCTTCATAGAAATATAAAAAGCAATCATGAAATTCATTTGTAAAAATAAGAGACCTAGAATAGTCAAAGCAATCCTTAGCAAGAAAAGTGAATACTAAGACCTTAAACTATACTACAGAGCCATAGTAACAGAGGGCATAATATTGGTACCAAAACAGACATGTAGACCAACGAATAATACAGAATAGAAGACACAGAGACAAACCCACATTAATACAGTAATCTCATACTAGACAAAGGCACCAAAAACATGTTAGAGAAAAGATAGCTTCTTTAACAAATAGTGCTGAGAAAACTGGAAATCCATATGTAGCAAAATGAAATTAAACCCCTAACTCTCACCCTGCACACAACTCAAAGTGGATCTTAGACACTAAGAAAGAGACCCTGTGCCTAATGGAAGAAAAAGTAGGCCCAAATCTTCACCACATCAACTTAGGAACTAACTCCCTTAACAAGACTCCTAAAGTTCAAGAAGTAAAATTAAGAATCAATATTAATCTTCTTCTCATGCTCTTCGTCCCTACTCTGTTCTTAGTTACTCTCCTTATATCAAAGAAGACATTTGGCATTTGTTTTTTAGGGTTTGGCTAGCTTCACTTAGCATAATCTGCTCTAATGCCATCCATTTCCCTGCAAATTCTATGATTTTGTCATTTTTTAATGCAGAGTAATACTCCATTGTGTATAAATGCCACATTTTTTTTTATCCATTCATCTATTGAAGGGCATCTAGGTTGGTTCCACAGTCTTGCTATTGTGAATTAAACAGGGATGAGAGGTGGGAGGGAAAGGGAGAGAGAAGGGAAATTGCATAGAAATGGAAGGAGACCCTCAGGGTTATACAAAAGTACATACAAGAGGAAGTGAGGGGAAAGGGAAAAATAATACAAGGGGGAGAAATGAAGGACAGTAGAGGGGGTAGAGAGAGAAGAGGGGAGGGGAGGGGAGGGGAGGGGGGATAGTAGAGGATAGGAAAGGAAGCAGAATACAACAGACACTAGTATGGCAATATGTAAATCAATGGATGTGTAACTGATGTGATTCTGCAATCTGTATATGGGGTAAAAATGGGAGTTCATAACCCACTTGAATCAAAGTGTGAAATATGATATATCAAGAACTATGTAATGTTTTGAACAACCAACAACAAAAAATAAAAAAAATTGCAAAATACTAAGAAGAAAATAAAATATCATGTTGGAAACTAAAAAAAAAAAATGATTGAGTTATAACCTTAACCTAATCTGTGAATTTCCTATCCATTTATCCATCAATGAACTCTTGGGTTTCCTTATCTTTGCTATGAATTATGCTTCAGTGAACATGGGAACACAGATATCTCTATGAAGTATCAATTTTATTATTCTTGATTATATGTGCAAATAAAGGATTGTTGGATTAAAAAAAAAGAATCAATAAATGAGATAGAGTCAAACCAAAAGCTTTACAGCAAAGGAATCAATAACATGAAAAAAGATTTTCTCCCTACAGAATAGGAGAAAATCTTTACCACATGGACATGTACCTCAGACAGACCACTAATTTCCAAGATATATAAAGAACTCAAAAAACTTAACACTAAAGAAAAAATAACCTAATCAATAAATGGGCTAAGGAACAGAACAGACACTTCATAGAAGAAGAAGTACAATCAATCAACAAATATGTGAAAAAATGTTCAACACCTCTAGCAATTAGTGAAATGCAAATCAAAACTACACTGAGATTCTATCCCACTCTAGTCAGAATGGCAATTATCAAGGATACAAGCAACAAAAAATGTTGGTGAGAATGGATAAAAATGTACACTCATACATTGCTAGTGGGACTGCAAATTGATGTAACCACTCTGGAAAGCAGCATGGAGATTCCCCAGAAAACTTGGAATGGAACCACCATATGACTCAGTTAACCCACTCCTCAGTTTATAACCAAAGGACTTAAAATCAGCATATTGTAGTGATACAGCCATATCAGTGTTTATAGCAGCTCAATTCACGATAGTTAAACTATAGAACCAACCTAATGTGCCCTTCAACAGATGCATGGATAAGGAAAATATTACTCAGCCTTAAAGAAGAATGAAATTATGCCATTTGCCAGTAAGTGGATGTAACTAGAGAATATCATGCTAAGCAAAATAAGCCAACCCCAAAGGACAAAAGGCTGAATGTTTTCTCTGATATTTGGAAGTTAATTCACAATAATGAAAGGGGACTAGGGAAGAATAGAGGTACTTTGGGTTATACAGAGTGGCAAGAAGGGAGGGGAGGGGGTAAGGGGATAGGAAGAATAATAGAATGAATCAGACATTTTGACCCTCTGAACATATATGATTACATGACTGATATAATTCTATATCATGTACAACCAGAAGAATGAGTTATACTCCATTTATGTATTATGTGTCAAAATGCATTCTACTGTCATGTATAAATAATCAGAACAAATAAAAAATACTAATAAAAAAGAAAACAATTAGGCTGGGACACACATGTTCCGAGGTTATATCCTGCACCATCTTGAGACTCTGCCAGCAAGAAGGCCATGACCAGATATGGACCCTCAATCTTGCACTTGCAAATCTGTGAGTCAAAATATATCTCCTTTCTTTACAACTCAAAAAAAGAAAAAAAGAAAGAAAAAAGAAGAGAAAAAATAAAAAGAACAACAAAGAAAAGAAAGAAAGAGAGAGGGAAGTTAAGGCAGGATTGCAAGTTTGAGGCCAACCTCAGCAATTGAACAAGACCCTGTCTCAAAAAAACAAAGAAGACCTTGTACGTATAATATGTCAAAATACATTCTACTGTCATGTATATCTAAAAAGAACAAAAATATTTAAATACTAAAATAAGTAAATAAATGATCTTAAAAAATAAAGAGCTGGAGATGTAGCTCAGGGATAGCATACCTGGGCTCAATCCCCAGTCCTGAAGGAAAAAAAAAAAAGGAAGCAACTAAACAATTACATCTTTCTTTGCACTAATCTCTAAATTCAGCTTAGACTTCTGTTTTGTTATGAATCTAGGCAATAAGCCACAGTAATATTATCAGTACATGTGACTCTGTCACCAACAGAAATCAGATATTTTCCTACCACATTTATGGTTGTCACAGATATCTCAAAATGTCATTTATATTCAGCACTGTTTCTAAATTATAGTCAGTTGTTAGACTGCTGCTAGAACTTGTTATCTGATGCATTGAGAAAGAAGCGCATATATTACAATCATCAAAAAATTTTTCAATGTTTTGATAACTGTATTTCAATATAATAGTTTTTCTTTCTATTGCTATATGTTTTATTTTAAACCATTTAGAGCATTGAAAAGGAGTTCACAGCTTCAACAGACTGCCCAAAAGGTCTATGGAATAAGAAAGGTTAAGCACTTCTAGCCTAGAGGGAGTGAGGGAGAGTGGTTGGAGTTCAGGGCCTAAAAAGGACAAGAATTCTGGTAAACCACTTTGAATTTAGGATTAAGAAACTAGGAGTAAAAGTAAATTAGAAGTAAACCACTGATTCCCAGTACCACCACCACCAAAAAAAAAAAAAAGTAAACCAGCCCAGTTCAGTTCTTTCAGTGTAAGAAATTCAGTATATTTAGGTATCATTGTTATTCATAACACCTTACCTAAACATGTTGGCTTTAAATACTGTTAAGACAATTTAGCTACATGTTTTTGTTTTTTCTTTTTGTGATAGTGAAGAGTGAACTCAAATCTTCCTACATGCTAGGCAAGTACTCTGCCATTGAGCTACCCTTTTATTTTATTTTGAGATAGGGTCTCCATAATTTGCTGAGGCTCGCCTGGGACCTGCAATCTTCCTGTCTCAACCTCTGGAGTAGCTGAGATTACAGGCATGAGCCAAGTATCCAGCTCAGATTTTTTCTTTCTTAGAATTATTATTTTTCTTATTTAGAATTATTATTTATTCATAAAAAGTAAATGATTTGTTAAAGTTGGAGAGTAACAAAGAAAAAAATATCATTCAATTACTTAAAAGTTTATATTAGCTGCCGTTGGCCCAATTTTGAATCATGTGGAAGGCCATGGAAACCTTAAACTTGTAAACTGGATTAAAACTATCCAGATTGCTATTGACTCCAGTCATTTGGCAGAAGTCAACTAAAATCATGTCTGAGGAAAGATAACATCCTAGGCCTCCAAAGACTTCTGTGAATATTTTTTCCGCTCCAACATCTAGCATGATAACTAGGCACATAAGGAGAAGAGATAATATGAAGGAGAACCAACAGAAGCAACAGATAAGAGAAAGAGGTACTCCAGATAGTGGAATTGCTAGCAACAGGCTATAAAACAAGCATGTTCCTGGAGATAAAAGATGAACTCAAAATTTTCAGGAAGGAAGTAGAAGCAATAAAAAGTAACTTTGGACTGGGGGTGTAGCTCAGTGGAAGAGCCTTTTCCTAGAATGCACAAGGTCCTGGGTTCCAACCCCAACACCACAAGAAAAAAATAAAGAAAAAGAAAAGTAACAATGCAATCTCCTTCAACAAACACAAAAGTAACATTGCTGGTTTGAAAAAGAACATTAGCAATTGGCAAGTCTGAGAGGGAGATCTCGACTGAAGGTAGGTGGGTAATTAGAGTAAGGGAGAGAAGACTCTAGGATGATATCTGATCTGTGTAACTAAAAACAATATTAATGAATACAGGGTTATATAGAAAAAGAATGGGTTTTTGTTGTTGTTGTTGTTTTGGTACTGGGGATTGCATCCAGGACAACTTTACCACTGAGCTACATCCCCAGTCCTTTTTATTTTATTTATTTATTTATTTATTTATTTTTTGTTGTTGTTGTTTTTAAGAGAGAGAGAGAGAAAGAAAGAATTTTTTAATATTTACTTTTTAGTTTTTGGTGGACACATCTTTATTTTATTTTTACATGGTGCTGAGGATCGAACCCAGCACCCCGCGCATGCAAGGCGAGCACACTACCACTTGAGCCACATCCCCAGTCCTATTGTTACTTTTGAGACAGGGTTTTGTTAAGTTGCTGAGGCTGGCCTCAAACTTTGAATCCTCCTGCTTCAACCTCTCAGAGTTGCTGGGACTAAAGGCAATCACGGCTGTACTCAGGTTAGGAAAAACAATTTGTAAGGTGGAGATGGAATGTACAAAATGATGAGTTCTGTCAAGGATACACTGAGTTTTTTGTATTTGTGGGACAAGAAAGTGAAGATTCCTGCAAGAGTCCAAATGTCTAGAACTCAGAAGATGATCCAGTTGTGGGTATAACATAACCAAAGGACAAATACAGAATGTAGAGTTCCAGGGCTTTTGGTTGCAGGTGATGAAACTCAACCTGAAATAGCTTTAGGAAAAAGGGAGAGCGCTGGGGAAATGTGGCTTAATTGTAGAACATTTGCCTAGCATGTGAGAGGCTCCGGGTTCCTTCCTCAGCATTGCAAAAGAAAAGAACACTTATTTGTTGCAATATCTGCAAATAGCAGCTGGCCTCCAAGAACCAAATAGATCCACAGATTCCAACACCTTTGAGAGAGGTGTGTGGGTTTCCTGTTCTTGATTTCTTCTCTAAGTCCCATGTCTCTAAAGTCCCTAGAGGTGCAGCCTTAGGAAGCTCCAGAAGGCTTTACAGTTGATCCACTCCTGCTCTGTGTGGAAAGACAGCACCTCGGACCCATCTTCCTGATTTAAGTTCCAATTGACTGCTCTGGTTAGAACATGTGCCCACCCCTTGAATCAATCACTAAAACTGGCCCAACCAGCCTGGGAGATCAGATATGTCACAGAAATGCAAATGGAGAAGGACCAGTCAGATAGAAACAATAGCCATTATAGCCCTCAGGAGTGTCACTGTATTTCTTTTTTTATAAATTTGATGCAATGGAATCAAATCACTTGTATTTTTTAAAATAAATTTGTTATTATCACCTGTTTTCTCTAGTGACCCAAGAATTCAAGCAACTAGATTTCCCACTCACTCCCACCATTTATGGGAATAAGTAACTTGAATTCCTAAGCAGTCTGCTATCATTGAACAACTTGTAAGCTTTATTGCCATTGTCCACTTCTTGGGCCATTTGATCACCAATGCTGGGCCATATCATTCTCACTGGGCTTCACTAAGTGACTCCCTTACTTGTGAAGCAAAGAAAATTAATAATTCCTATCAATCTAACTTCATCTTTATTTTATTTTATTTTTTATTTATATATGACAGTGGAATGCATTACAATTCTTATTATATATATACAGCACAATTTTTCCTATCTCTGGTTGTATACATAATATATTCATACCAACTCGCATCTTCATACCTGTACTTTGGATAATAATGATCATCACATTCAACCATCATTAATTACCCCATGCCCCCTCCCTTCCTTTCCCACTGCTCTGTAGCAATCTAGAGTTTGCCTATTCCTCCCATGCTCCCTCTCTCTATTCCACTATGAATCAGCCTCCTTATATCAAAGAAAACATTCAGCATTTGTTTTTTTGGGATTGGCTAACTTCACTTAGCATTATCTTCTCTAACTGCATCCATTTACCTGCAAATGCCATGATTTTATTCTCTATTGCTGAGTAATATTCCATTGTGTATATATGCCACATTTTTTATCCATTCATCTATTGGAGGGCATCTAGGTTGGTTCCATAATTTAGCTATTGTGAATTGTGCTGCTATAAACTTTGATGTGGCTGTGTCCCTGTAGAATGCTGTTTTTAAGTCCTTTGGGTATAGACCGAGTCATCTTTAGTTTTTATTATAAAAATTATAAAATATTTCAGACACAGAAAATATAACAGATAGCTTTCCCCGCTCTCCTAATAGTATATCTTCAAGATCTTCCCAGTTGGATACAAATGTTGATACTGTCCTGAGTTAGATGTGGTGACACACTCCTGTAATTCCAGCTAATTGGGAGGCTGAGGCAAGAGGATTTCAAGTTCAAGGCCAGCCTGGGCAATTTAGCAAGCCCCTGTTTCAAAATTTTAAAAAATTTAAAAGAGCTGATGGTGTAGTTCAGTAGTAGAGCTCTTGCCTAACATGTGAGAGGCCCTAGATTCAATCCCCAGTATTGGGAGGTGGGGAGAGAAAGAAAGGGAAAAAAGAAAGAAAGAAAGTGTCCTGGATCTCTCTCTCTCTCTCTCTCTCTCTCTCTCTCTCTCTCTCTCTCTCTCTCTCTCTCTCTCTCTCTCTCTTTTAAAAGAATCTCATTGCCTGGATATATCATAGTTTACTTGACCAGTTACCTGAAGATGATCACTTAGATTGTTTCTAAAGTTCTGCTACTGCAATCACTGCTACATTGGACACTCTTGTATATGTGTCATTTCATTGACACAAAGATATCTACAGGATTATACACACACACACACATATCTTACATATTGTGCATACTAATCCTTTGTTTATCATGTGCACTGCAGATATATCTTTTTCTAAAACTAAAATTCTGTCATTTGTTATGCATAAATAGTCAAATGAATTCAGCCACTGTTCTTTGTTCTGTGCTTCTTATGTGCTACATGAGGAGTCTTTTCTTATACCAAGGGTATATATGTATTTTTCAATATTTTATTCTAAAACTTTAAGGTTTTGCATTTCATATTTTGGTATTTAATCCAACTAAAATTAATTGGGGGATATGGTGTGATGCAGGAATTGAAACTTTTTCCATAAGCATCCCAGTGTCTTGGTATTTGGAGTCAAAAAAACTAGATTCAAATATGGAATCTGCATTTTTTTATTAACTCAGGAGCCTTGAATTATTTCTTCCTTATCTATGACAGGGATAATAACAATACCAACATAACAAGCGTTGGTGCAAGGAAAAGTGAGATAAGTTAATACAAAGATTTTTGAGAACGCTAAAATGCCATACATCTATAAATTCTAAGTACATTATTATCTTCATCTACTTACTGGACAGCTATTGCTATTCCATTGGCAGATGTAAAATCTTCGGATTTTTCATGATCACCCATAAATAGTGTGACCAAGATTGCAAACTAGCACTTATGACTCAGAAAATCAGTTACCTTTCCCTGACCCCAGGCTGTTTGTAGGCAAAAATATGTCCTGGCATTGAGCTCTTCAGAAGGCACCTACAAAGGCCGTGCCTGCCTAACTGTCCGGTTTCCAATTGTGTTAAGTAACACGCTTGCTTAACTTAGATCTTTTCCAATCCTAACTTTGGTTGAAAGTGTTCTTCTGATTCAAGGTCTCTTTGTGGGTAAAAGGTTTTTAGAATCTTTGAAATTTTTACATGTTTTTGTGCTTGTATGTTTGTGTGTTTAACTAGATTTGGAAGATGTATTTGCTAGCTTTCTGTTGCTATGGTGAAATACCTGAGATAATTCACTTATGAGGAGAAAGGATTTATTTTGGCTCACAGTTTTAGAGATTTCAGTCCATGGTCACTTGGTCCCCTTGCTGTACACCTGTCATGAGGCAGAATATCATGGCGGGGGAGTGGGGTATGTGGTACAGCTAAGCTGTTCACTTTATGGTGAATGGGAAATAGAGAGAGGAAGAGGTTAGTGATCCCAATATCCCCTTTGGACAGCCCTAATAACCCAACTTCCTTCCATTAGACCCCTCTTCTAAAAGTTCCACTTTTAGGAAGCTCCACAGGCTGAGGCCCAAGCCTTCAATACATGAGCCTCTGGGGAAGACTTCAAATCTAAATGTTCTCCATATGCATGCCTAAGGTTTAGGATTATGGACATAATCCTGAAAAATAGAAGTCTATATAATTGAGAAAATGCTCTTTTAGTCTATATTAGCATTTGATTTGGTAATAATGGCAGAATCATGTTGAACTAGATGCTTGGCATTAGCCAACATAAACCAAAAAAAAAAAACTTCTTATGCAATGGTAGCCAATTGAAAACCTAGAGTTCTTGAAAGTATCAAAAACAAAGAGAAAAAGAAGAGAAATCTAGAAAAAACACAGTTCAGTACTTTTTGTTCCCACAAAAAAACCACACCTTGAAAAGGAAAGTGGGCAATAGAGAAATAAACAGAGCTATGACACACTGATATTACCAAGGCAAAAACGATGTCAATAGAAAAGTTAACAAAAATTTAAAGGCAAACACCTTAGGTAGAAGGAAGAGGTTTATTAATCTTTAATATAAGACAAAATTACCAAGAAGATACAATAGTACTAAACCTTCACCACCACACAAGATAGCATTACAAAGCCTAAACTGTTAAGATATACAAGGATTAGAGAAAAATATAATCATCACAGAAGAACTGGACATTCTTTTTTCAGAATTTGAGCAGTGGGAGAACCTCATTTTATCAAACTGAAAAAAATTCTTTCTTTATTCTTTTCATTTTCTTTCTTTTTTCTTTTTTTTTTTTTTTGTACTGAGGATTGGACCAGGGGATACTTTACTGCTGAACTACATCCCCAGTCCTTTCTATTTTTTAATTTCAAGACAGAGTTTTGCAAAGTTTTGCAAAGTTTTGCTGAGAGTCTCCCTAAATTGCCCAAGCTGGTCTTGAACTTGTGATTTTTCTGCCTCAGCCTCCCAGTTGCTGGAATTATTGGCATAAGCGCCCAGCAAAAAAACAACAACAACAAAAAAAAAAACTTTCTTTTTTCATAAAATTTGATTACATACTAACCGCCAAAGAAATCTCAGTAAAGTCCTCAAAATACAGGTCATAAAGGTCATAAAGATCACATTCTCTGAAGTAAGTCCCATGTGGTCAGCAGCCTTGACAGTTTTTTTCATCTTTGTACCTCAGCACCTAATATGTTGTTTTGTGCATAGTAGGGATTTCTAAGTATTTGTTATATAAGTAAACAAGTAAAGAATGAAGACCTACAGCACAATTCACAAACAGGAAGAATATATCTTCCCCCAAAGTAATCCCTTAGAAATATTAATAACACTCAATTTTTTGTTGTTGATTTTTTTTTTAAGGGAGGTTCTTTTTCTTTTTCTTTCTTTCTTGTTTTTTTGTTTTTGTTTTTTGTGGGTTTTTTTTGTTTTGTTTTGGTACTGGGGATTGAAACCAGGAAAACCAGGAATGCTTAACCACTGAACCACATCCCCTGTTCAAGTGGGAAATTAAGGGTATAGCTCAGTTATACATAGTATGTCCTTGGCCCTGAGTTCCACCTCCAGAGAAGAAAGGAAGAAAAGAAGGAAGGGAGAGAGAGAGAGAGGAAGAAAGGAAGGGAGGGAGGAAAAGAGAGAGAGAAGAAAAGCAGTTGAATATGGTTGCACATGCCTATAATTTCAGCAGGGAAGGGTAAGACGGGAATATCACTAGAGTCCAGGAGTTCAGGAGTTCAAAACCAGCCTGGGCAACAGAGCAGGACCCATCTCAAGAAAAAAAAAAAAAAAGCACTGTGTATAAACACATAGATTTTTTTTGTGGAAAATGCACAATCTTTACATGCATTTTAGGGGGGCAGCACAAAAGATTAAAACTAAAGAAAATAGAAAAATAAAATGGGAAAATTATCAAATGAGAACAACATACTAACTAGACAACAAGGAAATCAAAATACCTAACACATTGAATAACAAATAAATAAATAATCCTCAAATCTGATCATGAAAAAGTAGGAAACGAAAATGAAGAATATTAGAAATAAAATAAAGCATATTAGAGGGTGACCTTAGATTACACCACCAACATTCATAAGCACATCCATGAAGTGGACTTTAAGAAGTGTGCCCTTCAGTTACTCAGAGAAATCCAGAAATTTGCCATGAAGGAGATGGGGACTCCAGATGTGTGCATTGATACCAGGATCAATTAAGTTTTCTGAATTGAAGGAATAAGGAATGCCCCATGCAGAACCTGTGTGGGGTTGTCCTGAAAACATTATGAAGATAAAGATGACACAAACAATCTCTATGCAAATTATGTCCCTATTACCCCTTTCAAAAGTGTAGGCAGTGGATGTGGATGAGAACTAACCACTGATTTCCAAAGTTCACGTGTACATTGTATACCAAAAAATAATGAGGTACTTTTTTTTCACCTATCATATTGGTAAGCATTTTAAAGTTTGATAATTTTGGGTTATGGTGAAGACATAGGAAAAGGGAAACTCTTGAAAGCTATTGGTGAAATTCTAATTTTTTTTTGTAGTGCTGGGGATCCAACCCAGAGCCATATGTGTAAGGCAGGTACCTTACCACTGAGCTACACTCCCAGTGCATACCTTTTGAACAGCTTCATTCTAAATATGGGTCATGGAGAAGTTTTCACATATGTACACAAATATTCATACACAAGAGTGTTTGCTGCACCATTTTATAAGCAAAAAAATTTACAACCTAAATGTCTATAGTAGAGTATGGTGAACCCATACAATGAAAGACTATGTACCAGGGAAAAAATTGAACTAATCTATAATATACTAACAAGAAAATATGTCCACTCTATCTTAAGTGGAAAGTGCACATTGCCTAACTATTTGTTGTTACCTTTTTTGTATGCATAACATTTTCAAACCGCTGTATAATGAACCACCTTCCAGTTTTTACCTCCTCCCTGTGTTTAATTGGTTTTTCCCCTCCTCCTCCTCCTCCTCCTCCTCCTCCTCCTCCTCCTCCTCCTCCTTCCTCTTCTTCTTCTTCTGTACTGGGGATTGAACCTGGGAATGCTCCACCACAGAACTACATCCCCAACTCCCCCTTTTATAATGTTATTGTATTTTTATACCTTTATTTATTTTTATGTGGTGCTAAGGATAAAACCCAGTGCCTCACATGTGCTAGGCTACAACCCCAGCCCCAATTCTATTTTTTACTTTGAGATAAGCTCTAAGTTGTTGAGGCTGGCCTTGAACTTTTGATCCTCCTGCCTCAGCCTCCTGAGTTGCTGAGATTACAGACATGTACCACCTGATTTTTTTAATTGAAATATAACATACATATGGAAAATTATTCTGAAAACACACCGGTGTTATCACCAATCAGATCAATGAAATCAAACATTACACAGGAGTGTGACACTCAGGAGAAAGGACTGGGATAAAGACAGACTTGGGAGCTATTCACATAAGACAATAAATAATTGTTAAAATTGGGTAAAGACCTCCAATGAAGAGGTACAAAGTGAAAAAAAAAAATGTAAAGCCCTGAGCACTCCAGGCACATGAAAATTTCAGGATAGAGAGAATAAACTGGGTCTGCAAACTAAACAGAAGGATACAGATTAAAAAACACCAGCAGCTGGGTGCGGCAGCGGCACACACGTGTAATCCCAGCAACTTGGGACGGTGAGGCAGGAGCATCACAAGTTCAAGGCCAGCCTCAGCAACTTAGCAAGACCCTTAGCAATTCAGTGAGACCCTATCTCTAAAAAAGGGATGTGGCTCAGTGGTTAAGCACTCCTGGGTTCAATTCCAGGTACAAAAAGAAAAAGAAAAAAAAAACACCAGGAAAGTTTTGGCCATCACTGGAGACAATCAGATCATCTCCACCACAGGCTGCAGCCCACCAGTGCCGCCTAGTCATACCAGGTGGGATTCCTTACCATGAACTTTGGCATCTTACAGCCTTGTCACTGGCCACGGAAAAAAACTGAAGCAGATACCCAGTGCCTAAGGACCACTGGAGGAGTTCTCTCTGTCGGTGCCACTCAGTGATCCTCCTGTCTCTGGATGCACCTTAGGGATATGGAGAGCACCAACTAGAAACACACTCCGTAGGAGGCAGTGAGCAAAAATGTGAAGGAAGAGAAACCAGGAGTTTGAGAAAAGCCCCCCCCCCCCCCCGCAGTGGGTAGTTTGTAATAGTCCAGAAAAACAAGAGGCAGAGGAAAGAGAAGTGCCTTGAGATCCCTTGGAAATTCTACATGCAGTATGTTGGGAAACTTCTCTTTTCTCAAAATCTGTCTACAGCTGAGAGCTGTCCATCACTGTTCCTTCCCTCCTGATCATAGATCCCCACCACAGAAGAGGAAGAGGGACCAAGGCTGCCCCCGCAGGAGTGGAGTGCTGGTAGCCCTGGGCAGAGTGTCTGAGTCACACTTTTTGTCACATCCTTTTTCTTTCCCCAGCCAACTGTTTTAAGACGTGAAAGGCTCTTCTGATTGGCTGCCTCCAAGGGTCCACTATTTCAGTTCTGCTGGTCCTTTGGGAGTAAGGGCTAAATAAATAGTTCCTGCTGGGGAAAGTGGTCTCAGATTAGAGGAGCCCACGCCCCTGCCACGCACTGCTGCCTGGAGTGAAGTGGGTAAGTCCTCCGGTCTGTGGAAACTGATGGCTGTCACTTGGCTCTCAACCCACAGCATCTTTTTTATCTTGGTTTTTTTTTTTTTTATTCAGTTTCATCAGACTCTTGGGGGTGAGGGAGCCAACGGGGTGGGGGGGGAGGGAATACTGTGATGCTGGAGGGAGGCAGAGGCAGTTGAGAATGCCGGTCTGCCCTCACATCTGAACTTCCTTCCCCCTTTCTCAAAGGTCCCCTTGCTGCTCTCTGTATACCCCCATGCATCTCCGCTTCACCCACAGTCCATTTTTCCGGCGGCAGCTGCGGCCTGGCGGAGTGGAGCTGCAACCCCAGTTGTCCTTCCGCTCATGCCTGGCAGGACCTCCTGAACGCCAGAGACCCAAGAAGCAAGTGGTGTTTGCAGACACGAGAGGGCTCTCGTTGATATCCATACACACATTTGAAGATGTTGCGGGCAGAGCCCCTGAGGAGGGCTGGTGTCCAGTGCCCAGTTTCCCTGAACCACCATCACCGGTGTCACCAGAGTCACCAACCTGCTCCCTGGACTTCTGCACCCAATGGAAGGACACTAGGGGATCCCAGAGGCGAGTGCAGACTCAGGGAGTGTGCTTGGAGCAGTGCTCTGAGCAGAGGCCTTCCTGCCGGGCACCGAATGGGTGCAACCGCAGGGCTTGCAGGAGGTGGTGTGGATGCGGATGCGCATGGCCTTCAATGCTGGGGGCTCTTTCTAAGAAGTGACCTATGTTTATGGGCCCCATCTTTGATGTAGGTGAGATGTTTCCAAGAAGTCCCCCAACCGTCGAGTATGGTTCCAGTTTTGCTTCTCTTTACAGTGTGCTCAGCATTTGGGGGACAATAATCAAGAGCAAAACTACTGACTGCTTGGTGCCAGTCTCACAGTCCTGCTCATCAGAGTCAAGCTGATCCCTCTGTGATTGCTTTTACTGTCTAAGTGAAGCCTGAATTTTTTTGCCCAGATGTGCGTGTTTTCTATCTCTCCTGGAACTGTTTTCAGACTCTTCTTGACCTGAATTCATTGTGGGAGATAGGATTGACCCAACTCATAGCCCCTGCAGAAGGCCTGGAATGCCTTGCATTCTTCTCTCACGTGGGCAGGCTCACTTCCTGACCCAAGAGAGCTGTTTTCCTGTAGGAAGATTCCCAGTTGGACAACCTTTCCCATTGTTGGGAAGCTTTGGAGCAAGCAGGAAACAGAAGAAATGTAAATAAAGACTTTATATGTAATTTTTTGAAAGACCTAGCAGACAATGTCTATAGAGACCAAGATGACCCATGTGGGCTTGGGCAAGCCTGTGTTCCAGAGGTTGGGAAGGGGTCACTTACACTGAAAGTAGGAGAAATGCCACACAGAATTGTGCACTTACATTTACCTCTCCATATGGCACCAACTAGTTTTCTGGTAACCTGAAAGAGTCTTGCTTTGTCAGCTTTTGCTAAAAGAAATGTTCATTAAAACATCTGCTGGGCTTCATGCAGTAAACCCTCCTTCCCCTCCTTCCTCACTTAAGAGTTGGGTAACTGTCTCTGCCTATCTTAAAACAGATGACTTTAACACACACACACACTTCAGTCGTCTAGAACAGGGTTTTTTGTTGTTGTTGTTGTTTTGTGTTTTTTTGAGGGCAATTTACCTAGAACTTGGCTCCTAAGGCCCCCAAACTTTCCCTGTTGTGTACTTATTGCCCTGTAGTGAAAGTGTTTATTGAACTATTTGCCTCCCTCAGGACATGGGAAAGCTAGGATAGGACTACCTTGTACTCTATTGGTCCCCTGGCTGGTCAACCCCTTGGAGCTCAGGACAAATGTTAGATAATACATGAGTATTTGTGCCAAGTATGCCTCTAACTTAAGTGTACAATGTTCTGAGAGCTTTAGTCATGGAAAGTTTTTGACCTTTATTCAGAGATTGTTCATTCTCAGGTTATTATTCATAGATGACACATTTTAAATAAAAGTTTTTTTTTTTAAAAATCTTAATATCTGATCTTTAACTTCTTAGGCTATATTTTTTTGTGCTAATAGCAGGCTATATAAGCACAGTCATAGTGGTTGAGTAAGCAACATTTGCTTTGTTTATTATTTTCCCTGAAGGACCTACTCTGGCTGAGTCTCCCTGTATAAAACAACCAGAATGTCCTGCCAGGTGGTTAACAGGGTAAAGATAGAAGCAGCCAAACCCATGGGCTTTCAGGGACAGTACGAACACAGTTGCAGCTCCCTTGTCTGATAAGGGTTGCTGTTGGAATCATGTGTGTTTCCTCCCTTTCTCCATCCCCTGCACACCTTCTAGTAGCCCTGACTTCATTAAGGAATGATCATAAACAGGGCAGGAGGATCCATAACACATGCTGTCAGAATTGGGTATCATTCTCAAAGTAAAGCTAGCAAGAGGTGGAATGTAGCTCAGTGGCAGATTCTATGTTTAGTATGTGAGAGGACCTGGGTTCCATCCTAGCACCAAAAATAACAAAGTAACCCCCAAAAGTGCTAGTAAGAATCCAAGAAAAAACAAGATGCCAGCTATGACTTACTCCTGCAAGGTGTGGTCATGTGTATGTGTGTATATATGTGTGTGTGTGTGTGTGTGTATACCAATCTAGAGTTTGTGAAATCTACATCTCCATAAGCATCAGAAAAAACACAATCAGTTGAGGACCGAGCACTGGGAAGGGGAGATACTGGAAGTCCAGTTGGATCAGGTGTCCCATTAGTGAGTCAGGATTTAGACTTTTTATATTATCTCCAAATAAAGTTATACATACAGCCACAGAAAACTAACAGGAATGAAAAAAAGATGCTGCTCCATATTCAGCTTTATTTTTGTTAGTGGTGGTATGGGTGATTGTGAACTCAGGCCCTCCTACTCTACCACTGAGCTACACCCCCTAGCCAACACTGTTCAGCTTTGAATTTCACATTGTCAAACCACATTGCCTGGAGTGCACTTTGTTATTATTTCTTTTCTTCTTTCTTCTTACTTTAACTTGGCTTTACTTTTGCAATACTGGGGATTGAACCCAGGGACTCTCTACCACAGAGCTATATTCCCAGCCTTTTTTTTTTTTTTTTCTTTCTTTCTTTCTTTTTTTTTTTTTTTTTTGAGACAAGGTCTCACTAAGTTACTAAGGCTGGTCTCAAATTTGTGATTCTCCTGCCTCAGCCTCCTGAGTTGCTGGTATTATTGGTGTGTAAAGCTGGTAGTACTACTGGTATGCACAGTGCCTGAAGTGCACTTTGAAATAATATTTGACATTTTCGTAAAGTCTTATCTTGCAAATAGCAGAAGTTTATTGACATTTTTCCATTAAAATTGTCAATTTTGTAAATATACATGTATACCATATGCCAGTTATAATCCTGCCATGCCTTTAAAAAAATGTAGTAATAATCTCACCAAACAAAAACAAGTGGTCTAGGTCTTTCTTGACCTCTGACAGGTCCAGACTAAAATAAACAGGTTGCTATGGTTTGGATCTTAATTGTTCCCCCAAAGCTCATGTGTTAAAGCCTTGTTCCTCAGCTGATGATGCTTTTAGAGATGTGACCTGGTAGAAGGAAGTTAGGTCACTGGGGATCTGCCTTATTTAAAGGGAATATTGGGACACTGGCCCCACCAGGTCTTTGTTTTTGCTAACTCACTGCCATAAGTGAACAGTCTTCCTCTGCCATGGGCTCTTGCTGCCATAATATTCTGTGTTAGCCACAGGTCCAAAGCAAGCAGACCATGAACTGACCATGAACTGAAACCTCTGAAGCTGAGATGAAATAAATCTTTCCTCCTTATATATTGATCATCTCAGACATTTGTCATAGCGATGGAAAACAAACACACTAGTTTATTACAAACTTTCCTATTTAGGTGATGTTATGATTCAATGAACTCTCATGTTTTTGCTCATAAGGGCCCCTTTTATTCTTTTTCCCACACACCCCAAGTATTGTCTACTAAACTTTGTGCATTAAGTACTAGTTAAGTTCATTATTTTATTAATCGAATATATGCTTAATTTGTCTAGTGTCTGGCAATCATTATGCAGTTTTCATTTATTCAGCAAACATCTATTGAGCAAATACTATATGCCAGTTGGGGATAGAAGATATATGAATAAAATTATTGGCCTTTGCAAATATATCTCTGGAACCTAAGGGAACCATTTCCATTTTATTCATATATCTTCTATCCCCAATTGGCATACAGTATTTGCTCAATAGATGTTTGTTGAATAAATGAAAACTGCATAATTATTATCACACACTAGACAAATTAAGCATATATTTGATTAATAAAATAATGAACTTAACTAGTACTTAATGCACATTTCCATTTCCGTCCAATGAAAAGGGGAGCCAAACATACAGATAGATAGCCAATTAAACAATGCTAGAGGTACTTAGAGATTGTTAGAGAAGATACAACTTCATGTTATGGTTGAGAAGTTAGTCCACAAGATATGAAATTACATTTCAGTCAACTTGGGTGGCTTATTGTTTCAGGTTTATGTGTGATTTCTACTAGACTTCTTGAATTACTAAATAATTTAGAAGCTCCACTTTTCTTGCCTTGAGAATTCCAGAAGACAACAGTGGTTTTAATGGAAGTGATGATGGTAGTTGGAAAGGAATTTTAGAAAATAGTAAGCTAAACAAAGAGGAGTAGTTTACCATATTCACCCAAGAGGATGTTCTGTTCAGCCAACTGTTTTATTGTTGTTGATGCTTGTTGTTTGGCAGTATTGGGGATTGAACCCAGGAACATTTTAACACCGAGTTACATCCCCAGTCCTTTTTTATTTTGGGGACAGGATCTAGCTAAATTGCCCAGGTTAGCCTCAAACTTGTGATCCCTTTGCCTCAGCCTCCCAAGTTGCTGGGATTACAGGTGTGTGCCACCACACCCAGCTCAGATAACTTCTTGGCAAGTTGAACTTTATGGTGTATCAGAGGTGAGGGTGTAGCTCATTAGTAGAGAGTTTTCCCTCCATGTATGAAACCCAGGGTTCAATCCCAGCACTGGAGGGGGAAAAAAAAAGTATATCACATTTCCAGAGTCCTTTGGACCATGCATGCCTTTTTTTCTTTTTACAAAAATTGAGGGTGTGGCTTAATGATAGAGTACTTGCCTAACATACACAGGACCTGGTTTCTATCTTCAGCATCAAACATAAATAAAATGAAAAGGAAAGAAAATATAATTATATGTGATTTTACAATTCTACTTTAGGTTGTATTTGTCTAAAATAATTGAAATCAGAATCTCAAATGAATAAAGAGGTGTGGTATATACATACAGTGGAATGTTATTCCGCCTTTTTAAAAAGGGAAATTCTGACACTTGCTACAGCATGGATGAACCTTGAGGACACTATGCTAGCAGAAATATGTCGTAAAAAGACAACTACTGAAAGGCAGCGGAGCACAACAGACACTAGTATGGCAATATGTAAATCAATGGATGTGTAACTGATGTGATTCTGCAATCTGTGTATGGGGTGAAGGTGGGAGTTCATAACCCACTTGAATCAAAGTGTGGAATATGATATGTCAAGAAATTTGTAATGTTTTGAACAACCCACAATAAAAAATTAAAAAAAAAAAAAGACAACTACTGGGCTGGGAATGTGGCTCAGTGGTTAAGCACCCCTGGGTTCAATCCCTGGTAACAAAACAAAACAAAACACAACACAACTACTGATTTAACTTGTATGTCAAACTCACAGTAACATGAAGCAGACTGGTAGCTACTAGGGAACAGGAGGAGGGAGATGGAGAGTTTCTATTTAATGAATACAGAGTTTCAGTATTTTTGAGATGAATAGGTTTTGAAGATTCACAACAGTGTAAATATATTTAACACTGTATGCCAATTGGGGATAGAAGATATATGAATATAAATATATATCACACTTAGAAATGGTTAAGGCAGGGGCTGAGGGTGTAATTCAGTGATAGAGTGCTTGCTTATTATGCATGAGGCCCTGAGTTCATTCCCCAGTACCACCCCACCCCCCCAATAAAAAGAAATGGTGAAGATGGTAAATCTTGTTATATTTAGTTTACCACAATTAAGTTTTTTTTAAAGAGGAACATTCCTTGTGCTTTTATTTGGCTTTTTCTCTTGGCACTTGGAAAGGAGTGTTAATATTACTGGTAGTATGGTAACAATTGTGGATTTACCTTTTAACAAATCTCAAAGGCTTTGTACTTGTGAAGATAACTATGGAAGGGAGAGGGGTTATACAGCATATGGATGGTATAGGGAATATCTTTCCAAGTTCATAGCACTGTGCACATACAACAGAGAATATGTTGATTCTAGTAGTACTAGTAGTACAGTTTGGAAATGAGTTCAAAGTTAGGATACAGTTGAGATTATTAAATCTCTCACTGGGCCCTTAAACACTGTGATCCCTTTCTTCTAATTGACCATCTTTCATCCAGCTTTTAACATTCCTCAGATTATTATTCTAGAATGTGAATATAACTTCAATAATAATCTAAAGACAGTCCAAATTTACACAGATAAGAAATATAGTGTGGTTATAAGCCTTATCTGTGGGCAGAAGACTTTGCCACAAGTAAATCTTCTTTGTGTCTAGCTTTTCAACTTCTGTCCTGTTTGTATTTCTTGCATCTAGCAATGAATGTGACAAAGATCTGCCCAGATTATTGGCCTTTGCAAACATATCTCCGGAACCTAAGGGAACCATATTAACCCAGTTTCTCTTGGGAGGAAATTTGATTGCCCTCTTGCACTAAAGAAATTTAGAGAATTTCCAAGTGAATATGCGTACTCTCACAAATATGTGTTAATATTCAACAACTGAGTGTACTATTTGGTTGAATAAAGAATCATTCAAGGCCGGGCATCGTGGCTCATGCCTGTAATCCTAGCAGCTCCGGACGCTGAGGCAGGAGGATTTCGAGTTCAAAGCTAGCCTCAATAAAAAGCGAGGCACTAAGCAACTCAGTGAGACCCTGTCTCTAAATAAAATACAAAATAAGGTTGGGGATTGTGGCTGAATGGTTGAGCCATCAATATGATTGAGAATGGTTGAGAATCAATATGATTCTTGGTGAACTTCTCATATGTGTGAAATATTTTTCCATTTCAAAACTATTATATACAAAGAACTATAATATATGTCATCTTTTCATTATTGTAAAAAATATTTATTTAACCAGAAATTTTGAAGGCCCAAGGTCATGGAGTTGGTGATAGCCTTTTTGCTGGCAGAGTCCCAAGGCTTCACATGGCAAAAGACAGGGATCACTATGTGTCTGTGTCTGTGGGTCTAGCCTCTTTTCCTTTTTTTTTTTTTAGAATTGGGGATTTAACCTAGGGGGCACTTTACCACTGTGCTACATCATCAGTCCTTTTAATTTTGAGACAGTCTCACTAAATTGCTGAGGCTGGCCTTGAACTTGAGATGCTCTTGTCTCAGCCTCTTGAGTCACTGTGATTACCGGTGTGCACCACTGCACCCAGCTTCTGATCCTCCTCTTATAAGCCATCAGAATGTAATCATGGAGGTTGGTGCTCTGCCCAAATGACTTCATTTAAATCTAAACCCTATCATTTCTCAAAAGTCCCACCTCCAAATACCATAGTCAGATTAAGTTTCTACACTCTTATTATGTTTAACATATGACTTTGGGGATTAAACTTCATGAGTTTGGGTAGATGAGCCACTTTCAAACCATAGCGGATGGGCTACTTTTAAGTTCTGACTGGTTCTGTGGGGAGAAAAGGGGACCAGATATAAGAAACCAAGAATCAATGAAGATGGGGATGGTTACTTAAAAACCCTATCTCTAACACTGTGGAGGATGCACAATGTCCAGTATCTTATAGAATTTAATAAAGCTAGAGATTAAATATGGCCAGGCATTATTCAACTACGTATCATTGGCATGCCCCCATCCCCAAACCTGGGCACATAATGAGAACTCCACAAAGGCTTGTTAATTGAGTGGATGACATAATGAATATGTGTTAAGCCCCAAAGGAGTGTGATAACATGTATTGGGGACTAGTGGTTCAGTGTTTTGGAGCAGAAACAGCATTCTTATAAACAGATTTTGATGTCAAAGAATGTGAGTTTTGCCCTCAAGATTTTAATCAGATTATTTAGCATGGACTGATGATCTGGCAGCAATATGCAGAATAAACTAGGGGCAGGGATAGGGCCTGGTACTGAAGGCAGAAAAAAAATTAAAGATTTAAAGAAAAGGGGCGGCAGTGTAGCTTAGTGGTAGAGCGCCTGCCTATAAAGGGAAGCCCTGGATTTCTACCCAGTGCTAACTTTAGGGGAGACGATAAGGCTGGATTAGGAGTTTGAAGTCTGAAAAGATTGCGAGAAATACAACCGCAACATTCATCAGAACCAGCTGACTTTAATAAGACATCAGTCCCAAATCGACACTGTGAAGGAACGTGAAGGTCGTCTACACTGACATTTTTAATTCCTTGGCTTTACTATTAAGGCATATGAGACTCAGGGATGATGGTGGTGGTGGTGGCAGCGGCAGCTAACATTTCTTGAGTGTGCTGGGCACTAAGCTACATTCGAAATGGAGTTATCTCGTTGTATTCAAATAGCCCCGAGATAATAAAGTGACTTAGTGAGTGACTCAAGCCCCTTCTCCGTAATAGTGCTGACTTCATCCTCTTTCGGCAGCTCAGAAACGTGGGGCCCCTCTTCCGGAAGAGCTCTCTAAATCAGATCAGGAATCCGGGAGGCGCGCCAGGGCCCAGGACGCCAGGTACCACTCCCCTCAGCCCCAGCCCATTCGCGGGGTCGCTGCTCAGCGCGTCGAGAGCCAGCCCTCCACCGGCGGGGCAGCACTGGAGGGGCCCCCCTACTCCCTCTCCCGGCCCGCCCGCGCAAAGCGCGAGAGCGGGGCGTGGGGCAGACGGTGGGAGGGCAGCGCCGGGGCGCGGGCTCACGTCAGGCGGCGTAGACAAAGGCGGGCGCGCGCACGTCCTTACGCACGCCTTTGCCAGCGGCGGCAGGCAAGGGCGGGAGTCACTGTCTGCGGAGGATTTGGGAGCCCTGGAGCCTCGCGGTCGGTGAGTAGGGGTAAGCCGGCCCCTCGTTGAAGGTCACTGGCTTCCGGGGGGCCGAGCGTGGGGCTTGGGGTCGGGCTCCTAGCGAGGGCCTGTGGGCCAAACGCCCTGCTGATTCCACTCCGCGTCAGGAGGCACCGTGGCCGCTGCCAGGGATTCCCGGCCGGGTGGAGCGTGCCGCCCCCTGGCCCGCAGTGGAACGGTCCGCGCGCCCTCCCTGCCGCGCTGGCCACGCGGGCGCCTAGTTGCTGGTGCTCTTCCTCAGCCCCCGGTGTGGCGCAACTTTTTCGGGGAGGTGGAATGTGGGTGGTCAGTGCTGCAAGGGGCATTAGATCACGTGGACGCCGCCTTCGCCTCTAATCTCTTTGCCTGTGTTCTCCGACTTTCCAGGGATGTGTGTTTTTTCTCTTTCCTCAAATAGTGTTCCCCATTTTTCTTTTTTTAGGCTCTCTTATTCCCCGAAACCCCTTGCCCCTTTCCATGTTGAGTCCACGCCCTCCAGGGCATCCCCCTACCTGAGGGTCTTGCTTATTATTTCATTTTCCATCTTTCATAGGGCTTTAACTTTTGCAGTTCAGAAGTTATGGAAAATATACTATATGAAACATGATGTAACTATGGAAATAAGTATCAGTGTCTCTCACCACTCACGTCCTCATTCTGATTGATAGCCTTGAAATCATTTGAAGAATTTCGTTTCTGTTACGTTTTCCTTAATGTTGGCAGAACTCTGAGAACCTCTGCTTAGTTTCGGGCCTTAGAGATTCGGTCTCAACCCAAGTGAAAAAAAAGCAATTATGTTTAAACCAAAGACTATATGGATAAAATCCTGTAAAACTACCAGTTAGATATTCTTTCTGTTGAAAGTGATTTTTTTTTTTCCAGAATTGTGTTTTGGAGAATTTAAGACATAGAAAAATAGAATAGTGAACCAGCATATATCCATCATCTGACCTTAACAATTTACCTATGATTAACCCTGTCCCAACCACATCCTCATCCCTTTCCCTTCCCACATGTCAAAGAGAAAAATTCTTGATGGCAGATGAGCCATGATTGTCAAATGTATCTTCAGATTCACAATAAAAATCTTCTCATATAAAGTCATAAGGTACTTTTATTGTAATAGTCTATTATACAACTAAGGAATATGTAAGTGTTGGGGATAGATCAGAAAAGGGGTTCTGAAATGATCAATCTACTAGTGAACAGATTAAAACAAAGTATTTCTGATCTGGATGAGAACTTCGAGATCACCTTGTCCAGATCCAGAGGTTGTACTGAGGCTGGAAACAGCTTCTAATTCTGCATTTGGTCTTCTTTCAACTCTTTCATAATGCTTGTCTTTACCTTGTTTTTTTTTAGGGAAAAAAGAAAATGAATGCAAGGGCTCTGATTGAAAACTCATATTCATGAAGGCCTTGCATTGGTAAACGTGAACTTTCCCACCAAATTCCAGAATAGTAAAACCCCAGAATATGCCTTAAATTATTTCTTAAAATAAGTTTGGTACAAATGAGTAAAAAGAAGGAAGTTTTTCACCAAATTCTGGAATGATAAAACTGGAGAATATGCCTTAAATTATTTTAAAAATAAATTTAAGACAAATGAGAATTTCTAATCATAGTTTTTGGGAGACATGGGAGAGTCCTGACTTAGAAATGGAATACCATAGATACTAAAAACAAGCTATGAAGGATTTGGATAACATTCACAGCTATAACTAAGCTATTAACTAAGGAAGGAAAGGAAACTAAAATGGGAATACACCCTTGTTTTATTCTTAATAGCTGAGAGAACAGTGTCATTTTACCATAATCTGTTCTTGCCATTAATTGGTAAGAATGGACCATTGGTTATAAAAACATGGTATGCATTTCTTTGCAATCTTTATGCTATTTTTTACAACAAGAACAGGTAAATTCAGAACCGTTAGGAGTCATGGAAGGACAGAATGCATTATTGGGTAGATTTTGTTGTTGGAACATGAAAAGGGTACACTTGTGCAAACTAAGATGGTTGAGGTGTATCACTAGGTGGTATAATCTTCATGGGACCACTGTTAGTATAAGTGGTCTATTGTTAACTTTATTATGCTCATTGACCTTATGCAATGCATGACCATACTTTTACTTGTGCCTCAATTTCCTTATTCATATGGTGATATTCTCCCCCTGAGAAATACTATGAACAAGCAAGTCCTTGTATGTAGAGTTCTTTGACTTTGTAAGTTCAGATTATTTATATTGTTCTGACGTAGTTGTAAATTTACTTTCAGGAAGAACTTTTCTTGTGATTTTGTGACCATAGTAATTGTCATGTACATCCAACTTATGGAAATACCATTGAAATAACTGTGTAGTTGTCATGACACATCATTAACCCTGAAGGTGAGAGTGGAGGAGATTGTCAGTTTTGTGTTTATTTTGTGGGTTTGTAGCATGGGGAAGAGTGCTGTGGCCGGTCTGTCAGGATTCTAGTCTAATATAAGTGTTTACTGCTAAAATAAATCACTATTTTCATCTGTTGCTTATCATAAAAGGTTACCTTTTATAAAGAAAATCTCTTGCATTCTGGAGATTATTTGGGCCTGGTTAAGTGTGGTTTATATTGCTGAGTTGCTTCTATAAATAGAACCTCATTTTGTCATGTTATTTGCTTCACCCCCCTTCACATTTTTATATCGGTATATTATAGGTGTACTCATTTACTTCTCACTGTGTTATTTAGCTTTTGGGGAAGTCTCAATTGATCCATTCCATACAGCACTAAGCTACATGTTAGTGTTTTCTGTAGCATAACTAATACTTCTTAAAAGAATGGAATTGGAAAGCTAAAAGGAGTGTTCTAAGTGCTTGGAGTTTTTCCTAACTCCTTTAAGGCACTTTTTCTCCTTTAAAAGCATTTTACCATTGAGCATGCCATAGTCACTGGCTTGTTACCTTTCTTAGGGTACTCCTTATTTTACCCTGTGTAGTATATTTAGATTGCATTTTCTGCTAAACCATAAGCTCAAGATCTGCAGTACTAGAAAAATGCTTTGTCACAAGCAGGAACATAATATATTTTTCATTTTTGTTTGTTTATTTATTTGGTGAGAGTGCTGGGGATGGAACCTAGAGCCTTGAGCATGATTAGTATTTGCTGCACCATTGATCTACACCTCTAGCCTTTACTGACTTTTTGAATTAAAATTTTAAAAAGGTAAGGAAACTTCAATTCATGAAGCCACATTACTTTTTTGAAGTCATATAGACAGAGAGTAACAGCTGTGCTTAGAACCAGTAACTTGTCAACATGAAAATGGAGGAAGAACACCATAGCTAGGATTATTTTGAATTTATGGAGTTAAACAAAGAAGTTTGATGCCACAAATTTTGTGCCTGTGTGATGAAATGCTTTCTTTCTTTTTTTTTTTTTTTAAAGGGATGATCATTTCATTTTTTTCTTTAACTGTCCACTTTTTTCTTTCTTTCTTTTTTTAGTACTGGGGATGGAACCTAGGGGTGCTGAATCACATCCCCAGCCATTTTTTATTTTTTATTTTGAGGTAGTCTCACTGAGTTGCTTAGGGCCTTACTAAGTTGCTGAGGCTGGCTTCATCTTCTCAAGTCACTGGGATTACAGGTATGTGCCACCATGCCTGGCTTATTTTAACTATTTTTGAGTGTACAGTTTAGTAGTAATGCTTTCTTACTTTAAATAAAAATACTTAGTCATTAGGCAAAAACTTAAAAAATGATCAGTAACAACTTCAATAATAACATAGTAAATGGGCGAATAAAATAATAGGCAAAAATTTTTGACACTTTACCAAAGAAGATACATGGATGGAAAATAAGCACATAAAAAGATGATCTGTATCATGATTCATTAGGAAATGTAAGTTAGAATTATTAGATTTCATTTCATATCCATTAGTATGTCTAAAATTAAAAAGACTGGGACATATCAAGTGTTGGGAGGATGTAAAGCCATTGATGCTGGGAATACAAGATGGTGCTGTCAGTTTAGAACAGTTTCATAAAAAACTAAACATACACCTCCCTTAGAATTCGTAATTCCAACTACTAGGAATTTACCCAAGAGAAATGAAAGTATATATTCATACAAAAACTTGTGAATTATAGTTTCTTTTTTTTTTGGTCAGATCTCTATAATAGAACATCCTCAATGTCGTTCAGTAGGTAAGTAGATTAATTGTGGGATGTTCATACCAGCGAATACTACTCAGCAATAAAAAGGAATGACCTGCTGACACATTGGCAACAGCATGGATTATTCTCAAAATCATTAAACTGAAAAAAATAAACCCAACAAAAAAAATCTTGATTAAAAAATAAAAGAAGGCGGCCAGAAAGTTGCTTCCAGTTACATATATAGTACCCAAATGTAAAAACACAAATTTTGAAATGGAGCAATCAATGCAATAGTAAGGTTGGATAATGAATGAAACATCTTGGGTCTTAAAGCCCCAACAAATCAAATTGTCCTTTTCTAAAAGAATGGTGCTGAATATCAAAATTGTTTGGAGTGAACACTTGGTGTACCATGTTACTTATTATCCAATGAGGTTAGAATAACCTTAGATAAGACCAAGACCCTGAAACTGACTGCATTCTGACTTCTTCCTAGTGAGTGGAGTAATCCTTTGGCCTTTTGTATCCTGGCTCTGTCTTGGATAATTTATTTTATCCAGGATCAATGTCAACTGTTTATGTATTCATGACTCTTCAGCACTTCAGTTCACTTGAACCTAGTAACTCTTGAGTTTTTGGAAGTAATTCTGAGCTGTCTTTTTGGAAAGGTGCACTTTTCCTGCTGAGCAGCAGCATTCTATTCAAACAAATTTGTTATATTTCACTACTTCTGATACACTTGACTTTAAATACAACCAGTACACATTTCCTTTGTGTCTGGGCTTGAATGTTTATATCATTTGTTTACATCATGTTTGTATCTCATTGGATTGGGTCATTTGATGAATATGTGTTGGCAACAGAGAGACCTCAGAAAATGGGTGGCTTTCTTTGTAAACCCACTCCAAAGCAGAGGTTAGCCTGAGGAGCAGGACCACTAAACTAAGGATCATTAGTACTCCTCTAAGTTATACTTCTGCCTGTCTGTCCCTAGCCAGTTCTATAACTTATCTCAGTCTAAATTTAATCCTTCCAGGGCTCAGTTATTTGAGCCATAAAACGAAGAGATTAGACAAGAGCTCTCAGTGATCAACTAATAATGATGCAGTTTATCATCATTTTATTATTGCCTCAGCTTTATGATGATTAATAGCTGTACCTTCTGTTATTGAGCACTTGTGCTGAGCATTGTACTGATCACTTGATCAGCATTATCTTCTGTTTAGTCTTCACAATGATACTTCATTAGGTTTGCCAATTGCATATAAATGGAGTCATATAATATGTGATTTCTTTCATGTAGTATAATGTTTAGAAGGTTAATCCATGTTGCAGTGTGCATCAGAACTTCATTCCATTTTATGGCCAAATAACATTCCATTGTATGGATATACTACACTGTTTATCCATTCATCATTTGATGGGCATTTTGATTGTTTGCATCTTTGGACTATTTGAATAAGGCTGCTGTAAGCATTCATGCACAACTTTTTGTGTGTGTGTGTGTGTGTAGATAGTTTTTAGTTTATTCCACCTAAGAATGGAATTACTAGCTCATGTAGTAACTCTGTGTTTAACCATTTTCCAAAGACAGCTGCACCATCTAACATTCCCACCTGCAGTTTGGACTTTTTTTTTTTTTGCTTTTTAAAGTGCTGGGCATGGAATCTAGGGCCTTGCACGTGCTGAACTCTACCACTGAGCTACACCTCCAATCCTGAGGGTTGGGATTCTTAATATCAACCAAAATTTGCACTCTATAACTGCCAGTCATAACACCAATTCTTTTGCCTCAGGGTACTCAGAGCAAAGCTGCTTTTTCTAGATGACAGCCGGCTTGATTGGATCGTTTGTGTATTCTGTAATGGCAAATGACTTCTACCAGTATTCATGGTCCTATGATGTTTTATTTTATTTTTTTAGTTGTTAATGGACTTCTTCTTCTTCTTCTTCTTATTATTATTATTATTTGGTGCTGAAAATCGAATCCAGTACCTCACACATGCAAGGCAAGCGCTCTAACATTAAACTACATCCCCAGCCCTCATATAATGTTTTAGATCCTATCATCAGCTGTCTTATGAATGTGCTTAAACCTAACCTATGTCCTCTCCCTCACTTTTTTTTTTAATTAGGAAACTTGATGCATTTTATTTACTTACGGGTATTTGTGATCAAAGATAGTGGCAGTCTTCCTTAGTTTTCACTTGTTCTTTGCTAAATTAACTGCTAATTCTTAACTCCACCTACATGTTAAGATCAAGTCTCCTAAAAACAAAACCAGATTTGTTTCTTATATATGAATCCATTCTGCCTTGTGATTTTTTTTTTTTTTTTGTATCATTAGAAGTTCTATAGAGCAGGTTTGGCACGAGGGAAATTTATTTTAGGCTACTTTAAGAGATGGGAAGGTATAGTAGTTAAAGAGCATGCATCGTCTTGGAGACCAAGTCACTTGTCCTAATTCTGTTCTACCACTTACTAGTTGTGTGGCCCTGGAAAATTAATTATCGAAGCCTAGTATGTTTAGTATTCACCCTGATTTATGTCATCTAGACTGATGACCAGGTGATTGAAATGTGTATCCTGAGTGGAGAATCAGTGCATCCAATTGTGGTCAAACAAAGAATGGTTCTGGCTAGGTTTTTCAGGACCTACACTGCTCACATCCCTGCTATTTTTGTACATGAGTATTTATTTTGTGTGTGTGTGTGTGTGTGTTGTTGTGGGGGGGGGTTATTGGGAATTGAACCCTGGGGTGCTTACCACTAAGCTACATCCCTGTCCGTTTTTAGTTTTTATTTTGGGACAGGGTCTTAATAAGTTGTGAAGGCCAGCCTTAAATTTGCAATCCTCCTGCCTCAGGCTTCTGAGTTGCTGTGATTACAGGCCTACACTACTGCAGCAGGCTGGGTATCTACTTTCTTGATTTCAGAATTGCTGTGGCAGATTCTTAGTCTTTGTTTATGCATTCACACAGTGTGCCATCTTTAAGCATCAATTTTTTTTTTCCTGATTTCTACAGCAGTCTTTTCTTCCCCCAAGTGTGTTCTGCAGACACAGGTGTAGCTTTGTTTTTCCTCCCTGTCAGACCTCATGAAGTTTCTGGTTGGGAACCTCATGCTCCAGCCACTTTAGGGGATTCAGAACATTTTTAGGCAGGAATAATAGCAGAAAATAGATTGTGCATTAATGGCATGTCATTACTTTTTGGGAAACACTTTCAAATGCCCCTCCTCATTCGTAGTGACAGGTTTAGAATAGAAATAAAAATAATAGTTTACGCATTTTAAGCATTTTCTACTATGAAAAGAGTACTGGAAAAGAACCTTATGTTTATTGTCTCATAATCTTTTTTTGGAGGGGGATTTTACTATTGGGATAATATTTTTGTATATCTTTATATGGGTTGCATTATGGTAATTCAGTACATGTTACAAGGTGTAATAGTCAAATCAGGGTAATAAGCATTTCCATCTCTTCAAACATAATTATTATTATTATTTTTACCAGTACTGGGGATTGAGCCCAGGGATACTTTACTACTGTGCTATACCCAGCCCTTTTTTAATTATTTATTTTGAGACAGGTTGTTTAGGTCCTCACTAAGTTGCTGAGGCTGACCTCAAACTTGGTGAGTCTCCTGCCTCAGCCTCCAGAGTTGCTGGGATTATGGGCAGGAGCCACTGTGCCCAGTACATTAATCATTTTTTTGTTTTGGGACTTTTGTACTCTTCTAGTTGTTTTGAAATATATCATAGATTGTTTTAAAAGAAGAACCAAAAATAATTCTTCTATTCTAATTATGTTTTGATTCCCCTTTATTGAATTTCTTTCTGACCTCCTTCTCCACTGCCCTTAACTTAGTCTCTAGTGACTGCTATTCCAATCTGTTCTTTTACAATATTGCATGTTAGCTTCCACAAATGAATAAGAATATGTAGTAATTGTCTTTCCAAATAATCTGAATTATTTCACTTGATAACCTCCAGTTGTATTTATGTTGCTCCAGGTGACAGGATTTCATTCATTTTTATGGCTAATATTCTGTTGTGAATATATACCACATTTTCTTTATCCATTCATCCACCAAGGTCATGCAGGTTGATGCCATGTTTTAGCTATTGTGAATAGTGCTGCAGTAAACATGAGAGTACAAGTAACTTTGGCATAATGGTTTTATAACACCTTTAGATTTATACCCAATGGTGGAATTACTGGATTATATGGTAGTCCTGAGTTTAGTTTTTTGAAGACTCTCCATACTGTTCTCTATACTGGCAGTATTGATTTACGTAACCACCAACAGTGTTTTTTATGGTGCTGGGGATTGAATCCCAGGGCCTCACGTGAAGCTGAATAAACAAGTGCTCTGCCACTGAACTATACCCCTGCACTGAATTGTACTCCCAATCCTCGTTGTCTCTTTCTGTCTTTTTTAACAGATGAATAATATTCCATTGTATCTTATACTCCTGGATATCTGTGTTTCTTTAGATGGTATAAGTAATGCTGTAGTCAGTAACCTAGCACCTACTTTTCTTTTGCAAATGAAAAAGGGGTTTTTCAATTTCAGCCCTTGGCGTCTGTGGCCAAGTCTTTGTTGTGGGGCCCTGTCCTGTGCATTTCAGGATGTTTGGTATCTTCTCAGCCCTCTATACTCTAGAAGCTGGTAACATCCCATTTCTAGTTGTTATAACCAGATAATTAGTGGCAACGCAAACATTGCCAGCTTTTCTCATCAGGGTCAAAAATAACACCTGATTGAGAACATTGTTTTAATTTATTTTTAGGATAGTTTTTTTTTTTAACAAATGAAATAACTGGATCTAAGGTTAGGTGAATTTAGAATTTTTATGGCAATTGCTAAACTTTTCTTTATTAAGAGGCTGTACCATTTTATGCTTCAACCAGCTGTATTCAAGGATATTTTCTCATTCTCACCAGTATAGTGGTTTATCCATGGCCAACAAATATATGAAAAAAATTTCAACATCTCTATCTGTTGGAGAAATGCAAATAAAAGCTACATTAAGATTCCATCTCACTTCAGTCAGAATGGCAATTATCAAGAATACAAATAATAATAAATGTTGGTGAAGGTGTGAGGAAAGAGGTACGCTCACATTGTTGGTGGGACTGCAAATTAGTACAATTCACTTTGGAAAGCAGTATGGAAATTTCTTTAAAAAAAAAAAACTAGGAATGGAACCACCATATGACCTAGCTAATCCTGCTCCTTCGTATTTATACAAGAGAACTAAATCAGCATACTATAGCAATACAGCCATTTCAATATTTATAGTAGCACAGTTCACAGTAGCCAAATTATGGAATCAGCACATATGCCTGTCAATAGATGAATGGATTAAGAAAATGTGGTGTATATATACAATAGAGTTATATTCAGCCATAAATAATGAAATTATGGCATTTGCCAGTAAAGGGAGGAAATGAAAAACATCATGCTAAGTGAAATAAGGCAGACTCAAAAAATCAGGGGTCAAATGTTTTTTCTCATGTGGCAGCTAGAGCAAAATAAGGAAAAGAGGTAGTGGGGGATTGAACATCAAAAAAAAAGTACAAGGAGTAGGTGGAGGTGGTCTGGAGGGAACAGGTAAGGAGAGGAAATGTGGAATGAATAATAACAAAATCATGTTATGTGTAAATAGGTATATACCGCAGGGCATTTCCCCTTTGTGAAAGCAGCAATCAAAAATGAATAAAAGAGTAAAAAGGAAGATAAGTAGAGGATTAAGGATTGGGGGTGGGGGGGGTGGAAAACTGGGACTGAAATGGAGTAGATCAAATCCAACGCATGTATGATTTGGTCAAAATGAACCCAGCTACTACATATAACTAATGCTCTGATTAAAAAAAAAATTTTTTTTTTGCCATATTTCTGTTATAGCTAACTTTTTTTTTAAAGGAATTAAATTTATTTATTTATTTATTTTTTTTTCTTTTTTTCTTTTTTAATTTTTTTATTGTTGGTTGTTCAAAACATTACAAATTTCTTGATATATCATATTTCACACTTTGATTCAAGTGGGTTATGAACTCCCATTTTTACCCCATATACAGATTGTAGAATCACATCAGTTACACATCCATTGATTTACATATTGCCATACTAATGTCTGTTGTGTTCTGCTGCCTTTCCTATCCTCTACTATTCCCCCTCCCCTCCCCTCCCCTCTCCTCTCCTCTCCTCTCTCTACCCCCTCTACTGTCATTCATTTCTCCCCCTTGTATTATTTTTCCCTTTCCCCTCACTTCCTCTTGTATGTACTTTTGTATAACCCTGAGGGTCTCCTTCCATTTCCATGCAATTTCCCTTCTCTCTCCCTTTCCCTCCCACCTCTCATCCCTATTTAATTTTAATCTTCTTCTCCTGCTCTTCGTCCCTACTCTGTTCTTAGTTACTCTCCTTATATCAAAGAAGACATTTGGCATTTGTTTTTTAGGGATTGGCTAGCTTCACTTGGCATAATCTGCTCTAATGCCATCCATTTCCCTGCAAATTCTATGATTTTGTCATTTTTTAATGCAGAGTAATACTCCATTGTGTATAAATGCCACATTTTTTTTTTATCCATTCGTCTATTGAAGGGCATCTAGGTTGGTTCCACAGTCTTGCTATCGTGAATTGTGCTGCTATGAACATCGATGTAGCAGTGTCCCTGTAGCATGCTCTTTTTAGGTCTTTAGGGAATAGACCGAGAAGGGGAATAGCTGGGTCAAATGGTGGTATAGCTAACTTTTTAAAATGAGCACTTGCTACTTTCTATGCGTGTAGTATTTTTTGGATTATGGATTTTGTGTTCTACTTTGAAATAATCTTTAAAGCTTTCTGAAAGTTTGGTATCTAGAACTGAAGATAGCCCACTGGGTTTCTTCTGATCCTAATGAAATAATATGTACTGTTTATTTGTATCTAATATGTGGCAGACATTATACTTGGTGTGCTTTAAAAATGCACGTGTGTTATCCTTTTGTTCCTGTGACCAAAATACCTGACAAGAACAATTTAGAGGAGGAAAAGCTTCTTTTGACTTATAGTTTCAGAGGTTTAGTCTATGGTGGGCCAACTCCATTTCTCTGGGCCCAAGGTGAGGCAGAACATCATGGCAGAAGGGCATGGTAGAAGAGTGCTGTTCCACTCATGGCTACCAGGAAGCAGGGGTGAGGAAAGGGGGCTGCAGGGAACACTTAGTGACCTGCCTCCTTAGCCACACCCCTACCTGCCTACAATTACCACCTAGTTAGTCCATTTAAGTTAGGATTAGGTAAGACCTCTCATAATCCAATCATTTCATGTCTGAATATTCCTACATGAACATAGGATCTTTGTGGGGGCGTTACTTTATATCCAGTCCATAACAGTATATATTCCTATGTAGTCTTAAGCATTTATTTTTAATGAAATGGCATTTCTTTTTAACCTTTCAGATTGGTACTTGGCATCTCTGGACATATTCTGACAGTCATGGTTTCCTGAATTAGAAAATGTCTCAAAGAGTTAGCTGGGAAGTATTTGATCCTGCAATTAGGAAAGATAACAGTTTCTACCACATACTTGATGAAGGGGTGTAGAGGCCCTAATTATTTATTTATGAATGTCACTGGGAATTGAACCCAGGAGCACACTACCACTGAGCTACATTCTCAGCCTTTTTTTTTTTTTTTCCGATAACAAGGCCTCAAACTTGTCCTGCCTCAGCCTCCTGAGTCACTAGGATTAGAGGGTACACCCCCAAGCTCAGCTTTGAGGTCCTGATTTACGTTAACTTTCCTCTAATTTTTCCTCTTGGGCTCTGTTTTTTTCCAAAATCTTGAAAATTGGGCAGGGGATAGATATCACTCAGTAATAGAACACTTCACGAGAATGTGTGAAACCCTGAGTTCAATCCCCAGTAGTGCAAAAATACACAGAAACAAAAATCATGAAAATTTGAAATTGTGACTTTATATATGTTTACTTGCTTGATTGTTTTCTCTAGGAATATTTGTTCAACAATAATATCTAACCCTGGAATAAATATCTGGCACATGGTGTGTGCTCAGTGAATATTTGTTGAATTGAAGAACTAGTCACTCCAAGAACTGAGGCCATCTGGAGGCCTCCAGGCTTAGATTTGCCATTCAGCAGGTTGAATAGTTTAGTTGGCCTGGAGATGGGCTCTGTTGCCTTCCTAAAAGGTTCAGAGTTAGTTGGCTCTTATGTTTCTCTCTGGAACATTTGAGCTGTTGAGGCAACTTTGGTCCAAATGATTCTTCGTGAGTTTAGCTGGAATCCAGATGTGGAACTTAAGTTATTTCTAGGAATTAATGTTTTCCCCTACTTCACACTTTTAAATAGTCATGGTTATATTTACCTGAGTTAAAGTAATATCCTCTCCTAAATCGGCAGTTATCCAGAAATTGTACTTTGATTGGATTCTTTTCAGATGTGAGTAGAGTTTTGATATTTCCAGACATCAAAGTCTGTATTAAGGGGTCCATGAGACACCAGATACCTCTGGCTTTAATTATTTTTATACTAATTCCCAAGTTGTTTGGAAGCTTATTTGATAACCAGTCCCAGTTTGCTTGCTGTTTCCTCTACTTCTGAGAATTTATGTGAAGATTAATGTTGGCTGGATAACTTGTTTGGCTAGTTTCCTGTTCTCTGAGAGGCTGGCACTCACAAATGTGAACTCAGGGTGCGGCGGGACAACATGGGGAGAGGTCACTACCTCTGGGGAAGGAAGGATCAACTGTGTCATGGGTTGCAAACTTTCTGTAAAGGGGCAGATAGTAAATATTTTAGGCTTTGTAGGCTGTGGTCTTTGTTATAATCTTTTAAAAATTCTCTCATCTCTTTAAAGACGTGAAAACCATACCTATCTCAAGGTAAGATATGGATCTATCTCAAGATCCATATAAAACTGGCCATAGCTAGAGTTGGCCCACACATTGTGATTTGCCAACCCCTGAACTAGGTGAAGAAATTAGTTTGTTGCTACATGTGTTTATTGTTTGGGGGACATTAACCCAGAATAACATTGGGAATTCTCAATTGATTGTGATTCAAAGAAGAGCCATCAAAACTTTGGCATGTGGCGTCAAAGTCGCCCTAATGACAGTCACCCTGGGTCCCTGAAACTCAGAGTAACCTTGGCCAGTGGGACAGAGGTTTCTTGTTGCATCTTTCTCATGGGAGGGTTGAGATGAAAGACTGGAGTGGAGGTACAGCTGTAGAATTAGGCAGCCATCTGACAGGTAAAAGGAACACAGTGACGCAGATTCCTCAGCTGCTTTGGAATATAGTTAGAAATCTGGCATGCACATATAGTTTCGCCAGTTTATAAAAATGAAAGAGCATGTCTGTACTTTGGATTCTGAGAAGAACACCAAATCTTGATAAGTGAATCCAGATCTGCTTTGTGGTTTTTCTCTAATCACAAGAAGTTCTGTAGAGCAGGCCTGGCATGAAAGAATTATTTCAGGATAGTTTGTGAGATAGGAAGAGGTCAGAGACAAAAGCACTTGTCCTTATCCTATTCTACCACTGTGAATAATCTCCTAAGTCTCAGTATCCTTGCCTGTAAATGGCCTTGATAATAATAATTCTTCCAGAGTTGTGAGAACTAAGTGAAAACAATATATGTAAAGTGCTTATTACTCAGTGCCAATCATCTTGTAAGCATTCAGTAAATGTTAGCAATAATAATGAGGTAAAAGTAGAAGAAAATGAGGGAACCTGGGGATCAAAAATGGGAACTTTTGCTGGGGATATAGCTCAGTTGGTAGAGTGTTTGCCTTGCTTGCACAAGGCCCTGGGTTCAATCCCCAGCACCAAAAGAAAAAAAAATGGGAACTTTTATTTGTGACTCATTGTCACTGAACTGTCGTGTCCTTGTTGAGTATTTGATCACTGTGTGAAAAAGTGTTGGAGCTGTATAGAAATGGATCTGTGTCTACCTCTCTTCATTTCCTCATTTAGAAAATGGAATAATACATGTTGACAAATTCAAGGTAACCAAATGAGGTAACATGTTTGAGTTTATAAAGCATTGGACAGAATTTAAAATGAAGTCAGTACCTGTTCAATTCTTGAATTTCTAAATATTTTAGGACAGAGCTAGATGATGATTTGTGAGAAGCCAAAATCTTTTTGCCAGGGACTCGAGTTGTAGCAAGTGCCTAGCACATGTGAGGCCCTGAGTTCAGTCTCTACACCATGAGGTACAGGAGATCTTTTGCCTAAAAGACTTGATAGGATACTCCCAGGTTCAGGACTTGATAACTTGTGATATGGAATGAATACTGTAAAATTGGAATGTTTTTGTGAGATATTCGAAATAGTGGAATTTTAAAATGAGTAGCCAGGGTAGGGAGATAGACTGCAGGGGTTTAATCTCTATGGAGGAAATAAAACACTGTTTTGCAATGTTGAAACTATGCATTTCCTTTTCTCCTGCAATTCTGTTCTAGGAATTTATCCTAGAAATATATTCACCATGTGCATTTTATGTACTAAATCTCACATGCATATGGTTATTCATTACATTTTTATAAAAAACAAAATGGAACTACTAGTAGTCTCTAGCTTTAGGAGATTGGTAACCTAGGTCCTGGTGTATTCTTAACAGTTGAAAACTATATATACCTGCAAAGAGTGCAGCAGCTCTGCATGTGCTGATGGAACTATTTCCAGGATATGTTAAGCTAAAACCAAATAAAAAGCAAGGTGAAGAACAATGTTTGTTGTATGCCATTGTTGTTGCTGCCAGGCCTGGGCAGAGGAATATGACTTCCTTGTATAAGCAGAGACTATCAAGGGCAGATTATGAAGCTGGTACTGTGGTTGAATCTTGGAGAACTTTGGGTAACAGGACAGGTAGGAGGGAGATTTACATTTCATAATATACCCTTTTGGTCTTTTGAAATGTGTCTTTTAGACGTGCATGTTCTGTTCAGAAAGTTTGAGTGACCACAATTCCTATCATTGGAGTTGAAACTAGATGGAATATTTGTTTTCCTCTCATCAGTGTCTGCCATATGTGGCCCTGCCTGGTTCCTCTGTCTTCAGTGGCTTGAGAAGCTGGCTCTGACGATAAGCTCATGGTGAAACAACCCTCCCTGCCCGTAAACAAAGCACATTGACATTTCTCCTCTTGATTTGTGTGACTGACAGTGTTTCTCTTTCCACCCCTAGATCTGGCAGCATGTAAACAACTTTTTGCCAAGGTCACCGCTGAAAAGGGGGCCTTAAGGGAGAAGAATATCGAGAGTACATCAATGCCAGGCGCGTCTGGAATTACACTCACTGCAGGCAGCATGACACATTCAGTGCCAGCATCTGTGTCCTACTGGAGAAGGTTGGGACTCTCCACGTAGGAGGGTCCTCGGGGCAGCAAGCACCAAGAGCCTCTCCAGAGGGAGAATGGGGCCAGATACGAACTCTCTACAATGAACTTGATTTTCAGCTTATGAAGGAATTTTAAGTAAAACGATTATTTAATTTCCACATATTCACGTTCAAAAAGCCTTCTGGGTGAAGTACTAACAGTCACCCTCCTCTACGGGAGTTTTCAGGATTTTTCTGGCACCAAGGTGAACTCTTCTTGGTACTTCTGGCAATACAGATCTGCAGGACAGATTTATCTACTGAATGCTCTGGGGCAGGAAAAGAAAGAAAACCTCTGGAAGCAGTATAAGTATAGCAGAGCAGAGACCCCTCCCTCGGTGCTCACTTGCACAGAAACTCAGTCTGGACTTGGATGTTTTAACTAAAACTTATCCTCCCGCATTCACTGTGAAGTCTCTCTATTCTGGGGAAACCTGGCATTCTTGGGCTGCTTCCTGTGGCCCTTTTGTACTGTCATTCTGCCCCCAACCCTTCTATACAAGCAGTTGAATGATGTGAACTTTGGAATGGAGTATTTTACTCTCGGAGGACTGACTTCCTTTCATAGGCTGCTGGTGTTAGAAAGGACCATCTGAAGGCTGTGATTTGTGCTTGGGGAGGAGGGCACTGGCCTGGCCTGGATCCTCCACCATGTTTCTGTTGCTGCCTTTTGATAGCCTGATAGTCAACCTTCTGGGCATCTCCCTGACAGTCCTCTTCACCCTCCTGCTTGTTTTCATCATAGTCCCTGCCATTTTTGGAGTCTCTTTTGGTATCCGAAAGCTCTACATGAAAACTTTGTTAAAAATCTTTGCGGTAAGTTGAACTGTTACAGTAAGTTTATTTCACAGAGGAAGGAGGGGGACATGCTTTTAGGCGAAAGAGTTCTTACCTGGCCAATGTCTCTCTCTTCATTGAATAGGGAGAAAGTGAGGAGAATAGGAAGTGGCATCTGGTGAAAAAAGAATAAATGTGTACTTTTGAAAGCCTTTGGCAGTTTTTCTCAGAGAGCTAAGCTGCTTGTGTATTTGATTCATGCTGAGCAAAGGGACTTATTCCATGACTCCACAGCTTGCCTGTTTATTTCATAGAGAATGGGGCTTAGAATTTTAAAAATCATTGCCAGACTCTATATCTTCTTGTATAACAGATAGTGGAGCACACAGCTGTAGCCAACATATCCCCTCACTGATAACCTTTTCTCTCCTTGGTTTATTTATCTTAAGTAGGTTCTTGTATTTTAGACAAAAAAAGGCATTTGAATTGTTTTGTTTCCTGAAAGAGAAGGATAATAAATTTCTGAACATATGTCAGAGCTTGGATCTACCACTAAACAGAACTAGTCACCTTACAGTGAAAACAAAAAGAGTGATATTTCCTGAAGTTGATCCATGCAGTGAGACTTTAGTTTTTTGAACCCAGGGACACTTAACCTCTGAGCCACATCTCCAGCTCTTTAATTTATTAAATAACCAGCCGGTTAATTTATTAATTGCAATGTCAGTAGTTACCAGATCTTCAAGAATTGTTTTCCACAGCTGAAACCATGTATACTTTTGAGAAATGCAGCCTTAATGCTAATGATATTGCAGCATTACTTGTTCATATGGTATCTTTTGGTTTTGTTTTGTTTTGTTTTGCAGTGCTAGCCCAGGGCCTTTCACATTACTAGGCAAGTGCTCTACCTCTGAGCTGCACCTTTAACCCTAATTTATAGTCTTTAGAATAAATGTTTTACTTTCCTTTGGTTCCTTAGAATTTTGTGGTGAATAGAGTAAATATCTGCATTTTATCAATGAAGAAAGAGACAAGTGAAATATATGAAATGTTATATTACAGTGGAAATATTTTTATGTATATCATTGTGATATATTAAGTATATTCATGGTATTTTACAACCACTGCCTCTGTCTTGTTCTATTACATTGTCACCAGTTCAAAAAAAAAAAAAAAACTTACTCATTCAGCAATCAGTCCCTATTTCCCCTTCACTCAACTGCTGGCAACCTGTGTTCTGTCTCTGAGGATTTACCTAATATGGATATTTCATGTAAATGGAATCATACCAAATGTGCTCTTTTGGATCCGGCTTCTTTCACTTAGCATAACATTTTCAAGGTTCATCTGCATGATAGCATGTATCAGTGTTTCTTTTTTGTGTGCATGGTTAAATAATATTCTATTGTTTGTCTATACCATAATTCGCTTCAACTCATCCACTGAAGGACATTGATGGTATGTTTCCACCTTCTGTCTGTTGTGGATACTGCTGCTTTGAACATGTATATACCTGTATTTGTTGAAGTGTCAGTTTTCAAGACCAATTTTTTGAGCACCTCTTATGATAATGTCTGGTGTTATGGGTATGTGGACGTAGCCCTTGCTGCTCAGCAGACCTGGAGATCAGCAGCATATTTACTGCCTAGGAGTTGATTATGAATGAAAATCTCATGCCTGCTGTAGACTACTGAATTAGAATCTGCTTGCTTTTTTTTGGCGATGCTAGGCAGGAAGTATACCACTGAGCTACATCCCCAGCCTAGAATCTGCATTTTAAACAAGATACAGATTTTTTTTTTATACATTAAAATCTGAGAAGTAGTTATCTAGTTGGTCTTTGAGCTGGCTGTTTTACTAATGTATAGTATCTATTTTAATCAGTCAGGAAAAGGGATTTTCATACATTTCAGGCCAAGTAAATCTTTAAAGAACACAGGATCCCTGTAGACAATATAAATATAAGGTAATATCATGCCCTTTAGTTGTGGAAAACATACACCAGGACAGAAATAGTAGAATGATAAACTTTTAGGAGACAACAAGGTGTGATATCTAGTAGCTTTTATTCAAGTTTATAGGCAAGTGATTCATTCTTGGGCCTACGGAAATTGTCATTTTTAGTTTTTGTGTTATTTATTTTTGGGGTTGCTAAGCATTGAACCGAGGCCCTTGCACATGCTATGCATGCACTTTAACACTGAACTACAACTCCAGCCCCCTGAAATTGCTATTTTTCAAAAAAAAAAAAATTTAATTATTTATATGTGGTGCTAAGGATTGAACCCAGGACCTTGCATGTGCTAGATGAGCGCTCTACTGCTTAGCTGCAACCTGAACCCTGAAATTGTTATTTTAAAAATGCATAAATAAGAGTTATGATCCTAGTGTTTTTCTTTCTAACTTGGATGGCAGTAGATGAAATAAAAGGCCTAAAATCCACGTTTTTGAAAATGTCTCCCAAATTTAATATTTTAAAGTTCAAATATGCCAAGTAAATCCATCTCATGAATCTTTATGTGTGGCGGTGGGGAGGTTAACTGGGGATTGATTCCAGGGGCGCTTTACCACTGAGTTAAATCTCCAGCCCTTTTTATTTTGAGATAGGGTCTCACTAACTTGCCAAGGCCAACCTCAAACATGTGATCCTCCTGCTTCAGCCTCTTGAGTGGCTGGGATTACAGGTGTGCATCACTGTGCCAGGGCTGTGATTTCTATTTTTTAAATGTACATTCTTGTGATTTTTAACATAGTTTATAATTATACAATGGAAAATTCATTAGGTGTTTAGTGTTAGGCCAATTTGTAGAACATGTAATCTTCAGCCTTCAGACATTATAGACCACATCTTGACAATCACTGATTTGTACATAGCAGTTTAGAAATGGTGATGAAAGTAACATGTATTTGTAAACTCAAGATTAAACATTTAAAATAGTAGGTGTTGGATGGTGGAATGTGATAGACATCATTATCCAAAGTACATGTATGAAGACACGAATTGGGTGCCAACATACTTTATATACAAACAGAGATATGAAAAATTGTGGTATATATGTGTAATAAGAATTGTAATGCATTCTGCTGTCATTTTTTTAAATTAATAAAATAAATAAATTAATAAAGTGGTAGGTGTTGAGGGTGTATCTCAGTCTTAAAGCACTTGCCCAGGAAGCATGAGGTCCTAGGTTCAATCCCCAGCATGGCAAAAAAGGGGAAAAAAAATTTTTTTTCTAAAAATAGATTTTACTTCCTAGAGGACTGGGCACATAAAGGGTTCAGAGTACCCTATAGTACCTGTCCTGTGGAGCTTCATAGACTGAGTTGGCTATACGCTAGAATAAGGGTTGAGCTAGAAAGGACTGGTGCATGCCTGCAGGGGCTTACGGAGGTTCTGGGAGAGTGTCCAGTCTATTAGTGTGTCACCTTTGGTTTCTGTTCTGAGTTGATTTTAATAGAAAACTCAATACTACTTTTATCAGTGATAATATTTGGTAGGAACTTGATTTGTCCAAGCCAGTGTTAAGCCTTGGAAAAGATGTATCTTGTGTTCCATGTATATATCTAAAAGACACCCATATTTATGGGTGATTTTTTTTCTGTTTTTGTTTTTATTTTATAGAGGAGTGTCAATCCCCTGTAAAGTAAATTACTATAGCAAACTGCCATGTACTGGGTGACCTGTGAAATTTACTTCTCATAGTTCAGGAGGTTCTGAAGCCAAGAGCAACATAATGGCAGATTCAGTGATTGGTGAGGGCCTGCTGCCTGTTCCCAGATATCAGTCTTTCTGTGTCCTCAGGTGATAGAAAGGGATGAGGGAGCTCTCTGGGCTTTCTTTCTGAGGGCACTAACCCCATTCATGAAGACTCTACCTTTATAATCTTAATACTGTCCAAAGACCTCACCTCCAAATATATCACATTGGGGACTGGGTTTTAAGATTTTGGCGGAGGGAACATAAAGGTTTAATCTCATGGCAGAGATTTTCTTTCTACCTTTTTTAGACTCTTCACTTTTTTCTATATTAGGATGATATACGTAATTTTAAAACTTAAGATAGTTCAGAGATTATCTTAATGCAGTTTTGGGAGTAAGGGAGGTCTTGAGAGGCTGAGGAGACCTATTTGGACCTTCTAGGCTCTTGTCATGTTATAGAAAAAAATTTAAGGAGACCTCAGGGTTTTGTTTTGTTTTTTTTTTAATTTTTTTAAATTGTAGATTGACACAATACCTTTATTTATTTTTATGTGGTGCTGATCGTCAAACCCAGAGCCTCACATGTGCTATACCACTGAGATATAGCCCCAGCCCCATCTCTGGTTTTAGTAAAAATAAATTTTTATTAGAGAATGAAAGGTGGAGACATGCATTCTGAAGAATTGGAGCTACTTAAGAGTCAGATGCGCTTTTGGGGTTTTAGGCTGTTCTTTTAAAGAAAAGGGGTGGGCATGGGAAGGCATATGGGAACAGTGTCAGCCTGGGGAACTCAATTCTTTGATCATGGATCACAGAATGTTTATAGTGATCTGGTCTCCAGGACCTTCAGGCTGACATTGTCTCCTCTATCTAATAAATAATGTTTAGAATGTGCCTGTATTATAGGTACATTCCCTTTGTTTTATCTCATTTGAAATAAAATACATCTCCCTTTGTTTTATCTAATTTGAAAATACATTGTATAGTCTAACATAAGCATTAATCAAATCAGGTAATTTTCATAAATAATTGAATTTACAATAACTTTAACATCTTATAAAAATTTCCCAGGAATTTGGGAATAATGGAGCTATAGTTTCCTTTTCCTTTTGTCTTCTATCTTTATTTATTTTTTTTCTTTCTTCACTTGTCTCTCTCCTGATATATACATTTTTATCATTTAGGGAAGCCTTTTGTTTTTTGTTTTGGTATTGGGGATTGAACCCAGGGTGCTTTACCACTGAGTTATATCCCAGCCCTTTTATGTTTTATTTTGAGACTCACTGAGTTGCTTAGGGCCTTGCTAAATTATTGGGCTAGCCTTGAACTTGATATCTTTGTGAGCTGATGAGATTACAGATGTGTGCCACCACATCCAGCAATATTTTTTAAAAATAACTTATTTGGGGGCATTAAGATGTGATTTAATTGGTTCTGGGGATCAAATCGGGGGCATTTCATATACTAGGCAAGTGCTTTACCACTGAGCTACATCCCTATTCCTCTAGGTAGACTTTTTTCCCTAAATACCCCACCCCCAGGTGATTCTGTTGTTCATCTTCAGAAGGTGGATCTGGATTACCCACTCTTGAATGTGAGCCTAATTAGTGATTTGTTTCCAAGAAATAGTAGTGGTGAACTTGAGGTGTTGCACCTTGTGATATTAGGTTTAGAAAAGGAGATATATCTTCTATCTGGCTTTTTCTTGGAACCCAGCCACCAGATGTGGCAAAGGTAGGACACCTGTAGGTGTCTCAGATCACAGTCCCAGCATCTCATGCACATCATGGTAGGGTGAACCTTCCAAGGATTCCAGTCCTCATTCTTCCATCCGCCCAGCTTATGCCAGTCCTATCTATAGTCTGTGGATTCTTGAGCAAAATAAATGATGCCACTTTTTGGAGAATAGTAATGTTACAAAGCCAGTCACTAGAGGCTATATATTTTACTGGTTATTATTACAACCAGATAAATAATATATTAATAGATAATTTTAAACATTCATCCATGTCCCACAGTTTATAACACCTTTATTTGCTTATTATATTTCTTTTCAATCTTTGATGAAAAATACACATTGATATTTTGACTGTGTTAATAGTGTGGACATTTAATTTTGTGGATATTTTCTTTTGTTATTAGACATTTTCACATTTTACTACATAATATTCATAAAGATTATTAAAACTGAATATATGATAGTTCGTGCAGTATATATACCTATGGTTTTGACAGACCTAAGCAGCTCTGGCTTAACAGCTCTTTTTCATATTTCGTTCTCTATAAATAAACCCAGAGAAGATATTTGTATACCTGCCACTGGGGGAGATGAAGAGGATATAAGTGATGGGATCAGTGTCTGTCTGTCCCCTCTCTTGTGCTGAGTTACTGAAGACTATCTTGTGCAGAGAGCAGCATGTTGTCTTGGTGTTTTGCTTCAGATGTCCTCTGCACAAGTGGTGATGGTATTTTTTGGCTTGGGAAAAGGGAGAGAAGAATGCCTGGGTAAAAAGGAGAAAGATGAAAATAAATGACCTGAATTCTGCCTGAGGTGAAAGGAATTGATCAGGTCAGTTAGAGAAGATGAGACTCTTGAAATCTGATCAGTGTTCAGCTCCAAAGTTGAGTATGTTGGTAGAGAGTCACAGAAACCGGTGGTGGTGGTGAAGTTGAATACAAGATAGTGGGATTGCAATAAATGGGCATTTGTTTTTGGGTCAGGCAACCTTTACCTTAAATACTTTGGGCTTTCCCTGCCAACTCTAAAACTTGACCTCAGTCATTGAATTTTTCCATTTTCTATTTCTTCATCTATAGAGTGGGTGTGGTAGTTCCTGTCTCCCATGGCTGTAGTGAAAGAAGTGTTGCTAATTATGTATGTCTTTCCTACCCTGTGAGAAGTGCAATTCTATTATAACCTTGAAAGGTAGGTTAAGGACAGACTGAAGGAGATGGGACGATTCATATCAGGGAAGTCTTAGGTTTGTTACTTCAGGTCTTTTCTCATATGGAGAGGTTGGTGAAGAGAAATACTGGGAGTTGATTAATGAAATGGACCCTTCATTGACTACCTGCTTAGTGCAAGGCACTCCCAGACTCTGCCAGAATGCACATATGAGTAGTTGGCTCCTTCCTTTCAATGTATTTGTAGTCCCATTGGAAACACAAATATGCACTCATAACTAATTCAGCAAAGGTTAATTCTGATTGCAGGAATTGGGTAGGTAACATTTCATCTTAGATTTGGCATTTGAATTGTATCTTAAAAATGAAGAAGACAGAGCATAATAGAAGTGCAGTGAATAAAGATGAAAGTCTTGTTTAGAGACAGCACACCACACACTAGAGCAAAAACAACCAGTTTGTGAAGAAAGGGGGTAGGTTACAATATATTTTTTTCTCTTTCTGTTTTTTGTATAATATTAGGGATGGAAGTCAGAGCTCTGCCACTGAAGTGCTAATGCAGGCCACTAACCTTTGGTCCTCCTGCCACAGCCTTCTGAATAGCTGGGGTTACAGGCACATGCCATTTTATTTGGCCTGAATATTTCTTTAGTCATTGAGCTTTTCTGAGCAAGTGAATGACAAGATCAGACTCTGGAGGAAAAAAAAGCAATTAGTGTAACAAGAGAATAAGGGAGTGAATGATGAAGTGGCATGAAACAAGAGGTAGATGTGTGAGAGAGGGCTATTTAAGCAGTGACTTGCTAGGGTTTGGTAACATAGAGGGACCTTGAAAGCTGGAGTGGTTAAAGGGAGAGGTGTTACTCACCAAGATTGGGAGTAACACTAGAGGAGGCTTGCTGTGAATCAGGAGCAAGTGTGCTGCCTCTGAATGTGCTTGCTGCACTGGGAGGGCTGCCTGGACTTTTTCATTGCAAACATAAAGTTGGCACTTCTGTAAAATTAAGAATAAAGTTGTAGACTTGGCAGTAGCAGGAAGGAAGGAAGAGATGTGTTAAAGGTGGAGTGTTTGCATGGGAAATAGAAGGGGATAGATGATCAAAGCATCTTTTTTGTAAATGCCAGGTTCTTCAGTTTCTAATTCATGGGAAAATGCAATGGAGACTGACTGAAAAGAAGGGGAAAGTTTCTGCTGAGATTAGTTTTGCCAGGACTGTAGCTCTTAACTAATTTTATTAGTTCCTAAATTATAGTGTTTAATAGAATAAATAACTAGCAAAAATGCTGCATGAAGAACCATCTACATTTTACCTGCCAAGATCTCCATTCAGATTAATGTTACCTAAGATCACTGTATTAATGCCCTTAAATTGTCTTGGGCTGAAAGGGGAATATGTAATTAAATATTGAATAGCCTGGCATCTCAGTTCAGAGGAAGAGATTTTTATGGTGAAATGAATTCTGAAGCTAGGTTGGTTGGTTGTTTATTTATTTAGCAGTCCTGGGAATTGAACCCATGGCTGTGCAAGCACTCTACCCCTGCCCCACAAACTACTTAAAGTGACAGCTCAGAGAATCCAATTGCATAGTTTCCAGACATTGCTATTGTATTGTGCATTGTCCTGTGGTATCATAGTATAAAATGTAGCTGGTCTTTGGGCCCAGTTCCTGTCACAGAGCTCCTAAAACCCTAGGAATTTGCTGAGTGATAGTAGTGTCTTTTTATTATTTGCAGTGAACTTCCTGCTCACCAACCCTTTTATTTGTTCAGTTCTGGGGATTGAATTCAGGTGCTTGAAAACTGAACTATACCCCTAACCCTCTTTATTTTGAGATGGGGTTTCACTGAGTTGCTCAAGTTGGCCTTCAATTTGTGATCCTTCTGCCTCAGGCCAGTGCCACTGTGCTTGGCTCACATTTCACTCCTCTGATCACACAGTTTATGCTAATGGTGTGACTTAAAGGGGGATCCTAAATATTCTAAATATTCTCTGGATATGGGACTAATCACCCAAACAACCCAGTGATTAGATTGTTGGGAATTTGAACCCCACCCACTGACCACTGAGCTCTTACTTAAAGAGGTGGAGAATCTCAGAGACACCCTTCCAATTAAAGCAAAACCCACAGCCTGATGTCATATCTCACCTACCTATTGCTGTCTAATGTATCAGTATTGTCATAACAGAATCAAATGTTTCTGTACTGAACATTGTTACACCAATACGGAGTTTTGGCCCAAATGTAAAACCTTAAATTTTGGTTGAGTAACCTGTTATCTCTATGTCTAGGTTTGTCTTGCCTCTTTTCTTTTTTTTTTTTTAAACCTCTTTCCTTGTTCCAGAAAAACAGGTGGAATTTACCTTCCTCCATTTTAGGAATTATTTTAACATTTTTTTCCAGAAGAGATAATCCATATAAGCATAAAGCCAAAGATATCAGCTGTCAAATATCTGAAATATAGAAAATGGGTTGCGTTTTCTGGCCTTCAACATTTTTTGAGTGGATGACTCTTGAGAACCACCTTTTTTTTTTTTTTAAGACAGTGGCATTTGAAGAAATTTCCATTTGGGATTAAGTCACTGATTATACTCATTTCCCACTTTTGGCTTTGCTAGATTATGCAGAGCAATCTAGCTGGTACTTGAGGCTCTACCAGCAGAATCTACATCAGATACTTTGGGCCAGGTGTGTTTTGCATTTGCATGGCACCATAGGGTTCTCTCCCGCCTTGCATAACTGTGGACACAGAATTTTGAAGACATCTTTTTAATATTTTCTTGATTCAATGTGGAAATAACTTTCTGTTCAGTGATAACATATTCCCATAGGGAATGAGTGAGCTAGCTCTTGTTTTTACCTTTCATTATGTGATAGTGGAAGGACTCCACCTCAGCCTCTGATTCTATTTTACTTCAGTTAAAAATGTTTTAATGAAGGTAGAGAGCTCCAGGACAGCCACTTTCTCAGTCTCTTCTAGAGTTCAAAGATTTGAGTAGTAAGACGACAGAGTGCTTTGTGTTTCCATGTTCTGTCACATGCATGATGTTGTTTGATCCTAAAAGACCCCACAAAGTAAGAGGTGTCACGATAGTGTTGATCTTCTATTGCAGGTAAACAGACCAAGATTCTGAGGGGATGGGGAGATCTTGAGTAAGACAGCTAGTGAGGGCTAAACTTGGGCTTTGAAACTGAATGATTTAATTTGCAGTGCTGGGGATTGAACCCAGGGCCTCATATATGCTAGGCAAATACTATACCACTGAGCCATACCCTTAACCTGAACTGGATTTTTAAAATTTCCAAATACCCACCACATTTAATTCAGTGAAGCAGTCCCAGGGCTTTCTGTGTTGTTGTGGGTTTCTTCTGCAAAAAGGTTACTCTTGTTACAGTCCAGACATACACATTATTTAAGTCCTTTATATCCTTGAAAATTAAAATTGTTGCTTTCTGGATTAATTTGAAAAGATACGTGATTTTGCTAGTTGGGTACTGTCAGTTGGCAAGTTCCTTAAGTATACAGGGAAAAGAGGTTCAGGCAGTGAGAAACAAAGCCTGAGTGACTTGCCCAGGTTTTTGGGGTTTCCAGCTCTTTCCTCTCAGTAACTTGGAATCCTGGAACCTGCTTAGTGGGGTCCTGGTTATCAAGGAAGGTCCTGTTCTGAGAGGGGTGTGGGTCCCCTTTCAGAACGTGTGCTGCTTGGCTATAGTCCAATCCCTTTCACAGAGTGGAAAAGGAGGTGCTCACTGATTGAAAAAGGATCTCATTCATGCTCTCATATTTTGCCATCACCTCCCTTTTCTCCCAACAGTGGGCTACCTTGAGAATGGAGAGAGGAGCCAAGGAGAAGAACCACCAACTTTATAAGCCCTATACCAACGGTAAGATTGTGTCTTGATTCTTAGCCTAAAAGAGCTCTTTGAAATATGTTCCTAAGTGCTTTCAATCGTACACTTAGTCTGTTTTCTGTTCCTATAACCTGAGAGTGGGTAGTTTATAAAGAAAAAAGGTTTATTTGGCTCTTCATTCTGGTGCATAGAGAAATACAGGGTGCAGTAGCGCATGCCTGTAATCTTAGAGGCTTAGGGGCGCTGAGACAGGAGAATCTCAGTACAAAACCCACCTCAGCAATGGCAAGGCGAGGCACTAAGCAACTCATTTGAGACCCTGTCTCTAAATAAAATACAAAATAGGGCTGGGGATGTGGCTCAGTGGTCAAGTGCCCCTGAGTTCAATTCCCAGTACCAAAAGAAAAGAAAAATCCAGATAGCATAGCATGGCATTGCTGAGAGCCTGGCTGCTTCACGATGTGGTAGATGGCATCACATGGCAAGCGAGCATGTGTGAGGGAAGGAAGAAGTAAGGAGATGGTTACGTAATGAGAGAGTACCCAAGAGAATGGGGAGGGTCTGATCTTGCTTTTTGGAAATTAGTTCCTTATCTTGCAGGAACTAATCCACTTCTGCAGATCTGACTCCCCAAGATACCAGTGTTTGTCCTCTGATCAGACATGACCCCATGACCTAATCACCTTCCATGAGACCTTACCTCTTAAAAATGCATAGCTCTCAATAATGTTTTGAATCTTTAGGGGGACACACTTAAAATGTTGTTAAACCATAGCACACAGGTACCCTTCACTATTTAAAATGCAGTATTTGTACCCTATTTCTAACATGCTCCTTCCTAGCTTGCTGCTTGACCAGGGTGTTCTCTTTTGTAGGAATCATTGCTAAAGATCCTACTTCACTAGAAGAAGAGATCAAAGAGATTCGCCGAAGTGGTAGTAGTAAGGCTCTGGATAATACTCCAGAGTTTGAGCTCTCTGACATTTTCTACTTTTGCCGGAAAGGAATGGAGACCATTATGGATGATGAGGTGACAAAGAGATTCTCGGCGGAGGAATTGGAATCCTGGAACCTGCTGAGCAGAACCAATTATAATTTCCAGTACATCAGTCTTCGGCTTACTGTCTTGTGGGGGTTAGGAGTGCTGATTCGGTATTGCTTTCTTCTACCACTCAGGTGAGGGCAAGGTCTGGTGAAGATAAAAGACTTGACCTGCTTTTCCTGAGCCCGAAGCATGATCTGCCTATCTCTCTGTTTTGTTTTCCCATTTTAGAAAGAATAGTGTGATTCTTTCATTTTTCAGTCCATCTGACTCTTGAAAAAAAGTACCTTGGTATGGTTATCCTTTAAAGGCCCTTGGATTCTCTGCATATCAGACGGAAATAGTAGGGTTTTATGAAGATAGATTGCTTGTCTAGATGGACTGAACACAGGGACAGGGAACATCATGTGCTTTCTGGCCACTGCTCCCTGGGCATGGCCTTTCTTCCTGAAGCTCGCCTCTCCAACACAGAGGCGCTGGCGATTTCTGTTTTTCTGTGCTGTGTGTTCCGAGGATGCCTTGAGACATGCCAGTACCTTTAGGCTCTGCCTCCTATTGCTTCAGAGAGGCTTTGCTTCAGCCAGGGTGTAAAGCCAGAGGGCAGGGGAAAGACAGCAGGACAGTAGTTGCCCAAGGGCAGAACAGCTTGCTTTAGGGTTTCCTGTCACTCTTAACTGCCTGATGCCTGAGGTGCTAGTCAGCTGAGAAACAGATTCATAGTTGGCTTCCCATTTGGAATTATAGTGATCCCTGGTTCTGATAGTCTGCTTGCATTTCTGGGTGGAACTCTTGCCTGGTCTTAGGTGCTCAGATCTTGCAGGTGGTTTTGGGGATTCCTGCTTTCATTTTCACACATTCACTTGGTTTGCTGTGTTTCAATTTGTCTTCCTGTTACAGGATAGCTCTTGCGTTCACGGGGATTAGCCTCCTGGTGGTGGGCACAACTGTGGTGGGATACTTACCGAATGGGAGGTAAGTAGAGCACAAGTGCTCAGTTGTGGGGCGGTCAGTTCTGGGAATGGTGGCTGATACTGCAGGCCAAGCTACTCTTTCAGATACTAACCCAATCCATAAAGTAACCCTGTGGTAACAGTAAAGGCTTTCATTTAGTGATTGATCTTGACCTGTGACTATTTTGTTTGGTTTTGGGTTTTTTTGTCCTTCAGCCCTCATACTCTTCGCATTTTAAGACAAAAAGGCAGCAACCACAAAAACATAGGGTCCAGGGCCCAAGTGTTAACAGTTTTTATAGCATATCACTCAATTTTGAGCATTCTGCTAAGTTGATAAATTGATGGGATAAGGAAGAGGGTAAAGTTTTAAAAAAATAATTAGGAATGCGAGTAGATTTTGTCTTTTTTTTTTTTTTTTTAAGCTTTGTTCTTTCAGGGAAGTTGTAGGGCTAGCAGACTTCTCTAATGCTGGGACTGGTGAGGAGGTTGAACTCTGGGCTTGGCCTGCCTCTGGGAATGACTAGGGGAAAGGACTCGAGGAGATACCCTGGCCCACCTGTGTTGGGAGTTATAGGCTATGAATACTGAACCAATAATGTAGGGGAATGTAAGCAAGTCTTGTTGCCATTTCTTTGTTTCATCTTGTGTGACATAAAGAGGATAATACCTTACAGGGTTTACAATACTCAGTAATATTTATAAAAGCATTTTTCAGATTTAAATGGTTGGAGTCAAACTTGTCCCATCTTCTTACAGGTAAGATAAAACCTCAGACTTTTTCCTATTGTTGCAGGTTTAAGGAGTTCTTGAGTAAACACGTTCACTTGATGTGTTATCGGATCTGTGTGCGAGCCCTAACAGCCATCATTACCTATCATGACAGGTGAGGCAACTTTGTTTGGATGCAAAGGGAGATGGTGCTGGCCCAAACTGTGACTTGGACTCACCTGCACTCAGCCAATTGCAAAGAGACTTCTGAGCTTTAAGTTAGAGCTGGTGAAATTTATGAGGTGACAGATATGCTCTAAGTTAATCGTTTCACACTCATTTTTATTGCTTTGCATATTTTTTACACTAGAAAAAACAGACCAAGAAATGGAGGCATCTGTGTGGCCAATCATACATCTCCTATTGATGTGATCATTTTGGCCAGTGACGGCTACTATGCCATGGTAAGTTTTTTCCTCCTATTTTTTTGAGGCAGGACTCCTTAAAGGGTCATAATTGGTTGACCTCTGAACCTTTCACAAAGCACCTTCTTAAGGGTATAAATATGTAAGCATATTGTTACCCGTGGACCCTTGATCTAGATTGTCACCTTGGGGAACTCCTTGGGGACTAGGGACTTGGAAATAGGAGGTATTCTGAAGTGATAAGATTGTGGCTAAAGTTGGTACTTTGGCTTTTTTTGTGGCAAACCACGGAAGAAAGGGTATAGGATGAGGATGGGGACTTGAAAGGACTGGATTCGAGGGCATTTGAGAATGGCCAGAGGGGCATTTTATTCATTCATGCATTTCAGTACTGGGGATCAAACCCAGGACCTCACACATACTTAAATAAGCAGCTCTACCCCTGAGGTATGTCCCCAGCTCCTTTTTTATTTTTGAGACAGGGTATTAAAGTTGCGCAGGCTGTCTTTGTCCTTGAAATCATCCTGCCTCTGAAGTAACTGGGATTATAGGTGTGTGCCACTGCACCTGGCACACACCTGGGAGGGACACAAGGGATCACTCAACTTTACTATTTAGGGTTTTAAGTTATTTCTTTAATTGTATATCTCTGGTTAAAAGGAGACATTTAGGATTCAGAGTGGTTTTTTGATAGTGAGAAACCTGCAGTTAGCAATCAGATATCTATGGATGAAGGTTGGAGTACTCATTTTTGGGACCTATGGCTTCTCCCCAGAGTTGGGGGTATTGTGAGAGGGTGGCTTCCTAATTATTCTTTTGTCTGAGATTAGGTGGGTCAAGTGCACGGGGGACTCATGGGTGTGATTCAGAGAGCCATGGTGAAGTCCTGCCCCCACGTCTGGTTTGAGCGTTCTGAAGTGAAAGATCGCCACCTGGTGGCTAAGAGGTAAATGAACAATGCTATTTGCCCAGTTGTAACATAAACAGAAAACGTTTTAGGGGTAGTTATCCATCCACTGTAAAGTTATAATTCACTGTAGAGTATAGTTCTTACACAGGGCCTATACTCTTCTCATAATGAATTTTTTCCTAAAACAATATGAAAAGTATAAGCTGGTTGTGATGTATGTACACCTGTCATCACAGCAACTTGGAAGACTGAGGCAGGAAGTTCACAAGTTAGACGCCAGCCTCAGCAACTTAGTGAGACTCTGTCTGACAATAAAAAATTAAAAAAAAAAAAAAAGGTCTGGAGATGTAGTTCAGTGGTACAGCACCCCTGAGTTCAATCCCCAGTATCATAAAAAAAAAGTTAATTAAAAGTATGAACTTTCTGGCTGGGGATGTGGCTCAAGCGGTAGTGCGCTCGCCTGGCATGCGTGCAGCCCGGGTTTGATCCTCAGCACCACATACAAACAAAGATGTTGTGTCCGCTGAAAACTAAAAAAAATAAATATTAAAATTCTCTCTCTCTCCAAAAAAAAAAAAAAAGTATGAACTTTGATTGCTATTAGAAATCTCCAAACAGATTCGTTATCATACACACACACACACACACACACACACACAAAACTCCTCTGGAAAAGAAAAAAAGAAAGAAACACACACAAACTGCTGCTCAGTCTCCTTCTGGTGCATGTAATGAAAAGAGTTGCAGTAATGACATCAAGACTCAGTTGAGTTTATCTTCCTCAGGTCTTTGTGAACCTCCCACTAAATTCTTGTTGCTGCACCTTTGCTTAGGGACAGAATATTGAGACAAGGGACTGTCTGTTTTCCCCAGTTTTAACAGAGTACCTGAGATTGGGTAATTTATGAAGAAAAACTTATTTTGATACACAGCTCTTCATGGCTGGGAAGTTCACATTTGGGTGACCACATCTGGCAAGACCTTCATGTTTCACCATAACATAATAGAAAAGCAGAAGTGGCAACAGGCAGGTGCAGATGAGACAAAACACAAGAGGCTGCCTTGCTTTCTAATACCCTACTTTTTTTTTTTTTTTAGGACAGGAATAAGTTGTTTAACAGACATTACTCTTTTTTTAATATTTCTTTATTTTTTTAGTTTCGGGTGGATACAATATCTTTATTTTATTTTTATGTGGTGTTGAGGATCGAACTCAGCGCCCCGCACACACCAGGCGAGTGTGCTACCGCTTGAGCCACATCCCCAGCCAACAGACATTACTCTTAAAGTAACTGATCTAGTACCATGAAAACTGCATTAATCCCTCTTAACAACTTAATTACTTCTTAAAGGCCCCACCTCCCAACACTGTTATAAGGCAATCAGATTTCACCATAAATTTTTTTGTGTGGGAGGGCAAGTACCAAGGATTGAGCCCAGGGGAACTTAACCTCTGAGCCATATCCCCAGCCTTTTAAGTTATTATTTTTTAAATTTTGAGACAGGGTCTCACCAAGTTGCTTAGAGCCTTGCTAAATTGCCATTGTAACTGGCTCACCACAAGTTTCTGAAGGGATAAACCATAGCAAGGTCCAACCAAGCATGGCTGTTGCGTAGTCAGGCAACAAGACTTCTGAGAGTGCTATGTGTGAGCCTCCTGCAGATAGTATTAAGTCTGAGCAGCATCCTTTGTGTGTAGACTTTAATACTGAATTGAATGATTATATGGATTAAATAGTAGTACTCTGCCCATATAAATTTTCTTCATGAGTTTTAGATTTGGGGTTTATAAAAAACAAGGGTTTATTAACATGCTCAAGCTAGTGTGACATATATTAATCACTTTGATGATGATTGGCCTGAGGTTATCTATTTCTTTGTCTTATTTTTTTCTTCTAAAGACTGACTGAGCATGTACAAGATAAAAGCAAGCTACCTATCCTCATCTTCCCAGAAGGTAAGAAGGAGTTGGTCCCCACAGAGCTGCAGTGTTGACCGCTATGCAGGATTGCAGCTCCGTGGTCACCTTTTGGTCACCTTTAGATTGGTTGTGGGACTAAAATCTCAGGGAAATTCAGAATTTGGACTAAGAGATTCACGGGGTGAATTTCCTCAGTGCATTAATATCTTCTGTGGTACTGCTGACAGTAAGTACCCTTTCACCTTCTTGTGGAGTCTACCAAATGTCTTTGGCCTTCTTCTAGGCTGGTGTGTGGGAATAAGGGAAAGTGGCCTATAAAGAGAAGGAAGTGGGGCTGGGGATATAGCTCAGTTGGTAGAGTGCTTGCCTCGCATGCACAAGGCCTTGGGTTCAATCCCCAGCACCAAAAAAAAAAAAAAAGGAAAAGGAAATACAACATTTTGCCTGACTCTTGTAGGTGTTCATTTTATAAGTTGAGGTTATTACAGGTTTTTCCTATTTTATTATTTAGTGTGGAAGAAATTCCTAATATTTCAGGTAAAGGACCAGGAAAAAAAACAGTGTTTTATATTCTCTCTTGCATTTTAGGAACCTGCATCAATAATACATCAGTGATGATGTTCAAAAAGGGAAGCTTTGAAATTGGAGCCACAGTTTACCCTGTTGCTATCAAGGTACAAGACCTCTGAGGATGCATGCTGTCTTTATCACAGCCACCAAGGCCGGATACAGCAAGAAGGTGGAGGCTGGAGCTGATGTACCAGTCAATGAGTTGTTCTTCTCCAGTATAGCAGTGCTGGGCTACCGTGGGTCCAGTGCTAGCGGAAGGAGAATACCAGTGGGTTGCCACCCTATCACAAAGGACTGGGGAGTATTCAGAGGAAATAACCACCCACTTCCCGATTTAGGAAATGAATTACTTTTTGGTTAGAATGAGGACCACAGCTACAGACCCATTTCCCACAAAATGTCATTTCAACAGCCATTTACCTCTATTAGAATCATTGACAAATAAAAAAGTTTATGATACGCCTACTTCTTGGTGGCAAGTACAGTGCCTACATGGTTGAGACCTCATGAGACTCTTGGATGTGCTAGTGAATATTAAGCTTCCTGCCTGAATGGATAATTTGCTTTGATAGAATTATAAATACAGAAACATAAGCTTTCAAATTGTTTGAGTCTAGGCCAACAAAAAGAGATGAAAATCCCTTTACTTCACAGATGCACACTAAATATATTTATGAGTGAATGACATGCTGTTAGAGATAGGCCTTATATGAGGGGAGAGGATAGATGAAACAAGCATGATGATATGTTGGCAATTTTGAATCTGGGTAATGGGTATATTAGCTTAGTCTCTGTTTTGGATATGTTTGAAAACTTTATTAATAGAGTGTATGTGCCTATGGGTGAGACATGAAGCTGTCCAAGGAGAGAAGACATTTGTTTGATGATGGCTGTTAGAAGAAGCTTCCCTGTTGAGGCAGAAGCTGAGAGTAGTCTGGGGAGATTAGCGTGGCTAAAGTTCAGAGCTATCTGGGTGTAGAGTTGCTTCATAAGTGTTCGTGTCGGGGGTAGGAGCAGCACTCTAACCCTTATACTGCCTCAGTGGGTTCATTCACGAGCATTGCTGTTGATACCACATGTTTAGAACTACTCACTTCTTAATGTCCATTGTGTTTTAGTATGACCCTCAGTTTGGTGATGCCTTCTGGAATAGCAGCAAATATGGAATGGTGACATATCTACTGAGAATGATGACCAGCTGGGCTATTGTCTGCAGTGTTTGGTACCTGCCTCCCATGACCAGAGAGGTAAGTGCCTCCAGCTGTCAGAGGTCTTCATTTAGCTACATGTGACCATGAGCCATGGCTGAATGGCCTTTATTCATTTCTTACTACAGAAAGATGAAGATGCCGTCCAGTTTGCCAATAGGGTGAAATCTGCCATTGCCAGGCAGGGAGGATTGGTGGACCTGCTGTGGTAAGTGCCGAGTGATGTCGTGGAGTCTAGGGGACCTTGTGTTTCTGAAGCAGATGCTGAGTCATCAGCTTCCTTTACAAAGGCTCCTTTCCTTCCTGGTGTAGTGAATGAAACCCACCATCTCTGGAGACAGAGCACTATGACTTCTTTTCCCTAGTCCCGACTCAGAAGTACCCTGTGCCTTGACCTCTGGGAGCATGGAATTCAGGATGCCTAGACTGAAGCAGTGAATTTCATGTACCTTCCTGGGACTGTACCACTATGTCAGGGTACTTAGACAGTTCTCATCTTTAGATAGGGATGACCTGAGGCTGATCTGAAACCTCAGGAGTATAACACTTCTTCTGATTTCAGTGTATTTGACAGAATTGAACCATCCTTAGAAAGGCAAAAGTTTCATTTATTACATTTAATTTATTACCTACTAGAGCTGGAGTTAACATCTTTTCTATAATAAATCAGTAAATATTTTAGGCCTGTAATGTCTGTCACAGCTGCTTGCTTCTGCCATTATAGTGTGAAAGCAGCCAGGATTAGAACTTGAATAAATTAATATGACTGTGTCCCAATAAAACTTTATTTACAAGAGCAGATGTCAGGCGGGATTTGGCCCATGGACATATTTTATCACTTTTTATCCTAGTGTCTGAGGTAATTATGCTTCATACAGTAGGAGGTTGATCTGTATGAATGCTGGTACAGAACATCATTGCTACATTCTGAAGGGCATGGAGGGCATGGATCAGTCATAGAGGACATTTGGCTAGATGGGCCTTATGAAAACAGAAAGTATAGACAATCAAGTTTTAAACTGAACTGTGGATTTTCGTGTAATAGCATGGCCTTGGGAATATGACCTTTTAAAAATGTGAATGTTTACTGAGCACTTAGTTTACCAAATACTGTGTTTCTGATATGCTGTGATGTTCTTGTTTCACCCTCTTGAAAACATGGATATATAAAAAAAAAAAATCATTATTCCTTAAATTAAGAAACTAAAACTCAAAGAAGTCAAGTCACCTTTTTCCCCAAAGTCACAAAATAAGCACCAGAGATAGACAGTTTTTACAGACAATTGAGTTTCCGTATTTCTTGAAGCTTAGCTCTCCTCCCATAATGCCAGAATACCCCTTAGCTTCTGTAAGTTGAAGGTGAAGGTCAGAGTAGAAACAATGTTAAAAACTGCTTGAATAGGTGTAAGCAGTTACACAGTGCTTTTAGAAGAATCATGAATGTCAACCTCTGGGCAAGAGAGAGCTGTCTAGGCTGGTTTCTGTCGACATCCTAATGAAAAAACTATGGAGTATCATTGTTTCTGACCAGTTTTTCCTGGACTTTGAGCAGCACCGTGCGTCTGCCATGATGTGGGTGGGCCACAGCGCCTTCTCTGCTTTACATGGGTCTTTTTCTCATCAGGGATGGTGGACTGAAGAGGGAGAAGGTGAAGGACACGTTCAAAGAGGAGCAGCAGAAGCTATATAGCAAGATGATTGTTGGGAACCACGAGGACAGGAGCCGTTCCTGAGTCTGTGGCTCACATTGGCTGAAGCCACCATGCCTGAATCCTGACGTGTGAGCCAGCTGGATTTGTTGCTGCCACTGCTGCACCACCGCCACCGCCCCCACTGCTGCATCCTTCCAGACCCTGGGGCCCTCTGGGGCTGTTCCAGATCTCAGGACTCTAGCCACTTCAGAGCCTTTTGGGGATCCCTGGGCTCTGGGGCAGCACAGCCTGCCCTTTGCTGTCTGAAGTGAATGCTGCTGGGTGTTGCTACCCAGGACAAGATGCCTTCTTGTTCTTATTTTACAATAAGTCCATTGGAGGAATGCCATTAAAATAGCTCTCCACTCTGTGTGTTGTGCAGGGCTGAGCAGTCGGGGAGATCGGCCACATTCCCTGTTAAGACGTTGGGTGTTAGTCTGTAATTGTTGCCCACATGTCAGGGACTGTGCTGGGGAAGGTCCACTGGCTCCTGAGGAGAGGCACTGCCAATGCCTAAATATCACCCCCTCAGTCTTGGAACTCTGTACGCTTGAAAAGAAAATTGTTGTCTGCATTCACCAAAACGAAGTTTTAAATTCTTGTGCTACTGCTTATGGGAAATCACCAGAGGGGATGGAAAGAGACCAGGAATGGACCACTGACTAGTCTGGTGAGAGCCAGGAGTTATTTTCTGTTTAAACTCCAGGCTGAGCCTGAATTTCCTATATGACTTGCTCTATGTTTAATGTGTGCCTCATTTCCTCATCCATCATGTGGATCAGGAGGGGAAGGGTGATGATACCTACCTCACAGGGTTGTTGTGGGGATTCAAGTGTTGAGTGAGGGACATGTAATGTGCAGTGTCACAAGTACAGGTTCACGGGATGTGGCAGGACAAGGTCTGAGCTCAGAGCTGCTGCACAAGGTGTTGGACTTGTTTTTGTGAGTAATAAAACTGAATGGTGAATGAATTGAGGGACTTTTCCCTTCACTCACCCTCCCCTGCATGTAGCCCTGAGTAACGTGTTTTTTTGTCAAAGTTACAATTCTCGTACTTGACTTGTGACCCTGGGACCTCAAGGACCCACTTGGCCTCTGGATAGGTATTATTTTGTTCAGGAGATAAACATTTCACATTGCACATCTCTGTTAATTTAGAATTTCCAGCATAGACACAGATTTCTCCGCAGTTGGGAACCACAGGATTTGAGGGCACCCATTTGTTGAGCTTGTGGAGATTGGACAATGTTGGGGACTGTTTGGATGTGAGGACCCTGGGAGGCATGAAATATATACAGCGGGGAAAGGAGGATCAGAGGTCCTGGAAAGGGTTGGCAGGTGAGGCAGGATAGGCAAGGATATTGGTGCATCACATGCTTCTGTACAGCTGATGGGTAAACTGCAGGTCTCCTGGGCCTACCAGGTCACTTGCAGTTACTGTAAAGGCACATCCAAAGCCAAACCATTCTTGTTGGTTCTTCTGCAGTCCACCAGTTTTATATTCCTCTGAAGAGAGCGTTGCCTCAGCCCATTTATCCATCTTCCCATCCCTCCACCATCCCCTCCTCCATTGTGGCACAATCTTGGCACCTTTCAGGATTCTGCCCCAGCTGTGGTGTCATATTTCCAAGGTTGCCCACTGGCCTGGGATTTGGGGATGTGCTGGGAGTGAGATCAGGCTCCTGAAGTATGAACTCACATCACTCATGCTTAAGGACCCAGTCCCCTTTGACCCTGTGATGTCACTCATCCTTGTCACCTTCCTGTCATCTCCCACATGGCCTCCTATTTCCTCCTACCTGCCTTTTTGCCTAGTCAGTGGAAAACTTTTCTCTCTCAAATAAAAACCCTGTTATGACTCTAAGAAGAGCCTCTTATGAACTGTTTTATGTAATGTTCAAGAATAAAAAGTGACTTTCAGCCTTTATAGGAGGTGATGTTTGTAGTGTCTCAATGCCAAGTTGGAATGACCTTTAAAAATCGGTCTTGAAGGTCAAAATCCCTTCAAAGAAGTTCCTCTAAAATTTCATTCATGTTCTGTCTTATTTCATGATTTGCATAGGTTTTTCAAAAATATATTTTGTTTTTGTTTTCACTTATCTCCACATTCTGCACACCTGTCACAGGAGAAAGGAGGTGAATTATTCCTGCAAAAATGAAGTCTGTGACATTCTTATTTAGTGCTCATTAAAGGCTTTCAGACCCTTCCTACTGCCCCATCCTATTTACTGGGGCTTCTGCTGTCCGTAAGTCAGAATACTTGGTTTGGGATTGCTGAGTTGGTCTCAAGTGCTAAGACTTCACAACACCTAGAAATATAAAGCAACATAAGGTATAAACTATACTGGCTCTTGGGGTATCAGCCAAGGTAAAGATGGGCTTTGAATAAAATTAAGTGGCCTTAGTGGAGGGAGTGTTGGCCAGCTTCAACCCCTTCCAAAATTATTGCTCCTTTGCTATGTTACTTTTATTTCTATTGAGTCTATATCCTGATTGATAACTAGGGACTTGGGCTAGGACCTCTAAGGCCATTTCCATCTCTGGAATTTCTGTCATTTTAAACCCATATTTCAAACGGCTTTGAGCTCTAAAGTAGTCTGGGTTTTAAAATAAAAGTCAATTTTCAACCCATTTGCTCGCTCTCAAGAAATTTCAGGCTAGTGAAACTAAATCACTAGAGAGTGTCCCCTTGTGTAGAGTTGAGTCCCCAAGTGATACAGGAAATTGTTGAAGCTGGGCCCGCACTTCTCGTAGGCTGGGTGGATTGTGGATCTGGGACAGACTTTTCACTCAGGCATGAGACTTTTATCCAGCCCATTAGAGGAAGAAATTTCTAATAAGGCTAGTAAAATTCCCCTGACAGAACTCAATAGAAGGCTGTCGGCCAGGCCAGGCTCTGTAAGCTAAGCTTGATAGAGCAGTTTGAGATGACATCCTCATGATGGTAAAACCAACCTTGGAGCTTGCTTATTTAGTATTAGCCCCTACTCCCTATTGCTACTCTCAGGTGAAAAAAGGCTTGATGGTGTGAGGTGTGGTTGTCAGGCCAGCTATAAGGGGTCTTTGGGCACCATCATGTTGTAGATCTTCATGGCAAAAGCAATGGTGGGCACTAACCCTGCTACCTTGTGGAAATATGTGTCTATAAACCCTATCATTTCCTTCCTGAAATTAACCAAAAATGCAGTTCTCAGTGGGACAGTGCTTCCTGCTGCTCCCCTATGTGTGAAAGGTTTCAGTGTTGCAGGCTCCATCTACATGCTGCATGTCTGGGGTGGCCAGACTCTATTTCTCCAGGTGTGCTCATCCTGTGTGGCCTGGGACACCCAGGCTGGAAGGGCAGCTGCATGCACACTGACTCTTGGACAGGTTAAGAGACGACCATCCAGCCATCCATCTTCCACTGCACTCACACCCCTTCTCCCCCCAGTCAATATGTCTCTCTCCGATGGGAAAGTTAATAAATTTTGCTCTAGATTAAAAGTATTGATCATTTCATTTGTAAACGATAAATAAAAAGGGGGAACTTTTCATTGCACCAGGGGTAGCGTCTGGTGTATTTTGCTGGTGAAATTTCTCTAGCTGTTGGAGGGGTGGGCTTCTCATATGCATTCCGGCCGGCCAGCTGCATTGATTTCCTATTAGTCTCCCAGCACCACCCAGTAACACATCATTTCAGTACCTGCTATTAATGGTCTTTTGATAAATAATCACTTGTAAGTCAATAAATTTTTATTAAACAGTGTGGCTCTTTGATTTATTAAAATCCGACCGTGTTTGTCTGGGAGAAAAGGGATGCTGAATTGAAGTGGAGGTTTTCATACATCTTCCTGACGCCAAGCAGTCACCATACACTCCAGAGAAAAACAATTGCATTTTAACAGAAACAAAACAGCCGAGTTTGGAACTTGGGCCCAGGGAAACTTTATCTCCGTCAGTGTGGGGCTTACTCTGCAGGGAGCAGCCTTAGGCCCACAGGCCTGCAGGCCCGTGGGCACCACTGCGTCAAGAACTTTGTGTTTGCTTCTGAGAGGTGAAGTTCCTGGGCTTCTGGACCCCTTCATGACTGCATTCTGGGATAGAACCAGTGGCCTGCGGAGGTCCCACAGAGCCCACAGGTCAGCCTTCTCTCAGCAGGAAGGTGGACCCTACAGCAGACACCCTATGCAAGTAGACATTTGAAGTCAACCCGAGAGCTGGGCTGCAGGTCCTTTTATCTGCCTTGGCCAAGTCTCCACCGAAGTCACATCTTGGGACAGGAAATGCCAAGAGACAGTGTATGTTATGTGGATTATTTTTTAAAGTGAGCCAAAAACTGAAGATTGGAGATTTTCATTGGCATAAAATTTGCTGCGAAAAGTTTGAATGTAGCTCAGTGGCAGAGCGCTGGCCTAGAAGCCTGGAAGTCCTGGGTTTGATCCCCAACACTGCAAAAAAAAAAAAAAAAGTTTGACCCTTCATTAAGATGGGGCTGCAAACAAATTATTTTCTAGAGAGCAACCCAAACACTGAATACAGAATCAGAATTCTCAGCCCAGAAAAAAGTTAACAGGGGAAAAGTCTAGTTTGTTAAAATGAATAGTTGGAATTCCTTCTCCTGACCCTGTCCCCATTCACATTAAGTGTGGCAGATGGTAACAAGAGAAGGGCTTTTAAAAGTGGGAATTACTAGTAAATAAGTTTTAAGGGCTGGGGATGTGGCTCAAGCGGTAGCGCGCTTGCCTGGCATGCGTGCGGCCGGGGTTCAATCCTCAGCACCACATACAAACAAAGATGTTGTGTCTGCTGAAAACTAAAAAATAAATATTAAAATTCTCTCTCTCTCTCTCTTTAAAAAAAAAAGTTTTAATATTTTTCAACCTGCTACAAGCTTTCTCTGTAGTTGTTTGGATTTCCTTTTCTATCCTTGTCACAAGGGTGGAAAGTGCTGGCAACAGGAGACCCTGAAGGTGAATAGGAAGCTGGGGAGCAGGTAAGTATTTGTGTTTTTCATGAGCAGGGCTCGTTTTGTCCCCAGGTGCGGGAGTTTGGTCAATGAGCCCAGCTTCTCTTCCAGGGACCTGTGAGGCCTGTGCCTACAGCTCAGTTAGGCCCCAGCTCCAGGGATATACTAGTGGTGAGCCAGGCTTCCAGGCTGGCATAGAACATGAGTGACATTAAATGTGTCTTGCATTTTACATGTGCAAAATTCAAGTTTATTTTTAAGGTAAAATGAGATTTTTCTGCAGAGTTTTACCTGGGCCATTCTCTAGGCTTTGTTGATTCGTTCTCACTGTTCTTCCCCTGTTCTGGTTCATTCCATTTGTTAGGAGGACTTTGGTGGGAAGCTGGAAAGGAATCCTCTCAGTTTCTTATGTTCTATGAATCAACTTCCAGTGATTTAAGTCAAATGTATGCCTTTGGGAGAGGAATGACTTGCTTGGCAGTTTCCATTCTAGTGGCTGGTAGAAGGCAAGTTTGGACAAAAGGGTTCCCAGGAACATTTGGGCCATCATCCAGCAGGTGCCTGCACCACCTGTTGATGTCACCAAACAGCAGGAAGTCAGAAAGTAGAGGTTAGGAGGAAGGAAGGAGACCTGAAGCTTCCAGAAAGGAAAGTCTGGCAATCCTTGGGCAGCTGTGACAGTTTGTTTCCTTTCCTTGACCCTGCAGGCCCTGGAATGCATTTGGAGTGTTTGAAACCCTCCGCTTATTGCTGGCTTGGCTCCGAATGGCTGGAGCTGAGATCCAGGGAAGGGTAGCTAAGTGCCTTTCTCCCTGATCCCATCTAGAGTTTGGGCAAAGTTGCTCCTAGGCTCCAGGAGCTGCCTGCCTTGGTTCCAAGGCATGAACAGGCACCTCACAACTCCCTACATAAAGAGCCAGTGGACACTGGAGGCTGGAGCCTTGCTTGACCTGTGCAGCAGCGGTCCTGGAGGTGCCCAGCCCTTACAGGGTCCCTGTGCCTGCTGCTGCAGCAGTGGGCCTAGGGAAGGGCTGCCTGCACGCAGATTGATCCACCAGCTGTGATTTGTCATTTCTCCGAGGCAGGCGCTGTTTTCTCTTGCTTCAGGAGGCCCCTTCGACACCTGCTTTATTTTTCTTCCTGCGCTGACGTGACGGGAGACAGGTGTTAAACTACTTAATCACTTTAAAATTGTTTTAATTTTCTGTTTTTTATTGATCTCTCCAGCACCAATTAATCAGCTCACTGGACCAGGCAGTTAGTACATTAAAAATTGTCAGGGAGGCCGTGCATCTTGCAAAATGTCTAAAAAATATTCGGCTAGCTAGCAAATTTTGTTTTCCTTTGGCATGCAACAGTCCTTGGCCCGTGGAACTCCCACTCGGAAAGAGCTTCCTCCTCTGGGGTTCCTATGTTAGGAAGTATTCAGGGTAGAGAAGGAACTCTGGCTTCCTGTAGAGGCACCAGAAGAAGCTAGTACCCTTTTCAGTACCAATTTACCATCTTCCTGCCACATTTGTTCTGTTTCTCAAGCATCTCTGGGTCTCTTTTCCCCTGGGGCATTGGGAATTGTTGTGGAAGGGAGAGCTTGCTCTGCTCCATGCATCCTGACACTAGGAGGGTAGGACATCCTAGCCTACAGCTGCCCTTGTGGCCAAACCCTGTAGTCATATTTCCTCTCCTTGGGACATCAGCACCTTTGTCTGTCCAGCCATGCCAAAGTCACCTCCCCTGGAGCAGGGGCCTTTAATTTGGTAAACTCTATCTGTTGGCAAGCAGCTGTGTGTCCTGCTGCCTCATTGTGTTACCCCAGTGATGGGCCTGAAGCCTTTCTTCAGAATGTTCTGGGCAACTGCACCCCCATGGTCACTATCATCCTGTCCTGTTCTGCAAACACTTGCCACTTGTCTTTTATCACCCCTCTTGCAAATGATTTATTAATTGCTTGGCTGTACTTTCTGAATTAAATATACAGATAGAATAACTCCAGGCTTCAATATCACTTCTTGGGAGCAGAAATTTTTTTTTTCCCATTTTCACCTGGTTTTCTGTCACTTTCCAAGGACAAGCCCCCTTTTTTCTGGGGGGCAAATCAATTTTCATCTTCCAGTCTGCATGGTCTGGGCTGCTGATTCCTTTCCAAAGCATCATCTACCCACTTGCCCTTCTTCCTGCACACCCAGCAACCAGTGCAAATGGGGGAGGATTTTATCCCCTCCCCCATGCCTTTCTGTTCACAGAGGAGCACCCCCAGTCTCTTTCTGGGAAGGTCAGGGTGTGGGTCCGCAATGGACCAAAGCTAGAGAGGGTATGAGGCCCACCCAGGGGCAGGCACTGTGAGCCTTGTATTCTAGCTACCCGGATTTATCTTCCCCCCAGCCCCACCCACTCGGTATTAATCGGTATATGATTGGGCTAGGACATATAATCTAGTATTGATTTTCTCTCTGGACGCCACAGCTTTATTTGCTCACATCTGCCTTGTGTTTAATTGGTACTTTGCTCTGGAAACAAGAGATCTTATCGGCCTGTTTGGTTTCTTTTCCTGGGGCACAGAGGCACGCACACACCCTAACACCCTCTAGCTCACTGGCCTGGCCCTGCCTCTCCCTGACCCTCCCACCCAGAGGCATTCCTGGGGCATGGGGGGAGTAGGAAATGACCCAGAAGGCCTTTCTATACACTTGACCTCACAAGCTATGGCTGATACTTCTTGGTGTAAAAGGTGTGTGTGTGTGTGTGTGTGTGTGTGTGTGTGTGTGTGAGAGAGAGAGAGAGAGAGAGAGAGAGAGAGAGAGAGAGAGATGATTTGTAGGGAGGGAGGTATCTGGCTTTGGAGTTGGACCTGGGTTCAAATCTACTTCCTTCCTGTGTATGGTCTGGAAGCTAATTATTTGCATTTTTCTGCTCTGTAATGTCTCTTCCTTATCTGAGAAAAAGGTAGAACACCTGCTTTGTAAGATTCTTAGAGATTATCTATCCGTGATCACACAAAATGCCTGGTGCTTGGTAGGTTCTCACTAAACAGCAGCTCCTTTGTCAATAATGTTGTCCATTCAGCCTGTGCAGCTGTGCACATTGCCTGCCTGACACAAAAGAACCCTGAGCATGTAGATGAGAAAGAAGGAGCCTGCTGGCCACCTTTGTCCATGAGGCGGAGTCAGTCTTCTTGGAGGCCCAGGCTTGGCTATCACACCTGGCTGCTCCTGCTTTTCAGGATTTTGTTTTTTTCTCCTTGACTCTGGTCTGGCATTTAGGCTGGTCTATCCTGGGCTTTTTGTAGTAAAGGGAAGATGTAAAGGCCAGAGGTAAACACTAATTTCCTATTGACACAACATTAATTCTCTGGCTTGGACAGGTGAATGTGCTTTCACTCACTTTACTAAGATTAATGATGTTTGTTTGCCTGCTAAGAGAGGCCTAATGAGGGGCTTTTGAACACACACCTTCTGGGTTGGCAGTGGGGAAAGGGGCTGACAAACTGCTGGACATGTGCAAGGAAAGCCAGACTTGGTCTACCACTTCCAACATCGCCTTTCCTATTTAAGTCTAGTGTCTTCCCTCCACAGAAACAATAAGAAAGAATTCCTGTTTAGGAATGTGAGCCTGTATCATGCCCTGTAGTGTTACTACCCACAAGGACGCCTTCCCAGCAGACCTGCATATTGAGTTTGAGGGTCGGCCTGCCAGTCACCTGAAACTTTCTTCCTACCCATGGCACAGCGCCCTTGCTCTGTTGGTGCCCAAGGTCATTGTCAAATGTAGAATTGGCCTTTGATTCATTGCTTAGAAAAGAGAAATATTATTAGAGAGGACAGGCCAGAACTTCTGAGGTGGGGCAGCTGGCAGAGGAACATCGGAAGAAGCAAGGCTGCCCCTCCCTGACCTAGGGCAGGAGACTCCTGGGCCTAAGTGATGAGGTAACAAGATGGGAGTCAGAGCAGTGAGTGTTTTGTGACTGTAGATTCAATGCAGCTTAAACAGAGCAAGAATAAGCCTTCAGCTTTGTCACCAGAGATAGTTTGAGGAGGTCTGGGAGAGGGGGACCTTAACTCAGGATGTAGGGTCCTTGACATACATGTTGGAAAAGAATTTCAGCATGCTTCAGATATTGAGGCACGGATATTTATTTAGGAAAGCAACAAGTATACATTCATGGGGAAATGCAGGCTGTCTTGAGAGAGAGACTTGCCTTTGGGGTCTTAAACTTTGAAAGGAAATTTGGAGAGGGATAAATCTGTAGAGATGACATCACATTGGTGATCACAAGTTTATTTATGGTGGTTTGGCAATTCTCAGAATTCTTAGGCCGAAATCTTTTCCATGAGCTGCTTAATAGACAGCATTGGGAAATACCTTATGTTATAGGTTTTGTATCCCCCTTTGCTCAATCTATTAAAAATACATGTGTTAGTGTGATAATTACCAATGCATATGGAAATTTGTATAAGTGGGTAAATTTTTAGTAACTTTAAGGTTGTGAGTGAAGATTTGTAGATTTCTCAGAAGTTTGGGAATGATCTAGGGAAGAATCAACTTGGAGAGTGACAGACAGTGGGAGAGAGAACTGGCTTGGGGAAGAAAGGTATATGGAACTTTAACACAAGGCTTTCAGATTATAATTATAGTCTTTTTTTCTTCTTTCTACTATTTACTTCTTTCATTCTAGCCTGCCCCAATTTGTCCCTTCTCAGCCAAGTAGTACATGGCAGATCATAAAGGAGGTGCTGTGGTTTGGGTAAACGTCCCTCAAAAGTCCAGGCGTTGAGGACTTTGTTCTGGGCCTATGGCAGAAACTTTTAATGATGGGGCCTAGTGGTAGGTTTTAGGTTACTGGGAGTGTGCCCTTGAAGAGACTAGTAGGACCATAACCCTTCCCCTTTCTCTGTTTCTCTAATTCTGTGTTATGGTTTGGATGTGAGGTGTCCCCCAAAAGCTCACATGTGAGACAATGCAAGAAGGTTCAGAGGAGAAACGATTGGGTTGTGAGAGTCTTAACCCAATCAGTGATTTAATTCCCTGGTAGGGATTAACTGAGATGTGTGTGTGTGTATCAACATTGGTTTTATTATTATATTAGACCTTACCACAGGTATCTCAGCCACAGTTGAGGTATCTGGCTGCAGGAAGGCTGCGGGCCCTGTCATGTATCCATCCTTCCTCAGGAAGAGTACCTGGATCCTTCACTGTTTTGCTTCCATCTTGCTGCATTCCGGGGCCATTTGTATTTTTATCATTTGGAGAAGGTAAAGCTGCAGAATTCAATTTAGTTCAGTTGCAAGCAATTCTACAAGGAAAAGGGAGGGTCAAAAGGTGGATTTAAATTAAGTTGGATTTTTAAAATCACTGTTTCCCAAATTTATCCATGCTGGGTGCTCTGGGACCTGGTTAATCAGGCACATTCCATCCCCACCCCTCTCCATCTGAATACCCAAGAAGGTCTGAATATGTAATAAGTCCTATTATCGGGCAAATCTGGGAAACTGCCCAAATGGACATCTCTGCCTGCTCTATCCAGGGATACTGGTAGTCGACTATGAAGACACAGAAACAACACTAAGAAAGAGGATATTTGCTATAAAAATGTACAAAACACATTTGATCATTGTGTCTTTGGTCAGAGGATTTCACCTAGTCTTTTTGTGTCTTCTGTAGACTTGGAGCTTCTATATGCTTGGGTAGTGGACTGAGTCCTGAATTATAGCTGGAAGACATAGGTATCAGCCCTGGTCTCATCTGCTAGAGTTATTGACCTTGGACAGATCTCCTCAGTACTGTAGACCTCGCTTTTTTAAATTGCAAATTGGGGGGAAAAAATCTGATGACTAGTCTGATAATCAAATGCAATAATATGACAAGAATGTATTTCTTATCAAATTTCTAATGTGATTTTTCATAGAAATAGAAAACACAGTTCTGAAATTCACATGGAACACCCCTCCACACACACAAACCAAATAGGTAAGGCAATTATAGCAAAAATGATAAAACTGAAGGTATCATATTACCTGATTTCAAACTATTTTACAAAGTTATGGTAATTAAAACAGCATGATACTGGTATAAAAATAGACACACTGACCAGAATAGACATATTGACCAGAATAGAAAGCCTAGAAATGAACCCATGCACGCACATATGGACAGTTTTCAACAAAGGTGTCAAGAACACACAATAGGAAAGGGACAGTTTCTTTAACAAATGGTGCTGGGAAAACTGGATATCCACATGCATAAGAATGAAGTTGAAATCTTATCTCATACCATGTATAAAAATCAACTAAAAAATGGATTGAAGATTTAAATATAAAATCAGAAATTATCAAATTTCTAGAATAAAATGTAGGGGTAAAACTATATGACATTGATCTGGGCAATGATTTTTTGTTTGTTTTTTTATTTCATTCCCAAAGTGCAGACACAAAAGCAATAAATAAATTAATAAAGCAAAAACAGACAAATGGAACTACATCAAACTAAAAAGTTTTTGCACAGCAAAGTAAACAATGTAAAGAGACAACCTATAGATTGGGAGAAAATATTTTCAGTCCTTACATTTAATAAAGGTTTAATATCCACAATATATAAAGAACCCAAACAATTCAATAGGAAGAAAACAGCCCAATTTAAAACTGGGCAAGGAGCTTGAATAGATGATTCTCAGAGGAAGACACCATCCCCCAGTCCTTATTTTTACTTTTTAAATCTGGTTTTTGTTTGTGTGTGTATGTGTTGTACTGGGGATTTATCCCAAGGTGCTTAACCCCTGAGCCACATCCCTAGGCCTTTTTATTTTTTATTTTGAGATGGGGGCTTGCTATGTTGCTGAGGCTGACCTAGAACTTGTGATCTTCCTGTCTCAGCCTCCTGAATTGTAGGGATTATAGGCATGTGCCACTGAGTCCAGTTCTATGTTTTTAAATCTTTTTTTTTTAAGTGCTGGGGATTGAATCCAGGAGCACTGTTCCATTGAGCTACATTCCCAGCCCTTTTTTAAAAATTTTAATTTTAGTTTTGAGATAAATCTCTATAAATTGCTTACAGCCTCATTAAATTGCTGAGGCTGACCTTGAATTTGTAATCCTCCTGCCTCAGCCTCCCAAATTGCTGGGATTACAGAAGTGCAACACTGGGCCTGGCTATTTAGAAATTTATTCTTTTTCATTTTTTTCTTTTCATTATGATGGTTTTATGGTGGCAAGAGCCCAAGTTCCACCTGAATTAAACTGGGTGACCTAGGGTGAGTTCTCTGTGCCCCAGTGTCCACAGTTGTAAAGTGGGAGTAATGACAGTGGCTACTTCATATGGATTTGTGACTATTAAAGAAGATCCAGAAAGCACCTTGAACAGCTTGTTACAAATGTCTGATTGACCTTCATTGGGTGTAACAGCAGGAGTGACAGTGGACTTGGACGCTGTGACAGCGACAGCAGTGTGGTGCAGCCACAGCATGCTCTTGGAAGACGAGCAGAATCACTGGGACTATTCATGGATCTGGAGTGAGTCAGCCAATTTCTCTGCATCTTCATTTGGAAAACAGGGACACTAATCACCCACAACTGTTGGAAGATAAACCAGTAAAGGGGAGCGAAGCATTTGGAAAGAACCCCTCTCTCAAAATGTGCTGGAGTCTTCCCTGGGCCCTGGACCTCCTGCCTTTTAGGGAACAGATGCCTATTTGGCACTCTGTTTTGATGGCTCACTTCAAGCTCTGGATCCTGGGGATAAGGTGACACAAGGAATCCCTTAGCCTCCTCCCCAGGACCTCTGCCTCTTCTGGGAAATCCTTTCATCTGCCTACCTGTGTCAGATTCCTCCATGAACCCCCCACCCATCCTTGCAGCCAAGTTGAAGTGATGTGATCCCAACAGCAGAATTGCTATATATTTGGTACCATTTTGTTTATCTGAGCATCATCAGGGACAGGGACGTTCAAAGCAAGATACTTTTTCCCATGAAAATCCTTCTCTGGATTAGGCTATGTTCTTTAATTCCTTTCTCCTTGTCAGTTACTGCTGGTGGTCACTGTCCAGTGTCTCTAATCATGGGTCTCTTGGAGTCTTGTCTTCTCCTGACACAGCTCCAGGCCTTACCTGGGAGAGTAGTGAGCGGGCCCTATGATAGCTATTTCCTTATCCTCAGAAGACTCAATCTCCATTATCAATATATACCAGGGCCTCACACATACTAGGCAAGCACTCTACCACTGGACTATATCCTCAGCCCTTTTAAAATTTCTTTAACATAGGATCTTGCTGTCCCAGACTGACCTTGAACTTGTGATCCTCCTGCCTCAGCCTACTGAGTAGCTGGGATTATAGGTGTGCTCTACCACACCTGGCCTCAGAAGATTCTTACTCTGCTTACGGTTGGGTACCAACTGTGTGTTATATGGTCACAGATGCTATATATCTACCTATATCCATCCATATCAGTCTAAAAATTTTTTTTTCTGGTTTTAGGGGTTAAACTCAGGGTCTCTTAAAAGCTAGGCAAGTGATCTACCATTGAAGTACATCCTTAGTCCCAGTCTAACAATTTTGTAATTATGTTCTGAGAAGAGGAGTGCTGTCCACATACAGTCACAGTCATTCACTTTGGATCCCCTCACACTGCAGTGTGAGCACAAACCAGCTGGATCTTGCTAAAATACAGGCTGATTCTAAGATGGGGCTCAAGATATTCTTCATTTCTGATGGGTCCTCACATGAGGCCACTGCTGTGTGTATGGATGATTTCTTTCCATTACAAGGTCTTGAGCAGGGCGTATAGGCCTTGAGGACTTCAGGGGCCAAGCAGGTGATGAAACTGTGGGGAGCACAGGGACTGGACTGGGGAAATGGCAGAAACAGCTCATTGGGCCAGGCTCACCCTACCAAATGGCACACTACAGTTTCTGAATTTGGCCCTGGGAACCTGGTTAGACTTCTTTCCTAGAGTTCAAAATCTTAGCGGTTTTGCTGGGTCATTCATGGAGTCCTTCCACAACCTCCTGAATAGTGGTTGACATGCCAGAGTTGGAGAACTGACAGGGACAGGGAGCTATGACTTTGAATCCACTTATCCTATTCTTGAACAGACCTGTTTAGAACTGCTCTGCTGCTTACCAGTGACGAGAGTTGGAAGAAGGAGAGAGTCGGGTGCACTCCTTTTTAAGTGCCCATACTATCTGATACTTGGTGCATGATTTCATTTGATCTTATCAGTGTTGTAGAACTGATTTACCAGCCTGATTTTATGGATGAGGACAATGGATATAAAGAAGTCAACCTGACTTGGTCACAATGACCCAGTTACTACTTAGTGAAGTCGAGACTTAAACCCAGTACTGTCAGCCTCTGTCTTTAGTCCACTTGTTCTGGGTAATTTATGAAGTTTAGAAATTTATTTGTCATAGTTCTGGAGGCTGGGAAGTCCACGATCAAGGTGTTGGCAGCCTCAGTGTCCAATGAGGGCCTAGTCTCTGCTTCTTAAACCGTACTTTGAATGTTGTGTCCTCACATGACAGAGAAACAGAAGAGCCCAAAAGACCTGACTGCCTCCTGAGGCCCTTTTATGTGGTGACTAATCACATGCATAAGGGTGGAGACTTCATGGCCTAATCACCTCCCAAAGGCCCCACCTCTTCATATTATCACCTTGGAAGTTAAGTTTTAACATATGAATTTTGCAGGGAACACAAACATTCAAATCATAGCAGCTTCCAAAATCTTCTTTGAGTGATACAGAATTGCTGTTCCCGGTCTGTATAAGCCAGGCACACTCATTGGAATCCTACAGAAATCTTTCAGGGTCCTTAAAGTACTTATTCAGGTGCTTAAAGTACTTATTCCATAGTACATACGAGCAAACTGAGGCTCAGAGGTTAAAACCCAATGATACAGACAATTGTGGATCAGTGATCTGAGCCCAGTTCTAACAGACCCCATTGCCCTATGACACATTGCAGAGTTAGTAGTTTTTTGGGGTCAAATCCTTGGGTGGACTGAGTATGAGGAGGAGTTACCAGAAGTGAGATTTCAGTACTTCATCTCTCTTCTGATTGTTGCTGTCAGGATATGGCCATTCCGAAATTGATAAGATATTGACATCTGCCTATTCTCACTGCTGACCTCCTGAGGAAATGTCCTAGAGTCTTCTAATCAGAAAATACAAAAGTGAGAGCTATGGCAAAAAAATCTGTGCTCACAGATTTTTTGAACTTTATTGAGATGCCCATCATAGCAGACTCCACGGCTGTTGAGAGCACAGGAGTCAGTTTCTTTCCCTCATCTCTGAAATGTTCATGATGTGGAAGGAGGAACTACAGGGAGAACAAATTTGTAAAAAGTTCTGGTGTTATTTTGTTGTTGTTGTTGTTGTTGTTCGTTAGTTTGACTCAGAACATACAAGAAGCCATGCCTATCATCAGAGATAAAAAGCAGGGGCTCTCTTATGTCTCTTTATGATAGACAAAGTAAGAGAACCTGTGTTTTCTCCTGCAATACATATACATGTGCACACTCACAGAGGATAAAATATTCCAAATATCCTCAATATTCTGGGTCATTCACCTTGAACTCTACTCCTCCTTCAAGCTTCAAAGCTAGTTTTCATAAGTGTAAGCACAATAATTAGTGAAATGGAGCCAGCGCTTCTTTTCTTCTTGGTGCCTATGTTCTGGCTGCCTGTGAAAGGCAGTTAAAGGGAAGGAGTCAGAAAAGACGGCAGGGAAGGCTGGAGTCTCTTAGCCAAAGGTCCCAGTGGTAAGTGTCCCAGAACTTTGAGACTGAAGGAGGTTTTGTTTAGCTCAGCAAACATATCCTGGGAAAATCTTTCCCCAGACTTGTTTTAATACTGACCCTAAATGACTTGAATCAGATGTGCACGCATTATGATTATTATAGAGTAGTTAAGATGATAGTATGCTTACGGAAATGCAACAAACACATTTTTGTTTCTTGTAACTTTCATTTTCCTCCATACCTGCTTCATGATTTCATACCTGGATGTCAACAGCCTCCCCCAGCCTCAGTCAGGGTTGTGCATTGCCTGGATCCCACTGAGTTTTCTCTTCTTTAAGACCTGTGATGAGTCTTAGCATCCTCTCTGGCTGACATCCCTCCTATTGCAGCTACAGTAGGACCTCCCTCCAGAAGACTGTGTCAGCAAAGAGCTTCTCATTGGGGTCTGTGGTGGCCCAGCCTACTCTGGCCAGGAAAAGTATACTGAGCTAGGCTCCTCTCCTATAAGTGCCATTCTGTCTCACTTGATGAAGGGAGACACTGATTCCTGAGCAGGTAGTGTTGTCAGGGATAAAGTTTAGAGGCTAAAAACAATCTATGTTTTCTTGTCATATTCCCTCTGTTTTCTGGAACCATTAAGGATGTCAGAGGGCCTTGGAATCATCTCTGAGTTTGCTTCTTCTGTGAGCTGGTTTAGGAACTTTCTGAGCCTCAGTTTTCTCATGCATGCATCATATTTACCTTGCATATATTTACCTTCCAAGTTTCTTGTGGGGTCAAGGGCAAGATACCCAGACAGTCTACTCTACCAGGGAGAAATTAGCAGGTGTCTAGTTAATGTTAGTGCTTCTAGGCTCTCCCCCACTGTCTTTTCCTTCTGGAACCTGATTCTCCCACAGATAATTTCCCCCACCAGAAACAGAAATTCCTGGAGGTCAGAGAACCCCACTTAATTAGTCAAGGGTTTATCAGCACCCAGGACAGTCCCTGCATGTACCAGAGAGATGGAGATTTCAAATTGACCCCAGTCATGAAACTTTCAGTGGCAGACCCAGAGTACTGACTCCTCCTGGGATCCAAGCCACTACCTCCCTCATTTCCTGTCTGGGACCCCACCACCAGTATACAGTTGCCCATTCTTTTCACAGAAACACATGAGCCATGGGAAGTTTCTGGGACTTTTATTTATACTCTTTTCATTTTTTTTTAAAGCCAGTGAGAATGGGCAAACTCTTGGTCCCTTCTGGGCTGCACTCCTCCACGGCCAGCCCTACCAGCCTCCCTCAGCCCACCCTCTCCTGCCTGCCAGTAAGTAGTTCAACATCACTGGGGTGAAAAAACACCACCCTGTAAGCTAGTGCCCTCTGGTGGCTGCAGCTCCAGGACCAGGCTACAGGGTGATCCCAGGAATGGCAAAGCAGGGGATTCCCAGCATGCTGTTGGCTCAGCCCCTCCCAGCACCTTTCCCTGCCTTGGAGGCTCTCCCTCTCCCTGCCTGGGTGCCCCTTTTGGAGGAGCAGGGGTTTCTGAAGTCCTTTCCAGCCCTTCCTTTCCTCTTCTGCTGAGATGGTCCTGACCTTGGGCAGTGTGAATGCCGGGTGGCTCTCAGGTGCAGCTTTGCACTAGGATTTTCTCATCTCTTCTCAGCCTCTGCTTGCAATCTCCTCTTTCCCAGCCAGGGTCAGTGTCCAAGATCTGACTTGGGAGAAAAGTGGAGACAAGAGGCCAGAAAGATCCCTGCCACTTAGAGGATCTGAGGGGATCCTTGAGTTTGGGTGTCAGGGGTGTGTTTATTCATTGCAGGACCCACTTCCTCTCCCTTAGGATTGGCTTGGGCCTCTAAAGTGGGTCTTTCCTGGGCAGAGGTTGTACCTAGAATATGTACCCAGATATGCCAACTCCATATTTTCTTCTGCGGTCAGCCAGCAGTTGACCTGGACCCAGTATTCTGATCTCCTCACTCCTCAGCCAGCTACCTCCTTCGGGAAAGGGCCCCCAAAGCTGAATCACAGTGGCGTGCCTGGGCTGTAGAGCCTGGTCATTTTGATATCCCTGTGCCATTAAAAATCTGCAGAATTGGAAAAGGTGCAAGACGGCGGAGAGGTTTGCAGGTGTTTAGAGGTGTGCATCTCCCTCCTCCCTCAGCTGGACTGGCCATTCCCCCTGACTCCTCTTCCTCCCCTCCTTCTACCTTTCTCCTCTTCTTCCTCCCTTCTTCCCCCCTTCTCTTTCTTCTCCTCCCTTCCTCCTCCTCTTCCTTCCCTTCTCTTCCATCCCCCTCTGCCTCCTGTTCCCCAGGCACGTGGGGAAGGGGAGGCTGGCCCTGGCCTGGTGGCCCACGGCTGCCCGGGACCTCGTGCGCGGCGGGGGGCGGGCTGGCGGAGGGGCTGGGGCAGGCGGGCGTCAGACGCTGTGTGCGCCCAGGCTGAGCACCGAGAAGGCGGCGCGGTGCTTGCGGAGCAGCAGCCGAATCTTCTCGTCGTCGGAGTCGGGGTCCAGCGGCTTGTTGTACTCGTCGTCCTCGTTCTCCGAGGTCGCGCGGTCCCCGCCCGCGCCGGCACCCGCCGGGGCCCGCGGCGTGGAGGACGAGGGCTCCAGCGCACTCTTCTTCCTCCACTTGGTCCTCCGGTTCTGGAACCACACCTGGGGTAAGAGAGACTCTGAGGACCACGCACGCACCGCGCACACGGGCGGCTTTGTAAGAGGACAGCTCCACTCCGCAGAAAGCGCTGTCATCCTTATTTTTGTAGGAAAATAAATGGCTCGATTTTGGAGTGAACTGTAATAGCCACGTTACTGGGGAATGAGGGCAATAAAATAAAAGAACACCCCTGCAGATCTGGTGCAACCCTCCCTGCAAGTGCAGTTTCCTTCTCTTTTGCCATCTGATGCACTTGGTGGGAGATGCTGAAATACCAGGGTAGAAAGGGGTTAGTCCAGGTCTGGGCACTTCACTAGGTGTTGAAGAGTTGTTCTTGGGATGGGAGTGTGGCTCAGTGTAGAGCCTAAACACCTGGGTTCAACCCCAGGCCCCAGGACCTAAAAAAACAAAACAAAACAAACAAACAACAACAACAACAACAACAACAAACCCCTCTCTTCTTTAAGCTTCTTAGACTTTCACTGAACTTCATGAATAATTTCTCCCAAATTAGAACAGTAACATGTACATTGTTTGGTGTAAAGATTGAAGATACCTAAAGAGGCAGAACTATACCTAAGAGGGGCCCAGATCATTTCCTTCCATTTCCATTCATCAGCTTTCACTCTCCAGCAGGGCAAATATTTGTCTGAACAGGTGGTCCCAGAGGCTGGCAGCAAAGCCCAGACCTAGGGTCCAGTCTGCCTCTGGTACTTGCGAGAACCTGACTGCTTCATTAAGCTAGGCAGGTCTGGCGCAGCTCAAAGCTTTCTTCTTTGGTGTCCCCACCCAAAATCTCTGGGGAGAGCTGTAATGTCAAAGTTGAGAAAGTTGCCCCCAGCAGTCTGAGGAGGGAGAAGCAGATCTTTGGAGGCCTGTTTAGGAGGCTATTTCACGCTCCCCGTGGTAGGAAGTACCAGAGCATATCTACCCTCCCTAAGTTTCATACATCTGCTATCCCATCCCATCTTCTTTTGGACCGGTGAGTAGCAAAAGGTTTTTTTCTTTCTTGAAAGATAATTAAGCCAAGTCCAGCTCCTTTGAGAGATCAAGAGGAATCCAGATTTAATTTGGCCCAGTGGCTGCCATTTGTGCTTGGGTTTCCTGGTTCAGACAGTGGAAGAGGGGAAGGCCTGAGGTTGGAGTCCCATTCCCAGCTCTGCCCTTACCAACCAGGAGACCTTGAGCAAGAGGGTCAACTGAGATTGTTTCTTCATCTGTCGAATTAATAATAATTAAATGAACTACATAAGAAGCATTCAGCATCGGGTTCAGTAGATGACAGCCATTTATTTTGTTGTTAATTATTGTAATCTCTAAGGTTAGATGGGCAAGTAGTTCCCAAACACCAGGACAGCCTCCCTCTGAGGGGCTGGGATTTATTGGGAAACTGTGGCTACCTCCCTCCCACGCAGGGCATCCTGTCCTGGCAGGTGCCCTCACTGCAAGGCAGTTGCCTTCACCCACACAGACTCACCTTGACCTGCGACTCAGTCATGCCCAGTGAGTATGCCAGCCTTGCTCTCTCAGGACCAGCCAAGTACTTGGTCTGCTCGAAGGTTTTCTCCAGGGCAAAGATTTGGTGCCCTGTGAATGTGGGCCGGGTATGCTTTTTCTTGTGGATGCTGTCACTCAGGGGGTCTGGGGCTGGTAGGAGGAAGGGAAGTGGGATTAGAAGGATGAAGGGGCACCTGGGTACCATGCACTGCCTGCAGGATGCCAGCCCTGCCCTACCTCTCCTATAGGGTGAGCTCCCTCCTATGGAGAAGCCATTGAGGTTGCTGAAGCATCATGATGCCTATCACTTCAGCCACATTACTAACATTTCAGATAACAATGACTGTGACCTCTACCATGTCAGGGTGGGTGGCAGCCCCAGAGGGCAGTTGCCCCAGGTTATACCTATTTAGGATCAACAGGGCTTAGAACAGGTTCTCCTGCCTTTTTGTCTAATGTTCTCTCTACTCAATGATGCTGACTTCTTCCAAAGGACAATAGGAGTTTCCTCTCTGTCACAAGACACCAAGACAAGGATGTTCCTTCAGGTCACCAAGACAAGGCCCCAGGAACCTGTGGATTTCTCTCCATTTTCTTGCTTCTGGGCTGCAATTCCTCAGATCCCTTGAAAAACAAGGAGGGAAAGCCTCCAATCCCAGTGTGCTACTCCCCCATGTCACCAGGCCTGAAGATCACACGGCTACAGTGACACTGGAGGCATGGAGGCTGGAGATCCCCACCCCAGCCAGGGCTGCGTGCTCAGGGGCAGTAGGGTTCAGAGGAAACAGAATCACCAGGTGTTAGGCCTTGGTCAGGACAATCTGACAATCCATGTCCCATCTCCTTTTTTTATAGGTGGAGAGACTGAGGCACAGAAAGAGGAAGAGACCTCCTGAGAGACCATCATCTTCAGTCCTGGCTCCCTTTGACTTAATTTGGTCACTGATCTTCTTTGCTATTTTCCTGTGTACATGCATTCAGGATAGAAGAGTTGGGGTGTGGAGTAGGGTGGGGAAGGATGATGGAGGTCAGGGAGGGGCGACTTGAGGCTTAAAGTATCCAAAAAGCTGGGCTGTAAAAGAGATGAGGTCTCTATCCTCATAAAAATCCCTAAGTGTCAGGTTGAGGGAGGCACAGGCTGTCAGGCAGTGAGGCTCCAAGCAGTGTGGCAGAGGGGAGGCTGCGCTTAGGGAGTTTCCATGGTTGATCTCATACCCACATTTCAGTGGGGGAGCCTAGAGAGCAGACAAAAATGGAGGCTCCCTCTGCCTGCCTTCCAGGTGGGTGAGCCTTACCTGCCTGTACATGCCACTGCTACCTCCACTAGTCCCTGACATACATCACAGGCCCCCTGGACTAGTTCTCTAAAAACTGAGACTCAGGCATGGGTGAGCTGAGGAGAGTCCCTCCAGCAACCAGGGCAAGTTCAATTTGGCTCAGCCAGTGCTCTGATGGCTGGATTGTCGCTGCTACTATTGCTATAAACCCTGAGAAGGAAGGTGGAAAATGAGCCATCTCACTCACAGGCAGGGGCTTGAGGGGGTCAGAATGCATTCAGTGTCCCCAAACATGCCAGGCATGAGCTGGCTCTTTGGGAATGTGACTCAGTGGCAGATTTCCTTCACTGGTGGTACTGTTTGCCTGCTTTGGGGATGAAGAAGCAGTGGCAAGGCTCTGGCCAGAAGCAAGATGAGCTGCCACCAGCTGTGGAGATAGCTCAGTGGTAGAGCACTTACCTAGCATGTGGGAGGCACTGGGTTTGATCCTCAGCACCGCATAAAAATAAGTAAGTAAAGTATTGTGTCCAACTACAACAACAACAATAATAATAATAATGATGAGCTGCCATTTGGACATTGTGGAGGGTAGAGGTGGGCAGTTTGGGCTTTTCTGGGCCTGGAAGTCCCAGGTTCCCTGGGACGGCATCTGAGGTGGCAATAGGTAAGGATGGGAGTCAGACATCTGTGTCTAAGCAAAGCTGGGGTTGGAGCCAGAGAGGGTAAGTTCAGTCCTGCACCAAGCTGAGAAAATGGACCCAGGCAACTGCGCTGGGCTATCTAATGGCGGCTGAGGTGAGGTGGGTAAGGGTGGGCAGGGTGAGTTCCCTGTCTCCTACCTCTTCCTCCTCCTCCCCTGAGTCTGGCTGGCTCTGGGTGGGCTGGGCTGGGGGTGAAGGTTTGCCTTCTACTCACTGTTGCTGCACTGCCGCCCGCCTCGCCAGTCCTGTCCTGTGTCCGCCCAGCAGTTCCGGGTCCGGGTAGAGTACTCGTTCCCAGCCTTGGAAAAATTCCCCACCTGGGGGCCATAGTAGACCCCCTGGGAGCCCAGTCCACTGAAGCCTGCCACGTGGGGGTAGCCGGAGAGGAGGCTGCTGTTCGGTGTGGCCACAGGCCTGCTCAGGATGTCTGTGATCCCATGGGGGGTCCCGGCGGCCAGCTGGGGGCCCAACCCTGGAGGGCTGAGCTTGTAGAAGGAGTTCTGCATGGAGTACTGGCACACCGGGGCCTTCATCTCTGAGAACTGCGCCAAAGGCGTGTTGTTCAACAGGAATGTCCCCTGCAGGTTGGACTCCATGATCTCCGGGTCAAGCAGCGGGAGAGTGAGAAGCCCAAGTCCAGGCCCCTAAAGCCAGAGACCCCAGATTCTGGCCCAGAATCTCATGGCAGGTTTGGAGAGTCAGAAGCAGCCCCAAGCCTCTGACTGCCCCCCACCTACAGCATCTGGTCCAGCCCTTCACCAGGGACTGGCACCCACGTCAGCTGCTCGGAAGTCAGGTGCCACTAGGGCAGGTGGGGGCTTCCCCAGCGCACCTTTCCTCTCGGCCCGTCCTGTTGGAGAAGGGTGCTCCTCACAGCTCAGCACAGCCCCCTCCTCAGCCTCCGAGTCTGGGGACCCTCCATGAGAAGTTTTAAGTTCAGAGAAGGGACATTTCCCTGATAAAGATATGGCCCATTAGAATACAGACTGGAGACTGGCTGAGCTGTGAGAGCTGTGCCGCCATTGGTGGAGGCAACACGGGCCTCACATTGGCTTTTGCTAGACAAATTGCACTTTGAAAGATTGACTGTAAAATCAGCCTCTGTGTGTGTGTGTGTGTGTGTGTGTGTGTGTGTGAGAGAGAGAGAGAGAGAGAGAGAGAGAGAGAGAGAGAATTAGTTCTAGACGCTCTTGTTCATCATTAGAGATTCCACCTGATTCCCCCAAGTCCAGCATCTAGGAAAAGGTGGGTATCTGGGAGGTGTCTGGAGGTTCCTGAGGCAGCTGGAAGTCACAGTTCCTGCAGCTGCCCTCCTGAGAGTGAGGAGACTGGGCTCAGAGGTCACATTCCTGAGCTGCTCCTGCCCCTTTATCTGCTGATGTCCAGTCTATGCAGGAGAACCGACTGCTTCCCTTTCCTCCTTGGTGCTGGGACAGGGTAAGTGCAGAGGCTGGGAAATGTCTGCTTTCTTGCGGGGAAGAAAATGCCTGTGAGTATTTTAGAGCCTGATGGGCAGATTGGATCGGGGGTGGGTAGTGGGTAGCTCTCAGGGTAGTGGGTTTGTGCATTTTCCACTGAAGCTGAAAAGGTGGTGGTACACATGTGTGTTCTCACCTCTGTCTCTGGACAGCCTTCCCTGATCCCCTCCACCAGGATCTCTTCCTCATTTGTGTCTCTGCTAGAGCAATAGCCACATTCCATCTCACTTGGTGTCTGGGTTTGAAATCTCTGATGCTGAGATGTCCCCTGCTTCCGTGGTGGAGCCATGTGTCAAACATTCGGTTGGGATTCAGTTGGGACTCAGTAAATATTTGATTCATGGAACTGGATTAAATCTCAGTGCACCCATATGCTTTTTTTCCCCCTTCTTCCTTGAGTATTTATACTGTATGAGGCTCTACTGGGGCAATCTCTCATTTTACAAACAAGGAAATTGAGGTGCAGACAAGGAAATTGAAGTGCAGAGGAATCAGAGCCCACTTTCCAGGAAACAAGTTTATTCCTGGTTTGGGCAGCATTCTTTTTTTTATATTTTAGTTTTTTAGGTGGACACAATATCTATTTTATTTTTATGTGGTGCTGAGAATCGAACCCAGTGCCTCATGCATCCTAGGCAAGGCGCTACCACTTGAGCCACATCCCCAGCCCCTGGGCAGCATTCTTTCCTGAATGCTATTCTCTAAGAAGAACCAGTCTGCTACTTGTCTGAAAATGCAAAATGACAGAAAAACTAGTGACTGTCAGATGAACTTCTGCCCTCCCTCTGCCTGGAAGTCCCCAAGCCCTTGCTGACCAGTCCATGGGCTCTGCAGAGTTCACTCTCTTATCACTTATGGTCTGTGCTCATGAGGAACTATAGGTACCCCTTTGCTGGCCTTCTGTTAGTTTCCAGTAGAAGGCAGAGGGTCCAGGGCTGGGGAGGGCAAGACTCTCTGAGCCACTCTCTGTAGCACATATTTCAGTTAATTTAAGGAAGACCTTATAAAGGGTGTGAGATGATTTTTCTATAAATTTGAATTATAAACAAGAAAAATGGTTCTTCTCCTCCTTCTTCTTTTTTTCTTTTTTCTTTCTTTCTTTTTTTTTTTTTGGATGATACTGAGAGTTGAACCAAGGTGTACTTTAGCATTGAATTATATCCCCAGCCCTTTCTTTCTTTATTTTTACATGTAGGTGTAACTCCCCAGCCCTCTCCCTCCCCCTCCCTTTTTATTTTTTGAGACAGAGTCTTGCTAAGTTGCCCAAGCTTGCAATTCTCCTGCCTCTGCCTCCTGAGTCTCTGGGATTACAGGTATACACAGCCAGGTCCAGTAAGAAAGATAAGTTCTTATTCATCTAAGTTGGCTTTTCTACTAGGCCGCTCTCTACCATCATTTTGGAAGTTAGTTCTGATTCCCAGGGATGCCCACAGGATCCCACCCATGCAACTGTGATTCTGAAACCTTTTATAAAAGCCTTCTGGGTAATATAAATGCACAGCAATAAGGGTCTCATTGTTCTGGGTGGCCTTTCAGATTCCAAGAGTTCTTTTTGGGGTGGAGCAAGAGCTGGGGATGCTCCAGGGACCTTGGAACTGTGAATTATTCATCCCCTAATAATGAGACCTTACCAAGAAAGAAGTCTTCTACAAATTTTGATTCTTATTTAATGCTAAGACTAAAGGTCCAAAACTCCAGGATGACAAACTGAAGAGACTTTAGCAACTGCTGAATTCATTCCATTTGATCCATGAGGAACTGAGGCCAGAGTGGTGACCAACCTTGCATAAAGTATTAGAAACTAGATAGAAACAGGGCCATATCCTCTCTATAGCAAGGGTTGGTTCTGGAACGTTTAATGCCATGGGGCGCAGGACCAGATGCCTTCACAGGAAGAACTAGAATGTCACTCAGTGTATACTAGCCCTGGGCCTGGACTGGCCATATCCTGGTAGTTTGTGGAGTCCCTTACCAGACCTCCAACTTCTCCCCATTTCATGGTAGCCTTTAGGCTATCCTTTCTCTGGGGGTTTCTCCCTGGGTGGGCAGTTTAAATTAAGGAGCTGTCCAAGCTTTCAGGAAGAATTGGTGGACCCCTCTTTGGGGTTCAGGCTTCTGATCCCACCTATTGACCCCTCTACACCCCAACCCAGGCTTTACTCTTGCCCCAGCACAAGTCCCAAAGAGGAGCCAGGAAGCAGAGATGGAGCCCTGTGTCATGAGTCAATTTCTTTATTAATTTTGACATCTGTTCAGCTGGTGTAGGGAGAATGGTCTATACATCAGAGTGGGGGGGGGGCATACTCTCCCAGTAACAGAGCATGGGAGAGTCAAGAAATGATTTGTTTTTCATAACAATTAAAAAAATCAAGGTAATTTCAAAACTTCTAAAAAGCGTCTAATGTGCAGACTGCAGCATTCTCTAGGCATCATGTGGAGACCCCAAACTCCTCCCCTAAACAGCTCCTACTAGCAGCGGGAGCGTGCAGCCATGCCACCGAGGGCCTGGGGCCGGCGGGCCAAGCAGCCATGCCAGACGGAGCGGAAGGTGCCAAAGCAGAGCCTGGAGCCGCGGGGCCCACGCGGGGCGCTAAGAGGGGCTACTGGGTTCAGCTGCAGCGGCGACCTGGGAGAGGAAGGGACAGGATCGAGGCGGAGGAGGCAAGCCCTGCGCCTGTCTTCCTTGAGCCTTCACGGAATCGGTCCCTGGCCGCGCTGCCTGGCCTCTCCTGCCGCAGGCCGGGAGCCGGGGCGCCTCTGCTTCGCGGCGCGGCGCGGCGCGGCCCGGCGCTGCGGCGGGGCGGGGCGTTGGCGGCCACCGCTGCGCCCCGTGCCCGCGTCCGAGCAGCGTTGGGTCTCGCACCATGCAAGAGGGGGCTGCGAGCCTGCAGCTGCTCAGACGCAGCTCTCGGCGAGAACTGGGGCCAGGAGTTGGCACTTCCTCTCCCCTGCCCGCCCCACTGGGAGAGCAAAAGCAAACCCCGCCCCGGACGGACCGGAGTGCCTCGGCCCGTCCGGGACGCGGCCCTCGAGTCGACCGCACTTGGCCCGGGTAGGGCACCACCGGGCCAGACGGCGGAGGCCCGGTTGTCCCCGTTCCGCCCGAGACCTTTGCCGTCTGTCTCCAGAGCCTTGGGGTCTCTGACATTGAGGGCGCTTCTGTGCTACTTGGAAGGTTTAAATGTGTCCAGAGGACACCTTCGGAGAGAGGCAGGGGAGGAAGGTGACTGGACATCCGCCACAGTGGCTCTTTGAGAGAAGAGCCTATCAGAGTCTCTCTCCTGGCCCTAGAGGGCGCCCGCCCGGGCAAGGACGGGGCCGGATTGTGCTGATTCGGGCCTCCCTCTGCCGGAGGCTCTAGTATAACTTTAAGGCTCTTCCCTGATGGCACCGAGGCGAGGAACAGCCAGCTGTCGATTTCCTTCCTGCCCTGACCCAGAGCCTGGCTTTGAAGGGTCTCTTGGCCAGCCCGGGGTCTCTTGGTGGTCAGCAGCTCCATCCTCCTTCGGCTCTCCTCCCACTGGGCACGTGGTCAGGAGCCTTGCAAAGGGGAGGCATTGGGGCTGGCCAGCCTGGAACCTAGAGCCTGTACCCCCAGCCTGCGGGCTGCCTGGACTTCGAGCACCAAGTTGGCTCTGGGAGACCTTAGGGTGGCCTGACATCTAGAACTGGCAGATACATTCACTAGCCCTACTTCCTTCCTTCCTCTTTCACTGAAAGACAGCCTGTAGCTCCTTCTCCCGCAGCCTGGAGAAGTCCTCAGGAGCTGAGCTGTTAGTGCTTGGTACATACTGCTAAAGTGTTTCTATTGGTTTGCATAGTATTTATTGTTTTTCATATACACAAGGCTGATTACTGTACAGTTTACACTTTGAACACAGACTATGATAGAAGTGCTTGAAGATATAGAAAACCTCTTCTCTATTGGACATGCTGGTGCGACCCTGGGGCAGCCACTGGCCCTTCCCCAGCTGAGACCTTTAGGATGGGTCACTGGCTCCCTTTGAGCCCTATAGCTAAGCCTGGGGTCCTCGCCTCCAATTCTTAAGTCCCTAACACAAGGAACCCTGAATGCACTCTCAAGGTGATGATTTTCCATTGGAAGATGATTAATATTGAAACTGGCAGAGAGAGAGAGAGAGAGAGAGAGAGAGAGAGAGAGAGAGAGAGAGAGAACATAAAAAAAAATCCAGTTTATCCATAGGAGATTCTATACAGCTTCAGAGGTCACAGTAAAATCAGTGTGTAGACAGAGTGAAGAGGAGGGGTGTGTGTGTGTGTGTGTGTGTCCCCTGAATGTCATGGAGAGCATTCTGGAAGGAGCAATCCACTGGGGAGTAGAGGGGTTGTCATGAATGGAATGGAGGTGGTGTGTGCAGGTGGGGATGGTTAGCAGATGAGGCCATGGGCTGAAGATACTAAACTGATTTCATGCCTAGTTTTCTTATTTCTTCTCCCCCCCCCCTCTTTTTTTTCCTTTCCAAAAAGCCCACATGGATTTCTCACAGATGAGGTTGGGGGAAAAAAAATACCCTGTACGAAGTCAAAATCAAAACAATTTTTTTAAAAAACAAAAACAAAAACCATCCCCAGCCACAAAAGAGCCCTTTTTCACGTTTGCATCCATATGCTCTCTCTTGTACTTGTTTTCTGTCCCCTCTCGCTGCTTTTGCCCTGATTCCCGACAGAGATCCGTAGTCGACGGAGGCAGGATTGAAGACTGTAGGTCATGCGTCTACAGTCAGTCAGTCGTTCATGCGAATAGGAGACTAAAGGAAGTCCCTTACAGAGATCGTGCTGTGAGCCTAGAGGAACATGTGCAGCGCTTCTGTAGCCCTCCGGTCCAGCTCTCCTCCTGTGTGCATGGCAGAGTGTGTGGAGTTCAGGGGTTGGGTGTTGAGGTGTGATCCTGAGAGACACAAAGAAAGAAGGAGTCACTTAGAATTTAAAGGTGCAACTCCCAGCAACAACTCCAAACACAGAGTTTTTTGCCGGCTACTCAGATAGGGTCTGATTCAGGGAAAGTAGACTCCCCAAGCAAGGCGATAAGCAGTGAGCTGTTGTGCTTAGGGACTTTGAACTTCCAGGAATACTGTCCACCCTTCCCCGGGGAAGGCAGTCTCTCCGCACCACCCAAGTTTCCACTGGTTTCTTGCACAGTGGGTGAGTTTCCTGGGAAATCTGCATGGGGCAGGGAGGGTGCTGTGCTGCGTGCTCCCGAAGGGGTGCCTTAAGGCTCCCATACCTGTGCAGCCACCTGGGGAGAAATCACTCAGTAGATCGACTCTCCTCTCTGCTGAAGTTCCGCCCCCCTCCCCTAGACCTGTCCTGCACAAAGCCTTCCTGAGAACTGCAGCTGCTCCTGGCTCTGGAAGCTCTTCCCTGCTCATAGCTACTTTTCATTTAAGAGTCTACAAAGTATAGTGATTAGGAGTAGGAACTCCTCAGCCAGATTGCCCAGTTACTTGGTGCCTGACCTTGGTTAAGTTACTTACCTGCTCTGTGACTCAATTTCTTCAGCTGTAAAATGAGGACAGTAATAGGACCTATCTTATTAGATCATTGTGATGTTTAAAAGAACTAATAAATAAATAAATAAATTCCTTAGGACTGAGCATTGCATGCATGTAAACTTGTTATTGGGTTCTCTGGAAATGCTACTGTTATTGTTGTTCTTTGTTTTTGTTTTTCTTTTTTTTTGGGGGGGGGGAGGGGTGGTACCAGAAATTGAACCCAGGGGCTCTGAACCACTGAGCCACATCCCCAGCCTCCCCCAACCTTTTAAAATATTTTTTTAGTTGTCGTTGGACCTTTATTTTACTTATTTATATGTGGTGCTGAGAATTGAACCCAGTGCCTCTCGCATGCTAGGCAAGCGCTTTACCTAGCCCTTTTTAATTTTTATTTTGAGATTAGGTCTCACTAAATTTCATAGAGCCTCACTAAGTTGTTGAGGCTGACCTCAAACTTGTGATCCTCCTGTCTCAGCCTCTTGAGCCATTGGGATTACAAGCCACCATGCCCTGCTGTTGACTTTTCTTTTAAACATCTGTGTTATTTCCCTGGCTGGATTATAAACACTTCAGGGGCAGGAGCCTCTACCTAGAGTTTCCTATAGTAAGCATTCTTTGAACAAGAGACAAAGTGAAATCTGGAGCTCAGGAAAGACCCATTTATGGCTCAGGCCCTCGGCAGAGGAGAAAGTTAAAGCCTTGGAGATCACTGTGGTATAACTACCCATTTCATTTTTGGGTAAAGTGAGACTCAAGGGGAGCAGAGATAGGGCCAACTGGAGCAAGCAGCAGCACAGGGTGGGAGAGCACACGAGCTTCATCTCTGCAGCTGTTCCCCTGGGAAGGAATCACCCTTTCAAAACTTAGAAAACAGCTCCCTTCATTCTGTGTGGTTGTGCCAGCCTTGTTCCTTCTCTTATTTTCTCTCTGCACTGTAGCACCTGTCCCCACCCCTACCCATTGCTTGTGGCTCTTTTTTCTCTCCCTTATACCCTAACTCTAATGTCCCTGCAGTGGCTGGCTATGAGGGTAGACTCATACCTCCTGCATACCTCCACTTTACCTCCCCCACTCCTCCTATCCAGACTACTGACTAATTTTAAACTTATTAAACTATTCTACTGTCAGTGTTAATGCAAGTCTTGCAACCACATTGTCTGAATGTACAAGTATCCCCTAAAAAGAAAAACATCCAAAGGCAGTAGTCTCTTTCCTCCTTCAGCTTTGCAGAGAGCTCTACAAGGGAGAGTCAGGCCTGTACAAGAGGGGTGCCAAGAAACACCAGAACCCTGCTCACGTTCCTGTTAATGCAGAGGCTATAGAGTTGCTTCTACTCCACTCCTTCCAGCTGTCTGGCTCCACACAGTCCCTACAGCAGCACTGAAAACCCTAATACTTGGACCTAAATACAAAGAAAAACCCAACACCTGCTACTATCTGCCCCAAACAATCATGCCTTGACTAAACAGCAATTTTTCAGCTTCTACACACTGCCAGGAAACTCCCTCACCCTGCCAGGCCTCCAACGCAAAAGCCTTCCCAAGGTTGGGAGTGATGTGGGGGAATCAGAATGAGTGGCTTAGTCCATTAAGTTCTACCCTTTGAGGGAGGGGGTTCCACATTTTTAATTGAACTATAACCATAATTTGTCTCAGGTCACATTTTAGACACGAAGTTACAACAGTTTACTTCACTTCTAGGAAGTTTGGCAAAGAGAATTAAAAAAAGAGTCATAATAATTTAATATTCAATATAAATAAAAAATCACTTGAGCAACTTGAGGGACAGAATCCTGAGTTCTAGAATTATAATTCACCAATACTGGGTGGGGCAGGACTCACAGATATCTTTTTTTTTTTTGCTGCTGCTGGGCTTAGTACCCAGGGCCTGATACATGTCAGGCAAGTGTTCTACCACTGAGCTACACCCCCAACCCCAAAACATATGTTTTAACAAGATTCTTGGATGACTGCAATACAGGGAAGTGGATGGCACTTTGAGAAAGAGTATAGTAGAACTTGCCAATTTATAAAGCCCTTTCATAAACATGAACTCATCCATCACCATAGACATCCTGGGAGGAAAAATATCGGCATTATTGCTTCTTTATAGATAAAGAACCTGAGGCTTAGGAAGGTCAATTGACTTGCCCTGAGGCATATTACAAATAAAATCCGCCATTGATTGAGTGCCAGAGTATGTTCTTATTTACTCTTTACATAGCTTTCCCCCTTATTTGTAAACCTTTGTATGTTATTGTTGTTTCATTTTATTGTTTTTTTTTTTTTTTTTTTTTTTTGCAGGGTGTGTCTGGGGATCAAACCTAGGACCTTGTACATGATAAGCATATTCTACCACTCAACTGCATGTCCATCCTTGGAAATTTCCTCTTCTTCTTCTTCTTTTTTTTTTTTTTAAATTGAAGTGTAACTCATTTTCAGAAGGGACTATTTTCATCTTCTTTTGAGGAGTCTGAAACTCCAGGTAGTTAAATGACCTGTTTAAGGTAAACAGGAGGAGCCAGGCCTTGAATCTAGACTCCCAAACTCCAGTTTTCACTCTCTGAAACAAACAGAGCTGATTCACTATTCACTATTCACATGTTTGTAATCACTGAATTAGTGAATGCTGAACCATCGTTCTTAAAGGAAATACAAGCCTCTGGTCACATTTTCATTGACCAATAAACATATAACCCTATTTTATGTGGGATCTGTTCAAAGACACCTTATTAATATATATGGCTGATTCATTCACACTGACCTCACCATCAATAGCACTATAACTGGTTTCTTCACGAAGTTTCTTACTCTCCTTCTGGTACAGGAGATTCAACCCAGGATTGCTCTACCACTGAGCTATATCCTCATCCCTTTTTATTTTTTTATTTTGAGATAGGGTCTTGCTAAGTTGCCCAGGCAGGCCTTCACCTTGTGATCTTCCTGCCTCAGCTTCCCAGGTCACTGGGATTATAGGTATGTGCCACTGCACCGGCTCCTGAAGCTTCTCTAAAATGTATTATCTCTGGAAGGCACATCACAGCCTCTTTGCATTTACAAACACTAGAAAGCCTTTTAGCATTGCCCTGGAAGAATATTTTAAACAGGAAAGTCACCAAAAAACCCACAGAAATGCATCAAACATGGCACCAAATAGACCAATAAAAGGATGCTTGTTTGAACTGTGAGAGCTGAAATAAGGCAGAATTCTCCTTGCTCAGCCTCATCTGGGAATATGCATTGTCAGGCGTTTCAAACTTTTCTCCCTTCTGTGCCTTCCTGTGAATGACCACAGAAGAACAGTGAGAACTGGCTTTGGGTTACAAGTGAATTTTAGCAAGTAGGGGAATTTGAAAATGAACAAGGAGGATCTCCTGTACATCCTTGTGAGTGGGTGGTAGTAAATGTTAAGAATTAGAGCGTCTGCAGCCCTTTCACTATCTTCTCTGCAGCCTTTGCTCTCATTAGAAGGGTTCAGGATTTTATGTTGCCCCTTAGGCCCTTTGGGACACAGCCAGGAGCCTGCCTCCAAGCTCCCTCCCTTACCACTGTCACCCCTAATCCCAGGTATCCCCTTAGCCTTTTATTGGAAGAAGTCCCAGCACTGTCCTGGAGCCAGGCCCTACCATGTTCCTGACACCCATGCTCATGTAGTCTGATCCTTAATCACCTGTGATGGTGTTGGGTGTTGGTGAGTAGTGGGTTCAACCTCTTTGCAGATCATCTGTGGCAAATTAAACAATAAAAAATAATACTAGATTCCCTCCATCCCCCTAGCCCTCTTTCTGGGTTGCTTGTCTCCTGTTTAGGAACATTGGTAAAATCTGAGCCAAACAGAAGCTCAAATTTAAAGTCATTACTGCAGCTACTATAAGAAAAATAAGGCAGAAGAGTGTACTTTTCCCCTTCACTCTCCTTTTAAAAAATTTGTGCACCTTTGGATTAGTTCCAAGTCTGAATCTCAGCTAACCTCAGCCTTCGAAGCCAGGAGTAGGTGGGACCCCCGGCAATGCTGGGGTTAATGCTGTGACCTCCTTAAGCTGCTGAGGAGTCAGGTCTAATTTTATCCTCTCACTGGATCCGCCAGTCCTCTTTTTTGCCCAAGTGCTGAGATATGTCAGGAAGCCCCAAGTCAGCATTTCTGGTGGCTCAGGACACAGCGGGCCCCGCTTTTTGCAGAATGCAGAAAGCCAGCACCTGCTTGCTACTTGGCCCCAGAGCCAGGCCTTGGGGATTTGGATGGCAACAACCCAGTTAGTGCTGTGCTGGGGCCTCAATGCTTCCTCGCTCCCGGCCGACTCCCACCCCGATGCATCCTGTACTGAGCTGCCCCGAGCTGGGCACAATGAAGGGCCTCGGGGCAGCTCAGTACAGGATCCCTCAGGGAGGGCAGATCATCAGAGCTGGCCGCTGAAGCCCCCGGCACTGCACAGGCCCGCTGGAGACCCTCCCTGCACAGCACAGCACACACCCCTCCTTAGCGCCATTGCCCCATGCTCACCCTCACCATGCACCGGCACCCAGCTCCCAACCCCATGACCCTCCTGACTTTCCAGGGAGAACACCATCCACCCCTTGGGTCTGTTAACTTCAGCCCCTTCCTAGAAAGCAAGGGAGCAGCCTGGTTCACGAAACATCAAGGAGAACTGAAGCCCGGGTCCTGACAGAACTTCAGTTAGGTTCCAGGTTCTGGAGAGCTCTTTTTGGGAAAGTGTGTTGAAATATCACCGCCCAGAGTGTTTTTCCTGCACTCTCCACTGTCCTTGCCACCAACCCCTGGAACCCATTGCTTGGTTTCTAAGATAGTGTGACTACCTTAGATGGACAGAGTGCTTTTCACTCATGAAAGAGTCCTTTTGAAACTGTATAGGGGTTAGGGGTGTAGCTCAGTGGTAGAGTGCTTGCCTACCATGCAGGAGGCCCTGGGTTTGATTTCCAGCACCACCAAAACCAAAACCAAATTCTAAAAACCGCATTTGTACACTTCCTGAGAGATAGGTGCCTCTGTTTCCTTGAAGAGGAAACTGAGACTCAGAGACATAGTCACTAGGTTGGGCCTCAAGAGAGGCTGGGTAGAGTGAGCACCCTAGGAGAAAGGGATGCAGGCAAAAAATGAGCAGCAACTCCACTGAGGGCCAGGCCATGCAGAAAGGATGAGAAGGCTTCTGTTACCTCCCAAGAGGCTACTCCGAGGAGAGACTGGAGATCACTGTTTGCCCCTTTTCAGGCTGGCCCGCTTCACTATCTGAGCCCCCTTTCTGCCCTCTATAAGGTCCGGGTGCAGGCCACTCCCTCTCAGCTCCACCTGGAGACAGCAGCAGAGACAGAAAGCAAGACAGATCACACAGACAGATGAGAAAGGAAAACAAAAGCTAAGGAAGGAAAAGGGACAGTATGGAGCTGGTGGAACACCATTCATCAGGAAGAAGGTGACTGGAGGAACAGACGGTGCAGACTAGGCTGTGGCCGAGAGGCAGGCATCAGAGGAATTCCCTCCAAAGAGTGAGGGAGCCCCAAAAGCCCCCTCAGTACCTTGGCATGTTTTATAAAGTACTCAATATCGGCTTCCAGCTCACTAGGGTCCTCCAGGGGCCCCTCAACAATCACCTCCTGGTGCTCCTGGGTGTCATCAGCACCAGATGAGTCTATCTGCCGGACAACTTTGCGAACGATCTGGAAAAAAGAGGGAAGGGGGAAAGGGCTGGTCAAACCATGAAGACAAAGTGTGAGGAAAGACTCAGGAGAGAGATCTGAGGAATAAGGGGCCCTACCCAGAGGGGACAAGAAAAGGGAGCGGCCTCTTGCTGCCATTACTTTATGGAAAAACCCACCCTGGACAATGTCAGAAAAGCTAGAATTTATGGAGGGCTCTTGGCAGGTTTTGTTTTATGATCAAATTCTGACCACATGTAAAGTCTGTCTCAAGCCTACTGTGCTTCATTCTGCCTTTTGGCATCTGTAGAAGCCAAAAGCTGCCCATCCTCCTGTCAGTGCCCAAGGGCGGAGAACATTTTCTTTTTATCTACAATAATTCCATTCCACCCACCCAGTCCCTATTTGTTCATCCATCCAAACATTCAAATACCATTTACTCTGCATCTACTATGCGATCAGAGCAGGAGATGAAAACATAAAAGAACATGGACCCCGCCCAAAGGAAGGAGGAAAGACGGGGCAAGAGGTCTTGCTCCACCATAGTGCAAGCAGCGATCCTGAGACGCACATGCAAAATCCTCCCTGTTTTCTCTCCCTGGTTTCCCCTAGCTAGCATGGGGCCTGACACCCGACAGGCAAAACCACATCTAGTGAGTTAATATATGCTACCTACTCAGTGAATCTCCAGGTCCTTCTTATTAGAGGGAATGCCTGGTAGGCTGGGGATAGCACACTGCTCTATTTTAGAGGTTAAACATCAGGGACTAGGTTTGGACACAGAGGCTGTGAGAAAAGCCACATCCAAACTGCTGGAGACCAAGAACACACACCTAAACCGCTCCTCCTGAGCGCTGGGGTGGCCCATAGCCATGCCTACCCTGTTGGTGTGGCCCGAGTTATGCTCTTCTGCCATTTAGCTTCTAGCCCCAACCAGCCTCTCCCCAACTCAGAGTATTCTCTGCACCCACCTTCTTGGTGACAATGTTGCCCTGCTCATCTGTGAATTGTTCCTCTGTCACCTGCTCCCCTGGAATATTCTGAAGCTCATTTCCCTGGAATAAGAGAAAGGGAAAATATATAAGATTGATAAATGGAGGTTGAGGACATAAAAGAGCCGTGGCAGCAACAACACATCCAATAAATCCCCACCCTGGCAGGAAACTCCAGCTCAGCAAGTAGCCGCAGCCAAACCGAGGACTCCCAGCACAGGGGCGGCGCCCCCGTGGGGCCACAAGGCCTGAAAATAGGATGGGCCCAGAGCTTGCAAGAGGTTGGTGTGCTTGATCTTTACAACAGCCCAGGAAGCCAGCAAAATAGGGATGATTACGCAAGTTGGATGGAGGAAACCCTGAGGGAAGAAGTGGGTAAGGCACCGTTTTATAATTTTTCCAGCACTCCACAGTCCAGTAGCCCTGCCACAGATCGTTAGCTACCCTGAGAGTGACTAGCCCGCAATTCCAAAGCTGGTTGGCAACAAGAACTGGATGAGAGAGAAAAGGCCCGAATCCCAGAGCTTTCTGGGCTGTCACCCCATGCTGGGTGCTGGGGAGAAGCCACACACAACTCTGGCTCCCAGTGTAGAATCCGATCCCCGGAGGCCTTCCTGGTCCTTCTCTTCCAACACATTTCCTGGTGCTTTCCCCCAGCTCCACACCATGCACAGCACAACAGTGTCCCCTCAGCCCTGGCCTCTGGTGCTCCCCTCAAGCTCCCATCCTGCCGCCTGCCTGGCCATTACCTGCAGGAGGACCCGCCGCCGGACCACCCTGGTAGAGATGGTCTCCTCGTCGTCACTCAGGCCCTCGCTCTCCCCCAGCTCCTTGTCCAGCTCCTGGTGGATGTGCTTCAGCACAAAGCACAGGGAGCCCTTGACAATGTGCATCACATTCTGACAGCTGACCAGGAAAAAGCCCAGGAGCACTAGGGTGACCAGGAGTTGGGTGATGAAAGTCCACATCCTCACCTCCTCTCACCAGCCTGGCCCTCCAGGGACCAGGGAAACCGGGGCCCGGCTGCTGCAAGGATCCAGTCTCTCATTCTCCTCTTGGACTCACGAGTCCCCCAGAGACCCCTTCCATCCTCTCTCTCTCTCTCTCTCTCTCTCTCTCTCTCTCTCTCTCTCTCTCTCTCTCTCTTGTTTTCTCTTTGTCTCTTTCTATCTCTCCAAGCAGGAGACAGAATGGGCCTTCTCCCGATATACCAGCCGGCCTGAGTGCCCCTCCTGTGAGTAGCCCCGGGATCTGCCCTAACTCCACGGTGACATCAGGCTTCTATAATTTTAGCTTCCCAAACCAGCTGCTGGAGCTGTCCAACTGGGCTAGAAGGAATCCGGCAGGTGCTGTGTCCTGGACACAGAAAGCACATGTCAAAGTCACTGAAGACCTGGAAGGGGGGCCTGCCCACTAGCCTTTCCGGCCTGCCTGTCCCTATGGAAACCAGAGGGAGTTCTGCCCTAGGAAAATTTCTCATTCAAGGATTCTATAAAATAAAATGTTCCAAGAATGTGGTTGCTCCTGTTTCTCCCTGGACTGCTACTGCAGTCATCAGAATGTCTGCCTGTGCTGGAGGCCGAGACCAGCTAATACCCTGGATAGTGAGGAAGGAGTTTATTTTAAAAATAGCCTCAAGGGGGAGTGATTTACTCAGGCCCAGCCAAATGAGCAGGGCAGCAGTCCAGTACAGGTGGTAGGGCCACCTGAAAGCCGATCTGTAATTCCTATGAGCCCCACAAGCCCTCAGTCCCCTCCTTTACAGGGCATGACAACCCTGAACTCCAGCATGGAACTGGTGTGTCTATTTAAGGCCTGTCCTTAAAGGCTCTTCCCGTGCTAGGACACTGACGCCCACTGAGCAGGAACCACGCGTATTACACTTGCGTGCACAGAGCTGATTCACAAATGAAGCCGCAGCAGCTGGGGCTGGAAGGAATTTCACTTTCTGGGTCAGGTTGTTCCCCTTTTAAGTAGCAGCCTGTTGGCAGAAAAAATAAAGACCCGGGACACCCTGCACTCACTTACTGTGGGGTCTTGGGAAATCTTCTCAGTGCCTAATTTTCCTTATTCATAAGCTGGAAATTAATGTGCTTTTCTTACCCCTTCTTAAAATTGCTGTGAGGACCACAGAGTTTATGAAGACTGTCACTCTGGATAATAGTGGCATAGATGTACCCCACTGTGCACTACTTTGCAGGCATTGTTCTGTGTGTTTCACACATTAACTCAGTTAAACCTTACCAATGGCCTATAGGTATGTGCTATAATTTCCCCGTTTTTATAAAAGAAACAGGCAAAGAGAATTTAAGTAACTTGCCTAAGTGAAAAAGTAAGTAAATGACGGAGTCAGATTTCAAACTCCTATCACCCCCAATATGACACCTCATTTCAACAAGATAATGTCGGGAAAAAACAAAAGCCCTTACTTAGCACATGCAAAGGAGTTGGTCATGGCACAACATGTAGTTTTAACAAGGCTAAGACAAATCCAGGAGCTGGGTTTTTTTTTTGGGGGGGGGGTCGGGGAATGTGGTAGAGACCTTGCCTGGGACGTGGGAGACTCTGGGTTCCATCCCTAACACCACATGCCAAAAAAGAGTCCAATTTCAGATATTTCCACTCAGATCCCAGAAGAATCAGCCAGGTTATATTCATTGCAGGCCCAACTCCCAAGCCCTATGTGACATGGCATCTCTCTCTCTCTCTCTCTCTCTCTCTCTCTCTCTCTCTCTTTCTAGAAATTCAATGGTAATACTAGTAAATGGGGGGAGCTTTAAAAATCATTATCTTCAATGGGCCTCATTATCCTCTCTTGGGGTCTTGTCAGCTGATTACTGACACCTGATTACTGACTGGTCCACACATCCAGTCACTCTGAGGCTAGGGAGATGATAGGGTTCTCCATTTTCAGGTTGGGCATGGTGGCCCTGATCACTCCTTCTGGTCATAAGAATGTGAAACTAGGAACCAAGTGATTGGGAGTCTCTTGTCCCTGATGTTGGTTCACTGGGTGACCCTGGACAAAGCCCTGGGCCTCCAAGGTCTTTAATTTCTTTCTCTGTAATCCAGGGACTTGGGTGGACAACCTAGAAGCATTCTCTCTGTGATTCCTTGGGGCTGTCCTGCTTTCTCCTCTGCTCCCCAATTTTCCTCTCACTAAGGGATAACTGCAGAGGGGCAGTGGAAAAGAACACCCCGACATCTTTCTCTTTTCCTGGGGATCCAGAACAGACCCAATCAGGATCACCTGTGCTCTGGGAGGAGCAGGGGTAGATGGCAAGGAACAGCCTGATGGAAAAGAATGCACTGGGGTGGATTGAGGTTAAAAAAGAACACAGCTGTCTGTCCTGCCCAAGTGCACATACTTGGCAGACAAGCTTTCTAAATAAAACCCTATTTAATTCCTAGCAGTTCTTTATAGCCAGCCGCTCACAATCATTGCAGAGTCAACCTAGTCCTGGAGTCCTCAAAGGTTTTCTGCCAAGGCTAAGGTTCAGGGAGTAAAAAGGGGGAGAGAAAGATAGAAATAGGAAGGACAGGCTGAGAAAACGGTTCCTGGATTAGGAAGTGGTGCTGGGTGAAAAGAGAAAGTGACCAAGATGCTCAGCACATAGCAGCTATATCCATATTAAAAATGCATACATACAGAACGGCAATGCAGTTTTATAAGGATATATAAATCAAAAAGACACATATTAGTAAGATGTCTCAGATTTGCTTCAAAATAATGTGTGGGGGGAGAGGATTGCGGTTCAGGTAAAATAAGACTGGCCATGAGTGAGTAACCATGGAAGGTGGGAAGAGGGAGGGAGGATTGGAGAAAAGAAAGGGAGAAAAATGCAGGGAAAATCCAAAGAGAGGATGAGAAGCACAAGAAAGGAAGGGAAGGAAGGAGGGAAGGAAGGAGGGAGGGAGACACACAAGAAAGCAGGAGGAGCAGAGAAGTGAACCATCTCTACCTGACCACCTCCCAACCCATAAGCCACCCCAAAAAGACACAGGATTCCAGAGCTGGATGAGCTCTGTGATATTCCAATCAAGTCCTCATTTACCCAAGAGGACATGGAGGTGCTGAGAAGAGAATGGCTTGTGCATGGTCATACAGACCAGTCAGCCTAATGCCCAGTTCTCCCGTTTGGCTCTAAGCCCTTTCTAAAACACAATGGGCAACAAAAGCAGAGTAGAGTATAGGAAGGGGGCCAAGGGGAAGGAGGAAGGGAAAGAAAGAGGAGACACTGAGGGAAAAAATAGACCAAATTCTGTTACGTGCACGTGCAAGTTCATATCAACCAATTCCCCTGTTATGTATCATTATATACCAATTAAAACAACTTAGCATGACCAACGAAGAAAACTAACAAAACCCAAGGTATTGGGGTCACTAAAGGCTTAGCTCAAGCCCTCCTGGGCAAGTGAGGCCTTGGGCAAGCTGCCCAAACATTCCGATCATCATTGGCCAAAGGGGAATGAGCACCAGGCTGCCATGTTGTTGAGATGGATGACAACTACTCTGTGAGGCCACCCTTCCTCCAGTAGAGGTCAAGGAGGCAGAGAGGTGGACTGCGACCTTGAGTCCTTACTCTTAGAGAACGCAAGGTCTCCACTGCAATTTTTAAAGAAAGGACACAGCTTGCTGTTGAGAGCCACAGCCAAGTCGGGGTTGCCTCAGGGCTTCTTTTCTGATGCTGGAAAAGAGCAAGGGGAGAAGGCTCCCTGTGGGCCTCACCTGCATCACCTGGGAGAAGATGCTCCCGGCCGCCTGCGACCACTCCGTGTGGCCCTGTTGGCTCTGTTCCCTGTCTGCCTGGGAGCTCCCTGCCTCTGGCTGTTCCATCCACATGTGTTCATACTCCTGAGACCCGCTGGGCTCCAGCCCTCCGACAGTGGTGATGGTTCTCTGGAATGAGTGTGGGCCTTGCGTGACTTCCTCTTGCCAGGAGCTTTGGGCAGCATCTTGCAGGTATGTGACTATGGAACCTTCTTTTTCCCAGTCCTGTGGTCTGGGGTCCAGGCCAGATGATTGATGTTCAGGGAGAAAGAAAGGACAACGGTCATCTTTCGGTCTGTGCTCTCCCAGATGATCCCCATCCCCATCTAAGGCTCATCCAGGGCACAGCCTATACTGTCTTCTACCTCTATGGAGAGCATGAGCAAGTCACTGAGCTGACCACTCTGGGGAGGAGGCACATGTGGCCTATTCCTGCCATCAGGTACAGAGGGCAACGGACACCAGAACAATGGTCCCTCCTTTTAAGTTAAGTGCTCTCTTCTCTGGGCTCCTGAGGCACCTTGCTCGATGATGGTTCAGTTCCTGGGGTCTCCACAGCCATCATCTTGCATCCCCAGACTGTCTCCCACCCCACCCTCTAAGTCACTGGATAGTCCTTATCTGAAGGGTGATCACTCTCTCCCCTTCAAACATATCTTATGGCTTCCAGAATATCACATTTGCCTGGTCTCCCCCTCCCTCTAGTGCCACTCCTTCTTACTGGCCTTTGCTGGGTCCCCCTAACTTCCAGGACTTCTGAGTACTGGAGAGCATGGGGTTCCATTTGCAGATCTCACGGCTAGCTCCCTCTTTAAGGGAGCTTCTCCCGCTCATGGTGGGAAACCCTGTCCAGATGCTCATCATGCTCAGCCTGGAACCCTTTCTTGAACTTCAGATGTGTATTTCCTTCCCCACATCTCTACTCTGGCTCTCCAACAGGATCTCAAGGACAGCAGGATGGGATCCGCAATGAGGATCCAGCTCCACGCCCGTTCCACCCAGTTGTCCTCACTACAGTCCTGAGGTTATGAAGGACGAAGTCACCTTCATCCTTGCAGTTGCCAGTTGGAGGGAATCTGCCCTCCTTGTCTCCTTTCTCCCACACTCCACATCATATTAATCAGTGAGTCTTTGGAGTTCAACTCTCAAAATATAACCTAAACTCAACCATTTCTCACCACACCCTGATGCCTCTTGGTCCACGTCACCATCAACTCCTGCCTCCTAACTCTCCTCCCTGCCCTCACCCTGGTCGCATCAAGCTCTTCAAGGCAATAGCCAGGGCATGCTACTCCTTCTGCTCAACGCCCTTCAGGGGCTCCCCATCCTACCCTGGAAAGGCCATTTTTCTTAGGACCTCAAGGCCCCACATGTTTGGCCTCATCACCCTGTTCACTCGGCCCCGAGGCTCTATGACCTTCTCAGTGTCCCCTGCATCTTACCAGGCATGCTCCAGGTCACAGCATGAGCATTAGCTAGGCCTTCTTATGGGCCTAAGACACACTCCCTTATTTCCTCTAAGTCTTAACTAAATGTCCCTCCCAAGGGGTTCCCTGGCCACTCTATCTATAATTTCAACCCTCTGCCTCTCCATACAGATACCTATCTCCTAATTCCCTTCTCTTATTTTTCCTTTAGCACTTTCAGTATCCAACATTTCTATTTTCATTAAAGTCACCTTGATATCCAAGAAATCCATGAATGTTCAATGTTAGATAAAATGGCATAGTATTCAAATAGAACTTACACATAATCCCTTTGCACATTTTAAATCATCTCAAGAATGCGTATACTACCTAATACAATGTAGATGTTATGTAAATAGTTGCTATGCTATATTGTTTAGGGAATGATTATAAGAAAAAAGTCTGCACATGTTCAGTACAGATGCATTTTTCCCTAATGTATTTGATCCATGATTGATTAAAACTATGGACTTGGAACCCATGAATATGAAGGCCAGTGGTACTTCTAATTTTATTTCCTTTTATCTTGTTTCTTGTCAATTTCCCCACTAGAACATAAGCTTCTTGCACAGACTTTTGTCTGATTTGTTCAATGCCATCTCATTAGAACTTAGCCACTTTTTACAGGTGCCTGGTACACAGTAGGTGCTCTATAAACATTGTTAGTTTGAGTGAATGAAATTCACGTGTTGAAGTGGATGGATGACCAAGGTCACAGAACCTGGCAGTGATATAACAAGGCCTAGAATCCAGGTCTTCTGACTCCCTGTTCAGTACTCCTGCTGTTACAACAGGAAGTGGCCAGCACACAGGAAGCGTTCCATAAATGTGTGTGGACAGAATGGCTATCCAAAATGCCAGCATTTTACTCTGAACACTTGGGCTCAGTCTATCCAATTCTCCACTCTCATGGAAGAATCAGTTTAGGAGACAAAATGAATTCTTTGCTGTCTCATCTTTTAAATGGCTTTCTTTTCCCTCCCACTTGGGATGTGGTCAAGCCTACCTGAGTCTCTGAGGGGCCACAGAACAAGGTGGTGGGAAAAGGAAGTGAGAACAGTTTCCCCGTGGTCTGGCTATTCCTGAGCTCACGGGGTGGCCACAGCCTTCTTCTGGAAGCACAGGAACCATCTCCTTGCTTTAGGGAAAACTTATGGAGCAAAGCAACATGGAGGAAAGGGCCTTCATCCTTCTCTTCCTGTTCCAGTCCAGGGAGGCCAAAGCGATACCCAGATCATGCCTGCCTCTTCTCTCTCTGCCACCGCAAGGAACTCTCTCACCTCTGAGCCCTTTTCTGTACTCAGCGAAGTGGGGAGGTTCCACTGCTAGAACAGCGAGAGTTCAAAGGTACACAGGCTCCCAGTGTCCGGAGGGCACGAGTTCTGTTGCCTGAACTACTGGAGCTGCTTCCTTGCCCCTGGCACAGTGTCCTGCCTTCCCAGCACAGGATGCTTGGCAAGGAGAACCACCATTTCAGAGCCGTTGAAAGCTCTGTCCTGTCTAGATAAACCCATCAGTCTCTTTCTTTCAGAGGGGATAAGTAGAAAGGCCACCATTATCAGTGGAATCACATGCAGGCTGTGTGACTGCACACAAATAACTTCCCTGGGCCCCAGGGCTTCGAGGTGTCTAAATATGGCCTTCAACAGCAAACCCGCAGTGGTGAGAGGCATCCAGAGCACTGAGCTCCAGCAGCGCCCTGCAGTCATGGGTCTTCCCAAGTCTTAGGATCCACCTCCCACTCTCCCTTGTCCTGACACCTTTCAGGGTCTCTCCTTCTGGCCACACCCAGGGAGTGTCTTGGCAAGGAAGTGGCCTTTGCAGATCACAGCTCGATTCTCATGGACAGTGGCTTTGGGAAGCAAGCTGGTGCCCTACTAAATGCTCCAGGGCATTTGAACATAGGGTCCAGGATAGTAGCAGCATTTAAGCATTCCCTCTGGGCTCACCGCCATGCACAACCTTACCCAGAAGCCCAGGAAGATGAAAGGGACCTCCGCCACCGCAGCGGCCCTTACCTGTCCTGGCTCCTCTCCAGCACCTGACTCACATGGGGCGAGTCTGTGATTCGGGCTTGCACCCTCTGCTGGCCTGAAACAAGAGACACTTCATTCTCTGAATCCTGCCCTGCACCTGTCGAGTCCTCCTGCCTCTTATAACCTGGCAGCTTCTCTTCTGACCTCTGACCTTCCTCCTGGTCAAGAATATCGATAAGGCCATTTGTGGCATCTGAATCCACTGTGTCGTCCTCCACAAGGTCCAGAGAGCCCAGCTCCGGGCCCCGCGGTTCCTCTGAGAGCGCCCCCTCCAACTTCCACTCGTGGCCGGTGGCATCAGAGTCCTCGGCCTTGCTGCACTCCAGAGAGGAGTCCTCAGCAGTGACCAGGGAGGGCGTGAGGCCTGCGGACCACACCTGCATGTCAGACATCTCCAACATGGTGTCATGCTCCGTGGCCGCCAAGGGGATGGCGTCTATGACGGCCACCTCGTTCCAGTACTGGTCTGCACGCAGCGGAGAGGGGAGCGCGTAGTGCAGGGAGGCAGGGGACAGCAGCTCGTCCTGCAGCGAGGAGTAACCTGGATGGGCAGACAGAGGGCGACATGCTCCAGAAGCGATTTTTGTCACACTCGCTTACGTGCAAATCCACACACACGCGCACACACAGGCACGGCCACGGAGATGCATGCGCGGGGCGGGGGGGCTTTCCAAGCTCCAAGTCCAATGCTCAGGCCTTGTGGCTGATGCTTGGGACACTGGCAAGAGAAACAAGGCTCTGAGCTGGGTAGGGGGCAGCCAGGGATTGAGGACAGAAGGCGTGGCAGGCTCCTTTGCTGGATGGCAAAGAAAAGATATTGGAATTCTTTCACATCTAATTCAGAGCACTAGATAAAGAAGGCTTTATCCAAAGGACTTGTGCTCCCATCTGTTTCTGATCAGATGAAAAGGCCACTTCTCCTTGGCTGGGCAGGAGTTAATGTTGTTCTTTGCTCAAAACTTCACGTTAGCACAGTCCTTAGGGTCCTGTTAGAAATGTACCTTAAAGGGAGGGTACAGCCCACCCAGGACCAGGGCCAGGAACCAGGCTGCCTTGGAGGGGTCTAATAGGGTACACTGAACATCCACAGACCTCAGTGCGGTGGTGAAATGGGAAACAGGCTTCTGGTTTGGCATGAAGTGACTTTTCCTCAAGATGCATATTGGTTCCAGAAACTCTGATCTACAGTGGCACAGGTGAGGGTTCTAAGGGTTCAAAAATGGGGGCAAGGTCAGAGGGCACCATGAGGCACCAGGTGTATCTGCCCCTAAGCTCCTCCTCCGCAGGCCCTGAGCTGCGCATCTAGTTCTGGGTCAGCAGTGACCTGGTGGGGCTAGAACCAGCTAGCTCAGGCCCCCAAGTGCATGTCTCTGTAGTCACTACAGCTACTTCCCACACCTGTTTCTCACGGCCTGGCCTGGACATGAGTCTTTGACAGCATTCTGGCTGGCTTTGATAATGGCTCCTGATGTTCAGAAGTGACTACAAAACACAGTAAGCAGCACATCTACATGTGCAGGGAATTTGTGTGTGTGTGGGGGGGATGTCAGTGCTCTTTTGGGGGGTCTAGAGTGCTCCTCTATCCAGGGGTCAAAAGGACCTTGATTTCCCTTCAGAGCAGCTGCCTGTCAATCTGGGAGTCGGAGAAGAGACTAGAAGACAAGACTCCATTTGTCTCAGCTCAACCAGAAAGCCAGGGAGCAGGCGTGTGCCCAGAACCACTCAAGATGCAGCAGAACTGAAGGAGGTCCCTGCAGTGGGGAGAGATAAGCCTTGCAGAGTGTCTAGGGACCTTCCTTGTTGTTCAAAGTGACACTCCAGCCAAGCTTCCAAATCTTCAATCTGCCAGCCACTCCTCCCAAACCCACAACCAACAATCTTCCAGTTTAGACCTCTGTTCTATCTATCCTAACCAAGCGGGCTCCTCTTGTTTGTTCCGCCTCTGCTCTGGGTCACAGTGCCTGCCCTCCCCTTGCCTCTACTCTGACAGTACTACCTTTATTCATCTGCCTGCTCAACCCAACCATTCACTGATGTCCAATTACATGCGAGGTGCTAAGCTAGAGGCTTGAGGATTACAAACACAAACTCACACACATTGACAGGTTTTCTTTAACATATTTTCCCAACATCTATAGTTCATCTTGGTTCTCCCATCTTTAAACCTATCCTGTGGCCCCTCACTGAGTTGGCCAAAGGAACTGTTAACCTATGAAGACAGGGATGATGTCTATCCTTTCCTCCCACTTGCCCAGAACAGGGTTGCGAAGCCACTGGTCCCATGATAATTGCAGAGTTCTCTGGATTTGTGAGGGAACCCTGCAGCCAGAACAGAAAGACCTCACTGCTGTTGAGTGAACCACCACTGCTAACATTTACCTGTGTGTCCAGTGTGACATGAGCCAGGCCATGTGCTTGACATGCTTTAATGCTCTTAAAATTCCCAGGAGAGTTTTCTTCCTGACTTATTTCTATGAATCTAGGTGGCTTCAAGTCCCAAAACTAAGGGAAAGGGGAGAGACCACAAGGGGTGGCTGGGGGTCAGTTGCACGGTGGCTCTGGCCAAACTGGGAGGAACAAAAACTTGGCAGTAGAGTAGGTGAAACAGGTAGGTCAAACCTTACCCTGTTATTAACTCCAGGTCACCATTTGTGAAACTGTGACCTGAGGAATTGGGAAACCAGGAGCAACAGCTTTCTGACACTTCGCAAACATGAGCAGAAAATTCTAGAGTTGTGTGATTGCTATTTTTCTTTTCTTTCTCACTAGCATTATTATTCTAATCCTATCATCTATTGTGCATTTCTTTAGTACAAACATATATAACATTATTTCTAATTATTACAACTCTACAAGGGAAGTAATAGTGTTTCTGCTTTATAGATGAGGAAACCAGAGGTTTTGCAACTTCCTTAAGATTACACAGCTAGTAAGTGCAATGCTTCTAGTAGATTTTGCCATTAATCTCTTTTCAACATAGCTTTACTGAGGTTATAGTTGAATGTAATAAATGCCTATGTTTGAAGTAGATACATTCTAACACGTGAATGTGTCCATGAAGCCATCACCACAGTGAACAAAGAGGATGTACCATCCCAGAAGTCTTCCCATGCATCTCTCTAATCTCACCCTCCCTGGCTCCACCCATTCATTCCCTGGCAATCGCCAATCTGTTTTCCATCACCATTTGTTAGTTTGCTTCTCCTAGGATTTTATATAAATGGAATAAGAACAGTTCATACTCTTTTTTTTTGGTCTGATTTCTTTCATTCGGTCTAATCATTTGGGTTTCATCCATGCAGTTGTATCAATAATTCATCCATATTTGTTGCTGAGCCATCGCCCATTGGACGGATATACCAGAATTTGTATATCCTGCTAATGGACACTTGGGTTGCTTCCAGTTTAGGATATTACAAATAAAGCTGATAGTCTGTATAAATATATGACTTTTTTTTCTTTTGGACAAATACCTCAGAGTAGAATGGCTGGATTATAAGGTATGTATATGTTTAAAGTTTTAAAGAAAGAACCAATGTGTTTTTCAAAGTAGTTGTGTCATTTTATATTCCCAACAGCAGTATAAGAAAATTCTGGTTTCTCCATGTTGTCATTAACACTTGGCATGGTCAGCCTTTTTATTTTAATCATTCTTATAGGCGTATAATGGCATTTCATTGTAGTTAGTTTTCTTTCTTCTTTCCTTCATCTCTCCCCTCTCTCCTTCCCTCCATTCTCCTCCTTCCTTCCTCTCTCCTCCCCTCCCCCTCTTCTTTCTTTCTTTTTGGGGTGCTGGGACATTTCTTGGTGGTGCTGGAGAATTTGTAGTGCTGGGGCAGCTAGGAAAGCATTCTACCACTGAGCTACCTCCCTGATCCTCCTTCTAGTTTTGTTTTCCCCAATGATTAATTATATTTTAGCATCTTCTCATGTGCTTCTTTGCCATCTGTATACATTCTGGGTTAAGTCTTCAAATCTTTTGTCCATTCTAAAACTTTAGTTGTTTTCTTATTAATGTGATTTTTTGGGGGGAGGGTGGGCATAGAGATTGAACACAGGAGCATACTACTGAACTACATCTCCAGCCCTTTTTATTTTTAAGACAGGGTCTTGATAAGCTGCTGATGGTCTTGCTAAGTTGCTAAGGCTGGTCTCAAACTGAAGGTCTTCCTGCTTCAGCCTGCTGAGGAGCTGGGATTACAGGTATATCCTAGCAGGCCTGGTTTATTATTGAGTTTTGAGAATTCTTTATGTGTTCTGGATACATGCTATTTAATTACTTGCCAATATTTTTTCCTAGTCTGTACCTTGTCTTTTCATTTTTTCACTAGTGTAGTTTGAAGAGAACCACATTTTAATCTTGATGAAATACAATTTACCGATTTTTTCTTCTATGGATTATACTTCTGGTGTCTTTATTTAAGAATTCTTTCACTTACCCATGATTCCTAGTTTTTTTCTTATGCTTTCTTTAGTAAGTTTTATAGTTTTAGTTTTACATTTAATCTATGATCCATTTTGAGTTAATTTGTAAGGTATAAACCTAAATTCATCTTAGTTTAAATTTTTGCATAAATGTTCATAAAAGTTATTGGCCTGTAATTTCTTTTTCTTGGAATGTCTTTTGTTTTTTTCAATATCAGGGGAATGTTTGCCTCACGGAATTAGCTACAAAGTACTATCTCCTTTTCAATTTTCTAAGTTATTTCTTCCTAAAATGTTTGGTAAAATTTACCAGAGAAGCCACAGGGGCTTGGAATTTTCTTCATTGAAATGTTTTAAATCATAAATTTAATTTCTTTCATTTATATAAGGCTACTGAGATGATTCATTTCTTCCCAGGGAAGTTTTGATAATCTGTATCTTTGAAGGAATTTATCAATTTCATCTGGGCTTTCAAATTTATGACACAAAACTGTCATAAGCCCTTTACTAATCCTTTTGCTACCTGTAGAATCTGTAATAACATCACCTCTCTTATTCTAGGCATTGGAAAATTTTGTCTTCTCTTTTTTTCTGATCAATTTGGCTGAAAATTTATCAATTTTACTGATCTTTTCAGAGCACCAGGTTTTGGTGTCATAGATTTTCTCTGGAGTTTTCCTTTGGATTTCACTGATTTACACATCTTAATTATTCCCTGCCTTCTCCTTACTTTGGGTTTAATTTGCTTCTTCTTTTCTCATTTCTTAAGGTGGAAGGTGAGGTCATTAATTAGAGAACTTTTCTCTTTCCTAATGTGGACATTTAGTTACATAAATTTCCCCCTAAGCACTATTTTTGTGACATCCCATATATTTTGATATCTTGTGTTTTTATTTTCATTTGATTCAAAATATTTTCTAATTTCCCTTTTGCTTTATTCTTTGATTTATGGATTATTTAGATGTATATTATTTAGCTTCTACAATTAAAAGCATAAAAAAGAGCCCACAGAATGAGTGCAAATCTTTGCCAGCCACTCTTCTGACAATGAATTAATATCCAGAATACATAAAGAACTCAAAAAACTTAATACTAAGTTGGGCACAGAGGTGCACGCCTGTAATCTCAGAGGCTCAGGAAGCTGAGGGAGGAGGATGGAAACTTCAAGGCCAGCCCCAGCAATTTAGCAAGGCTGTAACCAATTTGGTAAGACCCCTGTCTCTAAATAAAATACAAAAAAGGGCTGAGGATGTGGCTTAGTGTTTAAGTGCCCCTGGGTTCGATCCCCAGTACCAAAACAAACAAACACACAACAACAACAAAAATAAAAAAAAAAACTTAATTCCAACAAACCAACAAATACCCTGATCAATAAATGGGCAAATGAACTAAACAGTTCTCAAAAGCAATAATGCAAATGGCCAAAAAATGTACAAAAAAATGTTCAGTATTCTTAACAATCAGAAACATGTAAATCAAACTACCCTGAAACTTCATCTCTCCCCAGTCGAATGGCAGTCATCAAGAATACAAATTAAATGCTGGCAAGGACATGGGGAAAAAGGAACGATTACACATTATTGTTGGGACTGCAACTTAGTACAATCAAAAGATTGTACCAATTCCTCAAAAGACTAAGAATGGAACCATCACATGACCCAACAATTACATTCCTTGATATTTATCTAAAAGAACTGAAGTCAGCTTATTATAGTGATACCTCTGTTCCAATATTTATAGCAGTTCAATTCTCAATAGCCAAGTTACAGAACTAGCCTAGATAGCCGCCAGCAGATGAACAGATAAAGAAAATGTGGTATGTATACAGAATGAAGTTCTCCTCAGCCATTAAGAAGAATGAAATTATGTCATTTGCTGGTAAATGGGTAGAACTGGAGAACATCACAATAAATGAAATGAGCCAGACTCAAGAAGTCAAGGGTCGAATGTTTTCTCTCATATGTGGAACATAGAAATAAGGAGTTTAAAAAAGAGGATCTCACAAAAATAGAAGGGATAATAGTAGAATAGAGGAAGGGGACCATGGGGAGGGAGGAAGAGAGAAAAACGGGAAGTACCGAGGAATGAAATGGAGCAAATTGTCATGTGCATACATGAATATGTCAAAATGAAACTCAATATTATGTATAATGCACTAATAAAAATTTTAATAAAGTATATTATTTAGTTTCTAAATGTTTGTGATTTTCCAAGTAGAATTCTATTGTTGATTTCTAATTTAATTACATGGTGATCAAAACACTGTGTTTGACTTGAATTCTTTTAGATGCACTGAGATATATTTTATTTATTTTGATGTACTTATTAGCTATAACTCTTTGTAATATTACTTAAACACATCACAGTCTACCTGGAGTGATATTAAAACAGTTGGCATACAACATAAGAACTTTATCATAGTACCCTTCAGTTTTTCTGTCCTGACTTTTGTGTTACTGTTTTTGACATTTGGCTTTTAAATGTGTTATAAACCCAGTGTTGTGCTTTTGTTATTTTTTTGTTCAGCGGGTTATTTTTAGAGATTTAAATAATGGGAAAATAAATCTTATGCATTTATCTTTGCAGTTAACATTTTTGGGACCTGTTCATTCCTTCATGTAGATCAATATTTCTGTCTGATATCATTTTCCTTTGGCCTGAAGGACTTTTTTAAAAAAAACATTGTCGATAGCATAGATCTCCTTGTGATCAATTATTTCGTTGTTTTTTTTTTTTTTTATGTCTAGAAAAGTCTTTACCTTCAATTTGAAAGTTACTTTTGCTGGGTATAGAAGTCAAGGCTATTTCCTTCTCCGTGTGTGTGTGTGTGTGTGTGTTGCTGGGGATCAAAACCAGGGTTTTGTACATACTAGGCAAATACTCTGCTACCTACCACCTCCAGAACTACTCTTTTCTTCTTTAAATATGTGGTCTATTTTGAATCCACCATCTTTTTGTTTGTATTGTTTCCAGTAAGACATCTGCTGTCATCCTTATTTTTGCTTCCTGTACCAAAACACCTTTCATTCTCTGTTTTTAAGAGAATCGTTGGCTTTGACTAGTTTATTTACAGTGTGCCTCAGTATAGTTGCCTGCATGTTTCTTGTGCATGGGTTTCATTATACTGCTTGAATCTATGTACCATTTTCATCAAATTTGGAAAAATTTCAGCCATGAATACTCTTCCTCTTCTCTTCACTGTTGGGAACTCTAATATCTTGGGTCTCTTGAAATTGCCTGATGCATTTTTAAAAAATTCCTTTTCTTTTTGTATTTCACATTGGAGAGTTTCTGTTACTATGTCGTGAAGTTCACTGACCTTTTCTTCTGCAAGGTCTAGGGCCTAATCCTATCCAGCATAGCTTTCATACATTCTAGTTTTATCTCCAGAAGGATAGTTTGTGTCTTTTAAAAATATCTTCTGTGTCTCTTCTGGGCTTTTTGTGAAATCCCATTATAATAAATATTTACTATCCTTCTCTGCTCATTTTAACATCCTTGCCTGTTCTGGGTCAGTTTCAATTGATTGCTTTTCTCCTCATTATGGATTGTTTTCCTGCCTCTTTATATTTCTGATAATCTTTAATTGGATGCCAGACATTATGAATTTTACGTTTTTGGGAGATGGATATTTTTCTAATCATATAAATATTCTTGAGTTTTGTTCTGTTATGCAGTTAATTGGAAGCAGTTTGAACCTTTTGTGTTTTCTTTCAAGATTTATTAGATGGGGGCTAGGGATGCAGCTCAGAGGTAGAGCACTTGCCTAGCACTCTTGAGGCCCTGGGTTCTACTTCTAGCACCAAAGAATTTATTAGGTGGAAATTTTTTCAACTATGGTTAATTATTCCCCATTTCTGAGGCAGTGTTTCTTTGCTCCCTACCAATGTCTGTGAATTATCAGTTTGACTGCACAGAACAGCTGGTTAATACTCAAATGAAACTTTTGGGGGACTTTCTGCAGATCTCCAGAGTTTTCTACCTGTGTAGCTAGTATACCACTCTAGGCCTCTGTCTTGGGAGTTCTTGTTGCCGTGGTCTCTCTGATCTTAGGGGCGTCTCAGCTCAGGGAGTCTCCCGGGTTTCCCTAGAAACCTTTCAAGGCAATTGGAGGACTCACCTTGTTTACTTCCCATGCCTCATGAGTCTCTGTCCTTGGCTGCCTGGTATCCAATGCCTTGAAAATGATGGTTTCCTACATTTGTTTTTGTGGCTTTAAGAAGGAGGGTATGCCCAGTTCCTGTTATTCCATCTTGGCAAGAAGTGTAAACAGCACCTCAGATACTGCCAGATGGCCATGTTGTCACTCCCAGGAATGTCAGAAAAACTCAAGAAGAAGGAGGAGAATGTAGCTTTGCTGGCCACAGAACACCTGAAGCTCTTCTTGGGTACCTTTTGTGAATTTTCCACCTTGAAACTTTTATAACATTCACTTAAATGGAATTTCACCAAATGAAAATATGTGAGTGAGGAGAGCACATGCAGCCTCTGCCAGGAATTCCTACTTGCCAGCACCCCAGATCTTCTCTCACCCATGACCAGTCTTTAGGTATATGCCTGGCTCTCCCTCTGTTTCCACAGGGCCCCACCCACCTACACAGACTTAGATTTGAGGCTTGTGGGCATGACTATCAGGTTGGAGTGATGTTCAGTATGGCCCCATGCATCCTGTGAGGAACACCTCACAAGGTCAGGGTGGATCTGACTACCATCTGAGTGTCCTGAGTTTTAGAAATGTCTGTCTCCCTAGGATTCTCTTGTAGCCCTAACTCACTTGGGTCACCAGTCCATCTCTCAGTCTAGAGGCTTCTCATTTGGGGTTAAATGTTGGTGAACCCAGGTAAAAGGCCACCATACATATTGCTTGGGGCAGAGTATGGTCAGGTGACTTCTCTCAGATCATTACCCTGGTCTCTCTAACTTAGATGTAATAATTATCTTGTTAATTTAGTGTTAATAGCGAACAAAAGGGGTGGACAGGCAACCTGGCCTCAGACAGGAGCCACACGTCACTAGTCATGTTAAGAGATGATATTTATAAAACAAATTTTATTTTCAAGTAGACATTAATAGTTGTCCAATTCATCAAATCAAATGGAGTTGACATGGGTGTGAATTGCCCCATTTTTCCCCTTTCATATAAATCTGATTTTCAGGAGCATGTTATTTATTTTTTTAATAGGTAATTTTTACCCATGTCTAGTCCATGGGCCTGGGGTAATTCCCTCCTCTGTAGAAGAAATTAACTGGCCTTTTCACCCCTCCCCTTTGCTCCAGCCAATGCAGGTGTATATGGCTGGCAGAGTCACTAGGCCAGGGGGATTTCTCCTCAGTGGGTTTTCTGCTTTCCTGAATCACCTGATGTTCTCAGACTCACAGGAATACATGCAACCCATTGCTGCCCTGAGTTCCTATGGCTTCAGAAGGAGGCTCAGACAAGTAGAGAAATAAGGTGCCAAGATGATGGTAGTGACCATTAGTACACAGAGCTGGGCTGGTACCAGAACAAGCTGTCACATGGTCCTGCCTGGGAGAGAGCCAGAGACCATGCAGAAGGGTGCTGCTTCTGCACCCTGTACCTTTGATCCCTCTTGCTTTATCTTTTCCAGACCAGAAGGGCACCCAGGTGGGAAGAGCCTTCCTGGGACAAGGGTAGGAAAAAACACATAGAAGCCAACTGTTGTGCCTAGAAGGTGGAATGGACCACATCAGGCATCTGTTTATGAGCTTGGGCTGAGGGGAGGGCCCAGGCAGGGCAGAGAGCCCAGGCCTGTCAGGACACCTGCTGGAGCAGTGGGGACAGAGGGGCTGTGAGGCACTCAGGGGAGCCCAGAAGCACAGAAGCTTTTGACTTGTGACCATTTAAAATCAACAAAGCAGGAAAAGCAATCCTTTAAAAATGTTGTTAGATCATGTCACTCTTTTGCTTCAAACCCGCTGGACAAAATCCAGTGTCCTGATGGTAGTCTCCAGGGCTGCTCCCCTGTTGCCCCTCAGCCTCATGCCTGTCCTCTGTCTTTCTCTTTCTCTCCTGATACTTCTGTCCCTAGTTCCATAGACCCCTCAATTCTGTGAACATACCAGGCATGATGCCCTTCTGGAATGCTCTTTTCCTGATATTATTTATAAGGCTCACTCCCTCATCTCCTTCATGCCTTTGTTCAAATGCAATCACCCTCACCCCCCCTCACCCCCAATTCCTTATTCTGGTCTATTTTCTCCCATATCATTCTGGTGACTTGATAGCACATGACATAATTCCCTCACGTTATGACATCATTTGGTTCTCCCGATGGAAGACTGTGGATTTCATGAAGGTAGAGGTTTTTTTACTTGTCTATTCAAGAATTGATTTATCTCCCCTGCCTGGAACAAGGCCTGGCATGTAGTTGATGCTTGAAAAATATTAGCCAAATGGGTTGAATAACTGCAATAGAGCTCCTTCCACCAGACACAGGACGTGTAGAGACCCAGGCCACACAATGCTGCTTGGGCACTGAGGTCTCTAGGCCTGAGTCTTGTGGCCAATGGAGACTTTCCTTATTCAGACTCATGGAATTCTAATGTTCCATTAATCCTTTAAGTAATTAACTAGGGCACAGAAAAACCAAACTCTTGCAGATTTGACTCGACTAAAGTAAAATAGCACAAGGGATATTAAGAAGCCCACTCAGGGACCAGTACCTTGTCACTTGGATTTTCTGAAATTTGCAAGATTTCTCAATTACTCTCTATTTATCCATTTGTGGAAGAGAGCTGACCTACTTGGGAGGCCCTGCAATATTCTGGCTGAGTCTACTGCTGTGGGGACCAGCCGCAATCCCTGTAGGTGTGGACCATTGTCTTGGAGCATCTGAAGAGTGAGTGGAGCACACACAGTTGGCAGCCACTATGATGCATCACAGACAACACACCATGCACACACGCACACACAGTATGTCCAGAGAGACAGCCATGAGACGCGTGGGGGTGGGCACTGGGAGTCCTTCGTGACATGCATCTCTGGAGGTTGACGGCTCTCATACACCTGGCCCAGGTGGAGACAGTGGAGACAGGAAGTGCAAGAGAATGAATGAACCAGAGGTTAGGATGAGGTCAGAGGTAGAAGAGAAAGGTGTCAGGACATGATCAATAGAAGATGAGCTCTACACCTGGTGGCCCTAGATGGCATGTTTCACAGACACAGAACATGGAGAGAGAATGGGGAAGGGCTTGGCATGCACAGGCTCTGCCTGGCAGAAGGCGGCCCTGGGTCCGGCTCAGCCCAGACTCTCTGGCCATCACTGCCAGCATGATCATTTTTGGGGGGCCCTTAAAACTAGGGTCTTAGGGAGCATTAACATTGCCATACAGCTGCACAGGGTGACATATCTGATACTGGAAGAAGATATTTCATAGAGCTAAAAATGTTTTCAAGTTCTGTAAAGAATCTTAGGGATCTAACCCAGCTGGTTTTAAAGGCGAGGAGACAGCTTGGCCACACAGGGAGTTGGCAGGAAGGACGGGACAGAACCCAGGCCTCCTGAAACACCACAGAGGGCTGAGGTTGAAGTGGCTCTTCTACTCGTTGCCCACTGGCTACAGAGGGCAGGTGAAAGGAAGGCATGGGAGCCCCCAGGCTCTGTGCCTTCCAGCTGTGCTGGTGGCTATTTTCACTGCTGCTTCAAAAAGAAGCAGCTGTGGGGTCCTGGGGCAAAGGCTGGGCCTCCAGGGCTGCCTCTCCTTGGGCTAGATCTCACTGGGGCTCCCTGCCATGTTGAACCACACCAAAAATAGTGAAGGGAGGCAGATGGAATGAGGAAAACAGAAAAGAAAGAGTTAAGGAAAGAGATAGGACTCAAACTAAAGGAAACCATTTAGCCTCCCCACGTGGCCACAGTGGGATTTCTTAAACAACATCCAGCTAATGCACACTGGACCTCGAACCAGAACCTTTGCTTTCCAACCACAGAACGTTCTAAAATAGGGACACCAATATCCCAGAGAGAGCCTATGCCTTGTGATGAGTGACACAGAAAGTTCATGGACTGTGGAGCAAGAGTCTAACCAGGTGCTTCCCAGACTCAAGCTCTTTCCCACCACATTCAGCCTTGCTGGGACCTCTGTGCTAGTGGTGAGGCCTGGGAGACACTCCACATGTGGTTACAGAGGCATGTGGCATGGGGGAGTGTGCCCACCTGCACAGGTGTATGCCACCTGTCTCTCTTGCTTGTCTCTGCTCTCCCTGGGGGAAAAATGGTTTGGAGGGAAAAGTGTCCTGGGAAGGGGCCTTGAGAGCTGGTGCCTGGAAGATCCAGGCCAGCAGCTGCCTCCAACCAGAGGAAACTCACCATTCATCTGGGAGGGTGACAAAGAGTAGTCCCGGTCCGCGTGCCGGCGGTCTGGCTTCAGATTGCGGCTCTGTCTGCCTGAGCCCTCCAACATGTTCACTATCTCACTGCGGTCAATGTTCCGCAAAGCTGTGTACAGATTCTCCACTAATCAGAAGAAAGAAGAGAAGAGGCGCCTGAGGAGCAAATTCTCATGATTCTAGAGCAGCCAGGGATTGTTTTGCAGGCCTGAAAACTGGGCCAGGAGGATGATGGGAGAAGGGAGATGATCATTTTTTTTTTCAGAAGGTGAGGGACCCTACTTTTGTCAGAATCAACCCAAAATATATATATATTTTTTTGCTACAACAGATCTTTTCCAAAAACTAGCAGTGCCCATCACACCTTTTTTTTTTTTTCTTTTTTTTGCAGGGCTAGTGACAACCTCATGAATGCTAGGCAGGTGTTCTGCCACTGAACTATACCTCCAACTCCTCAGCAAAGCATCCAAAGACTGATGTTTTGTAATCTAAGAGGAGTACAACAAGAAAATGAGGGTAAGAATGATTGGATTTTGTCCTTTTGAAATTCTGAGTCCTTGCCTGTTGATTTGAGATGCAAATGAAAACATTCAAATTTCTCTTAGTGTTGTTGAGGACAGGAATTTGGTTGAGGATACTTTGAAAAGAGGGTGAGTCAAATCTTTCCTCCATGTTGGACAAAGATGTGCCTGGGGACAGAACTGTTCCTTCTGGGATTTGGCCCACCCACACTCTGCTCTAAGCCAACACTCATTTGGATGAGAAGTCCAACAGGAAGACTGAAGATGAGTCGACATATATGCTGTCATCAGGGGGTGGGAGAAAGACTGAGGCCAAGATTCACTGGCAATATGTTCTAGCAGGATTGCCTGGAAGACCTTTTGGCTGTGAGTGGTGCGTGAGTGTGTGTGTACGTGTGTGTGTGTGTGTGTGTGTGTGTGTGTGAGAGAGAGAGAGAGAGAGAGAGAGAGAGACAGAGAGAGACAGAGAGACAGAGAGGCAGAGAGGCAGAAATACAGAGATCACAAGGACCAGCATTAGGGGTGGAATTGGAAGGAAGAGCTACTTGGGCAAGAAGTAGGTCCTAGCAAGTCTGTGGAACGAGGCCTCCTCAGCTTGGGATACTGACTTTTTGCGTTTTCGCCTTCACGGACGATCCAGAGGTTCAACAAGGCTGTGCTCTGCTCCAACAAGGAGTTAGGGTTTTCTACACGGATCCTGTTGATGTCTTCCACACTGAACTGTAGCTCTCTGGCCAACTCTGCAAGCAAACACCAAGAGCAGATGTGAGCACAGGAAGTCAGAGCACTTTCCCTTTAGATTCGTTGTTTCTCCTCACCAGGGACCTGGTTGATACGCAGGAACCTACAGCTTTCTATGCCCAGAAAAACAGGGCAGGGGAGGGGTGTTCCGGAAATAGGTGTTGAAAGAATGATCAAGCAAGTAAATGAACAATGCCCTGCCTTTCTGGACTTCAGATACGAGATGATGAGAATGAGCCTCTTAGCAAGGTTAGCAGCTTCTCCGGGCACATATGACAAGTTAGTCCTGGAACCAAGAGGTAGCTGAGGCTGCTGGCCCTACCGCAGTACTGCCTGCCAAACTGGGAGGCTGCCTACTTTCCTCCTGGGTCCAATGGTGGCAGAAAGGCAACTCTGGAATTACAAGTCTTTTGGAAAAGGTATTACTTATGTTTAAAATGAAAATAGAAGTTTTCATCTAAATGCATAGCAGTGATGCAGAATTGTAGCTCCCCCACCCTCTGATTATTTTTATTGTTATCACTCACAGATATTTATGAGGGAGAAGTGCCTCAGAGTCTGATTTCAAAGATGAGGAAGACCAGAGGAAGAGTAATAATGTGAATCAGAACACATGTACACAACACACTCACACACGTATGCATACAGGTGCACTCATTAATGCACACACTTATACACACATGGGCACAATGCAATATACGTATGCTTGCACACAAGCACATGTCACACACACATATGTGCAAATGTATGGGAACACATGGACACACATACATACACATATGCTCAAAGCAGCAAGAGTGTAACTTAAAGAATGAGCAGTCCCTGAACTTCTGAGTTCCCATGACACTGCCTTTCACCAAGTTATTGCTGAGGCTCTGGGTTTGTCTAAAGCACTGTGTAGGCATGTAAGGTGAGGGAGGGAGTCTAGGAGTCCATTCACATAAAAGTTTTTAAAAAGTGGGGGGGGGGAGGGAGAATCAGATTGTAGGCCTATGGCTGTATAAAACACAGTTTGAGGATTGACTTTCTTTTGTCCGCCTGCCTCCCTTCAAATCAGATCTGTCACTGCTGTTGGCAGGCTGCAGCTATGGCCAATTGTCAATGAGACCTGCTGAGACTGGCCTCCCCCGACCTCCCTCAGCTGAGCTGGCCTCAAAGGAAAGGCCATGCATCATGTGGAGGAGGCCATGCACAGGCCTTTGGGAGATGTTTTGTTTGTGCATTTCTTTTGTTTATTTGATTTTTCTGGGTTCTGTCACTAGCTAATTACACAACTCTATTGAACTGGATCCCAGTTTTCCCATCTATAAAGTAAGGTGAACTAGATACACTGTGAGATTTAAAAAAAAAATTTCTTTTTAGTTGTAGATGGACACAATACCTTTATTTTTATTTATTTATCTTTATGTGATGCTGAGGATCCAATCCAGTGCCTCACACATGCTAGGCAAGTGCTCTACCATTTAGCTATAATCCCAGCCCCATAGTGAGATCTTTTGTAAAGTCAAGAGTTGCTTCTTTTTTTCAAAGGAAAACCAGACAGAAAGGGAGGAGGAAGAGAACACCCAGCTTTTCACTGGAACTCAGTGGTATGGCTTGGCAAAGGGATCTACCCAGATATGCAAATCAGATGCACAATGGGTAATGGAGACAAGGGTTGAAAATGCTTTATCCATTGCTCAGTAAAGAGAAGGGGATGTAGGGGTGAGACAAAGTCCTCTTCTGCCCCCAATTCCCCAACTCACCTGCCCAGCTGAGGCCGAGGTGTTCTGATATAATAGCCATCTTCATATCTGCTTGGTCTGTCCCACTGAGAAAACCTAAAGAGATGCATTAGATTTTATTTAGCAGCCTGAGAAGGACACAGAACTGACAGGCATGTTTATACGGTCTCTGATGGATGCCCAGGTCCCACTGTGAACCTCCGTATACACCCGTGCTAAATCTATAAGAGGTCAGGTGGAGACCCAAGTCAAAGGCTCTGTGTGCTGTTGGCAGAACAGGCTGAGGAAGCAGCATGGAGGGTAGAGGTGTCACAAGCTCACTTATAACCTTTCAAAGGGAGCAAGCAGCCAGACACAATGGTGTGTGCCTGTAATCCTGGCTACTTGGGAGGCCAAGGCAGGAGGATCTTGATGAGACCTTGTCTCAAAATTTAAAAAAGTAAAAAAATTTGGGGCTGGAATGTTACTCAGTGGTAGAGTACCACTCAATTGCCAGTACTAAAAAAAAAATAGTTAGGGGGAGCAAAAATACATCATCACAAAGAGGTTGATACCTGGTGTTGATTCACTGAGAATGCTGTATCTCAGGGACAGGGGTGTCAAGGTCCTTCGCCTATCTTCTGCTCCGCTCCCCTGCAGAAGAAAGTCAAAGAAAGGATGCTTTGGATTTTGGGTATACCCCCTTCTCAGAGGAGGTGACTTGAGCCTTGAGGTCCTGGCAGGAGTAAGTAGCTCCATTCCGTTAGAGGCTCAACAGAGTAGACGGAAGAGGTGGGAGTAAAAGAAGTTGATGAAACTTGAATACTTTATTAGGAATAATGGCAAACTTATGTAGCCCTCGTCATGCACAAGACTGTATTTAATGCTCACACCAACCACAAACACCTATGAGATAGGTACTATTACTAACCCCATTTCATCGATGAGAAAACTGAGGCATAGAGAAGTTAAGCAGTTTTCCCAAGGCACCCAGTGTATGGGCCATGGAACTGAAGTTTGACCTTAAAATTCAGTTTTTCTTTTTGGATTCCTTTAGGTTCAACAGATCAGCTTCTGACGCTGGCTTCAGGCTTAACAATAAGAACTTGTTTGCTCAAAGATGTAGGAATTCTCTCTGGAGAGAGGTATTGGTTCACCCTCATCCCCAGAAAGAAAAGAGAAACGGATTCATGGACATATGAATGGGACCTTGCTTCTTTCTAGTTTAGCATGGAAGGCTAATGATTAAAACAACAACAACAGCCAAACAACACCAACAAGGAACAAGACATTCTGAGGACATGATCACTCCGAAGTCCCTAGCATAGGTGGTGACCGTGGTGCTCTGACAGATATGGATAAATGAACATACTTGCTGAAGACTACTTTGTTGAGCTCAAAACCCTGGGTGTTTGCAGTGGCTGAGGACACCAGGATCCCCTTCTTTGAGGGCCTAGCACCCTGGGGAAGATAAGTGAGTAAATGAAAAAAAGGCTGGAGAACAGCTGTCCAGCGGCTGGGTAACCTTGAACATCTAATTCAAAATGCATTTCAAAACCTCAGAAGCCTCAGAAAGGGAAGTTGAGGAGGACACTTGACCTTCATATCCCAGAGGGCTCAGGGCTCACAGAGTGAATAAACCTATCACCATCTGACACATTTGTTCCTCATGTCACATGACCAGAGCTGGACTGAGATTTGCAGAGAGAGCCAGGGCATGCTTCCCCTGCCAGGTCATAGAACAAATGTCCGGAGGAGAGTAAAGAGCCCATGTGTACCTCAGGGAATTCAAAGGCTGCGTTTCAATAGGAAGAAGCCCTAAGGAGGTGTTTGTCCTGGGGTCTGTTCGGGAACTTCCTTAGGGTAACCCATCTTTGGCTAAAGATCCTCCCCAGGTAGTGGCTCACCTTGGTGCAGGGGGGCATGGTGATGTTCAAGTGGCAGAGGATGTGCTGGGTGTCCTCATATTTCATCGCCTTGCGCAGAAATGACAAGAACCCTCCTGGTTCCCGACTGCTGTCCCTCACCTAAGTTCAAACATAAAAGAAGATTCAGCAGGCCCTTTGGTGGCCACCAGGTGGCTGGTTTAGAGATTTTTCACCTCCCAGCTTTCTAGATCCAGAGGAGAGGCCAGCAAGAGGAGGCCAGCACCTTTACAGGTATGGCCAAACGGTTCTCCCGAAATGACTGGAAGTGGAAGCTCCGCTGTTGGGCAGCTTTCTTTACAGGTACCAGGTTCCCAGAAAGTTCTGCAAAAAGGGGCATTCCTTCCAAAACCTGTAGGAAAGAAAAATCAAATATAGCTTGTCAGGTAGAAATGCTCAGATGTCCTGCCTTGACGCTCTGGTCTTTCCCACCCCACCCAAGTCAGGTGGATACACAGGGGGACAGCAGGCCACACAGGAGAAACACCACTGTTTGTTTTGGAAAAGGCTTTATTTATAAGGTTATGATGAATGAGTCATGCTTCCTTGCCCCAAAAGATTTTACACTCTGTAGGAATTTTCTTATGCCCCTAGGCAATTGATCTAGAACATTCCAGAACTAGGACATCACAATACAGTTTCTGAAAAAATCCTGGGTCTGTTTTTCTACCTGTCCAAAGGTGTTGAGCTCATGAGAAGGGCCAGTAAAACCTTGCTATATTTTAATTTCACCTATGATAATAATCCTTTCTGTGTACATAATACTCTCATCTGCCATTCTCATTTGAACCCATTTGGGAGTTGCCCTGGCTCCAGAGCTTTATCTTCTTATGAGAAGTGTTTTAGAGGCCTTCAAGGACCCAGGCATACCTCTATGTCCCTACTCCGGGCCACCTCCACAAAGTTCTCATGCTGCTCCAAGGTCTTGTCCACTTTGTCGTCTGTCATGCAGTAGCAACGCAGCCGCCCTTCCCGGGGGTCATTCATTTTGGCAAAGATGACAAACTTGGCCATGTAGGGCACTGCGGTAAGCTCTTTGTATAACAGAGTGGCAAAGTTCACGGCCTCAGCAGTCCGAGGACAGTCCGACAGCCAAAACCTTAAAAGAGAGGGCAAGTCATGACTACCTTCCTCAATTCCCGAGGAAAACAAAGCTCCATCTCCATCTGGTCAGGCACAACCTGCAAGCCACACAGTGGTGACTCTGCCACGTCTGGCGGTTGAGGGCGCTTCTGTGTGGAGGGGTAATGAAAGAGCCTCAAGATCAAGCCTGAGACACTGGGCTGGGCCTCGTCTCACCTGGCAGAGACATTGGTGGTAAAGTTGGCACACTCGTTGGCATACACGAGCTTGGTTGTTCCCGTTATGTCTTCCCACTGGGCTTGTTCAGTTCCGCCTGCAACACCAGCAGAAGTGGGGCTGGGGACACTCTTTTGGATGTGAACATGGTGCTAAGGTCCTAGTGTGCGAGGGCAGAGGTGGACTTCTGGGTGACACTTGCTTGGTCTGCAGCACTGAGCACACCTATTTTCTCATACTCTGCCCCTTTTCCTTGTGACCTGCAGTACCCGCTTCTCCTAGGGCTCAGAGGGCTCTTCCACCGGGCAATGGACTTTAATTCAGATTCCTCATCCCCCTATGTCTTGGAAGAGCACACCATCCCCAGGGGAAATCAACAAAACCCACCGCCGCGGTTGCTGGCTTGGCATTCTCCCATCTCCCTCTGCCCTCCTATGTGTTACAGAAGGAGCTAGTGCTGCTAGACAGGGGCAAAGGGGAACCTCTCACCAATGACGCTGCAGAGCAGGCGCAGGCTGGTGGTGTCTCCTTCCCCACTGTCCCTTGGGTTGTCAGTCCAAGAAGGAGGGAGTGGGATCCGAAGCCCAATGGGACGATGGAACTTGCGGCGTCTTGGCTCCACCGTGACAATGGGGCTGAACGTGGCCTGGTTGCCCAGGAGCTTGGTGACTAGCTCATCTGGGACAGGCTGGGCCTGTGAAGTGCCAAAGGCAAGATACTCAGCCCCAGGCAGGAGAGGGGCAGGCATGACGGGAGACGGCATGGTGCCCTCTATGCACAGGGCAAAGACTCCTGGTGAGAGAGGTTGCCCCCCGCTGCTGGACCACCATCTTCATTTTTCTGAGCACAGGGCCTGTCCCAGCTCTGATGTCACTGATTAGCTCTCCTTTCTGAACCCTTTTTCCTTCTGCCTCTCCTTCCCAGGGATGGCACATCTTTGCAGGAACTTTCTCCTGCTGAGCATAGGCGGCCTTGCAGTTTAATGTGTGATGTGGGACTTTCTGCGACTTGTCAGGCTGCGTCTGCCTCATCCCTCCCACCCAACTTTCTAAGCTTTTAAGTCAAAAACCTAATTCTAATGGTATTGGTCGAAAGCGTGGGATGCCCCGTTTTCCCAGGGCCTTGCACTCTTTCCACCCTCCAGGACCTGGCCAGGAGGGCCTGTATTACCTGCAGAGCCAGCTTCACTTTCTTGGTGACAGCATTTGCTGGGAACGTTGCCTGCACCAGGGGCACCAGCTTGCTCTTCAGAGAGCCCCCTTCAGGGCCAATGGTGTCATAGTCCTGGCAGAGCCGTGTCATGATCACAAAGTACAAGGGGAAGTCCGTGGTGATGATGCGGCAGACCCTCTTCTTCTCCAGCTCCTCTAGGCTCCCCAACTCTGGAATGACACAGCCCGGGGGCCACCATCTTGTCACACTGAGCTCAAGATCAGCCACTAACCCCGTGGCCTGAGCTTCCTTATCTCCAGGACACAGGGCGCACACCCTCCCTATGACAGGCAGAGAGGTGTCCTGGAGGGAGAAGCGCCCAGACCCAGAGGCCCAGCAGAAGAGGTGTGGCTGCAAGCAGGGCACCCACTCACATGACCTGGGGACCCAGAGCTTGACTACGTGGGGCCAATTCCTAGCCTCGTGTTGCTGCCCAAATTCCAGGCAGCCCTGATAGCCCACCCCAAACGTGCAGCCTCAAATTCTATCTCCCAAAAGTGAGAGATCTGGTATCCCTGGGGCTCTGTTACCTTCATCCATCCCATTGAGGATCTGTTGCAGGTAGCTTTCTCCAAAGCGGCTCTTGTGTTCCTTCCACAGAGCGCCATTTTCACTCCTCAGAACCACAAGCTCGCGGTCCCCACGACCATGGGAGGCAAAGTGGGGGATCTCCACAATCACAGGGCTGAGACAGGGACAGAGCAGAGGGTAGGCAAGTTGTTTCCCTGCATGTGCAGGTGCCCGGGGGGGGGGGGCGGAGGGGGAGGGAAGGGGCAGTTCACTCCTGCCCAGGAGAAAGGGGTTCCGCAGCCACAGTGGAGGTCCCCTCTTGGAAGTTCTCTGGAGTGGACTAGACCTGCCTCAGGCTCCCCATGAGTCTGGAGTGACAGGTAGGGCAGGCACAGATGCAGAGACAGCAACTCTCCTGGCCTGTGTGCTTGGCTGAGGCTCAGCTAAATGATCTCACCCTCAGACCTGATTAAGAAAACCCATGTGAACGCCAGGCATTATGGCACACACCAGTAATCCCAGCAGCTAAGGAGACTGTGAGTTCAAAGCCAGTCTCAGTGAGTCCCTAAGCAACTCAGAGAGACCTTGTCTCTAAATAAAATATAAAAAGGGCTGGGGATGTGGCTCAGTGGTCTAGTGCCCCTGAGTTTGATCCCTGGTACCAACAAAATAAAACAAAACAAAACCAACCAAACAAAATCCCCAAAACAAACAAACAAAAAACATGGGACATCCCTAGATAGGTCTCTGAGCCCTTGCATTCTCATCTATTAAATGGCCATAATGATATTTCCTTTAGAGGTAGGATTTTAGGCTTATATTTAAAGAGAAAATCAATAAGAAAGCTTTGCAAATGATGATTGACAGGAGGGTGGATGGAGATGGGAAGGCCACACCTGTCCCAACATTACAACCCTGGATATTGTTGCATGAAGGACAAGAAAGCTCCAAGCAGACCCTAGTCTGCTTCAGAGAAGGTGAGGAATAGGCACCTGAAGTCCATTCATCCTATGGTCCTGAGGGACGAGGCTGCAGGGGCTGCCTTCTAGTGCCACCATTTCAGTGCATACATAATTAAATCCTGGAGGTCCCCCAAGTAGCCCCATCTCCATTCCCTTCTCTAGTGTCCCAGTAGGATTTGAGAGTAGGAAGCTCCACCAGGGCTATGGATTCCTTAGAGTACCTGAGAAAAATCAAAGCAAGGGGGCGAGGCTCCCACTTCTGCTTCTCTGTCATGAGTTCCCGCAGCTCTACCCTGTGGCAGGGTTGTTCTAGGTGGTTGCTGCTGAGGTGGTGGCAGTGGGGTGAGCAGGACGGGAATGGATTAGGGACACGTGTTGCCCACATGTCCTGCAAAGCAGCGTCTCACCTCAGGAACTGGGCCCCTGTGGGCCCCAGCGCGATGATCCTGCTGGCCAGGCCCTCCTCCTCACCCAGCGGGGGTGGCGTGCTCAACTTCTGGGGCTTGACCAGGCGACAGGTAATACGTGTGGGTGCGGCACAGGTCCGCGGAGGGATCACCACCCTCAGGCCGTTGTGGCGACTTCCTCTCATGGAGCCTCCCCGGGCATCGACCATGAAGCTCACCAGAAACCTGGAGGCACAGGCAGATCCTTGTTGGGCACCTTTGCCCCCACCCCCACCCCACGGCCAGAGTGGGTCCCAGAGTCCTGTGTCACTCACCCTGTGTGGACGGGGCTGGCCACTGGGCTGATGTTGTCTGAGGTCTCTGTGGCGGGGCTGCTGGGGATGAGTGAGTCTTCATCATATTCTTTAGATGCCTAAAGAGGAGAAAAGGGCCCCCTGTCTCCCCTGAGCCACCTGAACACTGCTCCAGGCCACAACAGCTTTGGAGTGGCACCATGGAGAACCTGCTTTCACAGGCTCACCTACTCACTCTTTGGGGACAAGGCATTCCTGGGGTCTAAAGGGAAGCATTGGCTTCCTCCCCTCTTGCTGGCCTTAGCTTGGCTCCAGACCCCGGAGCAGAGTGCAGGAACAGATGGAATGAGTCCTCGCTCTTCAGTCTGGTTCTAGGTCCCCTGCCAGCTGCATACATTGCCCACCTGCCCACAGTTCCCTCCCACAGTGCCCCCGTGGAGAAGCTCTGTCCAGGTAGACTGGCTTTTCCTCTAGAGTTGGCCCTGGACCCTGCACCATCCCCTCCTACCTACTTGGCTAGTAGGCACCTGAGGTATGGGAAGTGAACACACCAAGTCTTTGGGGCTTCCTATTGTTTTCCTCTGTAGAAGGGGGACATTCCTTACAACCAAAGGGGCCATTTGGCTGCTTTGTAACAGGTCCTTGAATACCACAATGACTCTGGAGAACAGCAGGGTCTGCATCTGGCCTCAGTGGCCTCTAGATGGATTCTCAACTCTGCTTTTATTCATCCTCCCCCTGGTCCAGAACATCCTCACCCCCGACCTTCCCTGCTCCAATCACCTATTTTTCTGCCTTTTCTCCTCTATAGAGCTGTCCTGTTGACCCCAGCCTGCCTTCTCTGCACTTTGGAAGGGCTCACTCACAGCACGCCATTAAGCACTTCACTGTTTACCCTTCCTGCACTCTGTGCTACCTGCTCCCACGTGTATAAGTCCTCTCTTCCCAGCTGGACAGCGACTCCTAGGAGGCAGATGCTCATGGTCCTCCTCTACAGGATATATAGAGCCCTGGACAGGGCACTTAGTGGGAATCCAGGAAACTGCCCCTGATGAGTTATGACTCAAGCAGAGTTGAAGAGAAATGCTGGGGGTGTGGCTCAGTGGTAGGCCCTGGGTTTGAACCTTAGTACTCCCTCCCCCCAGAGATTTTAAGGGAATGAAGTGGTCAGGAAACAACAGAACCCAGGTCTACTCAGTTGGTTCTCACTGCTATCTTTAGCAGCATCCAGGGAATATGCCACTGCAGTTCTGGGGGCCATATTTGACCATTTCTCTCAAATGCCACCCGGCTATACTCATGTTGCATCACTGTGACATATAACCTGCTGCTCAACAGCCATGTGGCTGGCTTATCCCTATGCGCCACTTTTGGTCCAGGGCTATGGCTGCTGCTGTGAGACAGACACCACATAGGGAACAGAGAAAGAAATCAACTTTAGCTAGATTCTAACAGCCATGACTGACTTAGCTATCAGGCCTTGGGACAGTGACATCCAACCTTAAACAGTGCACTATTTTCATTTCTCCCCAGGAAATCCCCCTGTCCTTAAAAAAAAAAAAAAAGTGCCAATGGCATAAAATTAAACTGCCTCCCATCCCTGCTTTTTTGGATAAATTCAGGTGGCAATCTCAGAAGTCATAAAACAGGATACCATAATGAACAAGACCCTACACCCAAAGCAGCTCTCTGGCATGTCTTTTCTGTCTGTATTGGTGTCTCTGGCTCCCAGAATTCTTTGGGGGAAGAGGAGATGGAAGCTGTCCTCTCTTACGAATGTGAGAGGAGCACAGAGTTCTGCGACTCTCCCAGAGCTTTGTGAGATGTGCAGGCTGCACTCCACCTGCCACAGGTTCCCTTCTATGCCTGCTGCCCCAAGATGCAGAGAATATGTGCACAGAGGTTTGGCCATGAACATGGTCTTGGGAGCCAGAACTGCTGGTGTCAGTTCTCACCCTCACTCATCATTAGACTATTCTGATGGTGTTTCCTACACCCTAGAGCTCCCTGAGCCCCACGGTGTTCACATCTGGGGTAATGAGAATGCCAAGAACATGGGCTACACAGAGCACACAAAATCACAGATCTTTGGAAGCACAACAAGTTTTTCCATGCTAGCTCTTTTTGCCCTCCAGGTCATCTCAAAATAAGCATTGTCCTGGGGTCATATCCTCACTCTGCAAATGGGAATACAAGAGAAATGGTGCTTCTTACCTGTTCTGGCTCTTCAGATCTGATCACCACTGTCTCAGGTGTGACACAAGGAATCCTCGGGATGGCTGGAGATTCCACCCTGTGTACCAGGAACATTGGGAAATCAAAGGGCGGAACTTTTGAAGTCACCCCCTATCTCTCCCAAGAGACTTAAGTGAAAGACCTCAGTACCTTTGTAATGACTTAGCAACCCATCCCCTCACCTCAGCCTCAGTACCCCCTTGCATGTGCAATAAGATGATTCCACAGGTTGAATAGACTTGAAGCTGTCTCCTCCCTTGTGACTCTGCAGAGCCTAGCTGCCCTTCATATCTCTCAGAAGGACCCTCCAGCCCCGACTCATCTGCCCTTTCTGCAGCTCTCTCTTGCCTGCTAACAGAACCCTTACTCTGACCTCATTCATTCATCAATCTAAATTGCACTTGGTGTGGGTTTTGATCCCACCAAATGAATCTACATAAGGGTCCAAGTTCTGTATTTTTTTTCTAACAGATATTTAGTAAACACCAACAGATTAAACTTCTTAACACTTTCCCTTCCTACTGTCCTGCTGTCTGGTTTTGTATAAGCCATGGGAAACATCCCAGTGTTTCTAAAAACTGGTTGATTGTAGATTTATTTGCAAAACATCTCTGTGGAAAAATGGATCTGTGGTGGCCTAAGTCACAGCAGACAGGGAGGGCTGAGAAATGGGTTCCAGGTAGATACAGAACCTCCGTGGGCTTTCTCTAAGGTACCTCACCAATGGAGGGATGTGGTCAGTATTTGATATTAGCTTGGCAAATTTCTAACGTGAACCTTTCTCCAAGATTATTCTGAGGAGAAGCTGAGTGTGCATGAAAAGGAGAAGGGGTGTGATCATGAAGCTGTGAGTACGGGGGGGGGGGGGGGGGAAGAAAGGTGCATGGCGGGGATGCTGGAAGTGAAGAGACCCAACTGACAGCGCACTGTGAGGGAGGCCTCTGAGTACGCGCTTGGTGGTCAAGGTGCTGGTGCCGCAGCCTGGCCCGCCAGCCGTCCATCTATAGTGGCAGCACACCCAGGGCCTGTCCTTGTGACTTCTCCTCGATTTGCAATCCTACTCTGAGCTGCAGGGCTGTACCTTGACCATGCATGGTGTGACCCTTCCAGTGAGCCCTTTCTTACACTTGGTCGAACTTTGGCACAAAATCCAACAGCTCTTTCTCTTCATCCAAGTCCCTGGAATCCGGCTTCTCAGCCTTGGAGCCAACAAGTTCTTCCCCTGAAAGAACACAAGCTCAAGTGAGTGACAGGGTGGAGACCTCCTGAAAAAGTGCTTCTCCTTGTCCACCTCTTAATGCTTGCTCCTGAGAAGCACAGAGAAGTCTCTGATGCTTCAAAGGGACCATGGCTCTGATTTTGCTCAGTCTTATTCCTTCCAGCCCTGATGTATAGTGTGCAGTGGTCAGTTCCTAACTCAGTCTATGCCAGACTTTGTAGGAAAGACAACACAGCCAGAAAGAACTTCATTTCCCACTGCAAATAAGACCATTTATTTTGAAGGGCTGTAGGTTGTTTGTGTGTGTGTGTGTGTATGTGTGTGTGTGTGCCAGAAAGAACTTCCTTAGCTTGTCATTTCCCACTGCAGACCAGACCATTTATTTTGAAGGGCTATAGGTTGGTGTGTGTGTGTGTGTGTGTGTGTGTGTGTGTGTGTTTATAACATGGTCCCTAAAATTTCATTATTTCTAAAGCTTCATTACAAATAAGTTCAAGCTACTGGTGAATTAGCTGCCCACACCCCACACTGCCTTTTTGTTTCCTTCTCTTGCTTTAAGTAGACTTGGAGCCAGGGTCCTTGTCCTTGCATGTCATTGACTATCAGTAGCAGTGAGTGCCCTGGCCTTGTGATCTGAAACTGACAGGATGGAATCACAACCGCTCATGCAGTGATGACCACAAACATGGTGGCATGGGCACAGACACAGAGATGGACAGGCAGGAGTTGCCCCCTTGAGGATGGAACTCCTGGGCGTAAATGTCCTGTTTTAGTCAAGCTCTGGGCTCGGACTGTGAGCCATCAGAGGATGGAAAGCAGGAATGGATTAGTGGGAACTTGGGTTGCTGAGGGTGAAATGCACTCTGGTAAGAAAAGACCACAGGGAACAGAAAGTGTTTCATACCCATTATAGATATGTGAGCGGTTCCTGAAAAGCAAAGAAGAGCCAAGGTGAAGGAAGGACAGCACTGAAGTCAGGTAAAGCAAGAGGCATGCTATTAAGGGGCACACAGGGAAAGATTCAGCTGTCTAATTGACTAGGTTTGTACAACCACTGAATTATAGATGGGAGGGTCTACAGAATGAACCCAGTCCAACCCCACTATTCTGCTTCATGAGGGTTCTCTCACACTCAAGCAAGGATACAAGACTTATTTGGGGAAGGAATAATAGTAAAAGCACTGGGTAGTTCATAAAGTTGAAATGTAGTAACTTCCACAGTAATGAACAGAACCTGAACCCCTCCTGACCCACTATATGATCAGAAGAGCAGCTTATTAAAATGCATGCTCATGGATTTTAAACAACTCACTTGTTATTTGTTCAAAGCACCAGGAAAGCTCCTCACAGCCCTAGAGTTGAGCTGAGTAGAATCACACTCGATTTGATACACATTCATCATATATGCAAACACACACATACTTGTGAAGCTTCACAAAATTTTAAATGTTAATCTCTGAGATGTCAATTTTCCTCCACCTAAGACTATAGGAAAGCAATTGTTTTCATAATAGACAACATTTGTAAAAAGTGGGCCTCCTCAGTGTCAATGCACATCTGCAGAACCCTGGGTGGCTGCAGGGGACCCTTGCCTCCTGGCTGGGGCAGGAAGCCACTCAGGGTGCTCAGCGCCCCTCTGCTCCCATTGGTCAGAGCTCACCGACCCCTCCCTGACTTTACCTTCATCTTCAGAGACATCCAGGATCTCATCCACTGTCTCAGGGTAACTCATGCGGTGCTTGTCACTGACTAACTGAAAGGAGAAGGCGGCGAGAATTCAACCCAAACAGAGCACCACCACCCTTTCACCAGCCCAGCAGTGATCTGGTCACCATGAGGGGACAGAAGAGGAGGTGATAAAGGAAGTTTGTCCCCCCAAAAGAAAACCAGACCCAGGAAGCTGAGGCCTGGTGGCATCCCAGAGAGGATAACCGGGGACCTTGCCGCCTCATCCCTTCCCAAGCCCGGTTCACCTCACAGTGACTCCCTTAGGTCTGGCCACAGCTCTAATTCCTCAGGCCACTAGGTGGCAGTATAACCCTGCTCAACTGAGGATGGAGCCTACTCGGCGGCTACCCTTTTGGCAGGATGCTTCCTACCCGAGGCTTTGGAGAGTCGCCCACAGGACGCCCTGCCTGTCAGGCTGTGGTGGGGGGTGGAGTGGGGACGGGCAGTGCCGGGAGGAGCACACATACCGCTACACTGGTTTCGTCGGTGACAACTTTGAGCACGTCTGTTACGGAAATGTAGCCCAAACGCTTGGCTATTGCCAGAGGTGTGGTTCCATTCTAGAAAAAAATGGCAGCAAGAGGGTGTGATCAGACAAGGGAGCAAGAGAGGAAGGACACTCTGCCCCTGTACAGAGTCTAAGTTCACCTCTGACTATTCAGAAGGGCTTGAGTGGACAGATTTTGCTTTGGAGCCCAAAGCAAGATGGCTGCATCAGTGGGAGAGCAGAGATGCCCACTCAGACTAGGGCAGGGAGAGAGGAGAGCGCTGACACCTCATGTTGTAGCATTGTGTGGGGGCTTGAAATGACAGCAAGGCAAGACTGCCAAGAGGGAACCCTCTGGCAGGAAGGGTGTCAGAAGTCACCATGTGTGATTCTGAAACAGGAGGGTACAGAGTCTGTTCTCACTGCTTCAAAGTCTGTTCTCTGGGTGTCAATAACAGCATCGCAACAATTAAAACAATCCCTGTACTTCAGTGAACTAGGCAGGCCAATCAGAAATTACAGGTCACCAGAAATAGGATAGGGACCATATTTTCTACTTTGACTTTAAGAGAAAGAGCTAAGTGAAAATCAATGAAGACTATTTTTCTTCTGTGTTTTCTAGTTTCAGGACATGGCCCAGGATCCATCCAGATTTGGCCCCATCTCTAGTTACAATTTCAGGACCCACATCTGTAGTCAAAGGTCCACATGCTTTCAGAGTTGGGAGAAGCCATGGAGGGAATCTAATAAAACCTCACATTGTCAGATGATAAGTTCATACTGAGCCCTGATCACTAAAGTTGCTAAGGATAACCCAAGACCCTGAAAGATCAGACACTCCACAAGACCTTTAATTTGATTCACTTGTAGCACACCGAATGTAGCCTCACATACTTCGGAAGAGGCATCCACAAAAATGTTTAATCAAATATAAAAGGGGGAAGTAACTGCTATTTACAAGGATGAAGTTCAGTCACCAGAAGAGAAACTGATCTCAATACCCTATCCCCCGGAATACCCAAAGTGCTGCAGCTCTGTCTGGGTCCCAGATGTGTACACCAACCTCTATGGCTCTGGGATGTCTCCCAGGGCTGCTGCCCAGGGAAGAACAGTTTTCTGAAATCAGGCCGGGGCGGGTACTCACCGAGCTGACTTCGTTTGGGGAAGCGCCATTTTTCAGTAGCAAAGTCACAATGTCAGTATGTCCTTGTTGGGCCGCCTGGTGCAAGGGGCTGTATCCTAGCTATAAAGTGAGGTAGACATTTTGGCAGGATCAGCTAGCTAGTAGAGAAAGAACCACCCACATATCATGGAATCCATTCACCTTCTACTTGTGACAAAAAAAGAAAAAGGATTTTTCCCCATTTCCTCCTTCAGGATCCAAGTCCAAAACTGGCAGAACCCCAAGTGTGCTCAGAGTAGGTCTGGCTCCATTCTAATTGGGCACTTAAGAAGTGCCCTTTTAGGAGTGGGGTCTAAGGCACCCTGTACCTTGGTCTTGGCATTGACATCTGCCTGGTGTTGTAGCAGAAACTTCACCAGCTTGATATTTCCATAATGACTGGCCACGTGCAGTGGAGTGTAACCCATCTGAAATGCAAGAAGTTGAGCATAGGTGACCTTCAGGGCTTCTGGGCAGACCTTAAGCCACCATGAACTGTGCATTTAATCAAATTCTTTTTAAAAGCAGGTAATTTAAAGAGAGAATGGATGGGGAACCCTTTGGAAGGTTAACAGCTGCTACGTGGTGTCCTGCTATTGCCAGCCAGATACCACTGGCCTGGGAAGGAGCAGGGTTCATTGTCAGACAACTGAAGTCTGAGATGTTTGGAGGTGAGCCAGGCAGAGAAGTCAAGTAGGTGACAGGAGGGTGGACACTGAACCCTGCCATGAAGGCTGGGCTAGGAGTCATCCTCAGCCTATGGGAGAGCTGATAGCTTTGGAGATAAATGAGTGTATCTAAGATGAAGTGGAGGGAGAACAGAGAGGGGCCTAAGGACTGCACCAACATTCAGAGGGAAAGTTGGAAGGGAGGCTGGAGGGACAATGGAGAGAGCTGTGCTCCAGAGACTAAGAGGAGTCATTTTAAGAAGACAGGAACAGCAATGGGGCCCTCTGCTGAGAAGAGTGTGAAGAGCAGGACAAATGGACACATGGAGTCCTGGCTGACCCCAGTGATTGCAGACTTATTTCATTAGAAAGGTGAACTCCCATTGTAAGATCCCCAAAGGCTGCTTGGGGTCACTGAGTTTAGTGTAATGGAATTTATAGGAAATGCTCATTTCTTGAAATAGTGGGAGTTTGGTCTAAGAAGGAGCTTATTTTCAAGGAATCTGTCCTAATGAATATTTTTTTGTTTGTTTTTAGTGCTGGGAATTGAACCTAGGTTCTCATGCCTGCCAAGCACATGCTCTACCATAGAGCTCCAGCCCCAGCCCCCATCGAATATTTTGGTGCCGCCTCTGAGCCAAGGCCTTCTGAACTCTTTGTTCCCAAACGTACCCAGGGAGCCAGAGCCGGACTGCAGAGATCATCTTAATACAGATGCTGTGGGCAAGACCCTCATGTAGCGGGCTGGCTTAGGATCCCTGAGGCAGTTCTAACCCAAAGAATAGGGGGTCTCAGGGAAGGAACCTAAAAGACTAAACTGGGCACACAAGAGAAGCCCCAAAGATCCAGAACATTCTTGGCTTTTTAAAAACAGATTCTTGTTGATGCAGGCAGGTGGGGACAAAGAGGCGGTTCCAGTTTTTTCTCAGGATGACCTCATGTTGCCTAGTGCTCCAGGAGATCTCTAGAAGGGGTGGGGCTGGTGGTGGCGTCACTCTATCCCTTCCTTTTAATAAAACTACCTTGTGATGAAAGGAGTAAAATGCACTTCTTCCAGGAAGCCGCCTCCTTCCCACCAGCTGGAAGCACCCTGGCCCTCTCGGGGCTCCCGGGTGTTCTCTCCCACCAATATCATATTTCCAGTTCCTTCCTGTCTCTTGCAATCATCTCCACACTAAACCACAAATGCCTGCAGCCCAGCTTCCAAACTGCATGTGCCTCGCTCACACCATCTCACTGAGCTCCTTACACACAAAAGAGGTTCAAAGCGAGTTGAGCTGAATTCAACTAACAGCTGGAATAGAAGGGGCTGCATTTTTGAGTGACTCCAAGGAAGCCCCCCCCCCCCTTTGACCTTCCTCTGCAACTCATACAAGGCAGATCACAATTCAACATTCCTCCAAATTCCTGCTGCAGAAGCTCAAAGCTCCAACAAACTTTTTAAAATTCCCAAGGGGAATGTGAGATCATTAGGATGGTGTCCTTGAATTCTACTGCCTTGAATTCTACTTCCCTGCCAGAAAGTGGCAGGGAAGAAAGTTCCACCAGATCCTTAGGATTCTGTCCCCCAGGGGAAGAGATGATTCTGAGGCATGAGGGAGGCACCCTGGGCCTGGGTCAGAGAACACAGGCTCAGCAGGGGGAGCCATGAGGACAGAAGCTAGCTCAGGGCTGCCTGCCTTACCCGGGTAGTGGCATCCACCATGACACCGTGTTTGATGAGCACATCTGCCACTGGAACGTGGCCTTCTTGTGCTACCAGATGGAGAGGAGTGAGTCCACTCTGGAAAAAGAAAGATGTTCATCAGCTTTGAGGCAGGAAACAATTCCAGGCTACTGTGACAGAGCACTGAGGTCTGGAAGCCTGGTTTGCAGCCACAGCCTGCTATCTGACCACCTGTTTAGCAAAACTCTTCCTGTTCTGAGCCTCAATATCCCTACCTAAAAAAATGAGATAGTTAAATGAAATCGGGAAGTGTCAATTTTTTCTGTTCAGGGTAAGACTGTCAATATTTTAAATCTGTGTCTTTGTTGCAAGTACCCAACTTTGTCCCTTAAGGTAACAAAGCGGCTCTAGAAGTGAATGGTCATGGCTGTGTTCCAATAAAGCTTTATTTACAACAAGTGGTGGGCTGGATTTGGCTCACAGGTCATAAATGAACTTTAGAGTACCTTCCAATGACAACACTTTCTATTTCCATGGTAAATTTTCAGAGCCTTGGTTTCCTAATTTAGAAAATAGGGATTCTATCACTGACCTATCTAGAGGGAACGTAAGGAGCATTTGAGAAAGCACAGTTCATGTAAAATCACTTTGAAAAGCACAATGTACTCTTTAAATATAGCGTACTATTATGGGATCACAGCCAGTGCAGCACTGTAAAGAGCAGGGAGGATCTGTAAAGAGCTGGGAGTGAAAAGACCACGTTCATGGACTTTTCATCACAGCTTTTTCCGGAGGGTAGTAATGAATCAGAGCTCTTGTTGTACAAAAATGTCAGAAGTCTTCTCCTCCTTGCACCTTACCTCAATACACTCTGCTAACAGTGGGACCAACATCTGATTCCTCTGAAGTCACAGGCAGTGGCCCCATTAGTGACTCCACCTGCCCTCCTCTGCCTTCTGCATTCCCCAAGGCTGACCAGAAGCCAATGAACAGTGGCCCTCCTTGGCTGCAGGTGCCTGTGCCAATGTCACTGTGTCAACTGCTAGCCCCTCAGGCAGGTGACTGGCTCAGTTCTCGGGGTAACACCAGGAATCTGCCTTGGGAGGGTGGCAGGGGTGAGAGTGTTTCCTGAACAAAAACACACTGCCACCATTATTGTCTTCTTATGTAGCTCACTTTACTTGGGACAAGGAAGACACCCAGAATGCCATGACTACAATGGTTCCCTTGTTGGAGGTCACCTATCCAAACCTATATGAAAAGAACCATCGGATCAGAGGTTTAGGAAATCTGAAATCATCCTTAAAATGCTTGCCTTTCTGAAACTGTTATATTAATTTATCATCTAAAGAACTAGCTCTTCATATTGTTTGATTCCATTTAAATGCAATTTCCAGAATAGGAAAATTCAGAGATAGGTAGGTGGTGGTCAGCGACGGGGGTTTTGTGGGGAATCAGAAGGTGGTTGCTAACAGAGATGGAATTTCCTTTTCGGGTGATGAAAATGTCCTACGTTAGGTAATGATAGTTTTCCAATTCTTTAAATGTACTAAAATCCACTGAATTGTACAGGTGACAGGATAAATTTTATATGAATTATATTTCAATAAATCAGTTGTTTAAAAAAGAACCGATTCTTTAGTCTCTTTTGGGTCATGAATTCCTTTGAGAAGCTGAGGGAATCTAGGAACACCTCAGCCAGAAAGGCACTCATGTGCCCATAAACCCAAAGGGTTGTATACAATTTTAGTAGATATCATGCTCATATACCTATACTCCTAAATTAAGAATGGCTAGTCTAATGTATAGATCAGTATTTTAAAAAAAAATCTTCCTCCACAGAAAGTGGATATTTAGTACCAAATTACTGAATATACTCCTGAAGTCACACACTGGCCTATATTCAGGAAAGTATACTCTGGATTTTCACTTAGAACTTCTTGCACATCGTGAATCTGTTGAGAAAGACAGCATGGTAGGAGAAAAGGCAAAGCTTTTGTTCAGTGACCTGTAACCTTGAGAACAAGCAATCTTTCTGACTCTATTGATTCATTCACAAACCGAGACAAAATTTACACAGGGCTGTTTGTTGTAGGGACCTCACACACACACACACACACACCACCTGACTCAGAAGCTGAGCCCGCGCTAGGTGCTCCACATGTAGATTTACATCTGATGAGCTGACACCAACACATACTACCAGGACTACAGGGCAAATCCAAGGGGGCCACACCTACCTTGTTCCCCAGGTTGCCATTGGCTTGTTTCGAGAAGAGCAGAGCAACCATCTCTGCGTGACCTTCTTGGGCAGCCAGGTGAAGGGGAGTCACACCTTGCACCGACTCTGCATTCGCAGACCCCCCATACTGCAACAGACTGCGGGCCACCTCCATCTGGTTCTGCTTGGCAGCAATGTGCAAAGGGGTGTAGCCATTCTGAAAGAGAGGAAGCCACCCAGAGTTTGGTGACAGGAATGCCGAGTTGGCAATATGAGTGCCTGAGGGAAGGCTGGGCGTGGCTCTAGGGCTGCTGAACAACTACTGAGCAGGGCTGGTGTCACCCAGGAGAGCAATTTAAGTAAACAAACAAACAAAAGCCATTTGATTTGGAGATGGCTCTCCAGGCTCCCATAGCCAGGAAATGTCTGTCCCTTTTTTTTCACCATCTATTTTGTGTTATTCTGCTTAGATAGATAAACTGCTGTGCAGGAAATGCTCTGTCAAGGAACAAAGCTGGGATTCAATTAGGTGGGCTACAGAACAACTAGAAGGCTAGGTGGGCAAGAAAACAAGAATAACCCCAAACCCCAACATTTCATAAAAGAAAGAAACAGCAGCCTTTCTCCTGTCCCTGCACGGTTGGGGCAAGTGCTGCCTTTTGGGCCTGCTGGCATCAGACAGGTGATGGAAGTGGACACGCACCAGGCAACGGGCGCCAGTCTTCGTTTGTGACCCGGGCAAGTATTCTACCTCCTGGACTTCCTTTTGTATTTCTTTTAAGCCATTAAAAGAGTGTTAGAGCAACTACCTTTTTCATTTCTCAAAGTTGTTGGGTAGATCAAATATGATAATGTACAGAAAGAATCTTTCCAAAATAAAGATACAAAAGGAAATAAAACTAATGTGGGTTTGTGATGCATTGATTCATAAGGCATTGTAAGTACAAGGCGAGACAAAGGAGTTTGGGTGAGTAAGTCAATTATGCCATTGTCTTCTATTCATTCTGCTATTTTTTTTTTTAATGAAACTTTCTCCATGAAGGAAGCAGTGCATGGGTTTACATCTGGAGCACACCTCTTATCCAACTGCGGATCGTTGACAGCCTATAGATTGGCTCCTGGGCATCGTTTTTTTAGAAACCACTTTTCCCTCCATTATCTCTTTTGAGCTTCACCCACACCATGCAAGGTACTAAATGCAGGTATTTTTATTGCTATCCTATATTGCAGATAAAGAAGCCAATCCCCTGAGGGGTGAGTGCTTTATCTAAAGCCAAATAATAAAATGACAGAATTGAACTCAGATATGCATTCGAATCACTTGAGACCTTGTTCAAATGTAGATTGTAATTAAGAAGGTGTAGGAAGGTAATAATGCTCTCAGATGATGTTGATGTTGCCTTTCCAGGGATCACACTTGAGTAGCAAGACCCTCAAGCACTCATGGCAAAGAGGGATGCCAGGCCCAAGGACTTCTTTTCCCAGGGCAGGTGGGTGGGTACCTGCTATTTTTTCAAGGAGCTTCCTCCCACCTTGGCCGGCCTCCCCTAGCTGTTCTTGAGGACTGCATTCCCCTCTGCCAGCCACCGTTTTCTTGTGGCAACCAACATTTTTCACTCTTTCAGGATCACTGGTGAGGAAAAGGGAAGGGAATAGAAGGAGCTGACCAACAGAGTAAAATCCCAGTTATATAGTAATGGGGACATGGAATAGGATAGCTAGGTTGGTCTGTAAAGTGGCTTTCATTGGGGAAATTAAAAATTTGTAATTTACTTCCCAAATTAAATTGAATTAAAAATCATTCTCTTGGCAAAATTATGTAAGATAATTCTTTCTAGTATTTCTCCTTTTTAATTGGATTCCATTATGAGAAAACATGACATTGTTCTTTGGGGGTTTTGTTCATAAAACAAGATCAGCATTTTGATTGTAATAAAATTAATTAAGCAGAATGATTTTTTTTTTTGTTCTGTATCAAAAGAGAGCAAAAAAGAGATGTGGCTCAGTGGTCAATCCTGAGACATGGAGCCATCTCCAATTACAGATCATCTTCTCTGAGACCACTGTAGAATGTTTCCCCCCCAGCAGGGCAGACACCATCAGATGAGATGCACCCTCTGCTAGTGCTGGCCCAGAGAAGGCATTTGCTATAAGAAAGTAAGGATTATTAGGATTTCTTTTAAAGTACAAAGGAAAGTCACTGACAAAATTTGAAGTACGTTCATGGACACATCACCAGGAGTTCCAGACCACTTAGGCAACTGTGGGTGTCCGTGTTGGCAACTGCGCCCTCTCCTGGCCAAAGGAGAGCTTGCTCTGGAGATGTCTAGGGCTGCTAGGTCACCTTGTATCATAGAGATGATACAAGAGCCACTGACGATTTCTGAACATGGGCTATTCCAATGGAACTTCCTCCAAACCAGGACTAATGATGACAAACCAGGTAATGATGACCTTCTACAGGTGACAAGGACAAGAGGCAATTGGGCTAGCGAGTCGGGGAGCAGTTAGGGAGGGATGTGTGCCAAGCAAAGACTCTTCTTTCCTAAGGAAATGAGCTCATCTGGAGGACTGAATGCGTGAGAGGGCTCTGCCTGAATGTTGCAACATTAGCATCAAATTAGGAAGGGGAGAGTTTGGTTTGGGTGCAGAGGGATTTGCATGTGAAATTCTACAAAATTGCCAGACTACTTTGGAAACTATTTTTTGCCATGGAAACAAAACCCATCTGTACAGCGTTTGCACTTGCATTTAGCTCTCTTTAAATATCATGAACCTGGCTCCAGTTCCTTTTATATAAGTAGGAGAGTGAGGAGGAGGAGGAGGAGGGGAGTCCAGCTTTTTATTTTTAGAAGCAGGAGTAAGTCGACATCTCAGCAGGGCCGCGAGCTCCCTCTGCACAGTAACGTGAGGTTCACTATGACAATAGCAGGGACAGAAGCCTGAGGAGACAGGGGCATCTGGGAGATGCTGTGTCTGCAGGAAAGGGATGCTGTAAGGTTGAGATAAGCACCCGTGCTGATCAGGGGAAAACAACTGAAGCCTTGCACTGATTTTTCTCCTGCCTGGGCCACTGAGGCTCCAAAGTCTGCAGGTGTCAGCTGGAATCACACAGGGACCATCCTGTGGCTCCATCCCAGGCAGCTCTGACACTCCCTCCACATGACAGCTCTGCCATAAATTGTCATCTGATGGTGTTTCTCATGCTTTGGGCTGCCCTGTCAGATTACGAACTTCTGGGCACAGAGACTGCATGTGTCTCTTGTATGCCTAGTCCTGTCCCTCTCCTTTCCCTGCCACCAGCCCTCAGAGTCCTGGCCCTCATAGACACAAACCCCACATAGCCCTCACCTTTCCACAGGGTGGGGGCATCCCCGCAAAATGCTCCTTCCTTGCTGTGGCTGTGTCCTTGTGTTACCTCCTCCCCCATGCTGGCCCTACAAAGTTCCTTTGACTCTGCTTCCCTGAGGGTCCACATTATATATATTCCACATTATGTATATTCCACATCATATATATTATACTTAAAAGAATGCCACAATCTAATTGTCTGAACTCATGAGAGAAATAAATTTTGGGGTGATCATTCACTCAGAAAAGGCTTCTTCCTTCAAGGTTCCAGAAAGTGCCCCCAGCAGCCTTGGATGTTTCTCCAAGTGTCAGCATCTTGCCCCAGCATCAGAGCACGTGGAGAGCAGGTGGGAAATTGGACTCCTGGGCCATCCCACAGTCCCACTGAGTAGGGATCTCTGAGAACAAGGCTTATGGCTCCCCAGAGATCCTTATCCAAGCTGATCTTTGATAGCCAGTTTACAAAATTCAGCTGGCAGGCGGCTGCTTGGGGCATACATTTGGTGTGTAAAGCCAATTCCATCTCTGCCAGGGAGCCTGTTGCGGAGGAGTGTCACTGCTTCCCACCTCATTCCTGGTCTCCAAATAGTGGCAATTATATTGCAGGTAACATATGTGAAAGTGGGGTGAGGTGTCTGAGGTAAAAAATAAAAGCAAAACACCAGACCCCTTGGGTGGCGTTCACAACAACCCTCTGTGGGCTGTAGACTCGGCGCCCACGGCTGGGCACTCTTGGTCTGCCCAGGGAGGCATCTTACCCAGGCGGGACTGTGTGGAGAGCCACCCCGGGGCAGCAGTAGCTTGACGATCTCCAGGTTATTGTGATGAACGGCCACATGTAGGGGAGTCAAGCCATTCTGCAAAGGGACAAAACAGAGAAATGAGAACAGCTTCACTCCAGTGGGTTTTCCACTTGGGAGCCCTTTATGAGATTCACAGCACTTATTTTAAACAGGTAAAATCTGCTTAAAAATTTATAAAATCTGTAATAATCTGGTTAAAATTTTATTGAAGGATGGGCTGTGGGTGTAGCTCGGTGGTGGAGGATCTGTCCAGCATGCATGAGGCCCTGGGTTTGATCCCTAGCACTGCAAAATAAATTTTAAAAATAGCTGGGTACAGTGGCACACACCTATAATCCCAGTGGCTCAGGAGGCTGAGGCAGGAGGATCGAAAGTTCCAAGCCAGCCTCAGCAATGGTGAGGTGCTAAGCAACTCAGTGAGACCCTGTCTCTAAGTAAAATACAAAATAGGGCTGGGGATGTGGCTCAGTGGTGAGTGCCTCTGAGTTCTATCCCTAGTACCCCACCACAAAATTAATTAATTAAGAAAATAAAGTTACTGTTAAAAAAAATAAATAAACGTGTTCCCAGTCAATCTTGACTAGGAGTCACTAGGGGACATACCCAGCAGGACCCAGGGCCAAGTACTATCCCTGTGGAGGCAGCAGGGGATGCAGAGCAGTGAAATCACCCTTGCTCAGAGAAGGCCTTCTAACCTTCTAACATTACTAGGCCTTTCACAGAAAGATCACTCTTTTCAAAGGCCATTCTCCCTAGATGTCTGCCCAAAGCGTGGGCAAAACAGGTAAGAGATGGAATCCACAAGTAGTGAAGTTTGTCCTGTTTTGTTTCCTTTGACCCCAGAAGGAGACGGACAAACTCACCTTCCCGGCAGCGTTGGGGTGTGCGTCTCTTTCCAGCAGCAGCTCTGCCACCCTCACCTTCCCGTACTTAGCCGCCACGTGGAGAGGGGTAAATCCTTTCTGAGGAGAAACACAGGCTGTCAGGACCACAGGAAGCCAGAGCCATTCTCCTGGGAGAAAGGGCCCACAGCAATGGAGGCTTCCCAGCACCCCAAGTTTTGATCCCTTTGAGATGCCAAGACCTCAGGAACCCAAGCTTCCTCCACCAGGCACCTCTGCATTCCTCCCATGCCTGATATTGTCATTAGATGCTCACTCCCTGGGAGAAGAAAGGGACTTATTCCTTCTTCTTCTTCTTCTTCTTCTTCTTTTTTTTTTTTTTTTGGTGGTGCTGGGTATTGAACCCAGGGCCTTGTGAGTGCTAGGTAAGCCAGCACTCTACCAACTGAGCTATATCCCAAGCCCCTTATTCCTTCTTGAATCTCCAAAATCTCCCTGTCATGGGTTAGAGCAGGTGCCTGAGAAATAATTGGTCTGTGATAAATGGATGAATAGTGAATGAAAGAGAGAATGGCTCACTGCCCTTTCTGGGAAAGTACAACAACACACCAGGCTCACAGATGGTGGCCAGTCCTATGGGTGTCCACCCTTCCAGCTGCCTACATTGTCATTAAAACTTCAAAGGCCATCAGGCAGGAATCCCCTTGGAGCCCCAGTCTGTTATTTATGGCTTTTCTTTTCTTTTTTTCCTTTTGTGACAAGTTCTTGCCCAGGCTGGCCTTGAACGTGAACTGGGCACAAGTGGTCCTCCTGCCCTAGCTTTCCTAGGATTTGGGACTACAGGTGCCTGTCACTTTTTAAGAACAAGAGAAGAAGGGCTGTACCTTGGTCATGCAGGCCTGGGATGCCTCCTTTTCCAGAAGGGCCAGGGCTGTATCCACATGGCCCTCTCGGGCCGCAGTGTGCAGGGGCGTGTGCCCGGCAGTGGTGGCCAGGTTGGGGTTGGCATTATTTTCTAAGAGGAGCTTCACCATGTTTGTGTGGCCGATGCGAGCTGCACAGTGAAGTGGGGTCTGGTCATCCTGAACCCCAAAGGGAAAACAAAGATTGGGAAATGTTAACATTATCAAACCCAACATTTCATTTTACAAACAAGAAAGGTAAGGCCCCGAAAGGTTAAATGATTTTCTCAGGGACACAGCGAAGCGGATAAAGAGCTGGAATTTGAGTCAAGCCTTTGAGTCATAGAAAATGATATGTTCTATCTTATTTAACTTTATAACTCTTCAAGTAAGTTGTTATTTCCACTTAATTGTCCAAAGGCTCAGCCCTCCCATCTGTAAAATGAGAATGATAATATTGACAGATAATGTACAGAAAGGGCCTCATGTAGTGTTGGGTATATTAAACACTCAATAAACTTGTTATTACCATCTCCCCAGACCTTTCCAAGCGGATATGCTCATCTTTCTGTTTGAACTTTACTTTCAGTTTCTCTACACCAGGGGTCATGGGAGAGTTAAATTGCTAAAAGGGAAGGACGTAGTCTTGTCCCACCCCTGCCCAACTTCCTGTTTATGGCTATGGTGTAGGGCTCCACAGACAAGGTCTTTCTGTCACTGGGCTCATCCCAAGTTATGGCCCAGACACAAATCTCAGGTCCTAACGCTAAGGGGCATCTTCAACCATCTATGGGTAGGAAAGCATGATCTTTGCCCATCGACTTGCAGAATCAGCAGCTATCCTTATTGGTCACTCACCCAACATTTCAAAAATGTGCATACAACAAGGGGAAATTCTCCATTTTTGTTTTTAATTAGTTAATTTGATATACGTATTTTTGTGGTACTGGGGATTGAATCCAGGGGTGTTCTATCACTGAGCTACATCCCCAGTCCTTTTTAGTTTTTGAGACAGGGCCTCACTAAGTTGCCCAGGCTGACCTTGAACTTGAGATCCTCCTGCCTCAGCCTCCAGAGCTGTTGGGATTACAGGTGTGCATCCATGTGCTCTGGAAATCCTCCACTTTTACATCTAGTGATTCTTGGCTGATTTTCACTGATGGCACTATGTTTAAAAAGCTGCTTTCCTCTTTAAACCACTAGCCCAATAAACACTGCTGGCCAGCCACATTCCTCAGACTTTCATTATTCTAGAGTAACAGCTTTAACACAAAAAATATCTCTGGCCTTCTCAAAAGCCCTGCAAAGCAGAATCAGAGCTTTTCGTGTGACCTAAATGGGAATGACAAGTGATCACTGAGCCAAAAACACTGCTGCCCGGCCTCTAATGAGGATGGATTCCCCTTATTGTGCTTGAGCTGCCTCCACCCCAGGATCCTTCCCTTCCCGCCTCTGGAACTCACCTTGGCCTTAGCATTGACTTTGGCTTTATTCTGGAGCAGGTATTTGGCCACTTCTGTGTGCCCTGCTCTGGCTGCCATGTGCAGTGGAGTTTCTACTTTCTGTAAAATAACAAAATTATAGAACTGTTAATACATGCTGGGTTTGCAAAAGGACACACACAGAGCTCCCAAGTGCCAGTCTGGTGTAGCTTGACGGGGTGTTATCCAAGAGGTGGAATTGCCCCAGCAAAACACTCTTTGGCCTGTTGGTGTATGTGTGTGTGTGTGTGTGTGTGTGTATGCGCGCGCGCGCATGTGCATGTGGGTGCACGTGCACTCTAGGTATTCTTAAAAATAAACCCCAGAGCTAATGAATATTTAAAAATATAAATGATTTCCAGACTACACAGAAGTTCCAAAATATTATCCAAAATAAAATCCTGTAGATTTACAGATGTGGGGCAAATTTAATTGAGAGAGCATTAATAGACAGGAAGGTTCTCCCATATCTGAAGCCTTCGCTACCCTGAGAATTTCACCTCCAGGCCCAGAGCAGAGACTTCAGTAGTGCACACAAAGTTCCCCTCAGAGCCCTCCACCCAGAGCAACAAGTCTTGCTGTGGCCAAGGTCTTACCACGTTGGAGACATTGGGTGATGCCCCTCGCTGCAGGAGGTTCTTCACTATGGGAAGGTGCCCCATGAAGGAAGCCACGTGGAGAGGTGTCAGGCCAGACTAGGACAGACAAGAGTGGAGAGAGCTGAGTGGTTGTCTTCCCCACAAAGAAGAGAGAACCAGATGGCATCTAATGTGTTCTTACAGCTAGGTCCTCCATGAACGGTTTTCCAAGAAGAGGGAGTTAAATGAGGTGGGTTTACTTTCAGGACAATGGCCAGAGGAACAAAATCACTGGAGGGAAAGTTCTGCCCACTTTTATAGCTTGAAATATTGCTTCAGATCTTGGAAAGCTCCCTGAGACTTGGCACAAGCCCGCTCATCTCAGTCACCCCTGGTTCATTCCTTTGAACAGGTCTTGCACACACACACACACACAATCCTGCAGCCACAGCCACAAAGAACAATCAACTCCCAGAGAGGGCTAGTGGAGGAAGATCAGGGCAGAACCAGGGCCCATCTGCAGAGTCTCTCCTACCTCGGTGACCGCATCAATGGAGGCTCCTGTCTTCAGCAGCAGCTCCATAACACGGATGTGGTTCTTCTTGCAGGCGATGTGTAAGGGGGTAAAGCCATTCTGCAGCCCCACACAAAGGGAGACAGACATCAGGAGCTTACACACTAGCCAAGGAGCGCATGCAGGACTGCACACCCACCCCAGCCCACCAGTGGGTGCCCACAGAAAAATGAATAAAAGCACATGAATTGATTAATCTTAGTGTGAATCGTGAAAGAGATAACAAGGCCCTCAGTTTATACATCAAACATGCTCTTAAACGTGTTGTTTAGAAACCTTTTAAAAAATTCCATTGTATTTCTGGATGCACTAAAAGAGCCTTGTGTAACGTCCCCTTAAGGGTAAACTGATGATAAAGAGTACTTTGGGGGAAGCAAATCATGTTCCTTCTGCCCTGAAACCATGGATCAGTATGAGAGCAATGGATTTTTGTTTTTAAGTGTGATTGATACACTGGAAAGCAAGTTCCACAGGGCAGGGACTTTCATTTTTGTCTGCCTGTCCTTTTAGTGCTTTATCCCCTTAGGGCAGTGGTTCTCAAACTAGGGGAAGGGGTGGGAAGAGGAGAGGGGTTTTCACTCTTTCTCTACACGTGGCCATGTCCAGAGACACTTTTTTTTTTTTTTGGTACTGGGGATTGAACTCAGGGGCACTCAACCACTGAGCAACATCCTCAGCCCTATTTTTGTATTTTATTTAGAGACAGGGTCTCACTGAGTTGCTTAGTGCCTTGCTTTTGCTGAGGCTGGCTTTGAACTCCCGATCCTCCTGCCTCAGCCTCCTGAGCCACTGAGATTACAGTGCGCCAACCACGCCCGGCTCTGGAGACACTTTTGATTTTCATAACTAGGGGAGGAGAGCTGTTGCTACCTAATGGGTTGAGGCCAGGGATGATGCTGATCATCCTACAATGCTCAGAACCACAAACATCAACTCCAAATGTCAATGGTCCAAGGTTGAGAAGCCTCCAGTACCCCAGTGCATGGCTGAGGTCAATGCTTAATGAAAGCATTTTCAAATGAATGAATGAGCCATCCTCTGCTGCCCTTGAAAGATGCCTTGCCCCACTCAGTTCTCCTCCTCTGGGAATGGACAGGAGGCAGAAGAAGATAATGGGTTATAGCCCCACTAGTTTCCTGGACCAACCTGGGAACCCTTGACCTAGGGAGGAGAGAGAAAAACCATGGCCACAGGAGGAATCTGCTTTAGGCCTAAACTCATGCCTGTAGCAGTGTCATGTTAAGCCCCTCTGCAGAAGAAGATTACTCAGCTCAGGCCACCGCTGCCATTGCTGGGAAAGCCCGGCAGTCTCTGAGACTTCATTGTTCTTCAGCCTGGGCTTGGTTGGAGCTGAAGTGGTTCCTCAACCCATGTGTACACCATGAATGCTGCTTCTGGAGTCAGGACTCCTGGGCACAAACCCACCCTGGACCACAGCCCACTACAGGGGCTGTGCTAACTGAGTGCAGGAGTGAAGGATGAGCACACACCAAGTGCACTTGTCTCCCAGGCTTTAGCAGCCACCCACACTATAGCTTGAAATATTGCACACTACACAGGCCCTGAATCTTAGGATCCTCTCAAGGCACCTGCTCTGGTCCTGCCCAGGTCAGGCTCTGGTTCTACCTCCCTCTGTCCTTGTCCCCTCCAGCACCTTCTTTAATAGCTGCCCACTCACCAGGGCTCTGGAGTTTGGTTTGGCTCCTTTATCCAAAAGGACCTTGGCCACCCTGTGATGGCCACAGTGGGCTGCGACATGGAGTGGGGTCAGGTGGTCCAGGGTGATGTCGTCTATCTCTGCACTGTATTGCAATAGAAGTCGGACACAGTCGAGGTGGTCTCCCTGAGCCGCCATGTGAATTGGGGACAAGCCATTCTGGGTAAAGAAAACAACACAAACAATTGCAAGGCTTTCTGGGAATGGAACACGGAAATTCAGGACAATGATACCAACATCACTTCCCTTTTCTGGCCTATGTGATGCTTTGAAGTGAGTCCTGAGTGAGCTTGGTTCAATCAGGCCTCTCTGCTCCTGCTGGCCTCCAGCTACATTCTCCTTTCCACCCAAATACTCCAAGCCATTACCAGTTAGGCCCACCTTTTCCACAAACCCTTCCCTGACCACCCTGGACCCCTGTGGGCTTTCCTGATCTGTGCCATTCTCTTAGACCTTATTCTCATATTTGTCAAATCATGATTAACTTTTCAGATGTGTGTATTACTTCTCCTTACAAGCATCTTAAGATCAGTGGCTCTGTCTAACGCTTCTTTCTCTTCCTCCCTCCTTCCTTTCTTTACATACACTGGGTTGGAATTCAGGGCCTTGCACCTGCTAGGCAAGCATTCTACCACTGAGCTATATCCCAGTCTTATTCTAAATTTTATTTTGAGAGGGTCTCAACAAGTTGCTCAGGTTGGCCTTAAACTTGCAGTCCTCCTGCCTCAAACAACGACAGGCTGCACCATGGCACCCAGCTCTAATGTTTCTTAAATGCCTCACAGTGCCAAATAAATGTGTGTATCATACTTAGTGGTCCTTAATTAATGTGGTTTTCAGTGAATAAAGTGACAAAGTAGAACTGGATCTGGATCCTTCTGTTCCTGGCTCCTGACAAATGCACTTCAGTGGTTGAGTAGGGGCCTGGTTTTCTACTTTGACACATCTTCTAAATTCACCCCAAGGAACAGGGCAGAAGGCCTGGAGGAGGTAGAGGCAGAACTTCCCTCCTGGAAGACTCAAGACCTCACATTAGAAACTAGAGATGGACCTTTGCTCTGGCCTCTAATGGAGCTTGAGAAGGACAGTTTCATTTTCTTTTTAAAACTTCACTCCCATTTGCCCTAGGCTCTGAAGACTTCTAAAAGTCTTAGCTTCTATTGCTTCTGGAGCTAGGATCAAAGAGATAGGGATTGATTTAGAGTCTGTGGGCCAGATCTGGCCTGCAGATTTACCTAGCTTTGTAAACAAAGTTTTGTTGGAACATGGCCACTAGTTTGCCCATGTTTACTTTTTCGTTCCATTGGCAGTTTAATCATTGCAACAGAGACTGAAGCCTGTAAAGCCTAAATATTTACTACCTGGTCCTTTAGATAAAATGTTTTCAATCCTTGATCCAGAATAATTAGAACTTCCTAAGTGACAGGTGTTGCAATAAATGTCACACACACTATTGCATTCAGTTGTATTGACATCTCTCTTTTACAGAAATGGGATTTGATCCCAGGTCTGTCTGATCTGGATCCCTGCCTGGAAGATTCCCCTAACAGGAAGGAGGTACACACCTTGGTTTTGGCTTGGATGGGTGCCCCGTGGTCCAACAGGATCTCTGAGATTCGCACGTGCCCATTTCGAGCTGCACAGTGGAGAGGTGTCAATTCGTCCTTTAAAAGACAGAGTGAAAAACAGAAAGCCCAAAAGGCACCCATCAGAGGCCATTTGGAGAGAAGACTGCCTGCAGCATTGTTCTCAGCTGCAAAAGTGCTGATGTTTCCTTTGGGGCTAGTTTGACTCCAGCTTATGATCTTCTCCCGCTGCACCAGGCAGACATGGCAAGATGCCCTGGGAGGCGAGTGGTGTGTCACTAACGGGGTCACCAGGAGCTTACCTCTCCAGGTGAGGCTCTCGAGGGCAGAACCCCCTCCCCTGACCTGGCCATGAAGGTTGCTGGCACCCACCTTGGTCCTTGTTTCTATCTGGGCTCCCCGGTCTAGCAGGAGTCGCACCATGATCACGTTCCCCCTGCGGGAGGCGATGTGCAGTGGTGTGATACCGTTCTGGAGGGGAAGAAGCAGGGTACAGTCAGGAATAGGCATCCTCTTGAATGTGGCTGGGTGCACCCCACTCCCCAGCGCCCCAGCCCTGCAACTGTAGCCATTTTAAACCTACTGTTAGGGCATTTCTCACTGAAGAAAGGTTTTAAAACCTGAGAGGACCTATTTACACTGTTGTTGGCCAAGCCATGTCCCCCAGAGTCACCCTAACAGACAGAAAGCAAGCTGACTATTTGAAAACTGGCCCCTGCCTCTATGTTTCCCATGTTAAGAATGACCAAATGTGGTTTAGAGTTTCTCAAGACAAAACAGGCAGAAAATGAGGGATGGCTGTTTAGGAACCTGTCAGCAAGCAAGGGGTCTTGATAGACACTGCTGTTTCACCCCTAGGCATTTCTGCAGCATGGATGAATTCCATGGTGTCAGGGCAAGAGGCAGGGACACCCAGATTCTAGAAACCCCCAGACTCCCAGACAGCCATGCAGAAGATAGGTTACCTGTGGCGTGAAGTTGACACTGGCTCCCCTGTTGAGGAGTAACTGGGCCACGTTGAGGTTCTCGTAGTGAGCTGCGATGTGGAGGGGGGTAAATCCCGTCTGGGGTACAACAGAGAGGTAGAAAACCTGTCATGTGTCTTCCCAAGAGAGGAGAGAAAACCTGGCATCTCTAACCAAGAATCAGTCTGGGGATCCGGGAAAAGTTGGTAGATCCAGAGGACCTAATACATGAAGCAGATTTTGATGGATGGTCGCATCGCAGAATGGGTCAAGGGACATCCTGTAGCATGTTGTATTAAAAAAACAGGCACCTGAGTGACCAGTCTCTGCTTTGTGCCCATGGACAAGCCATAGACTAGGATTGCCTCAAACTCTGTAGGGCCACTCATCGGAAAGATTACTTAGGAGATTTTAATTCATGGATGGCAAGTGTTATGGGGGTCCTTGATCTTAATTCTAGGGATAGTTTCAGCTTCCTAAAATAGTCTGATGACTCATTTGCTTGACCAAAGGCAGACCTCTGGCCCCTTGGTGGGTCCATTGTTGCCACCCTGTCTTATAACCTCAGACACATCTATACCTTGTCAGCTGTTTTGGAGACAAAACCCAGTGGCCATGGGTTAGAGTGGAGTGGGGTGAGGGGGCCATGTGAACAATTCAGCCCAAATCCACTCCCACTGAAAGAAAACAGAGTCTAAATGTTCAGACAGTGGATCCAACAGTGTAGATGACTGATTAACAAATGAGGCCCCTGGGGAAACCCCTCTTTCCACACTCCAGCCCCCCAAGACTGGGACACCTCCTCCCTCTAGCAGGGGGCAGCTGGGGTAAAAAAAAGGGGAAGAAAAGCCCAGAATGCCACTCCTGGACCCAGCTTCACTCTGGATGGAGACTCATCCCACCCCACCTGGACGTTCCCTGCTCCCTGCTAAGAACATTTTTCTCTGTATTCATGAGGTAGGGGGGCACCTAAAGCGGAGCTGTCTACTGGCTCCTGTCTGTATTGTTACTGGGAACCTGATGGCACTGTGGAGCTGGTGCCCAGTGTGACAGGTGGTCCGTCTAGGGCCTGGCTCATTCTTGGGAAATGGTTGGGTGTTTGTGGTGACTCTATCACATAGGCCTCCATGGTTGTGGCCTGGTGTCCCCCGGGTGCTCCTCCTGGCCACCCTCACCTTGGAAAGGACATCTGGGTTGGGGTCATTCTGCAGAAGCACCGCAGCTGTCCGTGTGTCATCGTTGCGGGCTGCGATGTGCAGGGCCGGGAGGCGCACTTTCCCTTTCGTCCCATAGTTGATGAGGTGTGCCACCACATTCTCATGGCCCTGCTGCAGAGCCACGGCTAGAGGAGTGAAGCCATCCTGGCCAGAGGAGAGGAAAGATGGATTTACTCCGACTGTTATGGTTTGGATACGTGATGTCCTTCGAAAGCTTACATGTGAGACGATGCAAAAACATTCAGAGGTGAAACAATTAGGTTATGAGAGGTTTAATTCACTGGTATGGATTAGCTGGGTGGCAACTATAGGCAGGTAGAGTGTGGCTGGAGGAGGTGGGTCACTGGGAGTGTGTCTTTGGGGTTTATATTTTGTCCCTCGTGAACACAGCTCTCTCTGCTTCCAGATTGCCACGTCCTGAGCTGCTTTCTTCCTCCACACTTTTCTGCCATCGTGTTCTGCCTCATCTGGGCCCTCAGCAATGGAACTGGCTATGTGTGGACTGAGATCTCTCTGAAAGTGTGAGCCCCAAACAAACTTCTTCTCCTCTAATTGTTCTTGTCAGGTCTTTTAGTCACAGCAACAAAAAAGCTGAGTAAAACACTGACTATTGGACACTTGGGGTCCTCAAGATGGGACACATACTCTTGCCTCAGGGCTTTTGTTCCTGATGGGTCCCAGCCTGAAATGACCTTCCTCTGATGTGCTGCTTTTCAAAGCTCTCTTTATCCTCCAAGCTTAGCTTTTAAATGCCACCTATCTCTTCCCTAAAGATTTTCTTATACCACTTCCTTGCTCTGCAGCCTCACAGGGCCTGTGGTAATCATTTTTAAGCATTTACTTAATTTTCCTTTATCATTTGTTTCTAGCCTCACTGTGTGCTATGAGACATTTTACTGCTTTTGATTCTTTACCTACCGTCCCTCTCAGCCCATCCATCCGTGCCAGAATCATGCCTTGAACATGGCAGAATATTACTGAATACCTACCATATGCTAGAAACCAAGGCAGGCCCTGAGCATTTAATGTGAATTACTAATATTGATTCCTTTGGCTGCATACTGAGGGGAACAGGACCCCGTGAAGTGCTGAGGCAGGATACGGCAAAGTCATTGAGTCCAGAGTCAAGAACAGCCTCGGCTCCAGTTAATCCAACTACTAACCTCAGGATCAGAGCTAAAGTGACTTGTTCAAGGGTGTACCATGGGTTCATGACAAGAGCCTTTCTCGGGTAGGCAGACTCGTCAATCAGACATTCACACACCAGCCCCACCCACTAGCCCTCAGCGTTGGATATCAGCAGGATGACATCTTCAAGTCTGATGTCATTTCTTTCATCTACATCTGGGCATTGCTCAAGACCCATGACTTTGTCTCTTACTCCCTTGAAGAACCTCGGGACACTCAGGTGTGACATGAAGTGACATGCAAGTGACATGAAGGTCAGGAACACTCAGTGACACTCTATGTCAGTTGAGATCTCAGATGCAGTCAGGACCCATCCCAGGAAGATCCCATATCATATGCCCAGGGCACTCTGGTGATGAGGACATTTTCCCAAAGTACTTACTTCTGTGGCTACATTCTGATTAGCTCCATTTTCCAGTAAAAACTTTACCACTTCTAAATGATTTTCTTGTGCTGCCATGTACAGGGGAGTAAAGCCTTTCTGCAAGCCAAAAGAAGAGGCCATTAGAACTCACCTGCAATGAGGAGAGAGGCAGACGCAGGCAGAAAACCCTCGAAAAGAGAGGACAGCTCTCTCTTCATCTCATTTTCACACATCCCCCAGGGAGATACCCCCCGTCTGTGAAGACTCACTGTCTCTTTGAAACAGCATAATGAGTTATTACCAAAGGCCGCAAGGTGGGGATGACTCTCCAGGAAGTTTGGGTCTTGCCCCTCACCACTGTCAGTCTGCCCCACTGGATCACATGTACCCCTTCCATTTCTACTCCTTTCCTTGTTAACCCCCAAGCCTCATCCCCTTCCCCCTCCACACACAGTTTCTCTCCCTAAATGAACCATGACTAAATATTATTAATCAGTTGGTTTACTGGATAGAGATGGGCCTGCAATGCTTAGAATATGTAGTCTAATCATGAAAAAAATAATAAAGAATGCACGCATCCCTGCTTGGATACAAGTTGCTAATAAATCTAGGCTCGGCTACAATGTGTGTGTGTGTGTGTGTGTGTGTGTGTATGTATGTATTCTCTTGATGCAATAGCTTATGTGTCCACTGTGTAATAGAAAAGAGGAGTGATCTGGGACTAGAGAAAGCCATTACCTGTGACTGAGCATTGACATTGGCGCCATAGTTGACCAGCTCCCGGACCACCTCATCCTGACCTGCGAGGGCAGCGATGTGCAGAGCTGTGTTTCCTTTCTGAAATGCACGGAGGGAGGGACAGAGTAGGGTTTGCACTGGACTTGCATAAATGACTATCATAGGTAGCTAAACACGAGTGCTGAGGTCTAGTGGCCTTCTCTTGGGTCAAAAGAGGTAGAAAATGCACATGTGTGTGCTTGGCCTGACATATATCTTAAAATAGTATTGTAGACACCAGGAGAAAAATTCTTCTTGCATTTTTTTAATAAAAAATTATGCTGACAGTACACACACACACACACACAATGTAACTTCTCAACAGCTAATCTTGCTGCACACAGGCACAGCGCCTTGTCACTGGCTGACAGTGCCCCTTGGCACACACACCATGAGATCCGCAAGCAAACTGGCCTGTGTGGTGTGCTTCCACTACATCTGGGAGCTCTGGAGAAAGGGAGGCAGCAGATTCCCTGGCTTGATACCCTCAATGCTGTTAAAGGGACACCCACAAACCAAAAGCTGGTCTGAAGGGGACAAAGGTGATGAGAGGATAAGAACATAAGAAAATATTTAAAAAAAAAAAAAAAAGGAAAGGGTGAAATGCACTCTATAGTGTATGTAGGGAAGAGAAGAAAAATATGAAAATAAATGGGGGGGTGCCTTCGTAGAATAAAATCTGGCAAAGGAAAATGCAAAGAGAATATTTAAGATATTATTAAGTAAAACTTAATGACAAAGTTCTCACCAAACAAGAGAGGAGGGAAAGCCAAAAAGAAAAAACCCTAAGATAAAATAAGGCATACAAGTGTCTTAAACCTCTTAAAAGATAAGAACCAGTAGCAGAAGGAAACGAGGCAGGTTGCCAGGATGTGAGTTTAACGTTCAGGTTTTCTGGTCTGTGGCTATCCTGGATACTGAACCACGGTTCACAGAGGAAGTGCAGGACCAGCTGTGTCCATCTGTGTCTAGCATGCTGAGGTTCCCTGGCCGGCCAACCCTTCTGCCAGGTTCCTCCTGACTCCCAGGAGTCTTGGGCCCAAAAGCTACCAATGTCTCCCCAAGGGATCCTCTGCATGTCATGCACTGGCACCCCTGTTCAGGGACATTCTGGGGGACAGGCTCCAGTCAGCATGTCTGTCAAGTCAAGTGGAGAAAGCAGGACTACAGCCAGACCTATCTGTCTCTGTGATACTTAAGTAGCAGAAATGATAAACAACCTATTTTTTTATAGTTCATCTGGCCCTTTGTATCCCCGGTTCTGTAGCCACAGATTCCACCAACCTTACGTTGAAAATATTAGGGAAAAAATGCATTTGTACCGAATATGTGCAGACTTTTCTTGTCATTATTCCCTATACAATACAGTATAACAACTCCTTACCTAGCATTTACATTGTATTAGGTATTATAGAGGAGATGTGAAGTCTGTGCGAGGATGTGTTTAGGTTATGGGCAAATACTATACCATTCCATGTCAGAGACTTGAGCCTCCATAGATTTTTTGGTGTCTGTGGGAGTCCTGGAATCTGGATACTGAGGGACGACTGCATAAAGTTTTTAAACTAAACTCCATAATCATGTACTAATCCACTTCTGAAAATAAGAACTGATGAGAACCAGGACTTCAAACCCAGTCCTTGCACTGCAGCCACCTGTCACCTGCAGGCAAAGCTTCCTCACTGAGGTGGGCTTGAGCAGCTCAGGACCCAGCTCCACAGACACATAACCACTGTTGTCCAAGTGTCCCCAGGTAGGTCCCCTGTGGGGACCTGGGAGCTGGAAGTTCAGATCTTCATTTCTTGTGCTTTATTTAAGATCAAAGTTTGCATCAGGCAGGAGATTTTTTGTTTGTTGCCTCCCAAAGTCCCATTTGATAAGCAGAAGGATTCTTTCTCCAGGATCCAGCAGGGAATAAATGCCAGAAGCGAATGTATAGATGCTAATTAATAATTTTTCATAGAAGTCCAAGGAGGTTATGTTAAAGGTTTTGGCACTTGGGTCCTTTTCATTTGCTGTACTAAATGAAACAGGGCTGCTGGCACCAGGAACTTTTCTAGAAACCAGGACTCAGAGCTCCAAGTGGAGCATCCCTGCCTCCCGTGAAGAAGGACGTATGTTGTATCCCTTCATTACTGAGAACCCATGTGTCAGGCTCTGGGCCAGGCAGGGTAGAAACACAGAGGTGACTGAGACTCAGGTTCTCTGTCCTGAAGAGGCAGACCTCAAATGTTTCTTTCCATCTGCTCTTTCCTGCCTGAAATCTGAGGGTAGCAGAACTTTCTTTCTACCCACGAGGAAGAGAAGCTAATCAGCTGTGGAACCTGGCTGTGGGTCTTGGTTCATGCCGTGTGGGCGGAGGGCAGCGTTGATAAGGAATAACACCAAAGGGAAGTTCCTGGGAAATGGGACCCCTTCCATCCCATCTGCACACACGCACACACACACACACACACACACACTCAAGAAGGCCTCTGGCCCTGGGCTGTGGGAGGCAGGAGGAAGGAGGTTGCCATCCTCTACATTCTCCCTCAGCATGAAAGAATATGACCGTGAAGGCACAGGAAAAATTATTTAGTTCTATTTTGATCCACAAATATCTAATTTCTCCATTTTCAGGGACGCATAGAGCTCATAGAGGGGAGGATGGTTGAAACAGTGCTGAGTGAATTCAAGTGGACGGAGAGACAGAAACACAGTGAGGGAGAAGGCTTTTGTCCGTGGAGATGAAAGCTTTCTCGGTTCATTAATAGCTAAGGTGCTGAGCTCTGGCCTCTAAGGGGTGGAGATGGGAGGGTGGGGAAGCAGTGCATTTGCTTTATGCTTTTGAATTTCTAAGCATAGCTTAGGAGTCTAGATTGGTTTTGGCTTCTTGCTTATTTTGTTTTTAAAATCTTTCTCAGGCTTGGGAGATCCATTACAATTCCTCAATCTGTTACGAGTCTTCCTTAGCCCACGGTTTGAGTTTTACCATTTTTTTTTCCTCCTCCCTCTGCATGGCATTCCAAAACCATGCTGGCTCATAAAATTTCTATAAATAAAAGAGACACACCAAGTGTTCATTGCAAAATAACAATCAAAGGGGGGAATTTGGAAAGAGCAAAAGTGCTGAAGCATAATGTTTTCACAGCTCTTGGGGAAATGCCAGGGAAGAGCGGCTGCCCCGGCCCACACAGAGCTGGTCAGATGGTACACTGCTTGCAGCCAGGTATGTGAGAGCATCAAACAAACAAACAAATAAATAAAAATCATAATAATTACATCCCTTCATACTTTTAAGAGCAGGGTGGAGACAATTGCCACTTGTCCTGGGGTTACCAAAAAAATACCCATATATAGTCAGAAAGAGCAACTCAGTTTATTTTATCAGAGAGCTCCTTTCACATTGGGAAGATGACATGAAAATTACAGAATTTTACCTTGAGATCTGATTCTCTTTCATAATATTTTGGTAGTTCACGTCATACCCATAAATTATATCTGTTCTCTACATATTGTTCTTCTGTGTTCTCTGCTTGAGAGGCAGCAAAATGTGTGCTGCACAGAGCAGAAACTGAGGCTGTGTATGAGAGCCCATCTAATAAATAACAAATGGGAAATGAGCTGGGGAGAAAACTCAAGCATAAAACATGAGAAAGTAGGGAGAGAAGAGAAAGGGGAATTGAGCAGATGGTACTTGAGCCAGTAAAAGGAGATTTTTTTTTTTTTTAGTTTAGTTTTGTTTTTTCAAATACTGTCTATATCCTGCTTAATAAACAAGATGCCTGTATATAAGAAACAAAACTTATCTGGGGGGCTGAGGGTGTAGCTCAGTGGTAGAGCACATGCTTAGCATGCATCTAGATTCAATCTGATTCCCAGCATCATAAAAAAAGTAAAGGCCCACTGAATCTTTCTGGAAACAGGGTCCTGTGTTTTCAGGTGAACTCAGAGAACTGGAAAGTGATCAGGATAAGACAAATTCAGAAGTGCATTTAGGATTGTTTCATGAAGGGCTAGTTTCTAAGACAGTTTGGGACTATATTAAGAGACCAAGAGACTTGAATTTTTTATGACAAGTGCCCCCACTCCCCATGAGACATACCTTGGTTGTCGTTTCTAGAATGATTTCTTTGTGCAGAAGTTCAACCACCATTTTCACATGACCTTCTTTAGAGGCCAGATGCAAGCCATTCAACCCATTCTGAAAAGAGCAGAGAGGTAGGAGAGGTGGTTAGTGGGAATGTATATTCTCTACCCTGGAAAAAGGCCCCACTCCAGTCATGAGGTATATGAAGGAGTAGCAGGACAGAACTGGAGGAACACAGAGCAGAAATGCCCAGACTCCCTTAGTACCTCTTGTGTAGGAGTATCAGGAGCAGGAGAGCAAAGAATGAATGACCACCACTCCCCAGACAGAAACTGAGTTTTGTAAAGTTCTCCCCAAATCAATGGCAGAAGCTTCAAAATAAGATCACTGGCAGTCTTTAGGCATTGGTATGTTTTAGAAGTGTTCCCCGAATACCTATGTGTCAAAGGCTTCTCTGACAGCCTGTGGTGCTATTGGGAGGTGGTAGAAACTTTAATAAGAGGTGGGGCTAGTGGAAAAAGGTTAGGTCACTGGAGGCGTGTCCTTGAAGGGGATATTGGGATACAGGTCTCTTCCTCTTTCTCTTTCACTTTCCAGCTGCCCAGAGATGAGCAATCCTCCTCTGCCATATGCTCACACCATGATGTATTGTGCTGCCACAGGCCCAAAGCAATAGGGCCAAGTGACATGGACTGAAACCTCTGAAACCATGAGCTAAAATAAACCTTTTCTTTTATTAAGTTGGTTTTTTTCAGGCATTTTGCACCGTGACAGAAGGCTGACAAACACAAGCAACCGGCTTAATGGAAATGGTTGATAGAGCGTCAGTCCCCTGGTGAATTTTCATAGCAGCAACCAGAAAAAACAAAGAGGTAATACCACTATGCATCAGTCAGCTTTGCATCACGGTAACTGAAAAACCTGACAAGAATAACTTACATGAGGAAAAGTATATTTTGGGCTCACAGATTCAGAGATCTCAGTCTATCATCAAGTAATTCTATTCCTTGGGTCCAAGATGAGGTAGAATCCCATGGCGGAGGATAGCTGCTCAGCTCATGACAGCTGGGGAGCAGAGAGAGTGGGGTGAGGGAAAGAGATGAAGCAGCAGGGAAGATGAACCCTGCCAGGGCACACCTCCATGACCCCATCTCCTCCAGTCAAGTCCCGCATGCCCACAGTTAATCACCCAGTTCGTCCATTCCAAGTAGGATGGACTGATTAGAGCTCTCATAATCTAATCATTTTCCCTCTGAATATTCCTCCATCAACACCAGAGCTTTTGGGGGGGCACCTCATACCCAAACCATAATACGGTGTGCCCTCCACATTTGCAGAGACATGCTTGCATTACTAAGTGATCAACTTTGAAATAAGGTCTCATATGAAAACATGTATTGCCACCCACCTAGTTGTACGACTTCCTTGATAGAAAAATTGGTATTAAAATAGCCCTTTTCACAATCTGCCATTTCAAATATGACCAAAAAAAGCCTGCTTGCTAGTTTAGTTGTAGGAAAAACAAAACAAAATACATTTTTCATGCCCAATCGTCAGCTCACAAAAGCAGACCTCTTGCTAACCAGTGAAAGTTCTATTCTGTCTTGTGGAGCTACCTCTGTGCTCCAGGGAAAGCAGCCTGGCTCAGGATGTATTCCTCACTCTCCTGCTTCCTGATCTTCTGATCCTTCTTTCACTTAAAGGTCTTGAAACTTTCTGGCAACAGCTGACATCAAAGAGTGCTACTGAGAGCCACAGATAATTCCCACAACACACTGGAATAAAATTTCAATTCTAGTGGATGAGTAGATCATGGCTGGGTACAGAAAATGATTTTAGTCAGTGAGCAATCTCCATCCCCTGCTTTTATTTTGTTTTGCTCCTCGCCTCCTCCTTCCCTGCCAATAATTCTCCTCTCCCCTCCCACTCCTTCCCGGCTTCCGTTTTGATCAATTTTGTTCTAGCACCTTCCTTTCCCGGGGATACCCCTGAGTCACTGCAAACTTTCAGCTAATAAAAACACATCCACCAACACAATGGGGCCTTGGTTCCTAAGAGTGTGATGTGAGGGATCTCTGACTCACTGTCTCTGGACATTTCTGTAGTGTCACCTGAATTTCTTAAGTCCCACTCCACTTGGGACAGGGCATCATTTCCAGAGATTCCTGTTAAAGCAGAAATTTGCTACTTGGAGGTGGTTGGGCCTCAGTCCATTAATGGACTAGCCATATTGCTTTGTTTATCAGCCTAGGAAACGCTGTTGGGAATAAAGCCCTGATGGGAAAAGGGAAGGAGAACTAAATTGACTTCACGCAAGAGCCTTCGACTGGGGGCAAATTCAACAGGTGCCTAGCTGGGTGTGGTGGCACATGCCTGTAATCCCAGCTATTCATGAGGCCAATATAGGAGGATTGCAAGTTTGAGTCTGGGCTGGACAACTTAGTAAGACCCTGCCTTGATTTAAAAATAAAAATTAAAAAATGGCTGGGGGTATGTAGCTCAGTGGTAAAGCACCCTGGGTTCAATCCCCAGTACTGCAAAAACAAACAAAACCAAAAGCAATGACAACAAAACAGGTGCCTTGAGTGTCAGACAAGAGAGGAGGCTGCAAAGGGAACTTTACCTATGTCCTGTTTAGATCAGGTCTGACCACACCTCGAGCAACCAGTGAGTGTGGATGGCCACATCTTCGCCCAGCAATACAACTGGTTTTCCCAGGATGTGTCTCTGTGTGTATGTGCACAGGTAGGTAGGTAGATGTGTGGGGCTGATGGGAGGGACTCTTCATTACACACTGCCTCGGAGAAATGCCCTTCAGTTGCCACTAGATTTCCTTCTCCCGCAGATTCTCTACACTATTCAAGGTAGGGTCCAAAGCTGTGTGAATTCCTCACACCCCAGTGTGAATGAGTTTATCAGATCAAAGATAGGTCAGAGCTAGTTTTCCTAACAAAGGGAGAGAATGCTGGAAGGCAGGCAGCAGTTTGTTAGAACAGGATGCTGGGGGGAATGAAAGAACACTGGACAGATGCTAACCCATCCTCTCAACTCAATTTGCAAGATACAGTTCACAGAAGAGCAATCTGTCAAGTGAGGGGTTCTCCTGAGGCCAAACCCCCCCATTTAGCCACTCCCTGCAACTCTGCCACTTGCAACTGTTTCCTGGGGTAGGGCTCATGAGAGGAGTTGCTCCTTATTAGAGCACAGCTCCCTCTGTGCGGTAGCCTCAAGCCTAGAAGGTTCCAGCACTGAAAGCAGGCACCCTGGGATTACATGGGAATTGGCGGTGGGGTGTGTGGATGCTGGAGCAGCTGCTGCAGTCTGCATACTGCAAGAGACAACTCTAGCTGGGGAAGCGGCCAGCGTAGCCTTGGTGCTGACGGCTGGAGTTTCAGTGCCTACTTGGGCAGCACAGACACAATGATGGGCATTTGTTGGTCCTGAATGCCTTAAAACTGGAGAGTTGGCAAGCCAGGGAGAAAATACCTCATGCTTACCACTAATGCTCTGGGGTGGCTTTCCCCGCTCTTTGGAGCCAGTGTCCAAATCTCAATCCAGAGGGATTCTAGATTCTGTCTGAGCAGAGACTATTAGAATCCCAAGGGATATCAGAGATCCATGAATTCTACCCTTTCATGCAGCTAAAGAAATTGAGGCACAGGACAGTCAAATGATTAGCTGAAGTCACATAGTCTTTCTAGGCACAGCCATATACAGAACTAGTCTGGGTTTTCCAGAGAGAAAGGGTTTGTTTTTTTCTCCCCCAGGAGCTAGTGTGCTCCCTTCTATCAGATGATGACAGCTTACCTTCCCTTTCTGAGCTATCAAGAAGCTTAGAGCAAACATTCAGTCATAGCAATCATCCCCATGGACCTGACTGAGATCTCTGCAATCCATCTCTAGGATTTTGTTCATTGCCCAGGTCCACGGAAAGCCCCTTTTCTTTCCTCCCTGGGTCATAAGCCTTCTCTTGGCAGACAGCGGCCATCTTCCACCCAAAAGGACCCATCTGATTGGGTCTGCATCTCTCCTAGTTTTACATACCCTCCATCCCAGATCCTGGTTCAATGATGTCTTTCTCCTTTATGACTCTTTCTTTATCTTTCTTACTTTATTTTTAACTTTTTTTGTGTTCCACATAGTCTCCCTAAGTTACTTCCATGTCTCTTCCATGTGGTGATCTGAATCACCGTCCTTATCTGAGCCAGGAAGGTGGTTGGCATAATAAAACTACTTCTGCAATAGGACCATAAGGATCATTTGTCTCAACCTCATTTATGGCCACTGCTCCACCTAACATTGAGACATTTACTCAATCCAGTTCAAAAAACACTTATCGAGAGCCTATTGTGCCTGACAGTGTGCTATAGATGAATAAAATACAATCGTTTTCTCTTGAAGAATATGGCTTTGCGTGACAAACAGATGCATACAAAATAAATGCAGAATCATAAAAAAAAAGCTCCCCAAATGGCATGTGTAAGATTAGCAGTAACACAAAGGAGTAAGGAGCTCCTCTGTCAAGGAGGCCAGAGCTTCACCAAGGCTGTTTCAAGGCCCAGGAGCCAGCCTGGAAACAGTAGGGTTGCAAGTTTATGAACAACAGCAAGATGAGAAGCCATGTCTGATTTTAAAATCTAAACCCATGAGCTAAGATTTTATAATCTATTCTCAGTGGTTCTCATCCAGTGCATCTGAATTTAACAGATGCACAAATATCAGACTCATAGTGGCAAGTTTTCAGCAGCAACAGGCCTCCTTAGGTAGATGACTGGTCAATAGACATAAGATATCATCGTCCAGAAGCTAGAGTTGCTGAATGCCTAAAAACCGATTTTCCTGTATCACTGTCTTATTCAATGCATAACTACCCCACACAGAGACCACTTCCTATATTCAAAAGAATGTTCACTGATAAATGTACATTTAATGCTTTCTTTTTCTTAAACAGATTTTTTTAATTGCTGAAATGAGAAAGGGAAGAGTGCAAATTATGTGAAGCATTTGTTCTTAGCTATGACTATGGACAGAGATGAACTGTAATTTACCACCCCTTCAAAACCAGGAACCATATGTTTTATTTTAGTTAAGTCAAGTGTAAGTTGATTGCCAAAAGGAAAAGGCAGACTGCAGAATCTTGCCTTGCATCTTTTCAGCTACTCCATCCAACCTTCATAGCCATTTCTGATGCCAAATGGCAGGCAGGCTGTTGAAGGGGATTACAAGAAGGATAAATCACACGTTTCTCAAATAACAGGGCATAGAAGATAAGCAAAAATGAAGTGGAGAAATATGAGAGTATGTGCTTGGGCTAAATTAGAAGCTAGGGGGAGGCGATATCCACTGTGGCTGTTTTTCACCCACACAGGCTTCCCTGGGAGAAATCATTAGCTTGATAGATTCTTCTTCCCAGGCTCCTCCTTCTGGGACTCCAATTGCACATGTGTTAGACCCTGGACTTTGTCTTGTAGCTCTCAGCTGCTCTTTTCTGTTTTTATTTCCTCATTCTTTCTCCTTTTTTTTTTTTTGGTTTCAATCTGAACAATTTCTCTTGCCTTAACTTCAAGTTCTTTGATTCTCTCCTCAGCTATGTCCAGTCCAGATGAACCTATTGAAGAAATTCTTCATCACTGAGAAAGAGGTTTTGTTTTGTTTCTTTACTTTCTAGGATTCCTTTTGACTTTCTTAGCATTTCCATCTCTCTGCTACAATTCTCTATCACCTCATGAATGTGATCCTCTTTCCCTACTAGATTCTGGAACATCTTAATCATAGTTACTTGAAAGTCCATCTGATAGTTCTAGCGTCTTGGTCATCTCTGAGTCTAGTTCTGTTCATTGCTTTGTCTCTTGACAATGGCTTGTTGTTTTCTTTATCCCCCCCCCCTTATTTGTGTTTTATAATTTTTAACTGAATGCCAGATAGCATATGTAAAGGAGTATGAGAGATGAAAGTAAACAGGATTTATAGCTGAAGATGGACAGATTTCTTCATCTGTGACATTGTTAGAATGGGGTGGGAAGGGCGAATATCATTATTACCTTTGGCAAATCACAACCTTCACATTCTTTTAGAAATAGGCTGCTGTTACACCCTGCGCTTTGCCAGAGGGGTTTCCTGTGTATCTGATTTCCTTCAGCTCTTAGCTTTCCCATATGCCTGTGCCTCAAATAGGATTTTCCCCATGCCCTTACCCCTCTCCGAACAGTTCTTCTTAGTATGAGGTATGCTCTTTCCTAATCTGGTGGCTGCAGGTTAGTTTTCTTTTGTCCTAGTTCAGCTTCAATCTTGGTAGGCTCTATGCACTGGACCTCAAAGGTATGGCTTAAAAAACAAAAACAAAAAACGGGGGAGCATCCCTTCCTCTCTTCTCTGAAGCAACAAAACCTACCTTGTCTACATTGGTCTTAGGTGGGAATTTCTTGTGCAGCCTTGAGCAGAAACAAACCTCTGCTCGTTACTGATGAGGGATCCTGGGCCTATAATATAGTTCCTGGCCCTCCCTCAGGAGTACAGGGCCTTTGTTCTATGGTTCTTGTAGCAGCAATGGACCTTTGGCAGGAATTTTCCTATCTCTCCCCAAAAGCCAGGGTAGTCAGTTTTTATTCCTCCCTTAAGAGATTGGACTTTGGGGCCTGTTCTGAAAGCAGGAGGGTCTGTTTTTGCTGCACAGGACAGATGAGTCTTGGAAAGTGTGCAAAGCTTTGTGTCTGTTCCTCCCTCCACCTGGCCTCCACAGCCACCCATCACCCCCTGCACACCTGAGTCTCTCTCTGGTCTCTGATACTTCTCATGAGCAGCCAGTGAAGGCCTGGGGTCAAAAGCCTGTTCCAGACACATTGGTCTACATGTGGTCTTTCAGAGTTTTCAAGGTTTTTTATGGTGCTCTCTTGCTCCTGTGCTCTGCCAAAGTCAAAATAATTTTTGGAATTAATTCCCAATTCTTTGGAATGCAGTTTACTTGGTTACCTTGCTACCTTAGTCCTCAGATGGGCTCAGGAAAAATCATAATCTGTATATTATGCAGATCTTTTTTTCTAGTTTGTAAGGTGGGAGCAATGATATTCCACATCCTATGTGCTCCCTATACAGTTAAGCCTCTGAAGCCACTTATCTCCACATGATCTTGTGCCACCTGGTCCTAAATTAGCAGACAACCCTTTTTGGGCTCCTTTTTATGGGGGGTGGGGTAAAAATATTCAAGGCAAGCACTCACACCCTGAGTCTTTCATCTGCTTTTGCTCTTTTTCAGGTAAAATGTCAATTTAAAGGATTCTTCTGAGGAGCAATCTGTCTGATGGGAGGGGAAGGAGATCTCAGCCAGGCTGTGTTTCTTTTAACATTTTTTAAGAAGAAGAAAAAGTCACATTCAGCCTGAATGATTTAATTCGAAGGTTTTTTTTTTTTTTTTTGCACCAACTGTGAGAAATTCCATTGGCAAAATATAAAATTCCAGACATTTGTTCTCAGTAAATTATTCCTCTGTTTAGCTCTTCTGATTGCCCCAATTACACTAACTGATTTCTAAATGTATGAATACAGTAGTCATGTCATAGGAACTTAACTCTTGTCCTGTCAAGGGCAGAGGAAGGGTTTCAAACCTCAGGACCTTGTTGTCCTGAGGTCCCACATCTCACTGAAGATTCAAGAACATCTCAAAAGCAGCTGCCTGCATTCTCATGAGAACACACAGCCCACAGTTTCTTTTCTCATGGTTGCTTATTTCCCCTGCCTCTGAGGAGCAGGCAGCCTCAAGCTATGTCCTGTGACCAAGAACCTCAAGGTCCACCCAGTCCTCCCACCTCACTTCTCCTAAAACTAAGTTTTTCAACCCCCTCACTCCTTTTCTTTGAGGTAAGCAGTGGGTTTGGGCCAACAAGCTAATATAGTATCTAGGAAGCATAATCTTCTCATTCTCCAACATTTACTATCATGTTATTGGTCCAGCTCATGAGATTAGTTGCTTGCCATTTAGCCAGACACACAGGCAAGGGGACTCTGGTCAAGAAAGTTCTCAATGGGAAGGAAAGATCTGGCACCCTGAGAAGAACAGCTTCATAGCCATAGAAGAGAAGCCAAAGAGACTAAGGATATCAGAGTGGTGGAAGAGAAACTTCTAGATAAATTGATCTTGGGGTGACACTCCCTTTTACCCAAGTGGTCAGAAGCAGTCAGAAGATCTTTCCCATGACACAGAGGGCTCTATACCGAGGTTTCTGAATTTAATATCCTGTTTTCCTATTCAATCTGGATTCTCCATGAGAACCAGGAGTAATGAGCACTTCAAGTGAGCAGACTTTGGGGCTGGGGATGTGGCTCAAGCGGTAGCGCGCTCGCCTGGCATGCGTGCGGCCCGGGTTCCATCCTCAGCGCCACATACAAAGATGTTGTGTCCGCTGAAAACTAAAAATAAATAAATAAAGTGAGCAGACTTTGGTGTCTAACTACCATCCTTCACCAACAGGATCCAGAGTTCCTTGGAGAAATAGTTGATCCAGGCAGAAGAGGCACAGGGAAAATACAAAATAAGCCTGGGACAACCATGCCAGAAAGTAAGGAAATACTTGAAGAATGATGAGGACATATCAAAGAACAAAACTCCCAATGTATTAAAAGAGCTCTTACTGCCCTAATTTAGAGTTGAACATTAAATAATGAGAGGATCAGGTTAAAATCCATTGAATGGGATCAGAATCCATGAATCCAAACAGATATAAATAAAAGAGGAAATGATGATGAAAACAGAGAGTCACTCTTTGGAACCATCAGAGTGGTAGCTGATACAGGCCAAAGTCATTCAGGAATGGCCATGGCTGATGGCTGAAAGTCTAATAGGGAAAAGATACTGACATTATCATATCAGAATATTTCTCTCCCCCACGAAAATACATATGAACTACCAGGGAAACATTGATGATTTTACAATAGAAAACTTTACCTAGTAATCAAGGTTAAACGCCAACGTTACCTAGTAATCAAGGTTAAAATCTCCAGGGGTGGGTAGGAAGCACAATTTCCACAGTATTCCTGTCAAGAACACAATACCTTAGTCCTGCCACAAGAGAACATCAGCAAGACACAGCTGAGGTTCAAATCTCAGAATGGAATATAGTCAAAAGCACGAGAGGCAGGCAAAGACTGAGGAACTATTCCAGATTGAAGGAAACTGATGACACAGGTCACCTAAGAATGTACTTGGAGAGAATCCTGTAACTGAGAAAGGGAGAGAGTGAAGAGGGTAGGTCAGGGCAGGAAGAGACCGAAGGGGAAGGAGAAGGAAAGAGAGAGAGAATAAGACAGAGGGGAAAGGGGGAGGAACAGAGAAGGAGAGGAAGAAATTATTGGCAAAAGTGTCATGAAGTCTGTGGGCTGGATGATGGTGCTGTATTGATGCAGATTTGGTGATTGGGAGGCATGCAGAGTGGTTGTGTGGGAAACCATCCTTTATTGTGGGTGGTGTGCACTGAAATGTCTAAGAGTGACAGAGAATTATGTCATACATGTTATATGTTATAGATGGATGGATGGATAGACAGGTGGATAGATAGACAGAAAGAGTGCACATAAACACCATAAAGTGGTCACGGTGGTGGGGGATAATTTGTAATGCTCTTGCCATGGTTGGAAACTACCAAAAAATTGAAAAAAAGAAAATAGGAGACAGGGAGTAACAGTGGCAAGGAGTGAAAGAGGCTGTTGAAGAAGAGGAGGCAGAGCTGTGGGGTGACTCTGGGCTCTGGTAATGATGGGGAAGGATGGGTGGGCTGGGTGGGTTTCTATGGTTCCAGGGACTCTGAGCCGGTGGAGATCTGACCGCATCCATTCATCCCATTTCCAAGGAACCAGTGAGGTGCCATCTTGACCTGAGTTCTCACATTATTCCAGGAAGGATATAAACCATCCACCCTAAGAGAGCAGCCCTCAGAATCCTGTGGACACTTCTGACAGGGGATACCTCTTCCATAGGACATGCCACATGTGCTGCAAGGCCAGCCCACCTTCATCTCTTTCTACTCCTGATAGTTGACAGGTCCCCAGAGACCAGCTTGGTGGGAAAGGTCTGCTAAAAATATATGATCTTGGAGTCTAATGAATCAGAAGCCCAACAGAGCCAAAGCAACTGTCCTAACCCTGGTGGGAAAACACCCTAAGGTGGAAGCCTCCTTTTCAAGACTGTCTTTCCTGTAGGAACAGGGAAAATAGCACAAGAGAAGGATCCGAGAGGAATGCACAAACTCAGAAAGGAACAAACCAGCTTTCGGCATTTTCCCTTTGCTTTATTACAATCTAAATTTAGTTCTCTACCCAGATAGCTTTTAAGGTTCATAGTTTACTAGACACTCACGAGGAGGAAAAACACTCTCATTCTTTTCATTATCTAAAAAGAAAAAGAAGAAACCCACGATTTCAGAACTCCGCCAGGGGACAAATCAACCTCAGATCACCTTCCCTCTACTCTCTGACTGTACAAAGCTTGCAGCTGCCCCCACGCTCTGAAATCCTGTGGCTCAGCAGCAAAGCCACTGCAGAGGTTGTAGGGCCCTTGGGAGTAGAGCAGGAGGAAGTGTGAGTTCAAGTTAATGAGAGAATGGGGCTCTGAAATTAAGCTCAGCAGCTAAGAATATCTCCTATGGACTAGAAAGATTCTCTATCCGAGATCTTGAAACTCCTTTAAAAAATAAAAAGAACCAGACCTTCTGAAGAAGAGCAATGGGGTTTAGAGAAAGAATATTGGGTGAGAGTTGAGGCCTCTAAGCTATCATCCTATCAGCCACCTCCCAGCGTCTCAATCTATACATCTGCACAATGACCAACCTGCTCTGATCTCTTGGCTTCCTTCTAATTCCACACCCCAGGGGTGGGTGGGTTGGGGGGAGAAGAGAAAACAATGCAGCAGACTTCAGAAAACAGTTAAGATATGTTGTGTTCTGCATGTAGAAAAAAAAAAGTATGACAAGATTTCACTGAATCATTAACAGTGATTTTGTTAATGATTTGTGGAGTGGGAGAGAGTTGCAGAGAACAATCAGACTTTATATATTTCTGCATAGTTTGGATTTTTAAGCAAAAAAATGTATTAATTTTGTTTACTTAAAAAATGATGGCTCAGGAGGCTGAGGCAGGAGCATTGCGAGTTCAAAGCCATCCTCAGCAAAAGTAAGATGTTAAGCAAACTCAGTAAGACCTTGTCTCTAAATAAAATATAAAATAGGGCTGGGGCTTTAGCAGTGGCAGAGTGCTTGCCTAGCACATGTAAGGCACTGGGTTCAATCTTCAGCACCACATAGAAATAAATAAGTAAAAAATTTTTTTAAAAAGAGAAAAAGTTTATAACAAAGAATTTATGGTCAATAGAACCAACATTTTAAGCCAATTCACATTCAATCTATTCCTGTCAGGAATGAGATGGCATTCAGCATTTCCTCTGTCAGACAGGCTAGACTCCCTCAGGATCAGATCAAGGCTCACTTTTCTTGGTCACTCTGCTCCTCTTTGCCACATTATACCCTATTTCTAGCCTCCCAAAATTGAATTTCCCTCTTGAGCATGTTTCCATGGGACTCAGTTGATATCTCTCAAGGTCCTAATCACATAATATTGCATTTATCTGCTCGTGTCCATCTGCACCAAAGGCCTCGATTTTTTGAGATCCTGTGTTTTCTATTGTAATCAGGCCCCAGCGTGGAGTCTAGCACATAGAGTGTTTTCCACAAGAGTCTGCAGAATTGAACGCACATTCGTGCAACCTGCCACATACATGGAGCTCTTTTTTCTTAGTCTCTCATGAGTAAGAGGATCACATCTGGTCTTCATACTGTAAATTCACAGCTATCAAACCATAAAGTGGAGTTTGGAGGGCGTACTTTCCTTGCAATATGTTCCAGATTGTTCCTGACAATGCTAGTCACCTTTTTCTTAGTTCCTAGGATCCCAGAGATGTCCCTGTTGTTGCTACAAATGGACATCTTTATGTAACTGAACTGGTCAGTTAACTCTTTCTGCACTGCAAAGGAAGAATAAAAATGAACCCAGTCCAGGGGCAGATGGCCCAGAGGAATGACAATCTCTGCTGCTCAGTTTCCAATCCATCTGTGCAGTGTAGTACAGAGCAAGGACTTGGGCTGGTGGGTGCAGGGATCTGCTTCAGGAAGATTCTTCACCTCTCTGAGCCTTCCTTGTCCACCACCTGCTCTGCCCACCTCATGAAGGTAAAGTGAATATTCAAAGGTCATGGCTGAGGAAGGGCTTTAGATAGCAAAACTTGGCAAAATTGCAATCTGGGACGGCGAAACATGATGGGTCATTCTGACTTGTGATAAGGAATCACTTATTTTACAATTGCCATTTGGTCTCAGAATTAGCAAGAGGAACATCAAATAGCTCAGTTCCTGCCCAGATACAAAAGAAATGTCCTTATTTAAAATAATTCAGGGGTAGAGGTTTCCAAGTTCTATCTTTATTGCTAATTCCTTTCCTAGTGGAAATCAGAACTTCAGAAGGATCCAGAGCACCAGCTCACGGGCATCAAGCTGCTTGTCTTATTTAACTACACACCACAGAATAAATATCACTGTCCCAGGTGGGGACTGCAGGGATTTATTTTTCTCTCTACCTCATCACTATTCCAGGGCTGTACCAAGGCAGTGAGTTTTATGAAGGCTTAATGTGACCCCATTATCATATTAAGAAGGTTTTTTGTGTGCCTGTGGGGTGCAGGTAGAATTTAGGAACCATGTGGTTTAATACCATTTCTATGACTGTCAATAGTTCCTAAGGAAAAAAATGACAGAGAGAAGTTACAGGCTCTATATTTAAACTGATCTAGATGGAACCTCCCCAGCTTGGTCGATCACCACTCGGTCATTTCGTGTACCCCAACCTCACCAAGTTCCCACTACCCCTTGCCTTTCCCCACTCCTGCCTATGTCTAGAGCTTACTCCTTCTCACTGTAACTCCCACTTCCTGATTCTGTCCTGGAACAGAGACCAGAGGCTTCCAGTCTTCCTTTGGGCTGTTTCTCTGACTCATGGCATGTTAGCCACCACCCTCAGATCCGAAACAACAGGACAGCGGGCCCTGGGACTCACTCACCAGCAGCTGGCCAGCACTTGGCATATTACAGCAGCTCAATGAACATGTGTGTCAAGCATGAAAACTTCCTCTGGGCTTTCTCTGCATGTCACTTAAAACATTGAATTTGCAACCTTCTACCTTTAAATAAACCAGAGTTTTCTCTTTGCCTCTTGGTTCTTTGAGAGCAGGGAATGTGTTTATTTATCTTTGTTAATCCTGGTCTCCAGCATTGGCACTGCTCAATAAATGTCTGTGGAATAAATGAATGAGCTCAGAAACATCATGTGCACCTTCCTATATCCATCTCACCAAATCCAAAGTCACAAAGTTTGTGAGATATTCAGAGGTAACCTCTAGACCTCGGTTTCCAGCATTATAAACACCATGATCTCTTCCAAGGGCTAAGATTCTACCACTTGAAAAGGTCATAATTACCACAATCACCAGAGTCCAACAACTCCTGGTCAAAGACTTGGCATTTGGCTGCTGAAGAAAAGTCTATTCTGTAGCAGAAATTATTGTTATGTATGCCCCATGTTTCTAAAATGCCTACAACTCTTCACCTTCCAGCTCAACAACAGCTTCACCTTCCAGCCACCACAGGGCTGCCTAAGGCACACATGCATATCTAAGCAGTGTCAGTGGAACTGGTGTGGTTTTGCATGTTTTCATTGGCTGTGTTAGCGCAGAAATCTGTTATGCTTTTGGGGTTGTTCAGATGGTCGAGCTCCTGGAGACAGCAGCAAATATTGCCACATACTCTACCAGTGGGGCTGATGCCAGCATCTGAACAGTGGTTAACCCAGCAGAGTCATTATCCCAAGAGCTCATCACTGAACAAGGCTCTTACGAAGTAGTAGGCTTAGTCTAGTACTGATGTGGACTGAGGAGAAGCTTTAAGATCATTAGTGGTCCCCAAAATCTTCGCAGCACATCCCTGCAGCTTTTCATTCAATCCACTAATGATTTTATAAGCACCTACTAGCACCAAGCAGGATCATGATACAGAGCACTGAATAAGACAAAGCTTTTTCCCCCTTGAGGTGTCTACATTTTATTAAAGTCGAGAAAGAAAAATAAGTAGACATACAAATGCATAAACCAGGCAGTAACAAGTATATGGAGAAAAATTAGACAAAGGTAGCCAAGAGCAATGTCAGGATATCCCAGAAGCCCTCTCTTCTGTCTCACACCAGAGCTGTAGTTGACAAGGTCACTCTTTCTGGTGGGAAATGTTCTGCTGGGATCTTCAATACTTTCTTTCCTATCAGGAAGGCCAAGCAAGGCCACATTTGTTAGCATTATAAGAATAAAACAGAAAATTAAACTAGCAAGGCTTTTTGCTCTGGAGGGCAAAAAGTTAGAGCTCATGGTTCCTAGGGAGCAGCTGTATTGACCCAACTAATCTAGGAAGTGAACAGAAAAATGGTTCTAGCTCTCTTTTTATCTGGCTAACTGATAAGAGCATAAAACCAATTACCTTATCCTAGGAAGTAGTTTTTAATTGCTCCAGTCTCCATAAAAAAATATTACAATTTGATAGAAATGATTTAGCAATAACCCTGTAAATTAAACACGTGAACCTAAGATTGGCACAAGCATAATTAAGTAACCATTCATTCACATAAATATCAGAACCTCTATTAGGTGTCATATCCAATGCTGGGTGCTGTGGGGAGACTGTGTGGACTTTGCCTTTGTGTGGCTTAGAGTCGGCCAGGAGCCACAGATGTGCTTAATGTCACCATGCTACATGGTGGGACTCCATTGAGCTGTAAAAGAGGGTCTGATAGATATAAAGGTGAAGGTTACTTCATGCTGGGGGCGGTCAAGGATGTCTTCACAGTGGCTTTTGGGCTGAGATTGAAGTCAACCAGCCCATTGCTGTGTGGTGATAAGAATGACACAGTCCTGCTGTATAAGGGACTTGCATCCTGTATGCTTGAGACCACCACAGCAGGGGCAGCAACACCTCAAGCCCAGGAGGCAAATCTTCAGGTTTCTCACTGTCACGGTCTCCTCCTCATTCCAAGCCACTGAGGGGTTCTACCTGGTACACCGCACCTGCCTCCTAACCAGCCTCCCTGCTCTGTACCTGGGTCCCAGGTCCACTCTGCAGATCACACAGCAGCCAGGGTGATTGTTTAAAAACCTAAGTCAGATAGAGCACCTCTTAGGGCACAGAGATGACCTTCCAGTGCCTCCCCATCATTACCCTTGGAACAAAGTCCACGTCCTCACCGCTGCCTGCAAGCCCTTCCTGATCTGGCCCTGTCTCGTTTCCCCCATCTCCTTGCCTACCACTTTTCCCTTGGGTCATTCACTCCATCCCACGGCTCTTGTTGCTGCTCTCCAAACAAACCAAGCTTATTCAGCCCCAGGGCCTTTGCATATGTTTCCCCCTCTTCCAGGAATGCAGTTCCCCAGAAACCACACAGTCCTCTTCCTTACTTCTTTCTCCTCCATGGTAATTTCTCATCAGCTGACATTACCTATTTGTCCATTTTCTTAGTGAGTGTCTGTCTTCTACACCCACAGACAAATGTCAAGAGCACAGACTGTCTATTCTGTCTAGCTTGTTCAATGTCTAGAGTAGAATCTGGCATACAGTAGGTGTTTAATAAATATATGTGAAATTACCCCACAAAGACACTAGTGGGATTATATTTTACATGCCTCTCATCCCTGTTTGTACCAGCCAATGCCAGCATTTGACTTCCTCAAATGCTGAGTGACTTCCAAATACTATCTTTGGGCTGGACCTCTTATCTGAGTTCCCGGCTCAAATGTCCAATTACTTACTATATGTCTCCATTGAGATTCCACAGATCTACTCACCAGGATCTCCACGCTGTTCATTTCCTGACCCTTCACTCTGTTTCCATGTTTCTGTCTGCATCCAGCATTCCTTTTCTCAGTAGCTGGTGACACTATCCACCCACTGCACAAACCAGACCCTGAGGATCATTCTGGGATTTCCATCCCTGTTCTCCCCCAGCCAGTTCATTGCCCAGACCTGCTGGCTTTGCTCCATCTCTACAGCCACAGCTCGTAGCCAAGCTACCGACATTTTCCTCCTGGGCTACTGCAATAGTCTCATGACTGGCCTCCCTACGGTCACCTTGCACTCTCCATCTGTCTTCTATACCGTAGCCTGTGCGATTCTTTAAAGCACACTTCTGAGCCTGGCACTCCCCTGCTGGAATCCACCATTCACTTTCCACTGCTCCCAGGATAAAGACCAGAATCCTTAACGTGGCTTCTGAAAGCTGGGGAGATAGTTAAACAGGACACACTAACAGGGTTGCACAGATTGTTCAAGGCTGAAATGCCTCCCTTCCGCTTAGCCTGCAGCCACTGCCTCAAGCTCTTAGGTACCTCTCCCATCTGCTGCTCTGGCCACTCTGACCCCTTCTTCAAATCCCTTCCCCTCCATGAGCAACTCCAGGGTTTATCTGGAGTAATATGTAAACACACACACACACACCCCACACACAATGCGTATATACGTGTGTGCACACATCATTCAGGCCTAGGGCATGCTGTCCCAGTTGCTGAATGTTGCACTCTAATCCTGGCCTGTTAAGTTCCAGTTCCATCCCAGCTTTACCTCACCTGGGACCTCCTGCTCTCTGCACTTGCCCTATCCTGGCCTTCCTTAAACACTCCACTCTTTTTTTCTGCCTCCAGGACTTTGCTCAGGCTCTTCTCCATGACTGGAATGTTCTTCCCTTCCTTCACCTCATTAAGCCCTGCTCATCCTTCAGTTCCACTGTGTCTTGCTCATGGTAGCGTTCCCTGATCTCCAGGCCAGACCTCTTATCTATTCTCAGAATATTCTAGGGTTTTCTTTCATGACAATAGTTTTGGGGTCACATATCTATTTCTATTTATTTGATGAACAGCTCTTACTGCCACTAGCCTAGAGTTCAGAGAGGCTGAGGCCTATGACTTATTTTGCTCTTAAATACCTACAGCCCAGCACTCCTTGTACACCTGGAGATGAACAGGAAGACATTGGATGCAGGGGCCTGAAGCTTGAATGATGCTTAAATACATTCAAACAAACAAAAAGCCAGGCATCTACATAAATGCTCTGGTGTATGTGTGTGTACATGTGTGTGTGTTCTTAGGTCTGAATTTGTTCTGTTCCATAAACAGAATAGTGATGATAATGGTAAAAATTAACAGATATGATCCCTGCAATAAGGAAGCTGCCCTGAATATTCCAATGCCTCTTATATAAGCCCAGAGCTCCTCTCTTACCCTCCTTAGAGTAATTACTTCCTCTGACGGCAAGCAGCACTCATTCTTCCCCCACCGCGAACTATCTGGAAGCGCGTTGCTTACATAAGGAGGAGTGCAGGTTGTGCCCCTGCTCCGCGGCCCATCAGCTCAAAAGACTCCAGCAGAAAGCAAATTCCCAAGCCGTGACCCCAGGACAAGAGCCTGTTTTTATCTTCTCAAAACAATGAATGCATGTTTTACAGAGGAGAAAGCTCTAGTACCATTAGGAGGCCAGCCCTGTGAACACTATAAAGAAGCGGTATGGTCCCCATGGGGGCCCTAATGTGCCCAATGAGGGCACGAATTCGGAAACAGCCCTTCCCCCACTGCCTGTCCTCTCCCTTCTAAAGCACAAACCAAATCATCCTCTACACAACCAGGGCGAGCTCAGGCAACATGACCAGCTCCTTTCCAGGTGCAGCCCATCTGCAGCTGCCTGTCACTGCACAGTCATGGACCTAAGACACAAGCCACTAGGGCCCAAATGTGGGGAGCAGGGGACGAAACAGCCTCAGGAGCAAGACCACAGCCAGGGGCTTAGCCTGGGGTGGGTTTTCCTTTGACTCCTCTCTGCCATCCATTTCCTTTCTTGCAGCAGCATCTTCTTTGAAAGAAAGAGGCTTGTCATAGCCAAGACTGCGGTCTCGAGGCTGAAGTCCTCCCCCGCCCCTATCAGTGTCTAGCAGGGAGAATTGCAACTTGTCACTGGCGCTGAGCCCATCAGAAATTGTGTCAATAAAGTGCAAATAATGCCTCGGTGCCTGCTGCTCTCTGAGCCCGAAATGAACCAAGGAGGTCCTCTAAGGAGAGAAGACAGAGGGATGAGGCAGTTACACCCAACAGGAGACCAATCAGGACAAAGCCATTCCCCGGATGTCATCAAAATCTTCCAATTTCACACAGAAAATGAGCCCTGGCTCAAGTTTTATGAACGTTCAGTTGTCCCCATTTCGGCTAAATGGATTCCTTTGAGAGCCGGAATCTTAACCCTTGGAAGGCCTCCGAAGGACTGAGTCGCTTCCACCAGGAACTGCACTGCAGAGAAACACCCAGATGCATCTCTCTAGCCACAGCATGGAAAACCTCAGAACCCACACAGCCCGGCCCAGCAACGCAGGCCACAGGAGAGCAGCCCTCACCAGGGCTGGGGATGGGGGGCGCTGGGAACAACATGAATGGGCTTGTGCACCTGTTTCTGGGAACGTGGTGTTAAGAGGTGTCTAAGCCCCCCTCCTGAGCCACTCTCCTCCAGGACTCTCAGCTTGTCCTGTTACTTTCCTTCTTCCACCTCTTTCCATCAAAGCAATGAGTTCAGAGTTCCCTTCTGCCACCCAAGGGCCAACCTTCAACTCAGGGTCTGGTGTTTGGTTATAATCACCAACATCCGTCGGTCTGGGATGTGTAGGTATAGGTGTTCTGGGTGGAGGGATGAAAGGAGAGGAGGAGGGCTGCCTTCTCCTCATCCAGTTTGCATCCTCTTCTGCTCCCCTCTGAAGTTCACTGCCACAGGTTTGCATTTCCCTGTTTCCTGGTTTTCTGTCACGTACCTCACCCACTCTGTTCTCTCTAATTTTTTTGAGGGGAGGGGTACCAGGGATTGAACCCAGGGGCACTATACCACTGAGCCACATCCCCAGCCCTTTTTAATATTTTATTTAGAAACAGGGTCTCACTGAGTTGCTTAAGGTCTCCTTAAGTTGCTGAGGCTATCTTTAATTTGAGATCCTCCTGTCTCGGCCTCCTGAGCCACTGGGATTATAGGTATGCGCCACTATGCCCAGTCCTCTCTGATCTTTTAGCTATGAAATTGTGCCATCAAGCAACTCCAAATGGGGTCTTGGCCCTGGGAGAGAGCGCAAGCAGTATTTTGCATTTGCAGCAGAGCTTGGAGTGGCAGGGAAGTAAGGATGAGGAGGGCAGGGGACAGAGGAATGTAGCCCATGGAAAACTAAACCTGCCTTGGGCAGAAAATTTGTCCTCGCTGTCTTGTAGAAGTCAAGCAGCCTCTACAACACAGACGCACCAGAGGACACTGTGCAAGGTAAAGCAGCAGGTCACAAAAGGACAATGCTGTAGTATTCTGTTCCTCCAAGGTCCCTAGATTTCTCAAATTCATAGGGTCTGAGAGTAGAAGGGGCTGGGGAGTCAAGAAATGGGGAGCTGCTTAACGGGGACACAGTTTCAATTTGGCAAGATGCGAAGGATTCTATGAAGGAATGCTAGTGGTGGCCCAGAACACTGTGAACGCACTCAACATGACCCAACTGTACTAAGAGGGTAAACTCTATGTTACATTTAACTACCATTAAAAGCAAGATTTAAAAGAATGACTATGGTAAAAATAAGAGGAGTCGCAGTTGGCCAATGTTTTCTGAATGAGAAACTGAATTTGCATGCACACCTGAGTCACTCAGTTGGCTGACAAGCACCAACAAACCAAAACCAAAACAAGTCACCAATCCATGAGCCCAAATCCCTCACCTGTCCTCTTTCCAGAAGCTTCTTTCTTCTCTGTTCAGCTAGCTCCTAGATCTTTGGCCCAGCACCTGACTCCTCTGCCCTGCAGTCCATCCTGAACACATTGTTTCCTTCCCAGCCCCTTCCTGAGACCAAGCTCCTGTCACAAGCTCAGGAGCCATGAAGAGCAAGGTGTTGGAGCCCTCCTCAGACTTGCCTTCCTCAACACCTGACAAACAGAGTCCTCCCTCACCTTTCTTCTCCGCCCAGCTGAAAACCCATAAAGGTGGCTGGTGAACGAAAGCAATTTAACCTTCCCACTAATACAACCTCCTTCAAAGGCCCTTCCTCCTGCCCACTTTCAAAGGCCACATATTTGAAGACAACAGCAGGAATCAGCTTCTAAGGAAAGAGGTCCCAGGGGGTCCAGGGTGGGTCTCACTCCCACCTGTCAGGAAGCAGCCCTTCTCACTGGGGCTCAGCCTCAGTAGCCAGAGATGTCTCCACAAAGTTAGGGGCTACAGCATGCAGAGACCTTGGGGGTTTTTAAGATCTCAAAAGCTTTCAAGAAACAACACCAGGGAAGAGTGACCCTTCAGAGGCAACATGCCTGCCTCCATCTCACTTACCTGGTTACAGGTGTTAATATCCACCCCATTCCGCAGATGATCCAAAGCTTTGTCCAAGTTACCTGATCGTGCTGCCCTCAGAAAGCTGGTAGCAGCATCAGCCTGTAGGGAAAACAACAGGCTGTGAGTGGAGCGTACCCTGTGTCTTGCTGTAACAATCCCATCTGATCCCATGTCACAGTGGCAGCACCTTACCCTCATGTCAGGTCCTCAGGTGCGGTGAAGGTACCTTTGGGCTCCTGGCTGCACTGTTCTTAGAACCAGAATGTAAGGCTACCTTAGACACCATGCCTCCCACCCTTTGGGTATTTTCGTAAGCAAACATCTTGGCTGGGTAGCAGGCTTTGAGCGGGATCCTATTCCAACAGTGGATGCTTAGCATGGCCTGGGGTTCACTCCTTTGATTTTTCAAGGGCTCCACATTCTTGCTGAGGAACCTGTAATATCACATAGGTCTCCAGCTCCAGTGATTCATGAGTACAGGCATAGAAGGAAGAGCCATATGCTCTGTGGGGCTGTTTGTTTTTGTTTTTGTAAGCAAACAGCACATAGTACTACTTACTAGGTGCTAAGAATCATTATCGGCATTTTACATATATATCGCCACACATGGACACACACGGAGATATGCACCTGACCTCCATTTAAAAAAATCCAAGAAGGAAATACCACTATGGTCCCCATTTTACAGATAAGGTCACTGAGGCACAGAGAGCTGAAATGACTTGTTCAGAGTCCCACAGGAAGTAAGAGGCACAACCAGGATTAAGGCAGGTGGTGGCTCTGAAATTCATGAGCTTCACTCCTAGCTCTGCTACTGGTTTCATCTGGCCTTAGACACTCAGGTGCCCCAAAATCCCTGTCCGATTTCTTGAATGACATTAAAGCCTTCTGTTCCTGGGCTGTTGCTCAGACGCTTACCCCACGCACAGGAAGACTGTGCTGCTGGGAGTACTGGTTTGCATTAAAGATGAATGATGGCCAGAGAGTGAATGCTGGGGACAACAAAAGAAAGTCTGCTAATGCGGACAAATGAAATAAAAGGACTGAAGAGGCTCAGAGCAGGTCCCCTGAGTCCAGGCTGAGTACTGTAAGTACTCAGCCACCCTATCTGAAAGCTGTGGAGAAGAAACTCTTCCTCACTCCCTTGTGGTGCTTTGAGAAAATAATTATGTGAGCACAATGCTTGGCACACCAGGCATATACAGGCTGAGTTTAACAGGTAAGAGTGGCTGTGTGGACAAGTCACAGGTGAAAGTGTGTGATGCCACTCATCCAGAACACCTGCCTGGTGGTGCCCTCTCCACTGAGGGCTAGGTCTGTCTCCTTCCTCTACGCTGCATCTTCAGAGAACATGCTGGATGATGGCCCCCAAAGATTCTTCCACACTCTGATCTCTGCAGACTACCAGTGTGCCCTCATTTGTAAACAGAGACCTTGCCGATGTAATTAAGTTGTGGCTCCTGAGATGAGATCATTTTAGACTCCTTAGGTTGGCCCTATATCCACTGCTGTGTGTCCTCAGAAAAGACAGAAGAGGAGACACACGCACAGGGGAGAAAGCTATGTAAAGAAGGAGGCAGACATTGGAGTGATGGTAGCCCCAAGACAAGGTAGCAGGCAAGCACAGAGGTGGAAGGGACCAAGAGCAGTTCCTTCGCCAGAGCCTTTGGAGGGAGTGCGGCCCTGCTCACTACTTCATTTCAGACCTCAGGCCTCCGGACTGGGAGAGAATACATTTCTGTTGTTTTTAAGCCACCCAGTTTGTGGTAGTTCGTCTTAGCAGCCACAGGAAACTAATATATATATATGCTAATGCCAACATCCCTAAACAAGGAAGACACAAAATGTACAGCCCCACAATCCCAAAACAATATTCTACAATGAAATTCTGATCACCCCTTCCCCAAAGCAGGGATACACACTTTGCCATTTAACAGTGACCCTGTGATGAAACAAGCATCCTTAGTATCAGGATTCTCCCCAAAGGCTGATTTTGGGCCATTCCTGCCTCCTCCAGGTCCCATTTGAGCCCCTTTGATATAGGTTCCAATACAAGCTCTGTGGCTGTCCTCCCATGGCACATGCTGCCCCATCAGCAGGAAGACCCCCTCCTCTCTTTTTTGTCTCCCTGTGGTATTCCCATTTTTTGCCCCCTCCTGGCCTGTCCCCTCACCACTCCCTGAGCCCTGAAGCTCTCATCTGTCCATTCCAATCTCTCCTTCCTTCAAGGTCTCCCTGGGCTCCTACTCCTTGCGTGATTCTGCCCTTCAATACTCAATATTTACCATCTTCAAAAAGTTGAAGTCATAGGATAGGAGCTTGATTTTAAATCAAGCATTTTAAATACAACTTTCTCTAGTTATTTAATTTATGTAAATCTTATCTCCCCAGCCAAATTGTTTGCTTCCTGAGGCAGGGACCAAATCTTGTATCTCTTTTAAGTCCTTCAAAGAATTAATGTCTGCAAGGTCAAGGCCTCATTTGACCTGAAGCACATGGTTCCCACGTCCCCAGGTTCCTCAGCAAGCCATCTGTGATGAAGGAAATATTTCAGAAACAAGAATCAGTCTATTGGTTCTCCATGCATGAGCTGGAGTCCCAGAGAAATCAGACTCAAGGTATATCTCCCAGCTAAATGACTAGGCCTGCTGATTGAGAAAGCCTATCTGTGTTCAACTAGAAGGAAAAATACAACATTATTTCCCAAGAATAAAGGTGTTGGGTTGGGGTTGTGGCTCAGTGGTACAGTACTTGTCTAGTATGCGTGAGGCACTGGGTTCAATCCCCAGCACCAGATAAAAATAAATAAACAAAGATGTTTAAAATGACATCATGTTTTTTTAAAAAAAGAATAAAGGTATTATGGAGACATTTCTCCCACCAACTGAGTATATTTTCCAGCACAATAATAGGATTCAGGATAAAAACCTGAGAATAGATGGATAAAAACAGATGCAATATCAATGAGCAACTCTATTTGACTATTCAAAGCACTGACTCTAGGAAGCAAAGCAGAATATTAATGACAGACAAGGAGATAAATAGAGGCCAAGGGAAGCCAATCTAGACTAGAATGAGAAGGCTAAATGGTGTCTGTAATTTTTATAATATAAACATAAAATTATAATAGCAGTCAATGGGCTAAGTGAGTTATACCTTTTTTTTCTTTTCTATGTTGCTGTGGATTGAACCCAGAGCCTTGTGCATGCAAGGAAAATGTTCCACCACTGAGTTACACCCCCAGCCCCTAACAGTATATCTTTTAATCCTTATCACAACTGGTGAGGTGAGTATAATTATTATCCCCATTTTAGAGCTGGTGAAATTGAGGTTTGCAGAAGCTAATCATTTGCCCAAGTTCTGCAGCTAGTTAATGTTCAAGGACTCAACCCAAGTGTGCCTGACCAAAGTCCATGACACCATGGGCCATTCTCAGCCATAGAAGCCTGAGAGTGTCCATTCAGACAGCCCTGACAGGTGTAGGAGCTAGGCGAGGACTAGAGTTTATCCATGGAAAAGTGAAGTTTCTGGACAGGTCCAGAAGGTCCCACCTCTGTCACTAAGCACTGTGTTAAGGCCAACACAGTTCTCTAGAAAGGAGTCATCTAGTTCTACAAATCTGTTTCCTGATGATAAAATCGAGACCCAGAGAAGTGCCGTGACTAAGGTTGCCTAGAAATGAAGTTCACTCATTAAGGCTTTGTCAGGTTTTTTGTTTGTTTGTTTGGGGGTGGGGGAGGTGGGTTTCTATGGGCAGTGAGTAGGCAGGACATAAGCAAGATCATCAGGGTCTCTTAGAGGTGAATTTCAAATAATGATGTCACTCCCACTGGCATCGCTCAGTTTAATTCTATAATGTATTTATTGAGACCCTATTTCAAGTCCAATATCCTGCTAAGGTAAAGAGAGAGAATAAAAAATCAGAATGTAAGTCCTCGCCTTCATGATTTGAAAAGTAAAGCGGCTGAGTTATAAAGGGGTCATTCATGCTCACAGGCATCTATGGATTCATTTCACAAGTATTCACTGAGTACCTTCAAGATGCCAGGTAATTTACAAACTACAGAGCAAATGGTCCTAGTTGGTCTATGAGACTGGTGTTTACCATCTTGTGCTTCTGAGCCCCTACTACCCATTTAGTTCAACTACTCCAATTTAATTGCCTATGCTTTAGTGTTCTGTGCACCCAGGAAGACGCTATGTCATCTAACAGGGTGGGAAGATTCAGAAGAATCCAATAAGTTCCATTAAAAATATTTATCTGAGTAAATACTAACCAGGAAAACAACAACAAAATACTAACCAGACATTCTCTAGGCTATGGTAAGTTGGAGAAAAGTTGCTGGCCCTCTCTGAGTCCTATCCATCCCCTTCTAGGCAGCCTCAAGAAAGCTATTACGTGGAAAGAAACTAGGGAACCCAAAAGGGCCTGCTGTTGTGTACAATCAGTAGGCCCACAGCTCCCATAAGCCCTGGATGGATGCCTTCAAGGTGCTCACATCCCTGTGCACCCCACCAAGGCTGCTCTCTTGTGTCTCTGTCCCTTCTTTATCTTGAGCTCCATTTTAATTTAATTACACGTGTGTGCGCATGTGTGTTTTGGAGGAATGGAGGAGTTCCACAACGTACATTTTGTTTCACCCCTAGGCCATATCCCTGCAGGTCAGTCCATGTGATAACCCTGAACTTTCTTTCAAAACAAAGTAAGTTTACTTTTATAAAGTTCTTACTATGTTTTAAGCATTCTAAATAAGATCATGTGTTTGTTCCCCCCCCCCCCCAAGAATCCCATGAGGCAGGTATTTTTATTATCTCCTTTTTCACAGATGAGGTTACAGAAAAATTAAGCAATTTGCTCACAGTCCCACAGTTAATTGGCCAGGTTTGGATCTAGGTAGTGTATCTCTAAGGTCTTTCTTTTAACCACTGTGCTGTCACTTTTGAAGGCTCATAAAGTTCCTCTCAAGTTCAGCTTTGGCTAGAAGAAGCCTTCCGCCTGCCTTCAGGAGGAAGGAAATGGAAAAGAAAGGAAGAGATTGGAATTCCTCCTGGAACTCAAGCTCTCATCAGGGCTGCTCTGAAAGGGGGTGAACCCTGGTTACCTGAGACATCCAGACTATTATTAAACTTGTACTTCCTGAGTAGAGTGATACTATTATAGTGATAAACGGGTAGCGGAGGGGCCTCCAGTATCCTGGGAGGGAGGAGCCGGAAGCATGTTGCTGAATGTCAGCATGTTTCCTAACACATGAGCTACAGCCTTCCAAACCACCAAAGGCCAAGCAAAGTTTAATTTCAGACAGAGTAAGAGGATCTCAGGTCTCTTTATACCTTCTTTGGGGGCTTGAGGGGGCCCAAGTTTTCCCTAGCACAGATTGCAACTCTGTCTCAAGGTTTTGAGGACACAGTTTCCTTCCAAAATGATGAATGGAAAACTAATTCAATAACAAGTGTCTGTAAACAGAAAGCAACAAGGCAATCTCTCTTTCCCTAAGCATCTTGTTTGGGCAGAATGCGCTTGGACACAGCCATTGTCAAAACTAGGGGAAAGACGGTCTTGATGGTTTCCTGGGGGAACTGCAGCTCAGTCAGGTGACTGAGACAGGCTGCATTCCCTATGTGACACTCCAGTGTGTGGGGGTGGTGGTGATACTGGTGGTGGTGGTGAGGGCCCTAGGTTTGTTCTTCCAGGTCCAGGTAAGTCCTCACAGAAAAGACAGCTCCAGCCTGAGTATCTGCGTGGCCCTTGCCTTTGACTATGCAGAAACAGAAGTGAACTCTGGGCCACCGTGCATCTTTTCATTAGATTTCTTTCCAGAAAGTTGGGCTATTCCTGCTTCACAAACTGTCTCCAGCACCTTAATCTGACTACTATCGGCAAAGATGAAATGAACAAATGAGAGGTGTCACTAAAGCAACAAGATGTACAAACCAGAGTCCTGGGTTCCCTTTCCATCCCCATCACAAATGCGGGGCCTTGCGAAGATCCCTATCCACTCTCTGTGCCATCAGCATGGTGCCTTACCGGCTGTGTCTTACTTGGGGTGGTCTGTGAAAAGCCAGGGTGAGCCCTGGCGTGGAGCACCTGCCTGTGAATTCCTGCTCGTCCCTTGATGCTGTGTGCCTCGTCCAAGTTGGCCAACCTCAATTTCCCCAGATCTAAAATGAGGATAATCCACAGCTGGGCTCTGGCGCACAACAGGTCTGCTTCCCTCTCGCCCCCATTCTTTTCCCGCTTCCTAGGGACCTCGGGACAACTGGCGTTTCTAAGGTTTCTGGTCAGGCCGCCTGCTAGGAGCAGCTGCTCCAGCCAGGACCCGAGGTTGTGGCATCCCCCATAGCTGTACCCACTGGGCTGGACTCTCCTCCCCAGGGTGAGGGGACACGGTCTCTGCGAGCGTTCGACGCACCCCTCGGGGAATCCCCGCGGCGACTCTGAGCTCCCGCGCGTGGCACCTCGCCCCCGCCGGCCACAGGTCGCGCCGCCTCCCGGCACCAGCCCCTTGGCGGCCGCGGCCTCCAGGCCAAAGGAATTTTCCTCTGGATCCTGCTAGAAGCCTCGGCGCCCGGCATGAGGCAGCAGAAGGGCAGCCCAGCGCGCGTCCCCGCACCCGCCCGGGAAAGTTGGCGCCGGGCGCCGGCGGGCAGCCGCAGCCCGAAGTAGGGGCGCTGAGGCCCGCACCCCGCACAGCGGCGGCCCCGCGCCACCCCGCGCCCGGCCGGAGCGGCCGCCAGCAGCTCGTCCACTCACCGCAGGGTCTGGCCCGGACCTGCCCTGTCTCGCTGCCATCGTCCGGCGCCCGCGCTGAAATCCGAGCTCCCCCTCCCCCGTTATCTGCTGGGCGGCGCGGGGAGCGCCAGCAAGTTACGCGGCATCTGGCTAAAAATACAGGCTCCCTCCGCTCCGCTCCGCTCTGGCGCGCGGGGACCCTGCGCTCGCTCCTCGCTTTCCCGGCCGACCGCCTGCCAGCCAGCCGCTAATGGGATCTCTTCATTTTCTCTCCATTATTATTATGTCAGATGGGAAAGTTAATGCGAAGCGATCTCCCAAGAGAAGGCACCTGCTGCCAAGCCCAGCGGAGGGAGTGCGTGAAGGGTGCGGGTGGGGGTGCGGCTTGAGCTGCAGGTGCCGGCCGGCCCCGGCGGGCGCAGAGCGAGCGTCCTGCTGTTGCAGAAGGGAGGCACACACGTCCAATGGAGGTGAGGAGCTCCAAGCTGCATGGCGCTCCCGCCCTGCCTCCTGCTACCCCGGCTGCCCTAGTGAATGGGCCCCGGAGCCTGCAGAGACGGCCAGGGTGAGCTCAGCAAAGTCTATTTATGCCCCACAACCAATTTGCATGTTTTGAGCTCTTACATCGTGTCCTGAGATACCGGTTAATCACCCTATTCCAGATTCTGCGGGAGAGCCGCCACGCGAAATGAAGCTGAGGAGCAAGAGGCAGATCTGCTACTACCGCCTCACTCCTCCGGTGTGAGGGTGTTACCGAAATACCACCCAGGGCTGTGGTCCGTGGAGCATGCTCCCAGTTTTCTGCTCTGGGACCATCCCACCATTTCTGAGGTCATTTCAGGGGTGGATGTGAAAAGCATGTCAGGGGCTGGCAAAGTCTTAGGGGTGATATCAGGGATTGTTGAAAGCAGGCTCAACTCTGAACAGGGAGAAATGATCAGCAAAAGCCACGTCAGGTGAGAGGGCCCCTCACAGTATTTATTGCTTGTTCAAGACATAGATGTTCTGTATCATGGGCCTGGCCTCAAATAACAGTGGAGATGCAATACCAATACTCTTTCCCCCACTCTGCTGCCTAACTTATGGTACAGTATAGCTGTGTGTGAGGAATAAAGGCATGAGCACTATTAGCTGCTGGACATTACCTCATTTAACCCTCACAGGCACCAGAAAGATAGACAATACTATTATGGTTGCATGGATGAAGAAACAGCCTAGAGAGTCAGGACCAAGGGGACCACTGGTAAAGGGTGGCTCCTACTGGCTCACAGCCTAATTGACCCCAAATCCCAAATTCTTCCACTTCCTAACAAAAGTTCACTCAGTGCTAGGAAGAGATAGATGGTATGGCAGGTGCCCCTGAAAATTAGAAAAAACCCTGAGCCTATGTTACAACATAAGGTGTTCATAGAGCCATGCTGCAATAGGGGCGGGGGAGGGGTGTCCCAAAGAAGTGAGATAAGTAAAGATCAAGAAAAGTTAGGATATGGCCAAAAAGATCAATCTGAAGTGTACTGATACAATTAACTCCTTGCTATGTGAAAAAAAAAATGATTTGAAGACAGCAACATCAGAATTCTCTGGGTCTTCAGCCCTTGACACTGTTGGAGATTGAACTTGAGGACAGGCAAGCTCTGGAAGGAGATGGAAAATGCCCATTTTTTATACCAAACAGCAGATGTTGGTCTAGAGGGGGCAGTCACTGGAGCTCATTCTCCCCCCTTGAACACATTGCCTAAACACTCGCCCCATGCCTCTTAAAACTGCCTCCCAAATTTGCTAAAATTCTCTATACAGAGAGTTTCCATTAATAAATTATGGTTACTGGAACAGCCCTGATTCCAGCCCGGGAGAATATCTCAAGGGATTCTAAAGCACTGTTCCAACATTAATATTTAGTGTGAGAGAAAGTGCCCTACTCAAATGGAAAATGAATAATACGTATAATACTCTCAAAAATACAAATGCAATGGACTTAAACAATGAACTGAAAATTTTTCAACTATTTGAGGTATAACTGACTTTATGAGTTGCATATTTAAGATTCACAATTTGCTATTTTGATATACATATACTTCCTTGAAACCATCACCACAATTGATATAAACACATCAATCACCTCCAGTTTCTTCATGCCTCTTGGTAATGCATCCCTGTTTCCTACTAGCTGGTTTATATCCTTGTCAACACTTGGTATGGTCAATCTTAATTTAGACATCCTAACAGATACGTAGTAGTATCTCACTGTGGTTCCTTCCAATCCACATTTCCCTAACCATTAGTAACATCTTTTCAGATGCTCATTTGCCGTCCATATATTTTCTTCAGTGATGTACCTGTGTATTCTTTGGCCCATTTTTTAATTGGATTGTTTGCTTTCATATTATTGAGTTTTGAGAGTTCCTTATATACAGAGTATCTGTCTTAAAGGTCAGACAAACTGAAATCCTAAAAGCAAAATTTTAAATTTCAATAGCAAAAAATGCCCTATCCAGTTTTGGTACCCAGTTCTTCTAACTCCCAAACCCAATTTTTAAAATATTATACAATGGTATAGCTTATATACAATCACAAAGAAAAAGATGAGGTAGTCACAATGGACCAGAAGCTGAAGACAACCCATAGCACTACGAATGTAATGGGAAAGATGTATTATCAAAAGACATTAGTACACAGGACTGCCAAGAATCCTTGACATTAGCCATGGCATTAGCCTTATTCAGGCTGAGGCTCTGAAACTTAGATATGTCAAGAAAGGCCCAAGAGGAGAAGAAATGAGACAACTGTAGACTTGTTGCTCAGGAAGGCCTGAGATTAAAGGAATGAGATGATCAACATGAAAGAATAGAAGGCTAAAGAATATAGCCCTTAAGAGGAACACTTCCCCAGCACTGGAGCTGGGACCCTCAGAGTAGACTTAATTACATGGTGCCCTCTCCCAGGTAAAGTCGCTGGCACCAGGACTTTTATCAGCTACACACCAGCAGAAGCAGCTTGGCTATTAGGCTCTTTATTCCAGTTCCTTCCTCCTGGCCTTTCCCGACCACTCCCCTAAGTGACCAGCACAGTGTGGGGCAGCACCAGTCCCAACACTTGCTAGCTGATGTTTGAAAGATGGCACACCAGCCATTTATGCTAGTCATAAGGAAACTATGTCTAAGAATTGAATTGAAATAGAAAAGATTTAGACTGAATGGAAAGAATTTTCCAGCTATAAGGAATATAGGACTTAACAGAAATCATTATTCAGAAAGGAGTGATTCTTTGCTAGAGAGACTTCAGAATAGCAGAGGAAGATAACTCACCAATTGATATGGCAAATAGGAGCACTAGATAAATTAAATGAATTTGAAGTTTCTCTTTGGACCCTGGGGATTCAGAAAGATAAACCATTATATTTTCCCCATAACGGACTGCCCCCTCAACCCATCACTACCATACCTTCAGACACCAATAATCATCCTAATTCTTCTCCATCTCCTTCCCCCACCCCATACTTTAAGGCTGCACTTTTCAATGCAGGTATTAAGTGTGCTCAGTGGATCTACCAATGAGAGTCACCAAAATCACATCAGAACAACAGAACAGAATTGATGAGCTAAAGAAAAAGCTAGAGGTTCACAACAAAGACACACCAGGCCCCTTGTTCTATCCTACAGCTTCATGGACTCTGCAGGATTTTTCCAAGCTTGCTAAATACCGTACCAACTGCCTCTCTGCAGCTCCCTCAGCACGCAAGCGTAATGATGTGCTGGAGGCTTCAGCCGTGGCGCTCTGTCCTCTAACCTGCATTAAGCTTTGTTAGGAGGGGGCCGTGTAGGGAAGAAAAAGGGAAGAAACTCACTGGGCAACACTTAAAACTTCTGGCTTCCTTCTGGTTTGATGAGGCGGGTTGTCACCAGGATGGCGGGAACCTGGGATGGTTGATGGGTACGTGCAGTGAATCCCTATATGGCTGAATCACTCTGCTTTTCCATAAAAACCGTTGGGCTTTATTTGTGTGTGTGTGTGTGTGTGTGTGTGTGTGTGTGTGTTTCCAAGCCTAGAACAAAGAATCCTAAGCAAGTAGGGTTCTCAGATGATTCTGCCCCCCAGGATATTTTGTGGGGGGAGGTTGGAAGGAGCAGGCTGATTTAAGCAATAGCCAGCCAGGTATGTAAGGTAACTCTTCTCCAAAGGGACAGCAGAGCTGAGATTTGGGGCAGACTCAGAGTTCCAAAGCAGGGCATCCTGGTTCCTCAGCCCTATGGCAATGGCCATCCTGTTATAACCCACCTATGGGATCAACTCAAACCTGGAACTAAGTGCAACAACACAAGTTGCTTCTCAGCTTCTAAAAATACTTGATGTTAATCGATCTGCAATTGAGCTGTGTATATGTTTTGATAAGAGAAATTATTTTTCTCAGCTTTGGTGTCCACATCAGGAATATGAAAGCAGCTTCACCTACCTCTCCAAGTATTGTGAGAATCTAATGTGAAAATACCTAGCACTACTTCTGACACACAGTAGGTGCTCAATAAATGACAGCTGACCTTTCCACCCCCGCTTTCCTTCTTCTCAACTAAAGCTTTTGCTAAACTTCTTCCCCAGAGTTATAGAGTGTTACTGATCTTGCTTCTACCCTGTAAAATTAGGGCCTTATTATTATTTAACCAGGGTCTAATACCCATGGCCAAGAAGAGGACCCCTAGTTGCCGTAGCAACTAGATCTCTGGGGCTTCCTACACACTGTCTTCAATTTCCACATTCTCTGCATGGAAGACAATGATTCTCCAGTTGCGTATCCAACTGAAGCTGTGCTCCCAATCCCTTTCTGCCAGCTCCTCTCACAGTATTCCTGCCACACTGTGGCCTGCCGACTCTATCTATTCTGTCCCTCACCCACACAGGGAGTCACCCCAGTCCTTAGAGGCTCTGGGTACCACTGATAAGGGTGGGTACCAGGAGCTCCACCCTTTACTGAGAAAGGCCAGTTTATCAACACTTGAGAACCACCCTGGGGAGTTTGAAAACCATCAAGAACATCACTGTTGGGAAATTTATTTCTCACATACACATTGCAGTTTCCCTCACTACCCTACTCCCCAATTAATTAGAAAGCATCTTTATGGAATGTTCCATGAAAAGTTCCTTTGAGGGTCTTGGGGGTATAGCTCAGTGGGAGCCTCTGCTTAATCATGTGCGAGGTTCTGGATTCAATCCCCAGTACCATAAATAGATAAATAAATAACATTCAAATCCAATAAGAAATTGAGTCCAACTCCTTTAAAACTTTGTTATTTCTTTTTAACATTTATAGGAGAGTGGGGAGAGAACAGAGAGCCTTCGTTGTTTTTCTATTTAACATTGTGTAGTACATTTCCAGTGGCCAATTAGGTAACCCTGGGCATCTGCCTTTCTGGACGAAGAGATGGCAAGTATGGGGGTATATTTAGGGAGGTGACCAGAGCCGGGTATCAGGTCCCACTGTGTTGGCACTCTTCTCCATAGTGTTCCTTTTAAGAGGGTTGGCAGCCCTTGAGTCTATTTTTAGACCCATGAGAAAGGTGCTACATGGATTCCAGAGAAGACCAAATTAAACCTGGATTACTGCAGGAGGGACGGAGGGAGGGGGAGAGAGTACAGCTGAATCTAGGATTTTTCTCTTCCTTACATACAGGGTTCCCCTCATTCCTGGGATCAGATATTGACCGTCTTTCCAAAGGGATCAACTTGAGTCACATGCCCACTTTTGGGAACTGTCACATGGGATTTGATTCCTAGTGAGCAATGGTTGAAAAACGTTTTTCTATGGTCTATTTCTCATTATTGAAGTTTTTTGTTTTCTGGGGTGTTTTTTTGTGTGTGTGCGTGTGGGGGGGACGAGTGTTATGTGTATTTAGTGTGGTTGTTTTTGACACTGCTGGTCCTAGTATGAAAAATCAATATGAATTTTATATACCTGTTAAATCATATATTCTGGAATGACCACCCCATTCAGCAAGGCAGAGCTCACAGTCTGGAGTTTGCCAATAGGAGCATCCAAGCCAAGTCTGAGCTCCCAGATGGTCATTGTGCTCATACCTTGAAACCTGGTCCCTTGTGCTAAAAAGAAGGGTGGGGAGTGGACCCAAATGACAAGTCTGTAGGAAACAGGACTATTTTCAAAACAGTGAGAAATAAACAGGCATCCAACACCACGGTCTCATCAAATAGCCAGATGAAGAGAACAGAATGTTTTATGTTCAATAACAAATCTCAGCTTCACTATCCATTTCTCAGGATGAGAGAGAGAACTGGATTTTCTAAAGAATGAAATGCTTTGAAAACAAGCGAATGCTTCTGCAGAGAGGTGCTGGGACTTCCAGGGAGGTGAATAAAGGCAAGGTATCTTTTCAGATGATCCATTCATCTGGAGTCCCCATGACACAGAATTGCTCTACACTGATTTCTGGAGTTAAACAGGTTGAGTTGAGGAATTCCAAGTTGGTGCAAGAGCAACAGGAACCCACAAAATAAGAGTTTCTGATCAGCTTGGTCAAAACAACAGACGTGAATCTTAGCCCGGTACTGGCCGCACACCAGAGACTATAAATATTAACTGAATTGGAATCTCACTGAATCCAATTGCTTTCAATTTTAAAATGAGCCACATCAGTGAAAAACAAAAACAATCAGATGTCCAGGCTGGTTGACTAATCTGTTCATTTTCCCACAAGCTGTTATGGCTCCTGTGGAAACAGTCTGGGAACCACTGTCCTTTCCTAGGTGGGGAAGTTACAGTGGCTTTCCATCAAGCCCTGGGCCATGCCACAGAGAAAGGGCCCTGCCCCTCAATCCACACCTCTCTGTTCTTTTTTCCTATAATCTCCATTCCCAGTCCATCAGATCCATTCTGCTTCTTCCCTCTCAAGCAAAGAGGCACAGAGTTCTTCAATCACTCTTACCTCCCTGCAAGGGGGTAAAAAGTGGGATGTCATCAGGGTGCACCATCAGAATTCTAAGAGAAACTGCCATCATCCAGTATACTAGCCCATGCCGCCTAGCTATGCTTCATTCTCTCCACAGTTTGAGGAACGGGTTGCATTTAGAACTGACACTTCAGAACATATTGCTGATTGGGGAACCCAGACTACAGGGGAAATGACACATTCTGGAAAACATGTATGAACTGCATTGCCATAATGGTCTCATTTACTAAAACTACCTCTGGAGTTTCCAACATCATGGAAGCCTTCCTCTGCAGCCTGCTGTATGGGAAGAGGAAGAGTACACATTAGAGAAATTGCAAAATTAAACTCACTTTGATGGTGCTACATGGAAACTTTTTTTTTTTTTTTTTGTAAATGGGCTTGAGTATTGTCAGTGAGCCCCATGGTTCCAGAGTTTCTGAAGGATGCCCCAGGTCTGCTCAGACAATCCTGTATGGCATGCTCACCTGGTGCAAGCCAGGGTCCTACCCTTAGAAATGCAACCCTGTCTTATAGGAACGATCATCCATGTCTGGAAAGGCTGCCCAGTGATCTACTCAGGATGATCCACTCATGTCTCCCCTATATCAACTTGAAGGGAAAGAGTCAGAATGGGTGACCCATTGCCAGCCACAGGAAGACCTGCCTAAAGATTCCACTAGGACCTGTTTCTGAACAAGGCCAAAGAAGCTCCAGAAAGCAGATGCTAAGTCTTCTAAGGTAGTTCTGGATCTTCAGCCCAAGATGTGCAGTTTGACCAGCCTCTGAAGCGTAGCTCTTCCATTTGGGGAAGGCAGCCTGGAGTCATCCACTAGGAAATTGGCCTGGGAGCATTATACTTTGGGATCCCTTCCATGGCTTCTGGCCTATGAAAATTCACTGTAGTGACAATGAGAAAGATGGAGGAGCAGGAAGGGGAAAGGGCTTTTCAAAGAATAATAGCTGAAATTTATAAGACAGGTATTCTTCTAATCCCTTTTGACATCTTAACACTTTTAATTATCACAATCCTCCAGTGCGGTGGCTACTATTATTGTCCCCATTTTACAGAAGCAGCAGCTTAGGCACATTAAGTCCTTTTCTCAAAGTCACCCAAAGGTAAGATGTTGCTCTGTGCTCTGGTGCTGAAGTAGAGAGCTGCTCTACATTTTGCCCTTTTCTATGGGCCTAAGAAAGTTTTCTTGGGGCAAGTGAGAAAGTGAATTTTAACATTCTCCATTAGGAATTTCTCAGTCTTGGAAATTTGGGAATAATCTAGGCATCTTTATTAGTTTGACCTTTTTATACCAAAAAGACCCCAGCTACTGGTCAGATGCATATTGAGTTCAGAAATGTCAGGCCACTGTTGACATGAAGCTTGACCCTCCAGGACTTGATAAGAGGTGATTGACCAGAGTTTGTCCTTCCTGAGAGCAATAGGGAAACAGAGGCTCTTGGTACAATATGGTTGATTTTAATCTGTGCACTCTGAGTTCTCTGGAATAGAACAGTAACACCAATCCTGTCTTCTCAGCTACACACCTTCTGAACAAGGGGAAAGAAGCTCCAGAAAGCAGATACTAAGTCTTCCCAGGCAGCCTTGGATCTTCAACCCAAGAAGTGCAGATGAAGTAGAAGGAACCACAGGACCCTCTGCAAAGGAACCCACCTCTTCCCCTTCCTTCAGACCCTGGTGATCAGGGGTTGATCTGTTGGCCAAATGCTGACTGCAAAGGTTTCTTCTCTCCTTCCAGAGTCAAAACATTGTGAAGCAATTGAATAAAATTAAAACACTAACCAGCCCACTGACTGGCTCTAGATTTTGCCATTTTTCACAACTTACCAGCCAGACAAGTTCTTTCTTCCAAGAATCTCATAATCTCCTTTCAACAGGGTGCTTAACAGCTACCCCTAGAAAAGAGCTTGGCATCTGCTTTCTACATCCTAATCCTATTTTCTCTTTACTACCAAGGCAACAAGAGCAGGTGCCACATGTAAATATGTCACATGGGACGCATCATATTATTCTTAATAATTGAATCGAGACCATTATCTTTCTATTTAATCCTCTTGTGAATTCTGGCTGGCTCCTCTCTTGGCTATCTTTTCATACAGTATTTATATCACCCCCTTTATAATTACTTAAATAAAAGAGGTGAGCAAATAAGCCATACATCATCAGCTACATCTTCACTTCTCTCCCAATTCACACTTATCTGCAGAAAACCCCTCCTACACTGGGTGAATCCTAAGGGATGTTGTTAAGTTGGACATTTCTAACCTGCACAATAATGAAGAGAGTCTACATCGTCTGTTTTTTAGACTTTGGCTTCTCATCTTTTAAAAGAAATAAAATGTTGAAGCTGTATTGATGTTCTTTCCATCTCTAAAGTTCTATGACTTTATGAAGTGAAAACCTTATTTCTACTCCAAAATCAATCTTGAAATTCACTTCCATAAGCTGCTTTTTAAAATGGCCTTGATCAGCACCCTTGACCTTGAACTTCTAAGTAATGTCACATATTAGAGAAAGAATAGGAGAAATGGGCAGTGAATCAAGTATCACTAAAACAAAACAAAACTCCCAAACAATTATCATTTTTGGAATGACTGGGCTGGTTCTTAGGCTCCACAATGAAATAGTTCCAGGATTTCTGAAATAAGATGTTAAGATGCCCATTAATGATTTCAAAGGAAACAGTCTTTAGTGATTTTAGGATGAGGGTAAAAGATAAATTACCAATACAAGAACCTGGGGATATTCAATAGACATGCTTGTCCCTGTTCATATATTCTTTGATTCACATGTGAGCTATTAAACTGCCATGTGCAATCTGAGAGCCTGGTGGCAAACAGAGATATGGATTTTCTATGGTCCCTGCTCTTGGGAAGATCACAAACTGGCAAAGGTTAAAGCTGTAACTATATGGAAAATAAATAGGAAAAGGGTCAAATACCCAGTAAGACAATAGTTCAGGAGATGCCCTTGATAGTGTTGCAATTAAATACCAAATGAGAGGTTCCAACAAGGAGTCCTGGGAGTTCAAAGGAAGGACTGATATCAGGGGGAGTCCTGGTACTTAGAGGGATCTTGTATGCAGCACTGAGATTTGAACAGAATCTTAAAGGACTGCCAGGTTTCAGGAAAATGTGTGGATCAATTTCAACACCACCCATGCTTATTTGGAGTCTAGGTGGGGTCTAGGTGCTTGGTTCTAGAAGAGAATCCAAAAGAATGCATGCTTCCTGATCTCCCAGATAGAACAAGTGGATCCAGAAACAAATACTTACAAATTAAAACTCATATGCTATGTAACAAAATTAATGGACCTACCCTTGGGAATAGTGTGAATATTATGCAAAAGGATAATTCATGCCTAACAACAGCATAGCTTTCAAAATTTCATGTCTCCTGTCCTGAGATTAAAGGGCATTTCCATCCCATACAAAAACTTTACGTGAAGAGAAAAATGAAATAATTTTCAGATTCATTCATTCATTTAAAAATATGTGTGTGCCTGCCAGGTGCTGGGCACTGTGGAGGATCCAACAATGAACAGACAAAATCCTGCTCTCAGACACATACATTCTAACATGAGGAAGGGGAGGTAGATGGATGAGCAGTGAGACCTACATTCTATCAGGAAGTAGTAGATGCCAAAAGGGAAATCAAACAGGAAAAGGGATGGAGAGCCATCCGTGGTGTTAGATAGCATTAGATATGGGAGGCCTGGGGGTGGGGTGCGGTGGGGTGGGCTGAACACAGGCAGGGAATGGACATTTTGTACCTGGACAGGCAAACTTATGAGAGGTAATGATAGTTGTAGAACATTCTAGTGCTCACTCCCACCATCACCAAGATATGGTCCTTAATCTGGAAGGCTCTCTTCTGTACCTGTAGACTCTATGCAACTTTTGATGCCCTAAGACAAGAAGCTAGAGATGCTGGTGGAGGAACCCAAAGAAAGAAAAGATAGTAATAGGTAACATATTGGGGGTGCGAGGCACTTTTCTATGCACTTTAAAAGTGGTAACTCAGCTAACCAGTTAATACACAGTGACTTTATAAATTAGGTGCTCTAACTATCCTTCTTTTACAAGTAGAAAGCAGAGGCACAGAGAAGTTAAAAAATCTTGCTCACTGTCACACAGCACAGAAGTGGCTGGGCTAGGATTCGAATTCAGCAATTGGAGCCAAGTCTGCAGTTGTAAGCATTCAGCTCTAGTGCCTTAAAGATGTGGACTGCAAGACCACAGAAGAACAGAAAACTCAGGAACTCTGAGGAAGTAATGGTAAGAGACGCGGCATCTGGCTGCAGTGGAGATGAGAGATGGCCTTGGGAAGTCTCTGTTCTCTGCCAGCAGCCTGCCAGGTTGCTCAGCAGTACTCTGTCCAGGCCACTTATTCAGATTGATATTCAGCATCACCCAGCACCTACCCTGCACTGGGGCCAATCTGGGGACACTGAGGTCAAAACAGCTGAAGCTGTACCCTCCCAGGCCCCCCATTGTCCCGTTCTCCCTGGGGACTCACCTGAGTGTGTCCAGCTGATCCTAGCAGATAGGAGACCCAAGTTTACCTCCTCTGAATTTTTAACCAATAACTTTCAATTATTTCCTCTTAGACTCCCATTGAATTCATAAATAGCATTAACATTTTTCAAAGGCCTGTAGGAGTTTGTTGAGTTAACCCCAGTGACTCATTATTACAGCATCCAGCTCATTTTCCTCTCCTCCAGGGAATGAGACATCCTCCTACATCCCGCCCAGGGAAGGGAGGGGATTAGACTCTCCTCTTAGTAGATTTGTCCCCCGCCCCTCCCCACCAAAATGGGCTGATGCTTCTTGGACCCACAGGGTGATGGTTTTCCCCAGTCTGAGGCCTGAATAGCTCCAGTAGTTTTTCAGACCCACCCACTTGAAAGGAATGTGTGTCTACATACGTGTGTGTGTGTGTGTGTGTGTGTGTGATCAGTGAAACCAAGAGTAGGTTAGAGGGTTAGGCTCTGGAGGCTGAGGCTGGGGGTGGGGAAGGTTGGTGAGGAGGATAGACAGCTGTTAGACTCACTGTCCTTTCCATGGGCAAATGTATTTATAGTTTACTAGACAAATTACTTAAAGGGGATATAGGCAGATGGCAGTGGGGAGAGAAACACTACCGAAAAAAAAAAAAAGAAAAGAAAAAGAGTGTGTGGTTTTGGCATTGAGCTTCTAATCTCATCTCACTAGAAAGCAGGTGAAATCCCTAACCAGAAGTGCAAAAGAGAAATGTTCATGCTCTGTTCTACATTTCTGGAAAGCCTCCCTCTCTGGAAAAAAATATTGCCATTTTCTGTCTTAATTGGGGACTCCATTTGGAAGGTAGCAGAGAGGCAATCAAAATGATGGGAGGGGAGTTCACCTGAGGTCTGTGTACCCCCAAAGTCTCTTCAGCAGCCTCAATCTTCCCCTGCCCTCTGCAGTTTCCTAGAATGTCGGCAAGCTCTGGACCATGCACCTACCTGCCAGGACTCCCTGCCTAGCAGCCCTTCCCTAATTGGAAAGGCCACCATGTCAGGCAATTCCAAGTGACTCTCTTAGGCAGGGTGCCATATGAAGCCATTCCCCTGACCCAGCAGAGTTGTGCAAGGCACTGGTTGTTTGGGCACCACATCCCAAGGATCCCAGACATGGAAGCACTTTGAGGACCCCCTGTCCAGCTTCTGAGCCCAAAGTGCAGTGCAGATCTCAGCTTTCCCTACCTCCCCACTTTCCTGTCTATGCCCACCCCCACCCTCTGCACCTGGCCTCTGCCGAGGAAAAAACAGAGTCATTGCCCACTCAAACAAATGTCGAGTTCATGGAAAAGGTGGCACCAGAGACCAAGGCTTCTGTCTCCTGGTCCAGCACAGTCCATGACACTCCTAGAGTCTGCACAGATGGCCCCTGTCCCTGACCTGAATGGGTGGAAACTGAACTGAGGACACAGAGACTAAGAACCAAAGGAACAAGGTGAGGACACAAATCCTGCTCCAGTTTGGAGCCCCTCAGGCCTGAGAAGGGAAGGCAGAGGGTCCTGAAGGCCAAACGGGGTAGGAACAGATGTCAGTGTCAGGGTCCTTTCCAGAATCCAGGACTGGGAGGTGAGAACAAGTGCTGGGGGTAAGAACAAATAAAGTGGGGGCTGTGGGGACATGGCTGATGACAGAGCTAAGGTCCATGTTAGCACCAGGGTCAGAGTGGTAAGAAACTACTCTGTCAAATTGGGAATGGAGCTATGTAAACCCAAGGATTTAAATACTTTGGATTTTAAATACTTAGGAGCTCAGTAACTACTCCACGAGCCCTCAGCACTCACCAGCACCAGCCTCAGGGCCTCAGGAGCCTTTCAGCAAGGAGCCCTGCCCTTCCCCATGTACCCTCTAAGCTCAGACATTAACCCCTCTCCCCTGCACCCAACTTATTTTGGGAAAGTCCACCCTCACTACTGGATTTTCCAATGAAAGAAAGAACTGTGCATTTCCATAGAGAACTACTTGACCAAACCTGCAAACACTCAAGGCCAAAATGCAGGGCCATAGTGTAGAGAAGCCCACCTCTATCAGGTGAGGATGTGGCTGGCATTTCTTGGGTAGGTATTTCAAACTGGGAGAGCAAAGCTGGTATCTTTCAGGGCCCTCACGGTCATTCCATCACAGGCCCCACTAACCAGCAAGTCTCTGAACCCTTCTTATCCCAGTTTCCACCTCTGCAAAATGAGATTTTATTTCCCAGTGAGAACATTATGTCACTCGGTCCTGCATCCAGCAGGCCTGTCCCCTGAACATCTGTAAGGCTCTCCCTGCTGGCAGGTATTTCCCTAAAACTCAGGAGGGACAGGGATGGCCTGTTAAGAACCATCTCAGGTGATCTCAGATTCCTGGTGAATCAAGCTCTAAGCATTTTATCTGAATCAAAATCAACTAAATTGCATAAATTGATTTTTATTTCATCTTACACATTTGGAGATAGAACCGCTCTAATCACCTACACAAATCTAAGCAAACAACGTACAAATTTGGATCCCAAATGAGAAGAAAGATTCTATCTGACTTAGCTTATAAAATTTCAAGCATTTCATTGACTTGATCATTAGGCACCAGCTGATCAGAAAGTCCCAAGATTTCTAACTACTGTATCCAAATCAAATACGCATTTCTAAAATATCCACACTGAAAAAAGCTTCTTTGATCATTCCAAATCCATTTCACCTGATTGAATGATTTTTCTCATTTCCACTGAGAGCTGTTAAACCAACCATGCAAACTATCAAAACCCCACAAGCACAGGAGGAAAAAAAAATTGACAACATTTGGATAAGTCAGTCCTTAGCAAACAAAAGTGTACCTGATTGAATGTAGCACATGAAGTTTTTGTTAATCAAACCCTATTTCCTCTTGAACTTTTCTATCTGATAATCAAGTCATTAAAGGGGATCATTTTGAAGAATCCTATTCCTGGTCCATGTACCTGTTCCTCTTTTCAAATGCTTGACAGGACTCTCCCCATTGAAGAATCCAATTTGCTGGAAAGTTCTTTCTTACCTACAGTCAACATCTGCTTTCCTGTGACTTCTACCGACCCCTTTCTCTGGCCCTTGTCTTGGAACACACCAGGGTAAGTCTCTGCTTTTGCTGGTGACAACCTGGTACAATTGGGGACTTTTCTTCAGCCTCTTGAATCTTATTTCTCTTCTGTTCCTTCAAATTTCTCCCAGCCATGGTTCCAGACCTTTTCCCTTGCTGACTACCCTCTGCCTACATGATGTTCCAATGATCAAAGTCTCTCTAAAATCAAAAGCTGAACATAGTCTTTGCAAAAGAACCTGACATCGTGTTTCCCAAAGTGTGTTCCCAGGAATACTAGTCCTGGGCAATGTCACCTACTCCAGCACAAAAGATGTGCAGGACAGTGTATGTGGAAAATGTGAACCCTGTCCTGTCTTTAGAGTCTCAAAATGAAAAAGCTTTTTAAAGCTCGGAGTGATTGTGGAGAAATCTGATTAATAGCATTTATTTTATTTTTTTAAAATATTTTTAGTTGTAGATAGACAGAGTACCTTTATTTTGTTTATTTAGTTTTTTTATGTGGTGCTGGGGATCGAACCCAGGGCCTCATGCATGCTGGGCAAGTGCTTTACCGCTGAGCTACAAGCCCAGCCCTGATTAATAGCATTTAAGCTAATGTTTCTCAAATGTAATTAATAATAAATCTTTATTTGCCTCCTGCTTTGGGGGAGGCTGGTCACCTTCACTCTGACTGTCCTCCAACTGGTGAAGTCTTATAACCCTTCAGTATATTCCTCTACCTCCCTTTTTCACCCTACCCCCATCCACACCTGCAGCCCCCAGCTTTTCTGGCGCCCAGGAATTAACAACATAAAAATAAAGAACTTACATAATAGCTAACTTGTATTTTATAGATTCCTTCTTAAAGCAAAGCATCCTTTTGGGATATAATTAATAAAGGCCTTAATTTTTCTAATTTGTGCATGTGAACTTAAGCATAATAAAATTGCATCTCTTCAGTAGGACCCGTAATGCAATCCAAAACTGCCACCTACCACAAGGATATTTTTTGGATGATGGATGTCTGTCATTAAATCCACTGACACACATGAGAAGCAGGCTGAGAACTGGAAACATTTTCAGATCCTTTTAGCATGGAGTGTATCTGGATCTATTCTGTTGAGGCATTTTTGTGCCTCCCACAAAAATTTTTATGTACGATATTTTTTCACATGCACTTGGGAGCTAACTCCTTAAAGAAACCCCATGGTGAAACTTTTGCAAAGTAAATAAACATGCTGTAATGCAGCTTTTTTTTTTTCTGTTTTAGTACTGGGGATTGAACCCTGGGGTGCTGAGCCGCATCTCCAGCCCTTTTTATTTTTTTCATTTTGATGCAGAGTTTCACTAAGTTGCTTAGGGACTTGCTAAGCTGCTGAGTCTGGTCTTGAACTTTTGATCCTCCTGCCTCAGCCTCCTGAGTCACTGGGATTACCAGTGTGCACCATCATATAGCTGTTTTCTGTTTGTTTTAACTTACATAGGTATTGAGGTGGTTTTGGTTTTGGTTTTTGGAATAAAGAGGACAGCCCTGTGGATCCCATAAGGGTTTGTGGAAGGAATGGGCAGAGTAGGTGATATGAAAAGCCCCAAAGCAGGCCCTGTCATGCCACACCCTTCTGCAGGACCAAACTCTCTCACCTTTGGAGTCAGCATTTGGCATGTAGGCTTCCAGGACTTCCAGGTGAAATGCCCTGTATGACCCCGGAAGAGCAATGCTGGCATCTTCCAGCCTGGCTCTGGCCAAGCGCGGTTGTGCATGCCTATAATCCCAGAAGTTCACACCTGTGTAGAGCTTAGAACGGGGCCTGGCTCAGGTCTCCTCACTTTTCTTGCTCACTTGAACAACTGCTTTCTGTTTTAACTGCTAATACCTAAGACTCAATTATCCATGACTCTCCCCTGGACCATTTGGCATCTCCCTCCTGCCTGACTTCTCTTCCCCTGGGCTCCCCTCCGTTCAGCTCATACTGGGCCAGATTCAACATCTGACCCATAGCCAGGATCCTTAGGCCCAGAGCCCTCCACTGCTCCTCGCTGCTCTCAGGTTCTTCAAACACCTTGGCCCTTGCACTTCCACTTTCCAGCCAAATTCCTGCCCCATCACAGCCTCTTCTCTTCCCAAGCGTTGAACTGCTCTGAAATGCCTGGCCTGCTCTGGGTTCTCCTGCTGTTGTCTCCTCGGATTCCCCTCTACTCTCACAAGTCTGCACCAGACCTGTCTCTCAGAACTAACTTGATGCTGCTCTCTACCTGGGACTTCCCTTGATTGCCTCAACTGGCAACAGTCTCACCCTCCTCTGACTCTCTAAAGCATGTTGTCCCTTGTGGCAGATCCCTTCTTCATTCTGGACTATTGTTGTTTCGGTCCCTGCCTCATCACCCCTTGCAGGTTCTAAGCACTTTAAGAGCCACCAGGATACTTTCTATCTGCGTCTTCCTGAAGCCTTACCCATCTGGGGTTTTCAGTGATTGCTTATCAGCTCTAAAAATGCCACAGAGCAAGACGCTAAAGGAACAGTAAGGGAAACAAGTCAGGACAGGGCATCAGGAACAGGGACTCCCCCAGCGAGTGATAGGCAGGACAAGAGGAGCATCTCAGACAGCCCTGAATGTTGTCCCTGAGCCCCGAAAGAACTGCCTGGAGAGGAGACTCACTGAACTGGGGACCATTAAGACAGGCCCCACCTACTTCACAGTTATCAGTAATGTCCCTGAGCAGGATGCACCCTTACCACTAAACAAACAAACTTAGTTGCCAACAAACAAAACCAAGACCCTAAGCAACAAGTTGAGGCTGCCGTGGTCACCACTTGCTCTAAATTTACATCCCATTTATTCAAAAAAGCTAGAGATGAAGTGCCCAATGGCCATGATGCAAATGAGTGGAGCAGGGAGAAGGGGCTCCATACAGCTATCCCAGTTCTAGATCATCTAGATACCACTTTGCACCAGGTAAATCCAGAACAATCTGTGAACACTGCTCAGTGCTGAACACTGGACCCCTCTGTGGATCACTGTTTTTCACATAGAGAAACAAGGACATTGAAAATGAAGTGATATTTCAAAATTCCACTGGAAGACAGTCTAGATGGAGACTAAAAATTGAAACCTCCCAACTTAGTTCATCATTCCATCTGCAGATGTTTTTTTGAAACCAAATCTGAGAAAGATTGCTGTTCTAATAAAAGGCTCTTTCCATGGGGGATTCCATAAAGGGAAGAAGAAAGGTGGGGGGGGAGAACAAGTCCTACTTAATGAACCACTCAGGGCAACAACCCCGACACATTTCCACACATTTCACACAAAGTCAAGTTCAGTTTATTGGTCATTCATTTTTTAAAAACTCTACATGTATTTATTTATTGCACAAGACATCTCAAAGCAGTGATGGGTTAGCCAGCTGCTGATGGAGGCCACTGCCCTGAAGAGGACCAGAGGCTGAGGAGAGGTGAAAGGCCGGGAAAGCTGGGGGTGGTGCCTGCTCTGATCCAAAGTGGGGGCAGCATTCAAATTGGGGCAGAGAAACAGGGAGGAAGAGTCAGGCCCAGACTGGAGGGGAGGGGTATGGTCCGCTGGTGATTCTATCAGAAGCCTGAAGAAGTTGGATTGGAAAGTTCCATGCCAGCTGATGATCCTGAATGGCAATTCCCACGCATTTGACAATGAGAAGTGATGGCTTCAGTATGAGAGAATGAGCTGGACTTTGTACCTGCACAGGCCTCAGACAGAATAGAGGCCCTGGTACTCTGAGCTCTAGTTAATCCTCATCCTCAACCTGATGGTGGTAGCTGGGAGAGGTGAGGAAATGGGAATCTTTGATATAACATTATCTTTTAGGTGGTAAACCACCAAATCAACACAGAAAGCATGATGTGAGTTAGCATCAGACATCCTGGAAAGGCAGGATATCTCCCAAATAAACAGCAGTCAGAACATGGCTTATTTGATTAAGGAGAACTCAAAGAAGAAAAGGAAAAATAATAATGGCCCAGAAATGACAAGTCTGCCAAGACACCAATGCCGCCCCATCTGGTACCCCCAGTGGAGGTGGCTCAGTTGCCACAATGCTCTGGCCCAATAAGCCTAAAAGTGGCTTCAGAATCTTTATCAAAACAACATCCCAGCAGCTGCTATCAAATAGGCTAGCATTGACATCAGGCAATGAGACTCATTTTCTATTCTGATGTTGTTGAATCAGCAATTTGTAACAAATGTGATGCTCCCGGCTATGAGCATGAATGATTCATCAGGCCTTTCCCAGTCTTGATGACATATTCTTCAAGATTATTTCCCCTCCTGTTTCTCTGATTGCACACTTACCAGGACCCTGGCTCTAACTGATTGGACATTTAGATTTTCTTAATGGAACAGAATTCACTGACCAGAGAACACTGATGAACAAGAACACAAAAGAAGACCAAAGGACCGAGGGAGTCACAATGAAAAATATTTTCAAAAACTCAAGTGACTGGGGCTAGATTCGAGACCATTGGTCACTAGTATGAGCAGCTGCTTAATGTCCTCAGACACTAACCTTATCTTATCAACCTTGCTAATTGCAATAAGACTCAGTTTCCTCATTTGTAATGTGGGTAGTGACTCTATATGTGATTGTTTTAAATATTAAATGAGTTGAGATAATTAATCACAGAGCATCGTGGCTGGGACATTAGCAGCTTCCCAGTAAAGTTAACCATCTCCCGTTACTCTTGACTCTGGACCACATCAATTCTCACTTGTAGACTGGCAATATTCTCCTAACTGGTTTTCCCTCCGGTGGTCCCAGCCAGAGTAAGGCGTCTTCTGAAGTACAAATTGGATCTTGACACTTTACTACTCAAAAACCCTTGCCAGCTCCCTGAAAACTTATAGGCTAATGTTCAGAAACTCACAATCTAGCCCTGCCTAGCTCTTGAGCCTCTTCTCCTGAAGCTCTCCATCACCTCTGTCCCTAGTGACCTGGATCATGCACCTTTACAAAACATGCCAGACGCGTGTTCCCTTTCCATTGTACTTTCTCTGTTTTGTGAAATTCTGCTGATTCTCAAGACCCAATCAGAGTTCTCTTCCTCTAAGAAGTTTTCCTCTGTTTCTTGGTCAGAATAATTAGTTTTCCTTCCTTTTAGGCTTCCACCCTACTTGTTTCAATCCACTAATAGAGCATTTCCCACTGCTGTGGGTCAGGGAGTTATTTATTGATGTTGTTTATTGATGTTTCCTACTCAATAAATTCTGTTGACCTGTATCAAAGGTATGTAAAACTATTAATCCAGAGAAGAACTTGTGATCCCTCCCAAAAAGTTATAATAACTAACATTCCTGAAATGGAAGGCACCGATCTGATGTATTTCTACCAACAAAACTAAGGCAATCACTATAGCCTCCAGCTGACAGATGGAGGCATGGAGGAGTATACATCTGGCCCCAGGGTAACTTCTAGAAAGTGACTAAGTGTTCTGGCTGCAGAGCCCACAGACTGGACCATCTGCTGTGCTGCTGGACTACCGCACTCAAACACCAGCCTTTAGATCCTGCTTGGGCAAGGCCACCTACACCACCATACACCCCAGACACTGAAGGCTGGGGGGCAGAAGAGACAGGCATATAAAACAATAGTTTCAGCATGCTCAGGAGAAGTGAAGAAAATATGTCCAGTGAGTATCAGTCTGGAGAGTGTAAGGAAACAGACACAGGCTGGACCCAGCTGCCAGACTTGGGCCAGGTGATTATCTGCTCATCTTCCTCTCCTCAAATGGAAAGTAAGGATAATAACACAGATCTCACGAGGTAGTTTCAATACCACATTAAGATGAAGGCTGTAAAGAAAGTGCAGTTCTTGTTATATTGTAAAACAATAGCATTCCATGCACAGCATTTGAAAGGCTAGTGGTGGGGGAAAGGAGTAAAGCCCCAGGGAATTCAGGCCAAGAAGTCTAGCTGATTCCTGGGTTGACCCCATGGTCACCTGGATGCCATGCACATGTGAAGAGCATTCGTCATCCACAGAACTCCTGCCACTGACCCCTCTTTCCATTTTAAGTTCACCCATCCCCCATCAAATTGTGTGTTCTATATCATGGCTGACCAGACCATTAGGGACCCAATAACTCAGGATAAATGAATGTTTAGGAAGAAATATGAATTCCAGTGTGGCTGTCCCATGTAGGGAAGCGAGCTGTTCCTGCCCTTGACCCTGGTCCTAGCACCTGCTCTTCCCTATCTGTTCATGAACCTGCCCTGAACTCCACTCCTCACTGTTAACTTAATCCTCTAAAAATCCCAGTAAGAATTAGTCCCTTGCATCTGTATAACTCAAGATCCTCTTAGAAAGATGTCAATGTATGCAATTAATGGAAAATTTTTAGAGATAAGCCCCCTTTAAGGAAGAATCTCCAGTGATGGACATGTGGGCTTCATGGCAGATAGGTGGCTAAGGTGTTCCAGGACTTGGACATTCGGCTGGCACTTTCAAATTACATCATGGAGACAGAAACGTTGGGACTCAGGACAGATCTGACATGTTCCACAGATGTTGGATAAATGGTCCCCAGTCATTTCCTCCTTCTGGAGCAAAAAGGAACCACAAACACACACCAAGACCCACCCCAGCTCATCCCAGCTCCCGGAGGCAGCCTGCTCAGCTGCTAATGGGTTTTCTGAGGAGCTGGAATCTGTTCCATTGTTCGAAAACCTTCATCACCCATGATCAACAGCTCGGCCACCAGGGAACTAAGGAGAACAGCTAGACCAAAGCCAGCTTATTTCCAGCTTTGATAGGCTTTCCAAAGGAAATTGAAACCAGGTGCTCTTTCTTCCAAAATATTGCCTCTTGTCCCACTTTTGGAGAGAGCAGGACAGTTTTCTGACTAATATCACCCCTTCCCCCCCTCCCCCGGGAGGGTTAGAGAATTTTCCCACTACCTTCCAAAGACAACTGGGTCCAGAGGAGCTGGGGGCAAGGGCTGCTTGCTTGTTCTGTTTTTACTACTTTGTCCATAAACAAGTTTTGTCTTCAGGCAACACACGCTGTTTCCATTCCTGTACCTCCTACCACTGCTCGCTAATAGGTTTTAGCAGCTGGTTGGTCAGGCCCACTAGCAATGGGACCGCTTCCTCCCTTAATGTGTTTTCCTTCCTGTGCTGGGACACTAAATTCAGGAGATAAATCAGCCTCTACTCTGATAGTGAGCCACAAAGGGAGGATGGTGGTCAAGGGTGAGCGGGAGGTGAGGGGAAAAGGCAATTCCACTTCTCACTCGACTTCTAATTGGTTGTCAGTGCCTGCCTGAGAATGATGACAAGCTTTGCACTTGCCCAGAGCAGGTTCACCAGGGCTGGAGTCCAGATCAGGGGTGCCTTAGAAACTGGAATATCAAGCTAGCTGGGACCTTGGGCCATTAGGCTACGACCACCTGCTTCTGCACAGGGCCTGCCTAGAGAATTGCTTTCCAAATTAATAGCCCAACCAACATATTCCTAGCAGTCGATGCTCACAATTTGGGCAAGTGAAAGGAAAACAAGAGCTCACACCCATTCATGGTTTTAAATCAATTCATCTAACAAATATATTTTTTCCATCCCACATTCAAGACTTCAGGGGATGCTGGGGGAAAATAAGAGGAAGTGACTCAAAGATGAGTCAGGTGTGGGTGCTGCCCTCCTCCCACCCTAAGCCCGTAGGAGAGCTGACATAGAAGTAAATAAATGTAAAGGTGTGGAAAATGAGAAGGGCCTCAGGAAGGTTCCCGTAAGGTGCAATGAGAGTTCAGAAAAAATTATCTTAGGATTATTTTTTTTAAATCCCAAGAGCAAAGTAAAAAATCTTCTATGCAAACCGTTAGAGCGATCGCTTTCAATTGCAGGTTTGCAACCAGACTGGCAAAGAGTAATCAGTCATGAGGTGTTTTGCAAGCAATTTTATTGTTCATTTGTTAGTGTCACCAATATTTAATGAGCACCTACTACATGCTGGACACTACAGTAAATGTCAAGGATGTAATAATGGATAATAGCACAAATCTCACCCATGTGAAGCCTATAAATATAATATAAAAATGTCTACAGGCACCCCGCCAAGGGAGCTAACAGTGTGCCTGAAGCCATGATCCTGGAAAGACTGAGTATGAAGCAAGGCTGGAAAGATGACAGAACCAGGACTAAAACTGCCAGATGAAGGAGACTGGACCCTGTCCTCACAACACCGTGAAGAAGATTTAAAACAGAGGGTGACAGGGTGAGATTGCCCTTTCTCAAATAGTGCTTTGGTTGCAGCCCTGGGTCCAATCCCTAGCTCTACAAAAGAAAAGAAAAGAAAAAGTGTCAAAGGGAAGGAAGACCTTGCTCCTTTTTACATCAGAGCAAATTTGAGGTTCCCCTCTAGCAGCTCCACTCTCACGTGCTTATGCCCAATGAGCGTTCTTGACAGCTAGCATTCCTCAACGCTCATCTGCTTCACCCACACCAGGGTTCAAAGAAGACCAGGGATCATTAGCAGCTGTGTGATTACAAATTACCATACTGCATACTAATTGTGTTTTGATGGTGACTTCTGTCTCCTTTTTAATTTTATTGATGGTGATTTTTTTTAACATAAGGAGCACCTGTGGCCCCACTTATTTTCTCATTACATTTTGAGAGTGTAAAGGAGAAGAGGTGTATCAATACACCACCAGATTATAACCATGGAAATACCATGCATAACTACGTTAACAACCAGCCCTGCTATTCCAGAGGGAGAAAAAAAAAAGTTGAGAACAATTGCACTAGAATTCAGTGAGAGCAGTGTGGATTGATTTGGTTTCAAAGGTGTCAGGAAGTGGCAGGCACAGGTAGAATTCAAATCATACTGGTTTTTATTTGTCTCATACTAAAACCGCCTAAAGCCTCCTGTCTCAAGGTAAAAATAAAATCCTCACAATGATGTATAAAATCCTTTATTTTCTGTACCCATGCCTCTGCTCCAGTGTCTTCTCCCTGCTACTTCTGTGACCTCACCTTCTCCAGCTCCTCCTTCCTCATTCTGTTCCAGCAACACTAGTTTCTTGGTTATTTCCACAATACATGCCTTCCCCAGGACCTTTGCATGTATTGCTTCCTCTGCGTCTTCCTCCTGATTGCGGCATAGCTCTAGCCCTTACCTTCTTTAAGTCTTTGCTCAATAGCCCCTCACTAAGGCTTCTTCTGAACACACTATTAACTTGTAGACCTCTCCAACCTTCTTATTCCTCTTGCCTGCTACTCACTCCCCACAGTACTTATTACCTGGTGTGTGTGTGTGTGTGTGTGTGCGCGCGCACACGCACATGCATGTGTGTGCGGTGCTAGGACTGAACCCAATTCTCTCTTTCATGCTAGGCAAGTGTTCTACCACTAAGCTACACCCCCAGTCTTTTGGTAGATGTGTAATTTACTCATTTACTTCATTTTTCACTTTTTCCTTCACCTATGGGAACATAAGCTCCATGAGGGCTGGATCTTAGTCTGTGTGGCTCACTCTTTTGTCACAATGCCACACAGGACTTCGAATGTCACTTGATAAATGTTTGTTGAAAGGTGTTCAACAAACATTTATGAAAGCCTTGAGGACAAAGGCTTTCAGTTACTTTACCTTTGGAGAGCCCTCTTATCTTTTTCTCATATTTTTTTGGCAAGAATTACAAAAAACCCTGCCTTTCTAAATATGTCTCACTTAGATTAATTTCAAAAGAAGTCAGCTGGTTGTTCAGACTCTGGCCAAACCATTTTGAACTAGCTGAGGGGTGGCAACCTGGGCTGAAAAGCTAATTATATCTGATTCCTAAAGTCAGGGACCAGCTGAATTTATTGACTCTGGTTACAATGACCAACTCTGAAGTCTTTTCTTTCCTTTCCAAATGCACTTATAACCTGCCACACTTCAGATTCATAGCATACCCTATTCCCAGGCAAAGAAACTGAGACACAGAGAAAAGCGGCTCTCTCAGGGTATTAGGTCAGTGAAAGCATACCACTCATTTTACACATTCTGTTCAAGGGAGATTCCTTATTCCTGCAAAACACAAGACTTGTATTTGGGCCTGAGGACAGTTGACCTGCTCTTCTTAACCTCTCTTCTTCCTGTGGTCTGTTAAGAGCAGGCCCTATGAGGATCTCTAGAACGTAGGTTCTAGCATGGTGCAGCAAAAGGGAAAGACCTGGATAAACTTAACCTGGTACGTGCTACTAGTGGGACCACAGTGGGAGTCCCTAGATTTCTCCACAGAAGCTTCCATACTTAGGAAAAGAAATTAATATTGTTTCCCTGCACCTGGCAACGGTTAGACACATAAAAGAGTGGATCTCCTCCTTGGCCACCAGAATCCCTTTCATTCATGCTCTGAGCATATGGCCTGATATCCAGCTCTGAACTCCAAGTCCATCAACAGCCCACTGGAAAACACTACACAGCAGAGCTGCTGGGCAAGGGTACATCCTATATTCTCAGGGAGAACTGGGGATGGCAAGGGTAACCCCCTGTAATGCTCTGTTATCCTTAAAAATGTTCATCACACCCTATCTCCAAAATCTATACTGGCATTTCTCCCCTTCTTCCTTCTTAGACTTCTCTCCCTTTAATTAACAACATAAACCCAAAGTTTATCATTTCAAGAAGGAAGAAAATATGACCACTATGTGACTGCTCTTTGTGAGTCTTAGGGAGACAAGCAAGCCCCCCATCAAAAGGGTGACAGGGCACCCTGGCAGGACAGCCCACTCTCAGGTGCCTCTTTATACTCCCCCGGGGTACAGGTCCCATGACACATCTACAAAATACACTGCTCAGGAGAGTCAAAGGAAAGCTTCTAGAATTTCATGGATTTGGATTATGATCCCTAACTCATCCTGCCCAACCCTTAATGCAGAGAGAACAATTCAAGAGACCCAGGTAGGTGGAACTCAATTTGACAGCAAATCTCTGGCTGTAAAAAATATGAACTGAATTAATTGAGTCCGGCAGAGGCCACCTGCCACTACATTCAGAGACAGAGCCAGAGCGCATGAGAGCTGAAGTTATTCCAAAGATGAGCTCAGGAGGTGGTTTTCTGGGTGGGTAGACGCAGGCACCCTCTCCCTCCCCTTGCAGGCGGCAAAGCTGCACACCCCCTCGTCCTACCCAGGGCTTCTCAGTCCCCCACCTTTCCTAGCATCACTCCCTGCCCGCTTTGAGCAGCCGCTCAGTACTCACTTTGCAGAAGCCCATCATGCTGATCCCAAAACAGGATCCCGCCGACGGTCAGTCGGTCCCGTGGAGGAACAGCTGCGGCCAGCCGCGGGAAGACCGCAGCCTCTGCGGGGGCAGGGTGGCTGCACCCTGCGGGCCGCGCGCTCAGAGGGGCCTTATCACCCGCCCCAGAGACATGCTATGGACTCTGAGCGCGGGCGGAGGGCGGCGCCCGACTGGGGTTTACAGATATCAGGGGCACCCCCACTCCAGCACAGCCTCGCTCCAGACAGCCCAGCCCCCTAGGGCCCCTCGGGGCGGGAGGCCAAGGGCGCACCTCCCCATGGGCAGGCTGCCTGGAGGAGGCTGGGGCCAAGCCTCCAAGGGAGCACCAAGTTGGTTCCACGCGCCAGTCTCTTCTCCCAGGCAGCTCTGCTGCGGAAGGAGCCCGGGGTCTGCAGAATAGGAGAACATCCGCCTCTGGCCCTCTATTTTTTATTTTTCATGCTTTCTCTGGGGGCCACTGTGTTGCTTAATTGTCAATTTGTAGGGAATCTGGGCACAGTCTTAATAAAACTGGGGCTAAAATAACAACATTCCTGGGAACCAGAGGTGAGTCACCAGTAGACAGTGACCAGGAGGGAGAAGGGGCCGCCAGGGAATGTGGGATGCCTGACCAGCGTAGCTGGGTCCATTCAAGGCCAAACTTCTGCAGGCCTGGCGTGGGAAGGGTGGTTTTGGTGTTTTGTTTTGTTTTGTTTTTCTCCTCCCAACATCCATCCAATCCAACAATGGGATGAAGTGGCATCTGCCCAGAGTGGCTTTATCCTGTGAGAGCATCATGCCCTGCAGTAGCAGTTGGGTGTCTGGCAGAGGGAATAAATGACCCAAAGGAACTGAACCATGAGGCCTGGAGAATGGCAGTGTCCCTGGATCCTGGGGGTGACCTCCTCTTAAAGAGGCTGCCACTTGTGAAAGATGGATCACAATTTCCTTTCTAGAGGTGCATTGACATGGTGTGGGCTGCTGCGTCCAGTCCTTCCAAGAAGGGTCTCTCCTGATTTCCTCATATCATGCTCTGCCTCCCTCCTGCTAGGCTGACGCTGGTCCAGGTCCCCTGACGAGGCAGCCATCTGGCTTCAGAGCTTCCCTGCAGAACCAAGCAGGCCCTGCTGTGAGGGCACAGCTGCCCCGGAAAAAATGCCACTGAGAACCACGCTGTGACCCCTCTGTTTTCTGCAGCAGCTGGAGAGCCCCCCACTGGAGACTAGGGTCATCTCCAAGCCGACTAGCACCTGACATGGCAGGGGAAGGGCACAACAAGCTGGAGGCCACATTTGGACTAAAAATAACCACCACAGTCATTAAGGCATATGTCCTCAAGCAGGTGTACTTTGAAGCACTGAACTCAAAACAATGGCTTCCTCCTCTTTCTTTTTTTCAGAACCAGAAAGCTAAAACAAGCAAAAGAAGTAGGTCCTGTTAGGCAGGATTTCAAATAACTCTATCCCACTACTCTTGGTCTTTGGCAACAGCATGGGGCCAGCTTGCTCATGATGGGAAAGTGCTGGCCTGAGCCCCACTCAGTTGTAGGAATGGGTTTGGAATAGCAGTGGACTTAGTACCTCCTGGGTGATCAAGGCAAATATCTAGGGTTAATCCATAATTGTTATCAATTAGAATGATAAGAGCAACAAGCCATATCATCATCCAGGGAAGAGAGAGAACAATATTTTCTCATAGGAGTTCCCAAGCACTGAGGACAGAACACCCAGCCAACACACAGGGAATGTCACTGTGATGTAGAAATATCGTCCTGTGAGTAGACACAGTGATTCCAAATCCCAGGCTTGATCCTGCAAGATGCTTTTGGTGGCAGCACAGTCCCTCACAGGCCCCAGAGGCCTGGGACCCTGGCTGTTTAATATCTCCGGGATCTGGGTCACCTCAGAATTTAACTCCAGAACCCATACCACCTCACTTGGACCAGGAAAGAGAAGACTCTTCTCCCATGGATGTGTCCAAGGCCAAAAAAAAAGACCAGATGCCCTTAGGGGCAAAAGAGCCAAGCAGGATAAAAAAAAAAAGAGCTGTGCTGATATCACACACAGCTTGGTTCCCAGAAACCAGACTCCTGGTGTGCCCCAATTCACCCCCTGGAAGCAACACCCTCCCATCCTCCCTTTACAAGACCCTCTTCTTTTTGTTTCATTTATGGAAATGTACATCTAGTGCTTGCTAGATGCTAGGTACTCTTCTAAGCACTGGGTGAGATTTTACTCAGGTAATGCTTATAATTACTATGGGAGGTGTTCAGTATAATTAGGCCCAGTTTACAGACAAGGAAGCTGAGGCATAGAGAGAGAAAAAAAAATCTTCTCAATGGACTGGGATAGATTTCAGTTGTGAGCACTTGCCTGGCATGCCTGATGCCCTGGGTTCAATTCCCAGCACAAGAAGGAAAATAAAACAAAACCAAGATATCTACTCAAGAAGGGGTCAAGCAAGGGGTCTATTCCAGGCAGCTTGGATGAAGGGTCTAGAGACCAAGTCTGCCATTTTGCTTTTGGATTAAGACTTCAGTCCACTGTTAGCTGATGCACTTTCCTTAATTAGTATGGAAAGCAACAAGTCTCTGTTGAATGTTTCAAGCCTTCACATCTTAGTGTGCTCCATTTTTAGAAGACGAATAAGTCAAAAGAAGGGGCTTCTAGAAGGTTTTTTTTTTCATAATTACAAAAGGTAATAAGGCCAGGTGCAGTGGTGTGCACCTGTAATCTCAGTAGCTCTGGAGGCTGAGACTGGAGGATCGTGAATTCAAAGCCAGCCTCGGCAATGGTGAGGTGCTGTCTCTAAATAAAATACAAAATAGGGCTGAGGATGTGTCTCAGTGGTAGAGTGCCCCTGAATTCAATCCCTGATACCAAAAAACAAAACAAAACAAAAAAATGGCCTTAGTATGAAGGTTGAAGAAACCTTGCTCTGAAACAATTGCATATAGCATTAAAAGGACAAATACTTAAAAAAAATAATAATAAGACACCCTCACTGGAAAAAGTTTGAAAAACAGAAAGCAATGCATATAATCTCAGTCTCCCTCAGTATTCCCAAAACAACCCTAGTTGGCATTCTGATGTATTTCTCTCTAGCCTCTCGTTTTAATATGCATTTTTTTCTTTTTATTATAATGTTCTTAAGTATTTTTAAAATTTTTTTTTAGTTGTCAATGGACCTTTATTTTTATTTATTTATATGTGGTGCTTAGAATCTAACCCAGTTCCTCACACATGCTAGGCAAGTGCTCTACCACTGAGCCCCAGCCCCAGCCCCTATTATAATGTTTTGATGAAACATTTCAAACAAACGGAAAATTACAGAGTACATCAGAGTGAATCATCCCATGTCCACTTTTCAACTTCAAGAAATTTCACAGTTTATGTTAGATTTTTCTGAGAAAAAATAAAATATTACATAAACTAATATATTATACCTTGATCCCACTCTCTCTGTCCTAGGGGGCGACTGACCAGAATCTGGTGTTTATACCCATCTGTAAGGCATAAAGAAAGATAACAAAATCATAAGGTCATATGCCCAAGACTCGCCTAATAAAGAGGTTGGAGGACAGAGGATACCTCACCCCTTCTTTCATCTGACTCCATCTACTTCATGGCTCTGTCTCCTCCCCTCAGAGGAAGGCACTGCCCCAAACCCTGTGTTTCTCATTTCCTTGCCTTTCTTACTTTTGCCACCTACATATGTATCCCTGTACAGTGATTGTTCACTTGCAATTCCTAACTATGAATTATGCTGCATGATTCCTCTGCTATTTGCATTTTTAAAATTCTTTAAATTTGTTTTAATTAGTTATACATGACAGTAGAATGCACTTTGATGCATCATATATAATGGAGTATACTTTCTTATTCTACTGATTGTATATAATGTAGAATCACACTGGTCATATAGTTATATACGTACATAGGGTAATAATGTCTGATGCATTCTGCTATTTGCATTTTTGATGCAGCACAATGTTCACAAAGTGAGTAGTTCACTCACTTTCCTTGCAGTATCATATTCCACTGGGGGCAAATACCACACATTATTGATTTTACTGCTACTGGAATTTGAGCGGTTTCCAGCTTTTTGCTATTAAGACATTATTGTTGGGCTGAGGTTGTAGCCCAGTGGGAGAGCTCTTGCCTAGCATGTGTGAGGCACTGGGTTCAATTCTCAGCACCACATATAAATAAATATATAATATTAAGGTCCATCAACAATAAAAAGATGTTTTTAAGAAGACATTATTGCAGGGCACACATGCAAGGTCTGCCCAGGGTGTGTACTAGGGGAGCAGAATTACTGAATTGTAAGTATACCTTCCGCTTTATTAGAGAATGCCGAGCTGTTTTTGAAACTGGTCTTTTCAATCTACACTCTCCATAGCAGGTATGAAGTTACTCCTTAAGCTCCTCACTTGGTATTGTCAGATTTTTAAACTTTTGCTAATATGGTGGGTAGAACAGAGTGTGGCACTGTAGTTTTAATTTGCATTTTCCTGATTACTAATGAGGTTGGGCACCTTTTTACATGTTCAATGGCCATTTATTTTTCCTCTTCTGTGAAATTACTGTTCAAGCCCTTTGCTCATTTTTCCGTTTCAGTGTTTGCCTTTTTCTTATGGAGGTGGAGGAGTTCTCTACCTAGCCAGAATACTAATCATTTGTTAGTTAATATGCAATGAAATATCTTCTCCCTGCTTGTGGCTCATCTTTTGCTTTTTAAAATGGTCTGTTTTGATGAGCCAAAGTTGTCAATTTTAACATAGTCAAATGTATCTATTGTTTTCTTTTCCTTGTGCTGTCTGGTTGAAGAAACCCTTTCAACTCAGAATTCAAGAAAAACAAAGAAAACCCCACAAAAATCATTTTACTGTGTTATAAATGTGTTAGTCAGCTTTCTATTACTATGACAAAACATCTGATATAATCAACTTAAAAGGAGGAAAGTTTTGTTTGGGCTCACAGTTTCAGAGGTTCCAGTCCATGGTCATTTGGCCCTGTTGCCTTTGGGCCTCTGGTGGCACAGTGTCTCATGGTGAGAGTGCATGCAAAGGACCCTGTCCACCTCAGGTTGGTTGGGAAGCAAAGAGAAAGACAGGAAGAGGCTAGGGTCCCCATATCTCCTTTAAGGACACGCCCCTAATGACCTAACTCCTCTCACTAAGCCCTGCCTCCTAAGGTTCCATCACCTTGAAAAAGTGCCACAGGCTGGGGACCAAGCCACACATAGGCCCCTGGGGGATATTCCAGAACCAAACTACAATAGTAAGTGTTTTTAGTTTTGCTTTCATAGTTAGGTCTTTAAATTCACCTGGCATTTTGTGTAGGGTGTGGATTAAGAGTTTTAATTTTTTTCCATATTGATAGTCAGTTGTCCTGGCACTGTTTATTGACTAGCACATTCTCTCCCACACTGCACTGTAATGTCCTCTTCACCACATATTATGGCACCAGGTGCCTGGATCTGTCAAGGAGGGGACTCTCTCCAAGGGTCATGGGCCCACGTGTCTGTCTCAAGGCCAATGCCATACTATCTTCTTTGCATTATAATAAGGTTTCATGAGCTGGGGATGTGGCTCAAGCGCCTTGCATGTGCACCACATACAAACAAAGATGTTGTGTCTGCCGAAAACTAAAAAATAAATATTAAAAAAATTCTCTAAAAAAAAAATAAGGTTTCATATTGTTTGTAGTCAGTCTTAATGTAATACAGATGAGGTCACTTTCCTTGCTTCATTCCTCTTTCAAAGCTTCAAAGCCTTTCTTGATCCTTTGCCCTTCCATGTGAGCTTAGAAAAATTCCACACATACAAAATCCCCTGTAAGGCATTTTGATTATATTACATGGAATATGCTTATCACTTTAAAGCACCTACAGCTTTATATTGTTGAGTCTTTCAATTACATATACATGGTGCAGTCTCTCAGTTGTTATTCAGGGTCTTCCTGGATGTTATTCAATAATGTTTTATAATTTTTCTCCATAAAAGTTCTTGCACATTTTTATTAGGTTCATTCCATGGTATTTTATAGTTTTAATACTGTTGCTAATCGAGATGTTTAATTCAACTATATTTTAATTAGGATATTATGGTGTACAAGTATCTTGAACTTATACCCAGGAATTTTGTTGAGCTCTTTACTAATTTGAATAGTTTTTTCATGATTCTCTTTGATTTTTATCTGTAGACAGTTAAACTCAGAAATAAGAATATTTTGCTATTATCTTTAGTAGATTTTTCACCCCATATTTTCTTTTCTTGCACTGTTGTAGTACTATCATCTTAGTTAAAATAGCCACTATATTGTTGAATGAAACAGTAATAGCATAGGATCTAGCTGTTCACCTAAATGGCTACTTTTAAGGATTAACCAGTAAGTATAATGTTTTTTTAGATACCTTTTATTAAAGAAGTTTGCCCCTAGTCCCAATTTATTACAGTTTTAAAATCATGAATGAAAATTGAAAATAATGTGTTTTATTCTATTTTTCTTTGAAAATGATACATCACGTTAGCAAATTTTTCTTATGATAAACTATCCTTGTATTCCTGGGTTAAGCCCTCCTTAGTCATGATGTGTTATCTTAAATACAGCATCACTGCATTAGAATTGTGATATTTTCTATAGGATTTCGTTGGATTTCTATATCCATAACCATAAATTATATTGGTTGTATTAATTTGCTACTGTTGCATAACAAATTACCCCCCCCATGTACACACAAACATTTTAGTGACTTAAAAAATACACAAATTTATTATTTCACAGTCTCCATGGATCAGGAATTCAGGAGCAACTCAGCCTCAGCCGGGTGGTTCTGGCTCAGAGTCTCTCATGAAGTTGCAGTCAAGCTGTCAGCTAGGGCGGGCCGTAATCCCAGCAACTCAGGAGGTCGGAACAGGAAGATTGTGAGTTCAAGGCCAGCCCAGGCAACTTAGCAAGACCCCGACTCAAAATAAAAAGGGCTAGAGGGTATGGCTCAGTGGTAGAGGCCCCTGAATTCAATTTCTAGTATACAAAAAAAAAAAAAAAAAATTCCAAGATGTCAGCTAGGGTTTCAGGCATCTGAAGGCACCATTGGGGCTAGATGATCCACCTCTAAGATTTTCAATGGCTGTTAGCAGAAAGTGCTGAGTGTCCTCATGACATGGCAACTGGATTTCCCCAGAGTGACATAAGAAAGGAGGACAGAAACCATAGCCTGTTATGACACCTAGCCTGGGCATAGCACTTCATCACCTTCTACTGTATCATATTTGCTAGAGGCAAATCACTAAACCCAGTCCACATTCAACAGCAGGGAGTTGCTGAAAGCAAATGTACCAAAGAATTTGTGAATATATTTTTAAATTGCCACCTTGATCTAATATTTTCTTTTCCTATATTATCTTCAGTTTTCTTATCCTGAGTTGACTGACTTTCCTTCTTCTGTTTTCTGCAATGATATGAGTGGAACTGTTGCCTGCAAAACAATGTGGTACCCATGTGGAAGGGTGATTATGGATTTGCCTTATTTAATGTTATATTCAGACTATAAGTTTGTTAAGAGATCCATATCTTTAAAATATATTCCAGATTCAGAAAACTTCACTCACATTCTCTTAAACCTTATACGTCCTCCAACTACTCAGTACTTGCTTAGAGTGCTGTAAAATTCTTTGATCTAGGCAGAATACCACTAAAACAGAGAAGTGACCTCATACACCCATAAAAGCATTTTAGTATGAAGAACAGGAGAACTGAAAGGGTAAAGAGCTTAAGCAACACATCTAAGTTAATAATAATAATAAAAAATAACCAATGGTAGACTTCTGGCTCTGGTAAATTGAGAATAATGGATCCAACTTTTGGTCTCAGGACCAATTTACACTCTTAAAAAAAAAAAACTGAGGACCTCAAGGAGTTTTTCTTAAGTGTAGGGTATATGTATCAACATTTAGCATGTTAGAAGTTAAAATTGAGAGTTTTAAAAATGATAGACTATCAATTTACTTGAATATAGCATAACAAACCCATTTCATACTAATATAGATGACATTTTTATGAAAAGTAGCTCTTTTTTCCAAAACAACCCAAAATTCAGTGGTAAGAGGGTGACTGTTGTGTGTTTGGGCAATCTCTTCAATGTCTGACTTAAGACAAGTCAGATGAATTCTCATGTCAGTTTCTGCATTCAGTGAGTCCCAGTATGATGCTTGGGTTAAGGTCTATGAAGACAAGACGGCCCCATCAGTTACGTAGTTAGACAAGGAAGGAGCACTTTAACAGCCTTTTCAGTTAATTGTGAAAATCTTACTGGATACCACACCAACACCCAAGAAGTAATTATTTCTTCAAGTTGGTTGCAGTATGGGATCCCAAAGAATACCCAGGAAACTTCATGTGCTTCACATGAGTGACGGAAGAAGAGTGAATAAGGCAAATATCTTAGTATCATGAGAACACGCTCTTGGGTCTCCTTTGGGTCTGGAAGAGTCCAGACTGCACTCCAGTTCTTTAGACTGTACTTTGAAACTGCAGATCGAGGCACTCAAATATTTCTCTGACATTGAGCTAGGAAAGAAAGAACACAGAAGCAAAGTATGAGAGACTGCACAAGTCGGAGAGTTCTCTGGTGTCCTCATTCTGAAAATGAAACTGTGGCCGGGGAGATAATGGGATTTATCCAGGGTGTTTTTTGTGGAGCAGAGTCTCCTGAGTCCCCTGTTTTTCCTAGCATCAGGTGAAAAAAAGAGGAGCAAGATAAAGAAAAAGGAGGAAAAAGAAAATTCAGAGGCAGCACAGTGTTCTAAGATAGCAGGTGACGACTCTGCTGTTGATTGTTTCATGTGTTGATTGTCCAACTTGCACATTTTCCTGGCCCTCCTCCTCAGAAGTCCCTGTTTCTGCCTGCCTTTGCCCATTCTCTTACGGCATCACCATCAATAGACATGACAAAAAGAGGAAATAAAATCAAGTCAATAAAACTATACCTTTTAGCCTTAGGAGGGATAAAAGAATGGATCAATAATAATGGTTAACATTTATTTATTAAGCACGCATGGTACTAAGCAAACAATGGTAAAGAAATCACACACAGGTTAAACATTTTATAGCTGTTATTCACTTACTACTTCAGCAATCTAATGGGGGTTAGAAACTGAGAAGTCCATTTTACTGATAAAGAAACTGGGGCAGTAGACATACTTACCAAAGTTGCAGAACTAGTGAGGGGGTGGGGACCTAAGACCAAGTCTCATTCTGGAGCAATTGCTCTTATCCACATTATACTGCCTCTAAAATGACACTATCGCATGGCTTCAAATCACTTATAGATTATTTATCTGAATTTTCATTCCTTCACAATCCACCAGAGAAAATTCAAGAATCATCACTACGGTGTCTCTTTTGACCCCATATTGTAATGATAAATCCAAGAGCAGCAATATCCCTACAATAGCTTAAGAGGAATTGGAGTTTAAGAGATGGATCTCATGGTGATGATAGGGTGGTGGAAGTAATGAAGGTGAGGATGATATGGAAAGGTGGTAGCTAATAAAAATCACTAGTCACCTCTAAGACATTTGGTCCTGAGATACTGGACATCTTAGGATATTAACTTTCTCTGATTTTTAAGTTTGGGGGTAAAATACTGGTGTTCAAGAGACCCTATTTGAAGAAAGTCAGATTCACGTCATTGAAACTTCCTTCTCCACAAGTGTCTCCAAGGGAGGGAAGAGGATGGGAGCAGGAGGGAGGGCTGGTTTTTCTCTCTACAAGGAGGAGAAGGAATTGGATTACTTTTCTAGAGAAATAAGCTACTCAGCTGGCTCCCCGATCAGCATCTTTCTGAACAAAAAGTATCTTCAGCTAGAGAGAGTGGCAGGGTGTCCCTGCTCAGACAACTCCACAAGTCCACCACACAACTTCTGGTCCCACCCAAACTCCCATGGGGTCACTTCGATTCCAGAACAACTCTTCCTGAAAACCCCTTGTCAAGAGAAAAGCAGTGTACTAGGAGTCAGATGGTCTCGTCTCTGGTAGCATCCTTGTTACCTAAGGCTACATAACCTGGCCATGCCACTCATCTTTCCCTGGCCTCAGATCACCTTAACTATCAAATGAGTATCAAAAGAAATTCTTTGTAGGCCTCACAAAATTGTTAGGAGAATCACCACCAGTGGCTGATCCTAGAGCACCTTATTATTATTAACCGAAACAACACTAGTCTTGCTTCTACATACCCTATCTTAGGAGTGATAAATGACTTGATTTACATATCCCTCTGTTCCCAATAATCCAATGATACGTATATGCAATTCAAAATACCAGTAGCTTCTCCTTGGGCATCCATAGCTCTTCCTGAGTTGACATCCCATCTTATCTAACTTGGGGGAACACAAGTATTTCTTTAAATAGGCAGTTAAGTTTATCATAAGGTAGAATGTTCTTTAAAATCAAATTCAGTGCTGAGAGTGTAGCTCAGTGGTATAGCACTTGCCTAGCATGTGTGAGGCCCTGGGTTGGATCCCTAACACCAGACAAAATAAGAGTCAGATAACTTGGAAAATAATAAAACTCATAACCTCACTGCTTGAGTATAGCCAAGGTGTCACTGGAAGGCACTAATTCATGAGGGTTATGAGCATAGCTTTGGAGTCAGACAGAGCTAAATGTTGCCTCTTAGTAGCTGTGTGACCTTGGGGCACATTTCTAATGTCTCTAAATCCCTGAATTACTTCTTCCATAAGATGAGAATATTAACATTCATTTCAGGGATGGTTGAAAGGACAAAATGAGGTAGCATATGTGTAGAGCCCTGCCCCACAGAAAGTACTCAATTGATATTAGCTGCTACTGTTGTTCTATGGAATATTCCCAGACTTTAAAAAATGCACACATGATACATACAAATATACATTTCAAAAAATAGATCTGTGGTGTTTCATAATTTGCTTTTGTTAACTTAGCAATATATCAAAAATATTTTTCATGTGAGAATAATACGTATCTGCATCATTGTGTTTATTGACAGTAACATATCCTAAGAGTGTTTGCTACTCATTTAACTCAACCCTGATTGCTGACTAAGCAAAAAGCAATTATTAATTATTATTTCTTAGGTTCTTTCTCTTGTGCACTCTCGATTGTGTGCCCACGCTCTCTTTCTCTTTTTACCCCAATTTAAACAATGTTACAATGGATATCTTTGTGTTCTTGAATGTGATTATTAAGAACTTTCCCAGGGGTTGGGGATGTAACTCAGTGGGAGAGCCAGGCCTGGGTTCAATTCAAAGCACCAAACAAACAAACAAACAACAACAAAAAAAAACAATATGAACATTTCTGTGGCTTTAATGGGCATCATTGATTTTCCTTGCGAAAATATATACAATGCTCTTCTTTACCTGGATAGCAGTGGGAAGTTGTCTTCAAACACGACTCACCCAGCTCAAACATGGCCTGCAAGTCTTGGTCTTGCCTAAAGACAGCCAGGCAGCTGACCATACAAAAGAGGTTCATTCAAGGCCTGCACATCCTTGGGGGGCATGATTTGAAGACCTCTCCTAAGTGGATCTTAATCTCCACATTGGCATCACTCCTTCCTTGTGCATATTGCTGGCAGGATTAATTGGACTGGCCACCACATATGCTGGCTTAGCCAGAATTTACTTCCCTAATTACTCTGTGCATTTGAGGATCCACGAAACAAACACTTTATCTACACCAAAGACTGTAAATACCTCCAAACTGGCAGGAAATTTCCATCTTAACAATCATCATGGCAGAAACATACATTTGCAGAGCAATTTGCAGTTTGCAGACATGTTACCCATCATACACTATATTTAATACCCAAAATAATTCTGGGGTTATTATGATAAAATATTATTATTATTATTATTATTATTATTATTATTATTATTATTGTTGTTGTTGTTAGTTCTAATGGACCAAGGGAAAAAAAACTGAGTTGTCTGTGGTCCTACAGCTAATTAGTAATAGAGGCTAGAATCTGTTCTTCTATCTAAATTCCAGAACCCCTCATGCTTCACTGCCTCTCTGCTTTGTGAAAATAAGTTAATCATGTTGCTAAGAGTTGACTGAGCCCTGCTAGCGCTCACGCTCTCTCTCTCTCTCTCTGTCATTTTTTATGACCATGCATACCTGATGGAAGTGAGGGGGGGCGTGTTGTTGGGGGACAGAAAGAGTGAAAATTTGATAGGGAATTTTGCTTCAGTTTCCCTTAAATTCTAGCTTTACCCCTGATTTCATGATGATAAAGTTTCAAATGTTGAATGTTCTGTTTAAGGGTCATTCTCCAACCTGGAAGGCATTTGGACTCCTAAACTTGTCAGCTTATGCTTTCAGATATGGGATCATCTGTCTGATTATTTATAGTCTGGCATTTCCCCCTTCTAGGCAGTATTGAAGGAAAAATTCATACAGACAAGTGCCGAATGTTCACTATTCAGCCAAATAATCAACGACTCTGAAGTTGTATGATAGAGGCAGAAAGGATTAAGGCTTTCTTTTTCCATGCAAAAGAAAAAGATCAGGCCATGGCAGCTCCAGTTTGCTCTTTCCACCCCCTCAGGTCATGGCTCTGACCTCTCCGGAAAAGAATTGGTTTCCACAGTGAAGCCATCTGTGGTTGCTCCTCAGAGATTGCCCTGGAGCCATATTAACATCTCTTTTAATGGCTGGCAAACCCACTGTTGGTAAGCAGTGGGCTTCAGGCCCATTACCCACACAGGGTCAGAGACTCTTAAAGTGTAACTGGACCTTAAAGTCACCCAGTATGCAACTCTCTTCCAGCACCCCAACAGGGATATGTGCTGCAAGCTACATGTTGCAGAAGGCTCAGAAGTCCCTCTTTACATAGAAGGAGCTGCCACCTTGTAACTGCTACCTTTTAGTTCCAGTTCCGCCCACCGCCCCAGCCCCATTCTGAATTAATTCACTACCTTCCTCTCAACTTAAATCCAAGCAGAGGACAGCGCAGCCCTCTCTCGTCTGGGTCACAGGCCCCGATACTTCAAGTAATCTTGGTGTGGAGAGGCCACAGCATAGGCTGAGGAACCTCCTAGCTTTAGATTGGATCTGGAATGTCTCCCAAAGGCCCATGTGTTGAAAGCTTGGACCGCAGTCCATGTTGGGAATTAGTGGAACCTTTAAGAGGTGGGGCCTAGTGGGAGGAAGTTAGGTCACTCCTCAGCCACTTCCTGTCTCTTTTCCTTACTGGCTGCCAGGAGGTAAGTAGCTTCCTTCACTGTGTCCTCCTGCCATGATGTGCTGCCTTGCCGCAATCCCACAGGCAACAGGACCAAATGACCATGCACTAAAACTGCTGAAACTGTGGCCCAAAGAAAACTTTTTTCTTCCTAAGTTGATTGTCTTAGATATTTTGACAGCTTTCTATAAAGCTAAATAATACACTCCTTAAATCTCAATGAGTCCAGCTGTATAGTGGAAGTAATAATAGTGTCTACCCCACAGGCCTCCTGTGAAGACTCAGTGAGATAACATGTACAGTGCTCAACAATGGTGTCCGTAAATAGTTTGTGCTGTTATTATTGTAATTGTTATTAATATTATGATTTTCTCCAACTATAGTCATCCCTCAATGTCTATAGGCTGGTTCCAGGATGCACCATGGACCAAAATCCAGGGAAGATCAAGTCCCTAGATAAGGTGATATGGTGTTTGCATATAACCTATGTACATCTTCCCATATGCTTAATCTCTAGATTGCTTGTTATAGCTGATATAATATAAATACAATGGAAATAGTTGTTCTAGTGTTTATTACATTTTGTGGTCTTTTTTTTACTGTTTTTTTCCCAAACGTATATGGATATGTTCTAAAATAAGGCAGAGCTAATATCATCTCTGCTCATCTAAATGCATTTACCTCTCCAAGAATTAACTGAATATGCTTGCTATGTTTGCAAGCAGTTGTAAACCAAACTATTAAATAGCATGGCTAAGGATGGGGTCAGCAGCACATCACTGAAGAACTCCCCTTGGGCTGATGTCCACACTTTGGGTATGGTTGTACCACCTGTTCCGAATAACCTATCATCATCAACCCAAATGTCTTTTCTTCACTTTTCCTGCAAAAATCATGTGAAACTTTATCAATGTAAAATGTACACAAAACAGATAAATATTTACAATATAATATTTTTAAATCAACAGAAATTCAAATGCTTTCTTTCCTCAATGAAGCGGATGGTCTAGAGATCAAGGATCATTTCCCCCATAGCAGTTTACTTCTATTGATGATTACAGTTATTTGTGTACGTGTTTGTCTCCGTTATTAAAAGGAAAGCTCTTTGGGGGCAGGGATTGCAATATATTCATCACTAGGTGTCATCCAACCATGGGGCTTTAAACATAATAGATGCTTAGTAATTACCTGCTAAGTGGACCATGAATGCCCACATGCACGAATGAATGATTTATCCCAATAAGCCTCTGGTGAGTGTTATAAATGAAGTGAATTCATCTGGGTATGACTCATTTCTAGTGAATCTAGGCTAGCTGCTACAGACCACTGTTTTTCCCCTAACTGGCCATAAACCATTTGGTGAATAGTCAATTCTAAAATAGTTTTCAGGAATTTGACCTTATAAACTTCTTGAAAAGTGAGACATCTACCTTTCTTGACTTTCCTCTTGTTTTTTTTCCCATGATTTAACCAATATTCCCAAGAGTGTCATTATGACCATATGTCCAATATCACTTAGTACCAGAAATGACATTGCTCTGTGCTACAAGATCTGAGCTCATTTAACACTTGAGTACTAATGGCTGATTGGGAACAAGCTGGATCAGATCAGTGGAGTAGTCTTTCTATGGTCGCTAAACATTTTTCCCCCCTTTTCAGTACTTTAGATCAAATCTAGGGCCTTGCCCTTGCAAAGTAAATGCTCAACCATTGAGTTACACCCTCAGCCCTATTCTCTAAACTTTTAAAACTTCACAATCCTCTCAATAACAATATTTAAATATTTGAAAATATCTTCAATGTGTGCATATTTATTTATAAATTATCTACATGTACAATGTACCCATATATTATGAACATTGTAAAACATCCAAGAAAATAGAAAATTTAAAAGAAGGAGATTTTTTAAAATCTAGATAAATGGAAGTTCTGATGTCTCTTTTCTGCATTTTCTTGCACCCTGCTGGGGCACACACACTTTGGAGGCCACATGACTAGTCTTTACAATGATGATGATGAGCCACCCGTGGAGGTTCACTGGACTTAAGAATCACTGTCTTGCCAGGCACAATGGCACACACCTGTAGTCCCAGCGGCTTGGGGGGTGAGGCAGGAGGATCGCGAGTTCAAAGCCAGCCTCAGCAAAAGCAAAGTGCTAAGCAACTTAGTGAGACCCTGTCTCTAAATAAAATGCAAAATAGGGCTGGGGATGTGGCTAAGTGGTCAAGTGCCCCTGAGTTCAATCCCCAGTACCCCTCTTCCCCCTCCCCAAAAAAAGAACCACTGTCTTGTATCCTTCATCTTCCAGGCACTTCACAAATGTGTGCCACCAGACACAAGGTCAGCAGCCAGCACTGTGGCTCTGTACCCCTGGATCAGAGCACGGGCAGCAGAGGGCGATTGGGGAGAAAGCCCACTTCTTCCACATACTGATTTGGGGACCCTTCTTCCATATGTGTCTTATTCTGGGCAAGTGCTGAGCACCATTGAGCCACCCCACTCATTTATAAACAAGAAAGCTAACACCTACATTGCAGGCTGCTTTGAGGATTAAATGAGTAAATGTGTGGAATATGGGCACAGAGTTGGTGCCCAAAAACGTGTGTCTCCTCTCACGTCATACAGCGGGTGATCTTTTTATTTAGAAGGTGGTGTCTATAAGAAATAAGGCTGCTCAGATCTCACTAACAGCCTCCATGTTGATGCACAGAAGCATTTGTCTTCCAGCCAGAAGCTGAAGATATAATTACTTAGCAATGCTGGAAGGGACAATCTAGGGGAAGAGAAGTGGTTGGTGTAGATAAGAAAGGGTGTAGGAGTTAGTGAGCAACAGAAGGAAAAGGCGCCCAACTTAGGGAAGAAACAGACGTATTTATTCAACTTTCCCGCCCTCTGCTTTTTCTCTTGTGAAGCAATCTTTATATTAGAGATATTTTTTCAGTGTAGTGGTACGTTAAATCCACTTTCTGCATTCTTCTCCATCACTTCCTTCCCAACCCAATATTCTTCATGTGATATTTACCACTTCACACACTTTTACATATTTTCATAATGTACATATGTATCTCTAAGTAGTAGATAGTATCATTTTGAGTGTTTTTAAATTTAAAAGTATGTCTTCTTATTATTACTTTGGTTCATTCACTCACTCATGCAACAGGTATCTGTAAAGTGCCTACTATAATCTTTGGGCCATGATTAATCATAATGTAAGGGAAAATCCCTTTGCTTCCAAGTCCTAGGAAGATGTCAGCACAAACCACATGAAGAATTGAGAATTCTTGCTGCTTTCATTTCTCTGCTCCTGTGGGAATGATTTATACACACACACACACAGAGAAAACAAACAAACAAAAACACCACTGTTTTGTTATTAGGCAGAGCAAAGATGGATATTGTAAATCAAGAGGTGGGGACATTATTCTATTATTTCTATTTATTACATAGAATGCTAACTGAAAAGAGTGTAGAGTTCACCACGTTCTTATGTATTGGATTAGGTAAATACAAATACTTCTATGAATCTAAATGACTGACACACTATATGTTATTCTGCATAAAGGTGTACTATGAATTTCTAAATGAGCCCCTCAGGTGGGAGTTCAGCCTTGAGCCTACCTTTGCGGTTCTGATTTTCTAGACAGCAGAGTTCAGAACACGGTAAGATTCTCTTGCATCTCACCCAGGAGAGCTAGCTACAGGGGCATCTGCTTAGGAGTTTATGCCACTAGGATTCTGTAAATCTCCTGGTCCAAGTTTACAGAAAGTGAAAAAGTATGGAAGGCTGGCTGTGGATGGCCTGTCTGCCTCTGAAGCTTGTCCTTCTTCTAGGTCCCAGTCATGAGAGCCCAGTGGAGGGCAAAGACTCCCACACCTCCCTTCTTACTCTCCATGGGCCACAAATGGATGGAACCACAAGTGTGAGAACATTTCATGAATTACCAGCAAAGTTCCACGATGTGGCACTTCCGTCATTCCGGAATTTGTGGGGCTACATCAGGAGGGAAGCCCCTGGACATAGCATGACTAGTTCTGGGTGGATATAGGAACCTCCACCAGTTTGCTTGGGACCCATAATCTAATGCTTCTGCTAATGCTTCTGCTCTCCCGACAAAGACCACAGCAGCACTTTCAAGATGCATCCCCCATTCTAGATTTCTATTTTTTACACAGGATGCTAACTGAAAAGAGTATGGAGTTCACCAATGTTCTTATCCATTGGATTAGGTAAATAAAAATACTCCTATGAATATAAATGATCACAATTGTTGGTCAGCTGCAAGACTTCTCCAGCTTCCATCCCCTCTGGAACTGGCTTTTGGGGCACACTTTCACTGTGATCACACTCACACCATGATGCCCAGCACCCATGCTCCCACATTCCAGGCTGGAGAAGCACCCTCCAAGACCCACTATATAGAAGGCAAAAGTCACTTTGCCCATTGAACACTCAGCATCTCCCTGAGTGGGTAACAGCTGCCTCTGAGAACCATATCCCCTGGCCAAGCCAAGCTTCCCAGAGAACCAAAATTCATGATCTCAGCTCTAGAAACAACCTCCATTTTCTATAGGTGGAGAGTTTGGATGGAGAAGTGGGAGTTCACCTCACCCTTGGTCCTGCCTGCTAGTGGCTATTCACAAGCAATTGCCAATCTACCAAAGAGGTCAGGCAACTTGAGATCACTCAGCACCTGTTGAAGGGGGTCTGCAATTCACTAGACAGAAACGTCATGTTGGTGCCTCTCAATTCCCTTATATGCCAACTGTTAGATTCTTTATTTTCCTTTTCTGGCTATACAATTGCTCTGTTTTTCTAGAAAAGTTTCTCTCATCCACCCCTTTATCTTATTGTTCACAACCCCACAGGGGCTGATGTTCTCATTCCCTTGGGTCTGAATTACTCAATTTAAGAGCCCCAGTGCCTCCTCCCCAGATCATACTGCTGGCTACTACTAGACCAGTCTCAGAGTGTCTGCACTGTCCACTCCTGCTCAACACCCTCATTGCCATCCATTCCTGCGTCCTGGAGCCAGCCTTTCCCTGGCTACATGAGCCTCCCAGATGCTGATCTGCTGTATCTCCACACACCCTCCACCCCTGGCCAGCCATATGCTCCACAGTCCATCAATATCTGTGCACACCCCACTCTGAGTGGGACAGTGTTTCCTCTTCTGGTTACAAGGATTGATCATTCCATTGCAAATAATTAGAAAAGACCAAAATGTAAAAAGAAGGAAGAAAAAAATCACCCCTAATATCTTTATCACATGATAAACATTATTGACATTGGAACACATTTTTTTAGTCTTATTTCTTTGCATATGAACACTACATGTTTTTTCCAAATTAGAATTATACCACGTGAAAGATTTTATATCCTGTACTTTTTCAAGCCTTGCTGTATAAACCTATCATTCTTATTCTTGCATCTCTAGCTTTATGTGTGCTGTGGTTCTCAAGTTTCCCTCCCTTTCCCTGCCCTTCATCTATCCACTCATCCATCTACATCTTCCCCTATCTTTAATTCTTTGTCCTGCAAAGCCTGGCCTAAATCATTCTAGTCTGTATTAATTCTATTCCTGTCAATATGTTCAACCTTTGTTACATAGATTGCATAATTCACTGCTTGATATATTATCTTGTCTTTTCTAACAACTTTGAGAATTGGTCTTGTGTTCCTGGCAATAACATATGCCCCTACAGATCAGAACCATGTCTCATACATAGTAGGTGTTCAATAAATATGTGCCGATTTTCAGATTGCTTCATATAATTTGGGTTCCATTCCTCCCGCTGCCTTTTGTTGTTTCTAGGCAAAAGTTAAAACTCTTCAGCCTCACCAGTTGCCAGGAATCATTGCCAATCTTATGGTGGCAACATTTGGTAAAGACTACCTTGTATTTTTATGATTCAATCCTTTCTTTTGCTGGTATAAATGAGATGTATTCCTTCCCCCAGTGTAAGATGTGCCAACATAGGACCAGAAGCATCCTGGACCTTTCTGGCTGAGATTTATGGAGGGTGGGCCACCCTGGAGCCTGAATGATTCAAACATTAAAGAAGAAATAATGAGATGAAAACTCTCCTTTGCATACTATCTTCACAACCTTAAAATAAGATGGCTTTTAAAAGAAAATTTAGGTGTAGACAGCATTACAAATTAACCACACTTAGTTTCTAACATTAAAATAATTTTTTAAAATTCTGACCCCATTTTACAAGAACTATTATTTCTGCTCCCAAACATAAGTTCTCTCTCTCCTGCCATGAGTAAGAAAGAGTAACCCTCATATACTTTTTTTTAACATTTATTTTTTAGTTTTAGGTGGACACAGTATCTTTATTTTACATTTATGTGGTGCTGAGGATCAAACCCAGTGCCTTGTGCATGCTAGGCAAGTGCTACCACTGAGCCACAGCCATAGCCCCCCCCCATATACTTTTAATACTATTAATAATACACTAAGATCATTAATGAGTCATCTATCAACCCTCCATTACCTTATACTTAATGTTTAATTTCCTATTAAAGGCTGAGTACGGGAGGAGAAAAAGGAAATGGGATGCCCAGTGCTCTTCTCTATTCCCTCCCACACTTTCCCCACCCCTGCCTGCTGCATCCCCACTCCAGCCTCTCCTATTCTGACCCTGCATTTGCTTAGCTCTGTGATTCAGACAAACCACTTTCCTTCTCCCCTGGGCTGCTTTTCCTCATCTGGACTTGCCTTATGGTTTCCTGCCTGAGAGCTCTAAGACCAACATTCTGTGAAATGCCCTCCATCTTCACCATCGCCATATGCCAAACTAGTTAAGTGCCCGTCTGAAACGCAAGATGGGATGGACGGAATGACAGGTTCCATCTTCAGCTACCAACCTTGGTTTCCTGTCTGAACCCTTTGCTTCAACGGCTGGGCTCGCAGCTGCACCCACCTTCCCTGACACCTTCTCCAGAAAGCCCTTTCTTCCTTAGAACCTCCAACTTAGCTGCCAGAGGGAGTGGATCTTCTCCTCTGTTCCAAGTACATTTTATTTACTTATTCTTAAACCAAGGCCTTTTATGTCTTTGAAACTAACATGCTCTTGGGTGCAATTGTTAATTGGATTATCCTAGTTCACACTACAATGACAGGGCTGTGGAGAGTGCACTTGGAACAACAATAGGCATTGTTTCCCATGGGTGCTTCGCAGTCCTTTACATCTTTGCTGGGGGGTGGAGGGCAGAGCTATTTTCCTGAAGATTTCCCATGAAAGGTCTGAGAAGACGCTGAGGAAGGGCACTTGCAGACAATGCACAGGTGGCTGCAAGAGGACAGGTCCCCGCAGGCGGTGCCTTTCCGCAGAATCCTGAAAACAGGCGCAGGAGAGGGTTCCTCGGAGAGCCCCGCCCGCCTTTCTCTAGCCCCAGGGTAGAGCCCAGGCCTGCCTCTATCCTCTCCAGAGCGCCCCCTGGCGTCCTCCGCACCCTCTTGGTTCCTCCAGCCTCAAACCAGAGTCCAACTCGCTGTAGATAAGACCGATCTTACCCTGAAGCACTTTTAGAGCCACTGGTGGGGTCCTTGGCTCACCGCAAAGCCCACCGCTGTGCCCATGTCCCCACCCGGTCTCCCCGCCTGGGATGAAGACCGTGGTTTACTCATCCGGCTCTTTGGGGAAGCACTTTCCAGGGCCTGTGAATTGGTTTTCAGAGGCTTCCTCCACAAAGCTTCAAAGGAAAACCTCAATTTTGGCATTTCCTACGCACGGGGGTGGTGTGTGTGTGTGCATGTGCTGGGGTTTTTCCTTGCGGCTTGATGATCTTAGATGGTGTTGTTGGAACAAAACCAAAGGCCCAGGGTCTTGGTAGCTCGCTGATTTCTCTGGGGCAGCCGCTGTCACTGGATCCTTCTTGCAACCTTAGAAGGGAGCCATTATGACTCCCAGTTTATAGATGCAGAAATTGATGCTCAGAGGAGTGAAGTGCCACTTGCTCTAGGCTATGCCAGCGGTAAATGGGGCTGGACTTGTGCCCAGCGAATCTGTCTCCAGAGTCACAGTCCTCAGAAGGATACTCTGCTTTCTCCCAGTCTAACCTATACTGTAAGATCTCACATATGCAATCCCCTATGATAAATAGTCTTCCAAACTCAATCTTTTGAATTCTCCGTGTGATGTGTGCTAGGGGATCTCATTGTCTAAAAGACTGCTATCCTCTCACTGGTTGGGCAGGGTACTTAGTGTTTTTTGTTTTGTTTTGCGGTGCTGGGAATCAAACCCAGGACCTTCTGCCTGTTAGGCAGGTGTTTTGCCACTATATCCCCAGGCCCAGGACAATTATTTATTTTATAAGTGAGAGTCTCCTATCTTTACCTAGGCATTCCTAGGTAAAGGAATGTTTTGCCCAGCACACAGCAAGTGCTAAATAACCATTTATTGAATCTAATTTTGAGCCTGCAGGAATCCAACTAGAAACTACTCAACCACTGTCTGCTTCTTTTCTCTGAGCACAAGGAGAGCAGTCAGGCTGGGACAGGCCAATGTATGTCCCCACACTAAGCTTCTAGAACAAGCCTAAAGGACCAAACAATCACAGTCCCTCTGCTTTTCTTCAAAATACACACATTTTTACAGAATACACAGGATACTAGATAAGCATGCAGTTCCCAGTGAGGTCATCTGTTCCTGATAAAGCTTATTAAAATAGGAAACTATTTTTAAGCTAAATCATCAATCAAAATTATTCTCCACTCTGGTATGGCTGCTTTCCTCAGATAATAAAATCCCATGAATTTGCTCCAAAGAAAAGTGACGTACATAACAGTGACAGCCTGGGTAACAATCAGTCCTCCCCTGGCATGTTCAGAAGCTGGAATTGTGGGAAAGCCAAGATTCCCAGGGAGTGTCAGGTCCTGTTATCTTGATTCTATGCTTGAAGCAGATAAAGGCAGGACTGTATGGCTAGAACTTTCAGGGACAGGCCCCAAACCCCCAGTGACAGGTACAAAGGGAAGGTAGCAAGAAAAAGCAAACAGTATCCAGCGCCCAAGGAAACACACAGAAAATTGGTCCTGCTTGAAAAGATCTCAGAAGAATAATTTCGTAGATGAATCATAAAAGACTAAGTCTGTAGATGACTCCATCGTGTCTAGTAACCGGGGGCAAGGCTGTGTCCATAGCACGGAGATGGATTCTGCACATCGGCGTGGTTGCGTTCATATGGTCACTTGGTCTTCTTCACTAAGTGGATCCATCCTTTGAGTCACACTTCTCATCAGTGGTGGTTGCCCAGTGTGTCCCAAAAGGGCCCCCAGGGTGATGAGAGTGCAGCAGAAGATGAGGAAAGGATAGTACTATACAAACAAAAGAAGAGTAGCCTGGGAGTCAGGGACCCTTACTCTGATTTGAACCTCAACACTGACTTTTTAAAAAAAATTCTGGACTTGTCATTTGATTTCTCTGGGTTTCCATTTACCCATCTGTAAAACCAAAGCCAGTTAGCAATATGGTGCTATCATCTGAAAAGTGTGTACAAGCTGAGGGTACCTCTTCCTCCCCAATAGAAAACAAGCCCAGAGATTTTCTCTAATAATATTGAAAAGATGCTTAGCATAGGACCCAGCAAATCACCCCTGGGTATTTGCCCAAGATTAAAAACAAAACAAACAAACAAACAAAAACCTGAACACAAAGTGTTTATAGTAGCTTTATTTGAATTGCCCCCAAACTAGGATCAACCCAATGTCCTCAGTGGGTGAATGTATAAACAAATGCTGACACATTTATACAGCAGATTCCAACTCAGGAGTGAACTGGGATACATACAATGCCATGGAAGAATCTCAAACACAAAGCAGAAGAAGCCAGAAGCAAAGGTTTATCCTGTGATCCCACGTGGAAGACATTCTGGATAACACAAAACTATAGCAGTGGAGGACAGATCTGTGGTGGTCAGGGGATGGGGGTGGGAACATTTGACCCTAAACAGGCAGCACCAGGGGCTGGAGCATTTGCTTAGCATGCTTGAGGCCCTGGGTTCCACCCCCAGCACCAAAAATAAAGGGGCAACAGGAGAGAAATTTGAGGGGTGATAGATCTGTTCTCAACCTTGATTGCAGTGCTGGAACATGACTCTATAAACTTGCCAAAACCCTTGGGACCAAACAAAAAGAGAAGTGAGTTTTACTATATATGAATTTAAAAGAGAAATGTTAAAAATTATTTTAAAAATCAAGCACGTGTCCTTCAATACTGGAAAAAAAAAAAAGGATGATTGTCCACTGGATGGAGAAAGACAGGGAAAGAGAAGTGTCCCTAAAGTCAACTCAGGTTCCCTGGGACCTACCATCCTACTGACATGCCTTGCTGATCCAGTGGGCTCTGCTGCCCACATATGGACCATGTTCCTTCCCTTGAGGCTCCCAGCCCATTAGACACCCAATTAGACTAATGGTTCGAAACCAAGAGTGGGAAATAAGCCAGAGCTATTAATGCCCAACTCCCCACACCTTATTTACCTCCTGGTCAGTGTCAATGAAACAGAGGCCACTCTCCTACTGCTGGGCTTGCCTAAAGACCTGGAGACTTAGGAAAGCCAAGCCAAGAGGTACTTTTGGTACCAAGGCCTGGATTCCCTGTCTCCTTTACCTGGATGAAAACCTGCCTCTTCTTGGACTGATACCAAGAATGCCTGCCCCTCCCACCATGCACGGGGGTCTTCTCCTCTACCAGCATTGCCAGAGAAATACAGGATGCCAAATAAATTTGAATTTCTAATAAATCACATAATGGTTTGGTTTAAGTATGTCCATGCAACGTTTGCATGTATTTTTATTTGCTAAATCCTGCCTGTAGCGGTGTGGACTCACCTACCCTCTCCCACAACCAAAGGTCATTTGTCACACCTCAATCAACCTAGATCCACACACCCATATTGTTTGCTTCCTGGTTCATACCCTGGAGATTAGAGAACTAGGTCTGTTAGGCAAACCTCTCTTGAAAGCTGACCCCAAAGCAAGCTGAGGTGCTTAGGAAGAGGCAGAAAAGGCCAAATAACCTACCTAACTACTGACCCCACTGGAAACTGAGCCCCAAGACCAAATGTGGATACGAAAGGTAAACTAACCCTGTAAATCTACTCTTGAGCACATTGTGTGAGGGAAGCCCCCAAGTCCATTCCATGTTCCAGTGCATCAGGCCCTCTCAAAGGATATTAGGGATCACCCAAGACAGTTCCCTTGATGGACTCTGCAATCAGCCCAGCCTCCTGGGTCTTCCCCAGTCACTCCTGGGTGATGCACTGTAGTTTCTACATGTGCCAAGTGCCCTGTGATTGCAGCAGGTGTCTGGGGGTGGGTGCAGATGCTCAGCAGCTGTTCTCCATCTGCAAGGTTGATGGGACAAGGTTAAATGGAAGTGCCAAGGATTTAGGTTAGACTGGATATAGTGAGAGGAATTGCAAAAAACAAAAAATGATCAAAGACGGGAATGATCGCTGCCTAAGACTGGGTCATCTCCTGTTTCTGGGTTTCCAAAGGACTGCTGAGGGTTTGCCAGAGGAGGGGCCAGATGGTGCCTCAAGTTCTCATCTAGTCTTGCGCATTCACACAGTTAACGAACATTCACCGAGCACCTCGGTGTTCCTGGCACTGTGTTCATGCTATGGTTGTGAAGACATACACAAAACAGTCCTGGCCCTCAAGGAGGTCACATGCTAGGGAACAACACCACCTCAACAGGCTAGGTGATAAAAGAGCAGATTCCAAAGAGTAGATTAACCAAGGAATGGCAGGAGGTTCTAACTGGCTGGCAGACGTATCTAACCTGTGTTGCTATGGCGCAAATCTGGAATGTCCTCCAAAGGCCCAAGTGTTAAAGGCTTGGTCCCCAGCCCATGGTGCTACTGGGAGGTGGTGGAACCTTTAAGAGGTGGGGCCCAGTGGGAGGGCTTCGGTGCCTGGGGGTATGACCTTGAAGAGATAGTGGGACCCCAGCCCCTTCCTATTCCTATTTCTGTCCACAAGGGGAGCACTTTCACTCTGCCACATGCTCCTGCCATGATGTGCTGCCCCACCCCCACCAGGGACCTAAAAGCAATAGGTTCCCACTGATCATGGACTAGAATCTCTGAAACTGTGAGCCCAAAGCAAACCTTTTCTCTTCTTAAGTTGATTATCACAGGTATTTGTTGCAGTAAAGGAAAACTGACTAACATGTGAGTCTTAAAGGAGAAGCCGATCACAAGTTCAAAGCCAGCCTCAGCAAAGGCAAGGCGCTAAGCAACTCAGTGAGACCCTGTCTCCAAATAAATTACAAAATAGGATTGGGGATGTGGCTCAGTGGTTGAATGCCCCTGAGTTCAATCCCCAGTACCCCACCCCACCCCCAAACAAAAGGAGAAGCAGAAATTAGCAGGGAGCAGAATGCAGAGGGATGGCACTCCAGGCAGAGAACCCAGCAAAGACAAAGACAAAGGCCAGAAACAGCTGGAAGTCTGCAGGAAACTGTGGTTAAAGCATCACTCAGAAGTGGAGAGCAATGAGAGAGGAATGGAGGTCCCAGTGGGTCTGGCATGATAGATGAGGGAGATCATTCTATCTAAGAAGCCCTGAGGATCCTAGCAGCTCAGAGAACCAGGATCCACACTGCCTTCAGAGAGGTCATTCCGGCAGCCAAGGAGAGGGTGGCTGCTCAGGAGGACATCCAGGGTTGGGTTGCTGAGGCCCTGGCCAGGCCATGTCAGCATGGACAGGAAGGGAAGGATTTGAAAAACATTTAGGAGGCTATGCCATCAGACATGGGAGATGAGGTAGAGGCAGAAGAGGATCAACTCCAGGTTTCTGGATTCAATGACTCTTCAGGTTTCCAACATGGCTACTGGCTAGGATCCAGACTATGGTGTCAGATGGGGCAGCACAGTGGTTTCATTCTTGAAAACTCCTGGTATACACCCAAATTCTGCCTTGACCAGTCAAACCTCCTAAGTGGGGGTGCTTAAAAACCGCAACTTAAGTCACAGCAAAGGCTGCCTTGGAACCTGGCACACAGTTCCCCCTACTGTTCCAGCCATAGGTGCAGAGGTGCAGCTGGACTGGGAACTGCAAAAAGAGGTTAACAGGGTTCAGAGCTGACTTTTAGTAGTCACCTAAGAGCATCAATGAGGTCACAGAAAGTACAAGAATAAGACCTCGATCTTTGTAGAATCAATATGGAGCATCTCCCCGCATTATGGAGCTTAGCATCCCTGTCGGTTCAATGATGGGTACTCAAAGGCCACAGTCGATTGGGTCTGGATTTAAGATCCTGCGGAGGATGAAAATGAGTAAAGACAGCTCAGTGCTGCCGCCTACTGTTCTTCTCCTGCCATTACACACCCAGCAGTAAGGAACAAGCCCATTCCCCAGAAGCAGCACCTCTTATTCTGACCTAGGGTGGTCATCCTGCCCCAGGGTGCTGCTATCTCATGGGCCTTCTGAGGCTCCAGAAGGCTTCCCTATGACCTAATGTCTGAATTGAAGTCAGTGAGAAGGTGATAGGGAGTCAGGTCAGAGCAGTTACAAAGGAGATAGCTAGAAGGCAGTAGATGTTCCAGAGTTCCGAGGGCCCCATCACTATGAGTGGCGTTTTGGGATTTGGTGATTTGGTTTCAGGAGTTTGTAGGTGATCTACTATTGGAAATCTGATTAGGTCAAGGGTAAATAATCACCCTTGTTAGGAATTCTTCTGCAAAAAATGATTTCGGTCTTGCGGGGACAGGAGGAAGAAAAAGGAGTAATTCAGAGACAACCAAACTGCAGGCCACAGGCCAAATCCAGCCACTGTCTTCTTGTACAACTCACACTAAGAATGATGTGTTAGCCAGCTACCTATTACTGTAATGAAATAACTGAGATAATCAACTGAAAAAGAGAAAAATGTTTATGTTGGGTCACACTTTTAAAGGTTTCAGTCTACAACCAGTTGGTCCCATTGGTTTTGGACCTGTGGTTAGGCAGCATATCACAGCACAGAAAGTGTCATGGGGCAAAGCTTCTCACCCCAAGGTGGCCAGGAAGTGAAAGATAAAAGGAGGAAAGAAGTGGGGATTTCAATATCCCCTTAGGGGTATGCCCCAGTGGCCTAATTTCTTTCTATTAGGCCCCAATTTCTAAAGGTTCCACCACCTCCCAATAATGCCATGGACAGGGGAGAAAGTTCTTAACACGTGGACCTTTGGGGACATTTGAGATTTAAACTATAGTAAATGTTTTTATTTATTTTTTTTAACATTTTTAAGTGAAGGAAGAATAACAGTAATGACAGTATTTCAGAAAAGTCTGAAATACTGGCTATCTGGCCTTTCACAGAAGGTTGCTGAGTCTTCAGCCAGAGGACATCTGAGGTCCTTCTCCCTCTGAGCAGTTAGTTAACTGAAGGGTAGGGTGTCCTGCCACACTGACAAAAGCTTCCCCTGCCCAGTGAGCCTCTCCCGTCTAGGCCAGGACTCCCTGATGCCCCCAGAGTGTCTGCAGGCCTCATCATTGAATGGAAGAAGGCAGAGTAATCGATGGAAAGGTCTAGAAGGGGAGCAGCTTGGGTGAAATCCGCTGATCTGCAAGGCACTCTCCCGGCCTGTGCCCAGCACAGTTGTTCAGGTAGAGGTCACGAGGGACGATGCTTCCCTTCAGAGTTCTGTCAGGAATTATGGGGTTGTCAGAGACCTCAGGAAAATACTTCAGCAGTTCTGGTAGGCCCTGATTTGCCAGAAACTTCCCTTATGCCCAGGACAATTCACAGGACTTCTCAAAATGACCTCCTTTTGTGCTGCAAATTCCTTCGCGACATGCAAAACCTGCTGACGGTTCAGTTTTCTTGTTAACAACCTTTTTTTTTTTCTAAAAAGAAAGAAAAAAAATCCTCAGTTCTTGCTCTTTCTGAGTGGAGAGGAAGTCATTCGAAACATAAATAAATGAAGCAAGGTTTTCATCCTCCAGTGATTTCTTGCTCCATCTCCTGTCTACAATAGCAGGTGTCATGTGATTAAAGAACAAATCCTAATGGCAACAGTCACCGATGTGAGTGCATTCACTGGGCCAGGAGCCACATTTGGCCTTTTCTGATACTATCTTAATTGTGCAGGTGACTCTCCTGCCTTGCCCAGGTGGGTGTGGGCTTGGGGCACTGAGGATCATGGGCTCCTACACAAGCGTCCGTATATTGGGCTAAGGCTTCTTGCCTGGGATAAGGGCATCAGGACAAGGGCCTCTGAGCCAGCAGAGCCAGTGGGCAGAACATGGGCCTGAGGATGTGCATAGGGAAGTCATGGTCCTGGGTCTGCCATCAGCAGTATGTGATGTTTCTCTGAGGATGACATGCACTGATTAAATAAGATAACCAGGCAAAAAGCCACCTACAGAAGGCCCCCAGTCAGTGTTAATTTCCCTTACATTTTCTTGACTCTTAAAATGGAGATAATATTATCAACCCCTCTTTCACAGAATAGTTTTTTAAAAATATTTTAATACCTTTATTTCTCTTATTTATTTTTATGTGGTGCTGAGGATTGAACCCAGGGTCTTGCACGTGCTAGGCAAGCACTCTACCACTGAGCCACAGCCCCACCCTCACAGAATAGTTTTAAGGCGTGAATGTGACAAAAGGATTTGTGAGAGTTGTATAGCAGTAAATCAATTGCCATGCATTCCTTGGGTATATATTTATTAACACTTACTAGGTGGCCACACATGGGCTCAGTTCTGGGACCGAGGTGACCAAGATGGAAGAGTGCTTACCCTGGGGTAGATTGGAGTGCCTCTTGTAAATAAAGACTTTTAATAACTTGAGCACCTGGTCTTTTTGCTTTCGACTTGGAGAGAAACCATTGACAAGTGGGCTTCCTATTCCACTGTTCATAGCCTGGGGACCTGAGAATGGCTATGGGAACCTTCTTCTGCCATAATGTTCTTCTGCCTCACCTGGATCCCTGAGGAATGAAGCCAGCTTCCTACAGACTGAGACCTCTGGAACTGTGAGCCCTTAAATAAACTTTTCCTCCTCTACAATTGTTTTAGTCAGATTTTTAGTGACAGTGGTGAAAAAGCTGACTAAAACAACTACCATGATACAAGACCTAAGTAACCTGGGTAGGTCTGGGGACGGCAGTGAACCCACAGCAGTTGTGAAATACCCTATATGAGTAAAGCTCACATTCATTAAGCATTTTCTCTCTTCCACACACTCTGTATTATGTCTTAAAAGGGTTGTTTGTTTGTTTGTTTGTTTAAATACAACAACCATACCACTCGTACCAGTTAGAAATTTTGTTGCAGAGAGAGGAACTCTTCTGTCCTCTCTGTAATTACAGAGTTACAACTGGCACTTTTAGACACTAATGATAACTGCTACTTCTATAGCACTGACTCTGAATGAGGCATGTTCTAAGCACTTTGTATTTTAGCTAAGATGGGTACTGCTATGGTTAGGACAAGTATCCCCCAAAGGTTAAATGTCAAAGATTAGGTCCCCAGTTCATGTGCCATTGGGTGGTAGGGAAATTTTAAGATGGAACCTCATGGAAGAGGTCTTTAGGTTACTGAGCTGTGCCCTTGGACGGGGATTATGGGACTCTGGTCTCTTTCTCTTCTATTTTGCTCTCTGGCCATGTAGTGAGTGGTTTTGCTCTACCCTGTGTTCCATGATGTGCTGCCTCACCACAGTCCCAAAGAAATCGGGCCAACTGACCACAGACTAAAAACTCTAAAATGTACTATACTGTCATGTATAACTAAATAATAATAATAATAAATAATAATAAAACTAAATGGGTTGATTATCTCAGGTATTTGTTACAGCAATGGAAAGCTGGTCCACACAGATACTATTGTCATCTCACATTGTGAGAAACAAAGAAACTGAGTCACTTGGCCAGAGTTACCAGGGCAGTAAGTGACCCAACTGGGATGCAGGCACAGGCAGATGGGCTCCAGAGCTCTTGCTATCTGTCCAGCATGCTGCCTCCCCGAGCTGCCCTGGGGCTGATGGGAGTTGGGGGTGAACATAGTGAAGCAGGCCCCCCGTGTCCAGCCAACTGTGCACTAGCCAGTGCTGCAAAGAAGATGGGCTTGGTCTCCCTGGGCCCCAGAGGTGACTTTTATGTCTCTAGAATGCACAGATGGGTGAGATAAGTATTAATATGATTGAAATGTTGCCTAGCAAAATGATGTGTACAGCCCCCAATCCTCAACCATAATGGGACTCCCCCTCCCTCACCCAAAGGCTTGGAAAATCCTGAATGGGCCTCATGACTAACAACAACCAAATCAGCTAAAAGGACACTCCAGAAAACTTACGGCCACCAGTCCTCCTCAAAACTGCCCAAGTCATCGAAAATAAGGCAAATCTGGGACAACCTAGCAGCTAAGAGGAGTCTAAGGGGATGAGACAACTAAATGCTGCATCCTAAATGGGACCCAAGAAAGTAAAAGGACATCAGGGGGGAAAAATGGGGAAATCTGAATGAACTTTGTTACTAAAACTGTATCAACATTAGTTCATTATTTGTAATAAACATAGAGAAGGAAACGGGTGTGGGGTATGTGGAAACTCTATACTCTCTTGGCAATTTTTCTATAAATTGAAAACTTTTCCTAAAAATAATTTTTTTGTGTGTGAAAACATATACTCTGTGCATCTCCTTTCTTTTCTCTCCAGCATCCCCAGGACTCCTAAGCTATGCCTCCATTCCCTAAAGTCCTTGTCTGCTTTTCCAGCGTGGCCTAGTTTGTAATCAGCACAGTGCTTTCTAATTTCCAGCCGGTGCATTTATAGCAGCACCAGTTCAAAGAATGGCTCCCCACCTGCTAAGATGAGGCTGTCCTGTCCAGCATGGCCACCCCCAGCCACAGAAGTCTCAGTAGGACAAAGCCAGACTGGCTGGGGGATTCCCAGTGCCCAGAGACATGTGACCAGAGAGCCTCGCTCCATGAAAGAGACCAGAAAACACTACTAACTTGTTCACCCAGTCCCAAAACACCAGAGTGAGCAGATCTCTGTTGAAGTTTTAAGAATGCGAGTTTAGGACAAATTTATAGTGGCTTATAAATGTCTAAGGCCTGTTAACCCAAGATATGGTGCAGGCTAGAAATCACAGGGAGGTAGGTCAGGAAGGGTTTCTATAAATCTCATGTCAGGAAACTATACATTTGTCACTAAGGAAATCCAAAGTGGCTGGGAATCTTCCTGGCCCTTTGGTTTTCTTTAATTGACACATAATCCTTATACATATTTATGGGGTACAGGGTGATCCTTGGACTTTTGAAGTTGAAATCTTGGAGGCAGCTATGCCCTGCCCCTGCCCAACCCCTTCAACTGGCAGACCTTGCTACCTGCTCAGGGATGTCCATAAATAAACCATGGGTTTGTCAGGTCCAATAAGTGCAGCCAGAGGCAGCAGCAACATCGGAGCTGTGGGCATATAGGTAGATCCAGGTCAGAAAAGTGGATGGACAGGTGCACAGAGCTCTGCGTCTGCCACTCTCGGCAAACAAGTCCATCGCTGCTGCACCTCCTGCTCCCTGTGCCGGACACACAGGCACACACCGCATCACACACGAGCACGTTCTGTGGATTGACAAACACAGGAAGGGAGCTAGAGGCTTTCTGGTTTTCCTCTTTGCCTATCACTCACACGATCTCAGATAGGCCATTGAGTCTCCCTGAGCTCGGGTTTCCTGCTTCCAAAGAGCTTGGAAATGGGGGTGGGGAGAAATCTCCAAGGAGCTTTGTAAATTGCAATCAGTTTATCAGTGTACGTTGCTTTTGTTCTTAATTAAATGGTCAGTTCCGCTTTAGAATATATAAAATGTAACTTCTTAGTCCAAGGAAGTAAGAATGAGGCAAGGGGGTGGGGAAGTGGCATAGACCTGAGAGAGAGAAAATGAGGGGCAGAAGCCTGGAAACCACACTCTGGGGTGAGCTTCCTGGATGTACTGCACATCTGCAAGCCAGAGATTGAATGTGCACCCTCTCTAGGATGTCAGTGTGGGAAGAAGTTACCTTTATTCAGCTCACTAACCAAGTTCACTTTTGAAAAAGGAACTGAACCCCCCAAAGCACCTGGGCTGCAAATCTTATCAAAGATGCACATTTCTAAACCAATTCTACCTTTGGTTTGTTCTCTCATCTCTTCAGTGGACTCCAGGCTGGGGCATCCATGTCACAACAATGTCAGTGACATGGCATGTGCCTCTGGGTAGAAGGGCTGGGGTTTGGAGGAGTCTGAGTTGTGAAACATTTGAGTTGTGAGTCATCCCCTTCCGGCTACAGTTTCACCCACTCTGTTAGTGGGGACAGGAGAGATGATTAACTCCAGGAAACCAGCTCATCTGCATAGATGTACATAAATTATGCCTTCCATCGAAATTATCTGACCATGAGTAAAGGCAAAAGGAAATGTGTCTTTCTGTTCTTCTTCTCCATCTGTTTTTCTTCTTCCCCTCCCACTACTTAAACACACCAAGATGATTTTAAGCTTCCACATGCGAAAAGTACATGTTGGTGCATAGATCCCAAGAGCTGTGCAGAATATTTACATATTGGGGTCACCCAAAGTCTTGCTTTCTTCCATTCTTCCCACCTTCTCTCCAAATTTATATCCACCCTTTTCTTTGCAAAATGGAAGGCTTTAGAATTCACTGCTCAACATCTACCAACCCAAAGGACTCTTGAGCAAAAAGAAGACACAAAGATGAGCCAGACTGGAAGGTCCATGAAGGGCAGAGATGCTGTCTGTCCACAACTGTGTCTCCAGGCTCTGTGATTGGACAGGTGAGATTCCACTTATAGACCATTTTACAAAAGACAAAACTGAGGCCCAGAGGACGGCTGTGATGTGGCCAGCTTCATAAAGTCCAGGCTTCCTGTCTCCAAACCCAGAGATCTCTCCACAGGACCACCTGATCTGAATCGATGGCAAATTGTCTGAAATGGCCAGACTCACCTTTGTGCCCTACAAAGCCTTTTCCAGCAGTGTTCACCCACAGAAAAGAGCACCAGATGCGCTGGACTGGAGCAAGCACAGAGAACTGCCAAGGCGTACATGGGCTGCAGCGTGTGCGGAGCAGGTCACCTGTCCCATCTGAACAGCTCCTGAAGGCAGGCAGCTCTGATGGCTTGCAGGGGCTGGCATTCGTCCCAGGAATAGGGGCCAAGGGCAAATCACTTCTTAATTACTGCTTACGGTGCAAGTTTTTGCATTGGCCTGGGCAGTGGCCAATCCCCACAACACATTGAGTCTCTTATCAGCCTACAGTGAATTGATCCTGGGAATTGATCCTTGCCTGATCCAGGGATTCTATTGTAACTGGCAAGTGGCAACAACCACTTCTAGCCACAGGCACTTCTCGGCAGCTGGAGGATGTGGGAAGGCCCAATTCCCAAGCCTCATCTTACCCATGCCACTTGCCCCACCCTTTGGGTGGCCTGAGGCCAGGCCCTCCTGACAAGGGGCCCCATGACCCAGTCAGCCTGTCTGTATCACATGATCTGAGGGGCTGGAGAAAGTCCAGCTCCACTACCTGAGGACTGCCACCTGCCACATCCCTTAGCAGTCACACTGCGGTTTCACAATCCACCTCTTATTGGGTTTTCAAAAAGAGCCCTGTGAGACAGGCAGGAAAGCCAAATCATGTGACTTTCCACCTTATAAAAACCCAGAGTTAGATGGCAGAACAGAAACACAACCTCAGAACCAGGAGAGAAAACAGAAGAGTAATTAATACACCTAGGATTGACAACAAAATGACCTCAAAATCTCAGTTGTTTGACATAATAAATTCACTTCTTGCTCTTATCATAGACTCATATGAGCTGAGTGTCTTTCCTGGTTGCTCTCTTCCAATTGGGCACTCAAGGATGACACCATCACCTGTGATATTTCCCTGCCAAGGTCAACCAGATGAGAACGGTGCAGGTGGGTTTATGGCCACGCCTAATACAATATCACTTCTATGCACATTTCATTGGCCAGAACTCGTCAGATGATTACTAAATGCAAGATAAGCTGGGGAATATAGTTTTCCTGTGGGATAGGGGATGGGGGTATAGAGGGAAGGACAAGTGAGCAAGGACGGGTGACCATCCATCTCTGCTGCAAAGGGGACAATGACACTGACTTTAACTGATGGAGCTGCATGTGTCAAGCATTGTGCTAGGAGCTATCTAAGCATCTCATTCAATCCCCATGATGGCTCACTGAGCATGATTCATCTTCCTTTTACAAGGAGATTCACAGAATCCAGGGCTCAGACTTCAAGTCCCTGTTCTACTATATGAATGTATCTTCCTTTGTGCAAAATTAAAACATTACAGAGAAGACTTTAATCCATTATCACCATCCTGCCTCCCATCCCAGATCCCCACCCCCCCACACCTTCTAGATCATTTTGCACATGTGTTTGTATGTGCATAAACATTTATGTATGTAATCATAATGACTGCCCAACTGATTTATCACTTTCTTTAAAAACTAGAATATGGCATACATTATTCTGCAAACATCTAACATCCCTCCTTATAAAGCATCCAGTGTTTTGTTTTGTTTTGTTCTTTTCTATCAGATCACACAACTTCCACCACAGAGTAATTCCTTTGGAATGAGGCCTGTCTCCAGGTCTTGGCTAAAATGCAAAAGAAAGAAATGTGAGGCACGCACATTCACGGCTCAACACACCTTAGCTCAACATCATCTGTCATTGCAGAGCCAGACTCAAGGTGACCAGGCACGAGGCCGAGGTCACAGCCTCTCTTCTCCAGCGGCCAGCCCTTGGCCCACTGCCTGGTCTGGGGACACTTATCCGTGTCCTGAGACTGTCCTGTGTGGACTGTCTCTCATCAAACCACTCAGGATATTGGGAGTTGGGGAGATGAACGGACCCTGTGAATGCAAAGAAAAAAAATATGTTTTGAAACTGGGACTAGACTGCACCAACCTGGAGACAGCCCCAAGTCCAGACAGCTCTACATACCATCCCCTAAGATCCCCTCATAGGATCCTCATGTATCGAGTCCTCTTTTGCAGCAATCCTGGTATTATTATCCCCATTTTGCAGCTGGACATGCCAAGCACAGAGGCGGGAATAGATTGCCAAGGCTGGGCTGCAAAGTCCATTCCCCTTGCTTTTGAAGGACCTTTCCCAACCAGCTGGGAGTCCTAGGGCAAACCCAGTCTCCAGGTCCAGGGCCGGCACCCCCTGGTCTGAAGCCATCACCCCCAATGGAGTTTTCCTTAAAGCCCTTCTACCTAGGGCTTTATCATTGGAACTTCTACCTTTAAATGCCAGACAGGGCACCAGGGACTTGAACCAAACCTAAAAATGATTTAAAAATCACAAAACTGAGTGAACAATGCATCAAACTTTGACTTTATTGACCTCTGAACCACATTTGGAGGAATCTGCTTTATGTCTTCTACCATCCTTGAAGACCTCACGGAAACCCAATATTTCTGAGTGAAAATGTCCTGATATCTTTCCTGGCTCCTCTCTAAACTGAGAGCCCCTAATGTCTGTACAAGAAATAGACCAATTAGTCAGCCTCAGCCCTTGTCAGCTCTTCTTTGGTCTGGGGCTGTTAGTTAAGTAATTTGTTGTCATCATTCATCAGGAGTTTCTGTTCTATCTTCCCAAACAGAGAAGGCAAAGGCAGGGTCCTGAACATGACCATGAGCCCTGCAGCACCCTTCACCTTGCATATGGGAGGTATTCAACAAACACAAGAGGGGGGTTGTGTCATTTCAGGATTTTAATATTTTAATACTTATTCTACCTACAATGTCTTTTCTTAGTGACCTCTTCAGCTCCTCTCATCACCACATGCCAATCATAATTTTTTTCTCTTATATCCTTTTTAACTCTTTTTCACCAACCAGGTAGAAATGTGAGAAAATGTATTCCACAATCACCATCTTTACCATCATCAGTGAGGGACTGCTCTTGGCCAGGAGCTGGGCTACTCCAGTCAGCATGACAACAAGATGACCACGCTCCTTCAACTGTCACCTGCTAGCGACCCTCTAGACATTGTCCTACTGTACCCCCCAGAAGCCCCACAACTGTTCACACTGGAGAGTTTCTCACCACCCTGAGAGTATATATCACTTACTCCTTGCTACAGTCCTATAAGCTAAGTACAGACTTCCCACTTTGCAGATGAAGATACTGAGGCTTAGAGAGATTAAGGAACTCACTTAAGGCCTCACAGGAGCTAGTTAAAGGGCACTGGAATCATGTGGGCTACTGGCTAAATGGTCTTAGAAAATGCTGAATAATTGTCAAAACTGGGCAATGGCTAAGTGGGGGTCAGTCGAAACTCTTCTGTGTATATTTGATGTTTTTCATTAAAAAAAAAACTAAAATAAAAAAATTTCCTCTCTAAGGCAAAAAAGAAAGAAAAAAAGAAGAATGTTACCAAAGCAGATTCCAGGTCTCCTTGCTAGGAATATTGTAGGTGTTCAATAAATAATTATTGAGAGAAAAACAAATGACTAAACAATATTCCTGAGGTCCTCAGGTAGTAAGTAGCTGGGCTGTGAGCCAACCCCAGATATGTCTCTCTCTGAAGTCCCTTTGCACATTACCATGCCTAGCTGCCTTTCCTCTTTCTTGTGGAGAGGGACTGGTTCACCACCATGGAGGAAGTACTTTGAGGAGAAGGAGGACTGGATGATACTTCAGTGATCTCTGAAAGAGAATACCCCTCACAGCAATCCTACCTGGGTCCTCACACTCCAAATTCACTCTAGCCACAGCTGGCCAGCACACCTGAACTTTGACAGTCAGAGGCCTCCCTTTTTTATTTCAATGCTTAGAGATCAATACTGAAGCTGCAGAGTTCACTGAAAGATCGATGAAATCGCGATCAATATTAATAGTGCTGCACGGTCATCGGCTTGCTCAGCTGCTTCTCGCTCCGTCTGTCTCTCTTCCTTTCTCTCTCTCTCTCTCTCTCTCTCTCTCTGTCTCTCTCTCTCTCTCTCAAAAGCTTCACCAGATCCCCAAGAAAAGCAGAAAAGAGGCCAGCAATGTAGCAGTGACATGGTGCAGGGTGTGTGGAATGTCCTATCCTGCCACCAATCAGACCTAAGCCTCCTAGATCTAGACCCAGTGGTCTCATGAGACCAAATCCACACCAAAGGCCTGCACTGTCTTGCTGGACAGAGAAGGTGCTCCGGAACGTGGACTGTCTCCACCCATCTGTCTTTACAGATTGCTCCTGGGCATCCAAGTACTGGAAGCCCCAGCTAGCTGTGAATGTGTTGATGCTGTTATTCCATTCCCCACCACAGCTACCAGCCCTGAGCCCCAATGAACTGGTCATAATAACCCCTCTCAAGGTGCTTTCTGTTTATTATCCTTCAGAACTTTTTTGGGGGGAGGGGTATTACTGGGGATTGAACTCAGGAGCACTCTACCACTGAACCACATCCCTAGCCCTATTTTGTATTTTTTATTTAGAGTCAGGGTCTCACTGAGTTGCTTAGTGCCTCACTTTTTGCTGAGGCTGATTTTGAACTTGTGATCCCCCTGCCTCAGCCTGCTGAGCGGCTGGGATGCCACCATGCCGGCTCCTCTTCAGAAACTTTATCCACCATGTGTCATCATCCCCATTTCATAGCTGAAGAAAGTAAAGCTTTAGGATGAAAAGTAGTGTAACTAGCTCACAAGGCTAGTAGGTGATTGGGCCTCATTATGATTTGGATCTTGAAATTCCTCAATCCATCCAAGGGTTGGCTACCGGACTATGATGCTGTTGGGAGGTGGTGGAACCTTAAAGAAGCAGGGCCCAATGGGAGGAAGGTTATTGGTTAGGGGTGTGCTCGTGAAGGAGATATTGAGACTCTGCCCTTTCCCTCTCTCTTTGCTTCTGGGCTGCCATGAGCAAGCAGGTTCCTCTAGCACGTGTTCCCACCATGAAGCACCGCGCCTCCACAGGCCCAAAGGCAACTGGGCTGAGCAACCATGGACTGAAACCTCTGAAACCAAAATAAAGTTTTCTTCCTTATAAGTTGATTTTCTCAGGTATCTTGTCAAAGTGACAGAAAGCTGACTAACATGAGTCTGGACATCTACCTGGGACGGGGAATCCAGGAACAGGGAAAGAGAGCCAAGTGGGGGTCTGAGCCTTAGAGGGGAACCAGTAGGGCACGGGATGCCCAAGCAACCAAGCAACCAGATTCTGCTCTAGGGCTATAGGTACACAGAGGGCAAGAGCTGCTCCAAGCCACTGGCTATGAAGCTGACACTGGGTTGGTAAGAGGGACCAGTGTGCCCTCAGATCCTGCCCATCTGGTTGCTTGTGGTGAAACCCTGGGGATAGAAGCTTCGTGTAAAAACTAGGCGGCCACTGTGACATCCCGGCATTGCTGCTTGCCTCTCCTCATGGAGAGACTCTGTCAAGCATCGGGCACTCTCTCCGTGGCTAATGGAAGAATCCTCACCTGTTGTAGAATAGAAGTGCAACAAAGCTGGCGTGGGGGTGGGGGATAAAGAGGGGAAGAGAATGAGAGAATTGAAATCACAGGTTATTACGATTCGCTCTAGGGACTCTGTGCCCCTATCTAGACCCCTCACTAAATGTGGCCACCATTTATTGAGCTGCTACTTTTTGCCAGACATGGTCTTGTTTCATCCCTCAAGCAGCTTCCAAGGGGGAATGTCCTTGGCCTTATCACAAGATTGAGTAACAGTGGCTCACCACTGTTGGATGACCTATCTAAGCTGACACAGTTCATTGGCGTGGCCTGGCTATAATTTCCCCACCTACCTGGAGCCCTTGCCACCAAAGAACATGGCTTTGCCCAATCCCTGGAGATCTTCTGTGAAGAAAGCTGTTCTCATGCTCTCCTACACCTGGGCCTGATTATTGGAAATGTTCCCCCAGCATTTATCCTGAACCTCAGAGCCTGTGGTAGGAACAAATGGTACTTTCTTCCTGTCCTTTTGTCCACAGGTGGTCTCTACTTTAAGTAAATGCAACATATGAAAATTCAGACTTGCAAATTTTTTAAATGCAAAAGAAGGGAGAGAGGGAAAGTACTCACTTAACCAAAGGCATCTGTGTTTTTACAACTATGGGATTTCCCTGGGTGCATTCAAGAATGAGACTCAATTTCCAAAAATTCATTTGACATTCAACTTTTCAGGAACACAGCTATTGTCAATTTATAAGAGAACAAAACAGTTCTCTTTCCTGGCTTTCCTCCTGATACTGACATGCCAAAGAGAGTCAGGGTTTGCTGAAAAATGATTGACTCTACAAAAATATTCTGGCAACTTTGCTTACAATGTCTTTTTAGTGCACTATTCAAATAAACTTCTAGAATTTCTGCATTGCAAAGGCAAACTAGTGAGGGAAAAATAGCAAACTCAAAAAATGTTTTAACAAGATCAATGAAATTTATTTTAGACTTCTTTCTCCAAGGGTATGAACACTTAATGTTTCTCTTCCTCCTGGTAATTTTTCAACTTGAAATTTTGTTATTGATTTTGCTCTAGGCTTTATTGATGTACCACTCCTTTTAAAAATCAAATTTATTTTAATTTTTATATTTTAAAAATGCAACTTAAAACTGCTTCTTCTCTTCTCTAAATTCCATTCCTTCATACCCAGCCTCACCACCAAGTAAGAGATTGTCTACAGAGGATGGGCATTAAAACACCAGATCACTATCGCTTGGGTTAATATCTTATTAACTAATGAAGGACTACTCTGATCAACGTAGGCTCAATATACATGACTCCATAAAAGACAGAAATGCTTTCTCCTTATCAAGCTAACAAAATATTTATTCACTAATTCACCATGGATTAAACACTTGGCTATTTATCATGGCTTCGAATCTTGCCAATGAATTAAATGGCAAAACCACATCTCCCTGCAGAGGCTTGCTGCTCCCAGCTGGGTGGCGCCAGGACACTGAGCACTCTCAGGAGAAAGAGAATGTCTTTCATATAAAAGCTCAGGAGAGAGGAAGGATGGGAAGGGAAGGAGCAGGGAGGGAGTTTAGCTATGAAATCACCTACTCTAGCTGCAAATCTAGATTACAACTTGAATCTTCTTGTATTCTTCTAGCTTGGCTCAGCTCCAATTCCAAATAATTGCAACTGAACCATCTTATTACCTAATGGGAGACCCAGATAGGACATATTCCAAGGTCAAATATTCTACTTGAGAAGTATCTTTTGCTTTTCTGAAGTGACTTTGGATACATCCTCCTAATATAGATAAAGAAGATGAGGGAGCATGATATTTTAGTCCCTTGCCCCTCAAAGGGTAGTCTTTGAACTAGCAATATTGGCAATGAAATGGCCAAAAATCTGTACCACCTGCAAGCATTTTAAAAATATAGCCTGTTGGGCCCTCTTCTAGACCTATGATTCAGGATTTGCATTTAACAAGAATCCCAGGTGATCTGTGTGCACACACATATTGAGAAGTTATAGGACCCAGACTGTGTCTCATTCATCTCTGTATTCTCAGTGCAGTGTCAGTTAAATAGTTTGATCTCTTTAGAAATGTTAGCTGAACAGATGATAGACAAATAAAGAGATAGATGCATGAACAACTGAATAAATTAATGAGAATTTGAGATAGGACACAAAAATGTCATGTGACCAGAGTCACAAAAATCTGAACCAATTAGAATCCAGTCATCTCTATAGACTCATTCATTTTCCATGTTTTATTGGAAGGTGAAGAAAGGGGGCTCAAAGCCCAATATGACTTGTTCCTTTAAAAAGTGCCCGAATGGAGGATGCTATATCACCAGGCTCCCTCGGTCAACATTCCAGACCACTGGGTCACGCTTACAGAGTATTTTTCACAGAACAATTCAATTAAAGAAGCCACTTTATGTATGGAGGAACCAATGGGGTCAACTGGGATGTGTTTGTTTTTCAGTCACATTGGAAATCAAATCATCTTGAGGAAAAGAAGTCAAGAGAAAAGTCTCTGTCTGCCCAAGATAACTGACTCTATTTTTGTTAAAGTTGACACAGCAGTGCTTTAGATTATCTGGATGTAAGGACTTTGCTCTGAGCGTGTTCTGCAGTTTAGATACATCCTTCTCTTCCTCTCCCCTGGCATCAGCAAGAATGCTGGATTGAGTTAACCCAAGAGGGCAGAGCTTCATGCAGAACCTGCCCTTGCCAAGTGGAAAATCCTACAGCTCCTGTTTCTTGAACCATCCACTTCTGTCACATCCAATCCATCACTTCGTGTAGGACAGGCCTGGTGACTGCAGTCCCCACAGATTTAAAGCCAAGCCACTCTGAATCTAGAGCATCCAAGGGGGCATCATGAGATCTGTCGACTACTATTTGCTTCTCAGCACTTGACATTCTGACGTTGATGAGTCAGGACAAAGCCCCCTCCATCAGAAATCCATGGAAGGATGAAATCTCTTTGGGGGTATTTGATTTCTGCTTCTCTAAATTGGAAGAATGGAACTCCTTAAGTTTTTTTTTTTTTTGGGGGGGGGTTCATGAATATATTTGAGAAACTGATGAAATCTATGGCTCCTCTATCTCTCCCAGGAAAAATGCACATAAGCACATTTTTGGGTTTCAGTTTCAAGGGAACTTCTTGAGAGCTATTCGTAGAGTCTCTAGGGTCCAGAAATTCTAGGTTAATAATCACTGGTAGAAATGCAAGCTGTAGCCTTTTCTCTGGTCCTCTGAACATGACTGTGTTTCATCTATCATGAACACCTTTAAGAATTGTTTTCAATTTTCTACCTAAATGTGAAAAAAAAAATTTATCTTAGAAATGAGAGTGTTTGCATGTACAATGGGAACCGTATGGTTATGATTAGAAAAATGTGAATTTGAGTCCCAGTTCTTCACTTAATAACTCTGGGTCCTCAACAAAGCCACTTAATCTCTTAATCTCTTGGAGACTCAGTTTATCATCTGAAAAATGGGAATGATAATACTACCTCATACATTTTCAAATAATGCATGAAAAGTGACTGTCATGCATGTTGACTTGATACTTAATGTCATTTCATTGACCTCCTTTCTTTCTTTTCACTAATGGGAAGATCCTCAAGAAATTCTCTCACCTTAAAATACCTCAAATCCCTTCTTTGCATGAAAGGATTGGCAGACCCTGTTAAAAATACACCCAGGGGCTAGGGATGTGGCTCAAGCGGTAAAACGCTCGCCTGACATGCGCGGGGCGCTGGGTTCAATCCTCAGCACCACATAAAAATAAAATAAAGATGTTATGTCCACCGAAAACTGAAAAATAAATATTAAAAAATTCTCTCTCTCTTAAAAAAAAATACACCCAGGCCAAGAGGGACAAATATCCAAATCATCTGTCAAGAAGCATGTGTGTAACAGAGGGAGGTACTATGGGGTGTGCCTCAAGTTGGCTTGCGTCCCATTGGAGAAATGAGCATGACGACACAAAAGAAACCACCACCGAGGGTCATGGCTCAGCATCCTTCAGACAGTGAGTGGAAGCATGGCCGGGCATCTGAGGGCTTAGGGATGGAAAGCAGGCTCAGATATCAGGCATATGTAGGTTTGAATTCCAGTCCTTCTATTTATCAATCTATAAAACACAAGGCAGTTTTATTTTAGTCACCTTGTGGGAAAAACAAAAAATCAAAATGGCAACAAGAAAATCTGCTTCACAGGCTGTTGTGTGGATTAAATGACTTGCTTATGATAACATGCCACACACAGGAGGTGGTTCCTGGAGTGCATCGTCAATTTCAGCCATTTTCATCACCTGTATGGAGGGTGGAGAGTAGAGGACAGGCACTGAAGAATGGAGAGAATTCTGCACAGGAAGGAAAGTGTGAGAGAGAACAGAAATGGAAGAAGAGGGGCTCCCACTGGCACCACCAATCACCAGTGGTTGGCACTGCTGTGTTGGTAGATGGTGCCCAGGGGAGCAGGTCCTAAGAGATAGTACACTGAACACAGGATTGATGGACCTGGATCCTGAGGGTTTTCCATCCCAAGAGGGAAGGTGTGGATGGTCTCTAAGGCCCCAAGGTGCAGTACGAGAACCTGGAACCAGGGAGCAGGAATTGTAGCACCTTGGGAAGAGAAGGTCCCCTGAACTGGCAGGTGGGAGGACAGTGAGGCTCAACAGCACCTTCAGAATTTTTTCCTGGGTTTGGCTCTCTGACAAAAGCTGAGTTTCTTAAATCTATATTGCTTAAATAGCTTCTTTTTTTTTTTTTTTTGACAGTTACAGACTATGTGCTCAATAAATACTTACCAATCAATTGATTTCCTCCTTGGCTAATGTTGCCAGGAATGAAATTATTTGAGCAGTGGCTCAAACATAGGGTTGGAACTGCCTGTCCCCCCCACCTCTAAGCAACTGGAGCTTGGGAAGTCCAAGCAGGGACTCTGTAGTGGTTGCAACAACAAAAGACAGCTTGACAGTTGACCCTGTCTCCAATCAACCAGAAGAATCGATGTGCCTGCCATCTCTGGAAAATTGTCAATCCTCTCTTGACCTCTCCCACCAAAGGCTGGGTCTCACTAACGGACGAAATGAGGAGGCAGACGCAGAGAGAAGGACCTGGAGCAAAGATGTCTCCTTCCTAACCCCTACCGTCAGCAAATAAGACAAGGCAGACTGCAGACCGAATCTGCTCAAACATTTATGATATAAAAGAGAGGGAGAGAACTAGAGTGGGGGTGGGAGGGTGAGCCTACATTCTAGATGGACATTTAAAAATTCTGTTAATCTCCAAAGCCCAGAGGAGCCAGATCATTAAAATCTTGTCTTTGCAGGCCAAGAATAGCTCAAGATTTATGCCCCAAGAGGGACAGTTCAGTTCCCTCTAGATGCCGCCTCTGAGAAAGCAGTGCAATGTTGGCCTGCCTTGGACCAGTTCTGTGGCTGGGGTTCCCAGGCAAGAACATTCCAGTCCATAAAGGGAAGCCGAATCAGCCCCTGCCCAAGAAGTGGGGCAGTCAAGGATCAGTCAAGACCAAGTCTAACACTCTTTGTAAAAATGCAGCTAGGACAAAGCAATAAAATTCTTAGAATGCACTTGTGGGATATTCAGATGCTAAGGGCTTTGCTCTAGGCCCCGACTTGGGGTGAAACAGTAAGCTCTAGCCAAGAGAATTGAGCAGGATTTCTATAAGAATCAATATAGGGAGGTGCCTAGAACTGATGCATTCAACCTGAAACACTATTTTTAAAGTTGCATCCTTCCCCACCACACACACACAGAAAAGAGTTAACAAGTAAATAAGAACCTTCCCCAGGAGAGGATCCTGTTGAGGTGGCTGGGGGAGATCAAATTTGAAACTGTGAGCAGCTGCACAGACCCTGGAGCACCTCTCCTGATTGCCCAGACCACCACCCAAGAGCAAATTTAATGGATTTCCGACACCAGGCTGCAAGATCCCAACAAAAGATTGTGCAAAACAGGCCAAATGTTCTCAAACAGTTTGTGAACAGGACAACCACTGCTTCCAAAAAATCCATCTGCCATTTTCACAGCCTCAGAAATGTCTTCCCCAAGAAGCACTGGCAGGAGTGATCAAAATAGTAACAAGGTCCCTTGAGTCCATGGCTTAGCAAAAAAATCAACAGGAGCGAAGGGCCTTCAAGTGTGGTTGAGGGAAGAGGAACTGTCCAGGCACATTGTTGGAACAGGCTGACAGACACCAGTCCTCAGATGAAATCACTTCTCAACAAGGAAACCAACACTGTGCACTGAATGAAGTCCTCCTTCAAATTAGACAGTAGCTGATGAGCGTGTTTTTTGATGTTGTGTTAAATGTGTTTATTAGCACAGTATATAATGGTAGGGCTCATTTTGACATAATTACACAGGTATGGAATATGATTTGCTCTATTTCAGTCCCCAATACTTTCTCTTTTCCTCTCCTCCTCTCTCCCCTCTTCCCCTTTCTCTATTGATGAACATGTTTTTACTAAGTATTTGTCGTAATCCTAGAGAGTAGCATTTCCCAAAGTGTGTTCTATGGAAACTAGTCCTACAATGCGCTCCATCATTAAAGGGTTCCCTGACCTAAAGTGTTTGAGAACACTGCAGAATACAAGCCCTATTGCACATTTGCAATATAGAGAGTAAATGTACCCAGGGGTTATGCAGTAAAGAATGCTAAACTTGTCTAAGCATAGAACTGTGGTGCTTTTTAGTGAAACACCGTAGCCATACCCCATCAGATTTCCTCACTACAAGCAGCAGCTTTGGTTTAGGAATTCCCACTCTGCTGTTCAATTCAGTTGTTAGTTCTTACTTGGTGGCTTCATCTTCTCATCTCCAGGGCTCCAGGCACCCTAGCCCATCAGACTTCATCAGAAATGACAGGGTCAACACCAGGCCCTGCAGCAGAAATGAATGCAGGAGCAATCCCAAGCCCTCCACACTGATGACCGCACAGAAGAGCTGCCCAAAGACTGATGTCTGGGACCAAGGTAAAGGCAACTTCTTAGTCTCTCCCTGGACAATAGCTTCCCTTGCTAAATCTTAAAAGAGATTTACATTTTATTTTTATTAGCATGTCTGCTTAGAAAATACACTTGGATGCTTTCAAAATACAAGCAAGATTCCATCCCTGGAAGATCTTCCCAGTGGATGTTAGTCCTAAAGGATTTATATTTCTTTCCACCCAGAAGCCCCTCTGCTTCGGATGTAGCCTCTGTTAATTACACAAATAAGATCAGGCCCTGTTCAAATGTGCTGAGTCTATGCATCTTGAACAAGATTGTGGGAAAGCTGGCAAAGTGTCTTTAATCTCTTCCCTCCCTCTTTAATCTCCCTCCCAGGCCCTGACTCTCAGTGCCTTTATTTCTGTTTGGGGGAGTGATAACACTAAACGCACACATATTTGACCTGTATATATGAGCAAAGTGTAAGTCACAGCTCTAGCCTTACTTGCTGGGTTGCCTAGAGTGAGCCTTGGTTTCCTGATATTTGAAATGCATATCTAAAAAAACCAAGTTACAGGATTAGAGTGAGGCTCAAATAAAAAAGAAGTGCATGTAATAGGTTAGGTTTAGCCACACATAGCTGATGGAATGTTTAAAGGAAAGGGCCACCTCCTGTCCTTGTCCAGAGATAGTGAATGGAAAGGGGCTTGCATTGTCCTTCAGCCTGTGATCAATATGGAACTGACTGACCTTCCTTGATTAGACTGGAGAAGGGAAGGGGGCACCTCTGAGAGGAAAAAAAAGGATGAATCCAACAAGAGTGGAGATAGGGCTGGAGTGCGCCTTGGCAGTAGAATGCCTGCCCAGCATGCACAAGGCCTTGGGTTCCATCCCCAGCACTGGAAAAAAAAAAGAAAGAAAGAAAGAAAATACTTTACACCCAATTTTTAAAAACCCAAAAATCTTGGAACAGGTTTATTTACTTTCATGCCTTAAAATTAGAAATGGGTACAGTGATAGAGAGAGGAGGAACAGATAGAAAAAGGAAAAAATAAACATGTCTGGTGAGAAGGCAAGAAAGAAAAAAAAACACTGGGAGGGAAAAGTCATTCTCTATATAAAACTATAAATGTCACTTGGTTTAAAGTCTTTATTATAGGGCAATGCATTTTCATTATAGAAAAATTAGGAATTACAGGTAAACAGAAAAAGGAAAGAAAAAGCATCACAATCTCACCAGCTAAAGGTAATTTCAAAACTGTGTGTAATTTGCTTCTGTCTTGCTAGGCAACATTGGCATGTAAATATTTATTTTCTGACCAAAATGAAATAATTCACCTGCACTACATGGTAACTTGCCTTTTCTCCATCATGATAGATAATGAACATTAACATTATCCCTCTTTGATAGTGTGTTCCTAGAATGGAAGCTTTTGATTGGTAAAAGCCTCTGCTGGACAGATTGATAAATAGTCTGACATTGCCCTTGTTAGTGAGAGATTATTAATCCTATTTTGCAGGTGAAACAACTGAGGCCCAGAAAGACACCTCACGAATGTCACACAAATTATAAGAGGTTCTGCACTGGGACCCAGAACAGAGTCCTCCCATCTCCTGGAATAGCAAATATGCTTTTGTTCAGGCTGTTCTCAGGAGTTGTGGGACTGAGCAGCACTAAGGGTCGGTTCACATTTGTGTTCATTACATAACACTAGGTGCCGTGCATCTGCTTTGTGCTAAGTGCTTTCTCTTAATTCAAGGTACCATTTCCTCCAAAAGCCCCTATCTTGCCAAATGGAATATTATTTCTCCCATTGGGTTAGTTATGAAAAAAAATCTATACAAAGGTCTCTTTATTTGAACACCCAGGACATTTGTTCATAATAGGGGAACGTGGACAATCCACTGCCTCTTACCCGCTGCAGGAGCCGTTCCACCCCACAGGCTCTCAGTGAACACAGCCTGATCCTCCACTGCTCTCCTTCATCCTTCGCTCCTCATTACATGTCAAATCACCCTATATGACAGCACAGAATTTACTGTCCGGTAACCTGCTCGGGCTTTCTGTAAACAACAGCAGAACCTCAGTCACTTCTGCCATAGTGATTGCATTGTAAATAAAATAAATGGAAAAATTTGAGGAAAATTAAGCCCTGCAGAGAGATTAGCAGGAATATAGTGAAGCAGAAGGGGAGAAAGGATAATGACGATCACCTCATCAATATAACTATCATTGCTCCCGGAGGCTGTGGTATGTGTAAGGTAAGCAATCGAGGACAGAAGAAATGGATCATGCCCGTCTCTGCCTCCTTCCAAGGGCTCCCCAACCAAAGCCATGTGTGCATAAGGCCAAACAGCTAGATTTTTAGAAAACATTTCCTAATAAGCGATTTTCAGTCCAAGCAACCTGATTTCTCCCCCCCAGAATGGAAGAATGGAACACTTAGGGGGAGGACTGGCCTGATAACAAGATGACAAGAAGGGCATCCAGCAGCCACCAACATGATCTCTCACTCTAGGATTCCTCTTAGAAGCCTTGCCACTCTCAGGGACCCAGGATAGCACCCCTCATTCCCACAGACCCAATCCTGCTAGGTTGGGGGCCTCCAGGCTGCACTCTGCATCTGGACTACCCTCCTGAGAGCCTCTGAGTCCTCCAAGGACTCCATGAGCTTTGGATCAATGGATTTAAACAGCCTAATTCACCCACTGAGTTTGGATTTATGAGCATAAATGCCCAAGTTACAGTTAACTGGGGCAGACTTCCTGTTTGAGTTCTGGCAAAAACACAAACTCTCAAAGCATCTGAGTACTGTGCTTGTGAACGTTAGCAGATTTGACTCCCAGACATGTCGCGTGAAAACCTTGGCCAGGAGCCTTGTAGAATTTTACTCTTTTAGAGGAACAACATTGCATATTATGACGGAACCACTAAGTAAGTTGATATAAATCCCACATTTTCAAAAGCTCTGTTAACTCCACATGCCCCGTGCTATCTTTAAGTAACTGTTTAAGGCTGGTGGTCTTCTTGAAGTACTTGCTTGGCCAGGGTCTGCATGGTGCTGAGCTGGCCTTCCTCCCATCTTTACTCCTAGCAAGTGCCAAGTCCACACGAGACCTTCTTCAGATCCCACCTCAACTCACAGCTAAATCAAAGTGTGTGTCCTGCAATGTGATGCACAGGGTTGAGCTCATAGTTGGGGCTCGGTAAACATTTGTGCAAACATGAATAAACAATTTCTTCACACTCACCACTCCAGCTATTATCTACACCGTGACATCTCACAAATCTGAGTTTCCAGCCCTTCTCCTTGCCAAATCCACATACCCTACGGATGCCAGAGCAGATGACCTGTGGCACCCCATCTGGACACATCTGAAAGGGGACTTAGTCACTTCCTCTCCTCCACCTATCCACCTCCCCTTCACCCCACTCCATGAATGGCATTACCTTCCATTCAGCTAACCTAGTCAGACCCTGTGAGCCTGAGGAGCCTGGAAGGAGGGGAGCCACTGAAGCATTTCTCATGCCAGTCCCCTCCTGTCCTCCCACCTGCCACTCCTTTCTTCAGTCTTTCAATGGTCTCAACTAGATGATTTTAATCAGAATACCTTCCTAAAATGCAGATGCCATGGCGCCACACTCCCCTGCATCCCATCATTCAGTAGGCCACCAATATCCTCAGCTTGCAAAGAGCTTCATTTCTAGCTCTTGTCTCTCTATACAATGACATTGGCTTCCACTGGAATCTGGAGGAACTCTGAAGACACCCCTTTAGCCAAGGGGTCTGGAGCCTGCCCTCTCTTTTCCTATATTTCCTTTTCAAATAGACAGGACCATCCAGGGAAAGAGTGTAATCTTTTTTGTCTTTGGATATCATGCCTCTACCTTTCCCCTGAGGCAATTTTCTATTTTTAAAAAAGTATGATAAAATACACATATTTGAAATTTCTCAACCATTTTTAAGTGTAAAGTTCAGTGGCATTAAGTATATTCACATTGTTGTACATCTGTCCCCTTTGTCCATCCATAGAAGTTTTTTCATCTTGGAGAAAAGCCACTGGAGAGCCAAGTGGAAGGTGCTCCTGCCCTACTTTCCTCAAGCCATGGGTGGCAGCACATGTTTGTAATCCCAGCAGCTTGGGAGGCTGAGGCAGGAGGATCAAAAGTTCAAAACCAGCCTCAGCAAAAGTGAGGTGCTAAGCAACTCAGTGAGACCCTGTCTCTAAATAAAATACAAAATAGGGCTGGGAATGTGGCTCAATGGTCAAGTGCCCCTGAGTTCAATCCCTGGTACCAAAACCAAACCAAACCAAAACAAAAACAAAAAACAAAACCTCTTTAAATGCTGTAAAACCCCTCAAAATTCAAGAAGCAAAACTTCTTCAAAGGAGATTCTCAACCTGAAAATGCCCCAGGTTTTCTACTCTGCACCATAGGAAGTGACTCTTAGCTCTCAAGCATGGTGAGCTCTCCTCTTTCAGGTCTTTGCACATGCTGTTCCATGCCTGGAGCACTCTTCTTCCCCGTTATAGCTACCCTTTAGCCTCTTATTTAGGCTGGAAGACTCCATTCAGGCATCACCTCCCAGGGAGGCCTCCTGACTCCCATGCATGGTTGAGCCCTCCTCTGTGTTCCAAGCGGCTTTGCACATCTCTCTACTTCTTGGTTTCCTTTTTCACCTCCCCCTCTAACCAATGTTCCCCTCCATTGAAATGGTAGTTTCTCATCTCTGTACCCTCAATCCCTGGACACATAGTCAAAGCTCTACACATACTTCTGGATGGGTAGATACTATTTCTATACTAAGCAGGTTTTTATAACAATAGCATTAGTAGGAGTATTAAGACAAGGTTTCCCAACCTCAGCACTATTGACATTTGGAGCCCGGTGATCCCTTCTCAGGGAAGGAAGACCTATGAATTGTAGACTATTTAGCAGTATCTCTGTCTTCTACCTATAGACATCAGTAGCACCCTTCCCCTCCATTGTGACAATCTAAATGTTTCTAGACTTTGCTAAATGATCCCTGGAACGGGCAGGGGGAAACAAAATCACTCCCAGGTTAGAACCATTTCACCAAGATGATGTGCAGTTATTTGTGCAGGGTTTGTCCTCTCAGGGACCTTCTAAGATTGCAAGACCTGAATGCAGATTCCAGACAATGTATGAAATCTCATCAGAAACATTCACAACGTTTATTATCATCTTCTGAATGATTTATAACTTTATATACCTTGTGAATAATTAAGAAATGTGCCCAGGAACCTCTTCCAAGAGGTCTTCTGGTAGGAATCTTAAATCATTTGCCATAAAATATTGACCCTGATCTGATTCATTATTTACAAAGCTCACTAAAGACTGGGATGGGGAAATGCTGCATCAAAATTGTTCCAAATCTTTTGTAAAGGACATAGAAATTTTGGAGTGTGGGGAGCAAAGTTCCTAGAACAAAAGTTTATGCTAGAGTTTGCATTTTGAATGTCCCCTTTTGGTTGTGTTATAGAGAGGCAGTAGACCCTTTAAAAGGTGGAGCCTAGTGGGAGGTCTTTAGATTATTGGGGGCAAGTCCTTGAAAGGACTAACAGGACTGTAGCCCCTTCCTCATCCTCTTTTGCTTCCAGCCATAGGTGAGTAGTCTCTCTCCACCATGTGCCACAATGTGCTGCTTTGCCACCGGCCCAAAGCAACAGGGCTAACCAACAATGGACTGGAAACTCCAAAACTATGAGCCAATATAAACCTGTTTTCCTTTCTAAGTTAATTACCTTGCATATTTTGTTATTGTGACAGAAAACTGCCTCACACCATTTTTAATAGCCATTTGAATTTTCACCTGGAAGAAATTTCCTCCAAGGGAAAGGAATGTGAAGATCGAGGCTCAGCAGAGGAATAAAGAATAGGAATGCTCAGGATTTTAGCACCCAGGCAAAGTATGTCAAAAATGGAAACAGGGAAAATATTTGCCTAAAAACATTTCCTGTCCTTTGGAGAGATCAAATGCAGTGAGAAAAGCAAAGTGCTTAGCACAAGCATCACCAATAGGAGAAGCTCAATACATAATGGTCTCCATCTCTTCATGAATCTTTATGTGCTGAGAAAGGAAGAATCAAAACTCCAGAATAAGGAGGTATCAGAACACAAGGTTCCTAATCCCTAGTACGGTGTGGCTGGACTGGAATATCCCCAATCCTATTGATCTCTGATGCTGTGACTAGCTTCTTGCAGGAGTCTCCTACTGCATACTGTCCTTAAGGTCTCAGGCAGTAAGAAGAGAGCTATGGGGTTGGGGCTGGGGCTCAGCAGTAGAGCGCTCACCTAGCACTTGCAAGGCCCTGGGTTTGATCCTCAGCACCACATAAAAATAAATAAATAAAATAAAGCTATTGTGTCCATGTACAACTGAAAAATAAATATTAAAAAAAAGAAGAGAGCTATGGTTCTTGAACTTTACTGAGCAGAAGAATCTTTAGAATCTTGCATAAAATGCAGATATTTAGATCCCATTCTTAAAGGTCTTGATTCAGTTGCTCTAGATAAGACCCAGATGCTACATTTTAAAAGATGGGCCCTGCATACTCACACAGAAAGACTGGGACCGTACAGAGAAGGGCTGCCCTGTGGGAAAAGGAGCCTGGGATATCACAGAGGCCTGGGAACACTTTGGAACCCTGGACCCCTCTGTAGGCTCCTGTCAGCCTACACTATATTCTGATTCTGTGACATGGGCTATAATAAAAACTGATAGTGAAAATTGTAACTGGGAGTTACAAGCATCTTTAATATTGCTACAGATCTACAAGTTCAATAATTAAGCCATGATGTTGGTTTCTTAGTGCAGTAGTTCTCAAACTGTAGTGTTCAGAAGACTTACCTAAGAAGAGTGGGTCAGAAACGCCCTTGATCCTTGATTCTTGGGTTCTACCCAGAAAGAATCCTACTTGGTAGACTGAGGAGGGCAGCACACTGCAGTTTAACAAGTGAGCTCTAGAGGGCAAGAACTCAGGAGGTCCTGAGACCACTCTAAGAAAAACAAATACAACTGAGGGTCTATCTCTGTGCCTTGTGTGAAAGGAAGAGGAGATCAAGTGGTTCTGCCAGAGAATAGGAGTCAACATCACCCCTTTTAATCCTGTAGTCTTTACCAAAAGACCCTGAGATTACATGCATGGATGTGAGGGAGATGAGAAAAACAGCCAGGATAATGTTTGTTTTAGAAACATTAAAGCATGATGTATGCCTGTAATGCCAGCAACTTGGAAGGCTGAGGCAGGAGGATCTCAAGTTGGAGGCCAGCCTCAGCAACTAAGCAAGACCCTCTCTCAAAATAAAAAATAAAAAGGGTGGGGGAATGCAGGTCAATGATAAAATCACTCCTGGATTCCATCTCCAGTATAAAAAATTAAAATATAATAAAGACATTTTTAAAAGTTTAAAAATAGAGATTTTGATAGGTATTATTTTATGTAAATCTATTCTCAGTCCCTTCTGAACACTAAGAAAAGTCACCTTCTCCATTGTTCACTCATGTTTATTCATTCAAACCACATGTACTGAGCTTCAGTCATGACTCATGCCCTATGCTATGTACAAGGGACATAGCATCACTCCCATCCTAATGGATTCCCTGGGCCTGAAACTTGGAACTCCAATATTCTGGATCCCACAATGTCAAGGTGCCTCTTCCTAACCCTAGCCCCATGGATCATATAAATGGGTGTACAAAAAGTATTTGATACTGGTCAGAGAATTGTGGCCCTATGAAGACCTCAGCGAGGAAGCCCAATTTTCAGCTTGATGGGTGGTACAAGTTCTAGAGAAAGCCAATGAAATAAAATCTGAGCCCAAGAGAGGGGAGCTGAAAGAGGCTGGTAGAAACGTGGGTCACCATGCCCACTGGTGGATCACTGGGCCTCATCATTACTAGCCCAAGCTCACAACCACACAGTATTTGATCCTGTCAGAAACACCCCAATTGGAGCAGGTGGGTTCTGCATCTCAGCAGTGCCCATGTGCAGGGGGAGTGGCTAGGGAAAATAGGTGGGTAGAACCTTCTTCCAGAATCAAGGACAAGCTGTTTTCCCAGCCCTCCTGGCTCTTGCACAGTCACTAGCCTATCTGTCCCTTACCCATCTTTTCTCTCATTATCCTCTGCACTCATGCTCCAACTCACAGCTGTGCTCAAGAGCTAACCCACCTCCAAAGGAGCAAGTCCATCCATCTCCTCCTTAGCCACAGCCCCATCAAGACCAGCCTCTCCACACCAGGCAGGACCCTGTTCCAAGAGGGCCTTCTACTCCCAGGAGCTTCAGTACAGACCACAAGTTGTCTATGTAACCAAAGTGGACCTTACCATGAGCTCTGATCCATCTATGAGGCTGAATCTCCTCTTACTAACTGGATTAGAAGCCACAGAAGGACAGAGTTACTGACATGTCCTCCTAACTTCCCCCACAGAACTACAGGGGCTGGGGCTGTAATAAATCCTGTAATAAACCAGGCCCTTTAATAAATCTTTATTGATTTGACCTGTTCCCTTTCTCTTCTTTCCAACCCAGCATTCAAGTCAAAGGCTGAACATGGTGATGAGTGAAAGACAGAAGTGGGATCATAATTGGGATCATAATTCCAGTCTGTCACTACCTATGCAGTACAATATTGACCACTTATTTCAAACTTCTCTGGGCCTTGATTTTCTCATTTTTAACATGGGGATGATGACATCCAGCATAGATGTTCTCATAAGAATTAAGTGAGATGTCAAAGTATCTGGCCAACACTACACCTGCAGTCCCACCATGACAGTCCCAGAAGTGAAGAAGTAAAGTGGGAATTCTACTGGACCATGCCTCAGGGGTCCCTGTTTCAGAGTTTTGGTTTCCTCATCAGTAAAGGATACTCTACCACCTCTGAGAGCCCAGGGAGTCTTTGATTCTGAAGCCCAAAGCCTCTCAAAGCACAGTGAAGGATTTTTGGGTGACATAGTCCACAACTTGGGACCTCTGGGGCACATAGGCTTGGCACGTGCCTACAAATGTGTTATGGGTTGAATTGTATACCCCAAAAATTATATGTTGGAGTCCAAATCTCAGTACCTCCAAATGTAACCTTATTTGGGGAGGGGGGAAGTCTTTACAGAGATCAAGTAAAAATGAAGCCATTAGGGTGAGCTCTAACCCAATACTGCTGGTGTCCTTAAAAAAAAAAAAAGGAAACGTGAACACAGAGACCAACCAAAGCAGAACAGCATGTTTTAGTCAGCTTTCTACCACTGTGGTGGAAAACTAGAGATAATCTACACATAAGGAGGAAAGGCTTATTTGGGCTCATGGTTTCAACTCATGTTTGCTTTGCCTGTTGCTTTTGGGCCTGTGGAGAGGCAGCTTGTCATGGCATGGGGGTGGCTGTGGGGAAGCATGGAGCAGAGGAAGCTGCTTTATAGTATCAGGGAAGGAAAAAGAAAAAAAAGGAGGGCTGGGTTCTCAATCTCCCTTCAAAGGCATAGCCCTTAACTTCCTTCCACGAGGTCTTACTTCCTAGAGTTTCCACCACTTCCAATAGTGCCATGAGCTGGTGACCAAGCCTTCAACACCTGGCCTTTGGGAGACACTTAGGATCCAAACCATAACAGCAGGTAAAGATGAAAAGGCGGAAACAGGGCAATGCCTCTACAAGCCAAGGAACCCCAGAGTCCAGCAACCCCCAGAAGCCAGAGAGAGACCAAAACAGTTCTCCCCAGGGTCCTCCAAAGGAACCAAGTTTGCCAACATACGGATCTTGAGTTTCCAGCCTCCACAAGTGTAAGACAGTGCATTTCTGCTGGCTGAGCCACCCAGTGGGTGGTACTTTGTACAGCAGCCTCAGCAAGCTGTACACATGTACCTCTGAGCACCAATGAAAAATATGCATTTTTGAAACAAGTGAATTACCACAGAGCTCAGGGGGCTGCCATGAGGCAGAGAGCAGAGGCTGCACTGGACTTGGATCTGTGGACTATGAAGGCCCACCAAAAACTACCCCAGAAGACCCCTACCCTGGCATGGCAGGAAAGCCCCTTGGGCAGGAGGAGGCAGAGTCCAGGAGAGGCACCCACACTGCAGAGTCAGAGGCAGAGTCTCGGCAGCCCCAATGGGTTTATTATTAATAAGCAGCTGTCATCACTCTGTTCAGTCTAACCCACTTTAAAGAGTTTTTAATATTTCAGAAACAGACGCTTAGCTCTGCCCAAGCTGATTTCTAGACTTAGTCATAGAAAACTCTTCCCCCAAAATCAGGCTGAAAGATGACTTTGAGTTAAACATCTTACTGGTTGCTCCAGCTCCCCCAAAGCATGGGGGACACAGTTGCCAAGCAGAGCAGAATGGCCCAGGCCTCAGTGAGCCCAGCCGCCTTCTGCCCCACCCTGCCTTCTGCTTCTCTGCTTTCAATTGCCAGCTGGTGACAGGGACTGGACCAAGACCTCCTTGCACCCCATCCCATCGAATCCTCCAGTGCTGCTAGTCTCTCCATTTCAGAGAAAAAGTAACCCATATCCAAAGAGTGCCAGAGACCACCAGGTGACATGACTTGAAGCCAGGATTCTTTTCTAGCTCTAATTCCCAAACCCCAGCTTTTCTCTATTAAATAAAAATAAACTATTTCTGGACAGTCATTCCAGGTAAAAGTGACAGGGAGAGCCAAGGCCAGCTCAGAGACCTTAGAGTCATGGGAGTATGTCAGCCATGAATGTGTGACCAACATACTTGGAGTGAGTCCCCTGGCAGGGAGGGAGACTTGCTTTGTAATCCTCAACCTGGATTATAAAGGAGGCTTATGGTTACACAAACAAAGAGAATTTCAGAAATACTTCATGAAATCTGCAAGACGAGAGCCCTGCCTAAGTCTCTCCCTGGGATGATCTAGAAGAGATTTGCCAGTGTTTCCTTCGTGCTGCCCTGACCTGGAAAAAATCAAAGCCTCAAAGTACATTCTCCCTCCATGATTCACCCCACAACTGGCTCTGGCTGGGGAGTCTGTAGGGCCCATGTCTCTGGTGACAAATGCAGAGGATTTGTGGAAGAACAACCAATGACATGGTTTGTGGAAACACAATATTAAATTCTCAATCCTTTTCAAGGGGAAAAAAAATAGTCCTCATGTGCAAGCACACTGCAGAGGGTGGAGAGGCTGTAGCCAGCCCTGAGAAAAAGGCTTTGTTTTCTTCTATTGTTCATTCCACCTGAGCCCTCACTCCATTATAGTTCATTTTCTTTGAAAAGTTGCTGCTTTGAACATGGCTTTAGCACCTCCTCATAAGAATGTTTGTTAGGTCCTATATGATCTATAGCATCCTAATCATGCCTCTTTCTTTCTCACCTCCTTTCTCCAGGTCTCATTTTCCCCATTGGTAAAGTGAAGATGATAATATCAGTGTTGGTCAAGGAGTTAACATTCTGGGCTCTAATCATCAATCAGGCCCATTACATTCATGAATCTCCACAATAACCCTACAAACAAGACAGGTATTATTAGTTGTAGGTCCATTTTGCAGAAAAGAAATTGAGGTTGAAAGAGGTAAACCAGTCTGTAATGGTTTAGATATGGTTTGAGAGTTTTCCAAATATTCGTGTGTTGAAATTTAAGAGGGTGAAAACAATCTGACTTTGGTTGTTAAGATAAGGTCACCAGGGTGGAGCCCTATGACTGCAACAGGGTGGTTTTGTAAGAAAAGTGAGAGAAAACAAAATGCATGCACACGCACACTGCCCATCTCTTGCCACGCCTTGGGACTACACCACCTTGGGATTGCCGGCAAGAAGGCTTTCACCAGCTGCAGCCCCTGGGCCTTGAACCTCCAAAAGCATGAGCCAAAACACACCTCTTCTGTTTATAACTCACCCAGTCTGTGGCATTGTGCTATTGATTACAATTGTTATTAGCATTCCACTGTTAAATAGACTAATACATAGCCCATAGTTACAAGCATTTGTATCCAAGCTAGAGCTACATCCAAATCCAACCTGGGATGACAATGCCACCATGGGGATTAAATTAAATAAAACATCACAGATGAGAGCCCTTTGTAAATTGCCCAATGTCAGGTCAAGATTCATTGGTGTGTCTAGGACCTCTGAGGCCCTGGATGTTGCAGCCACCCCTTCATTGAGACTCCTGCATTGTCTTTCTTAGGAAATTCTGTCCGCCAGGACAATGAGTCTACCTCATGGGCTGAACCAAGGGGAAGCTGAAAGCTTGGCTGGATGTGCTACTCCAGGAACCAAACTGAACCAGCCAGACTCCACACCAACACATCCCCCTGTGTGCACATAAACATATATACACACACACTCACACTCCTAAAAACTAAGAGACCCTTGGACATACTACAGGAAGGGGCCTTGAAAGGTAGCAGCCCAGATGTTTGGCCTTCCACAGGTGAGGGTCAAGTCAGCTGCAACTGGGTGGATTAGGCACCTGACCTGTCTTGGAGACCCTCTTGCTGGACTGTGGTGACTACAGAAAGAGTCTCCTGTGGCTACCTTTAGAGTAAGACCCACCATCACTTCTCAACAACCAGCAGAAACTTGGAAATACTTCTATTTCAGATCCCTTTTTTTTTACCCTCTTATCTTTCATAATGTGTTTCTACCAAAATAAATTTAAATTGCAAGGTTGCACTGGGTCCAGGAAAAGGACAAAATGTTGGGGGTGAGACGTGTTGATCAAAGTGACAGTTTCTTAAAATTCAACTGCTCATTTTTGCTGCACATCTGGATCATTTACCCACTGGCCCCTTTGGAAGGCCCTGTTGTGGTGTTGGATGAATGTCCATTTCTTTCAGAGGACATGAGAGGGGGAACACGAGGTGTGGATGAGCAACTCTGTCTTTCTCTATCTCCAGACAAGGGGTGCTAATTGAGATGGGACAGTGAGTGCCTGACTTGCTCCCTGGCTGATCTGTAACCAAAAGGTCTTACACTGCTCTCTACCAGTGTCCAATTCTTCAATACCAGCAAAGAAAAAATTTACAACTGAGGATCTTGCTTTCTGGGTTGGGGCTTCCTCACCTATCCCTGTTCCCCTTCGTTTTGTCATCCTTTTCCTTTCTCAGTGACTTCCTGCTTTAAAGCTTCCCATTTCAAAGCTGAAAAATGCCAATGACCTTTCCTCTATATGAATGACCCTCCTGTGGGTTATTCCTCCAGGCATTTGCATTTTTTTAAAAAAATGTTTTTATACATGGGCACAATATCTTTATTTTGTTTATTTATTTTTATGTGGTGCTGAGGATCAAACCCAGGGTCTCACACGTGCGAGGCGAGCACTCTACCATTGAGCCACAACCCCAACCCTAGGTATTTGCATTTTAACCAGGATGTCTATGTGACGAAAAGCTTTGCCCAAGCTGTGGGACTCTCAGGAGAGTTTGTGGGGAGTCTTCAAGGGTCCAGAAAACAATCAAAGGTCCCTGATGAACAATCTGCCTCAGTTCATTTATGAAGTTGGGAACAGGACAAGGAAAGCAGAGCTTGGCTGGAGGGGACAGGGCTAGGCTCCCCTCCTCCTGCCCCTTCACTCCCCCTTTCCATAATTTCAAGGCCCCAGTCACCTGGACGCTGGGGTCTGGCATCTCTATTTACCTACAAGTCCTAAAGACCCTGGAGCACCTTGACACAGACTAGCTGAGTGGCTGTCAGCAGGTGGCCCTGGCTTAATAACCTGGGGCAGGGAGGATAGAGGCAATTGCTGCTTTGGATAAATAGAGGAGTCCTAACCCTAGGTCTCCAGAAGTTCCAGGAGAGTCACTACTGACTTCTGCTGACTTACATGCTAAAACTGGAAAACTTAACAAGGTGAAAGAAGAAGACAACAAAGCAAACACACAAGAAAAAAGTAACTCATCTGGGTGGTAAGTTTCACCCCAGACCCATCCAACTCCAGAATCCTGGCTCTTCCCAATGGTCTGCCCAGATCCATCGCCACACTCTGCCTAGACATATCTGGAGCATACTAAGTAGGTACTTTCAAGGGATGGGTCACTTGGGCTGTTGTGTCAGCTGTTCAAGAATACTGATTGAAAGAATCTAAGTTATCTGGCCTCTCTTCCTAAGCTGTTGGGAAGCAAGCCACGTGCAAGCGAGCAGAAAGTTCCTTGTAGCTTCAAAAACACCCTTTCCATGAGGATGACTGACTGCCACATATAATTTCACCCTGGGCACAATTTCTCTCAGGACAGCAACATCTTACTTTTTTTTTTTCCTGTGCTTTTCAGATGTGTTAGTGCTATAAGTCCCTGTAGTTCACGGCCCTGGAATTGGGCAGTAGCCTGGCACAGAAGGGAGGCATAAGGCTCCTCCTTCACCTCCATTACCTACATGGGTGGGAATCTCTGGGGCAGCGACTGTGCACTCCCCAGCGCACCCACGCACAGTGCCTGTGCACCCACGCTCTTGCCAGCTCAGTTGCCTGGCCAGTGTGTGGCGGCCACCCAGCAGGACAAGAGACTCGACCAACCGCTGCACCTCTCAGGCCTCCTGCCCAGAAATAGAAACCGATTTCCTTTCCCTAAAGCTCCGGAGCCCTTGACCCAGCTCAGAGTGTCCTGGCTAATGCCCGGGCAGCAGAGTGGGATCTCACCAGCCAAGGCGGGTTCCAGCTTCAGGCCACGTGGCATCAAGCACAGATGCGCACTCCAGGCGGTCCTTGTCCTACACCTGGTCTCAGCCTCTTGCACCAGCACCTCACCTCTGCCCCAGACCCCACCCAGGAAAGGGGACCTGGGAAAGGGCTGACACACCTGGAGAAGGGACATTTAACCCATTTTGTTCCATCATCCCAGTTGTGGAACTATAAAACTTTGAATACATAATGCATAATTATATGTAACTATAATACTAATATTAATATAATAACTTAAAGCTCTAGATTATGACTTCCAACTTATTTTAATGTACTTGAGTCAACTTCATTGATATATTAGCATAATTAAAAACTTGGGACTTAATGGACTAATGTAACTCTTAAATCTCACAGCCCCATGGGGAGGCAGGGAATAGGAGGACAGATTTACTACAGGTAAGAAAACTAAGGCTTAGTGAAAATAAACAAAGTACAACATTGGTACAAAGAGCTCAGGGTTTAGGTTAATGTCCAACTCCAAACCCTATGTGCTTTCTTTTATACCAATAAAAGATTTGACTTTCAACCTGAATACAGGAGAATGCAAGAGGAAATCTCTAAAATTTCTTTACATAACCCTCACTGGATGTATCAACTTTAGTAAGAAATCAATATGGTAGATATTTGGGGTAACAGGTGACCCCTCACATCTCTGTATCACTTTGGATTTTTCCAAACAATTTTGCATATGTTATCTCGTGTTTCCAGAACCAGCTATGAGAAAATCAGATGGGTTTCATAGAGTTGTCCTTTGGTAAAGGCCACTTGATCAATGTAAAGTTATATTTTAAAACTTGCAAATCAAAATAGTTTCTGTGTAAATTTTTTTAGAAAAGCAAGAATATCTTATGGAACTGCCACACTAATATGGAAAGACCCAAGGGGAAAAAAAATCACCATCCCATGTGGCAGGTAAGAAATCTGTGTGTGGGATCAGATAGCATTCCTACTTTCCCAAGACCTTGGGCAAATTATTTCATTGCTCTAGGGCTTCCATCTCTCCATCTATAAAATGAGGCTAATGGTGACTAATTTTAGAATTGGTGACTAATTTTAGAGTATTCATTGAGTATCTACTTTTTAAGCACCTACTGTGTGCTACACATTCATTTTTCTAGACTCTGGAAACAGAATGAAGAGCAAGATAGAAATTCTAAGCCCCTATTGTCATAGAATTTATTTTTTTTAATGCAGGGAGGGGGAGATAGATAATAAGCCAGAAATAAACAGGATTAACTCCAGGTAATAAAGAAAATTGAACAAAGTGATGTGACAGAGTGGGTGGGTCATAAACTTAATCAGGTGGGGGGGGGGTGAGTGGGTAAAGGGCTACTAGAGAGCAAGTGGTCTGAGAAGCCTTTTCTGAGGAAGTGACCTAGAAGTGGAGATGATGCAAACTTTGAGCACAAAGTCCTAAAGCAGGTAACAAGTTAGACTGGGTTGGAACAAAGTCCTTAGGGCTGTGGTGGTATGAGGGAAAGGCTGGAGGCTTAGCAGGGACACCTGGCACCCAGCAAATGGTCATCAACCTGTGGCTATTGTTGTTCTTAGTAAAATCATCAACTAAAACATATTCTAGAAGGCGGCAGAGTTCAATAGCAGTAAAAGACAGCCACTCTTTGCAAACTCAGAGACTTATAAAGTAATTCCAAATGCCATTTGCAGCAATGACAAACCTATTAGAGGGTTTAGTTGGCACCAGACCTGAAAAGTTGGGGTTGGTCTGACTAGTTCCCCCTGCAGGGAGGACAGTGCCCAAAGATTTATTGAGTGTCCAGGCTGGTCTGCAGCCACAGCCAGGGAAAGGACATTTCTTTGCACTTTCTAAACGCATCTCTGATGTGACAATCATCCCCCACCTGCACAGGGCAAAGTCCAAAGACAAAGGTGGAAGAAAGAGGAGGTAGGGGCCAGAAGCCACTCAGGAATCTCACCTTTGGACAGGTTTGGGATGGATGTTTATATATATAAAGCTTCTGTGGACATCCTAATCACCATGTCCAAGTTCAAGTCACACTCAAGGTTAACTGGACAGAAAATAAAAATGCTGGCCCATGAAAATAATCTAACAGCCAGGACTGGTTACATAATTTTCATGACCCAGTGGGAAATGAAAGTGTGGGGCCCCTTGTTAATAAAATGAAGAATCATTTCAACATGGTCAATGTATTAAGCCATTCACTAGGGATCTTCTGAGTGTGGAGCCCAGTACATCTGCATACCTCACCCACCATGAAGCCAGCTGTGCCTGCTGCTCAAAAATAAATAAATACACAAATAAATAAAGGACAGTTGTTTTAAATTCATCATGGTAGAATGGAAGCCATGGAGAACTCAAACATAAGTTGCTGTCCCCAACTCTGCCTCCCAAGAGCTGTGACCTGAGGAATGGAAGCTTATCCCTTTGGACCTTGGTTTCCCAGTCCAGAAAAATGGGCATCTCATCCTGGGCCCACTGCCCTTCTGAGTTTGTTGTGAGAGATCAAACAAGATAATGAAGGGGCAGAGTTGTGAATGGTGAGGCACTACACCCATAGAGGGATTACTGTTATTCACCAAGACCAGGCAGAGCTCTGGAATTTCTGAAGAACATTGACATTCCCCAGCAATTAAGTCAAATTAACATAATTCAAACAAAACATCTAATTTTAGCCATGTGTAACAATTCCCCCTCAACAGAACAGACACTGCTGCCTCTCATTCCAGGAGTGTAATGCCAGGGAGATGTAGGAAGGAAACCAAACAATTTTGACACAGGCCTTTTACCCAGGCAGGCACCAGATTGTTTCTATTTTCGCAACTGAAGGACGGGGCTCCTGAAGGATTTCTAATGCATCCATCAGCTGAGCCATCCTGCTGGCCCAGCTCTTTCAGTGTTCCCCCAATTATTGAGGGGGACATGGAAACCAGAAACCCCCCCAAAAAAAGACACAACAACAGCCCTGCCAGAGTAGAAATCAGAAGCCCTAAGGCTCTTCCAATAGACCAGTCCAATGGCCTCATTTTTCCTGTCTGTAAAATAGGAGCAATAATGCCTATTCTGTTTGCCTCCCTCAAAGGACTATTGAAGGATCAAAAGAATTAGTGATTATTATTCTGCATGGCTGAGTTTAATGCAAATCACTTGATTCATTCATTCATTCATTCAACAGGTTCTGCCAAGATGACCAAGGTACTGCCTTTGTGCAGGGTCTAGCAAGGAAAATGAGCATTTAAGCCAAGGTTGGAAAACAGCAACTCAAGAGCCACGTCCAGCTAGCTTCCAGTTTTTGTTTAGCCTATGAGTTAAGAATGACTTTTACATTTTTAAATGTTTGGGGGGAAATGAATAGCATTTTTAATGTGTGAAAAATGAAATTCAAACTTCAGAGTCTATTAATAAAGTTTTACTGGAATGTGGCCATGCTCATTTGTGTAGTTTCTGTGGCTGCTCTTGTGCTATGATGGCACCGTAGAGTACTTGCAGCAGAGACTGACGTATGTACTCTCAGGTCCTTCGCTGTAAAAGTTTACCAACCCCGGACATAAACAAACAAAACAGTGAGTGCTAGAATGGACAGATTAGCGGTGCTCGTGGAAAAGTAAAGAAAAGAAGGAACAATGATTTCTGCTTGATAAAGTCAGGGGAGGCTTCCTAGATTTCAGTGCTCAGCTCTAAGCCTTGGGGAAGTTACTGGCCCTATCCCAGGCCTTTTCCTGCCTGAAAAAAGAGCAGGTTGTATATGAACTGAGGGTCCATTTCACCATTGGGTCCTGCAGTATTGCAGGGGCCCTAAGCCCAGATGTGGAGAACAAACTAAATGTCCACAACAGGTCACAGCCAGCAGCACACTAGCCCCTGAACACACAAGTGGCACCCAAAGAGCACTAATTAGGGCACTGGGACGAGGACCCGTTTGGAATAATCTATCCAGGGCACATTTCCTTTCACCAGGCCCCAGAGAGGGCTCAGGCTTCTGCACCCAAACTCGAGCTCCTTGGCAGCCTTTTCCTCACAGAGGCGCCTGGCAGGTCCTGAATAATTTAGCACCTTGCACCAGCAGTGCAGATGGGCACACCCCATTTCTGCTGGCTCTGCATTTTGCTGACTCTCCCCTGTAGTCTTGTTTCCATGTGGACCCAAAGAACAGAGTCCCTCTCCCCTGTCAGAACTCCTCCCTTCCCATTGTACTCAAAGAATCTTTGCTTATAAGAGCTAGGATTTCTCACCAGAGCACAGAAGATTTGGGGCTGGAAACCTGGCTCTACTGCTTGCTTGGTCCCTAAAAATAGCTGTGTGACCTGGGCAAGCCATTTTCTCTCTTGACACCAAAGCCTCCTCCTAAAAGAGATGGAGTGTGAGATTTCCGAGGTCTCTCCCAAGATGCTATGTCACCTAGTCCAGCTCTGGCTTTTCATTCTACAGATGAGAAAAACAAGGCCCAGAAAGGTGAAGTGATTTTACCAAGGTCACTCAGCTACCCGAGTGGGGCGTAGTCAGGACTGGCATCTTTAGTTCCTAACCCACTGTCCATACACTGCTTTGTATATATGTGTGTATCTATGTCCATGTCTCTATATATCTAGGTCCATATCCATACCTATCTCTCTCTCCATGTCCATATCTATGGTGTTGGTTCTTTTCAGAACATGCCTTCTATCTCCAAGTGAGTGGTTCAGAGGCTAGTATGGGCAGGGATGGTATTTTATCTCATGGTCAAGGGAACTGATACTTGGAATTCACAGCAAGCTCCAGTGTCTGTGTTATTAAAATGTTCTTTATGCCCAGTCCCTCCTGTCCCTCATCCTACCCCTCTTGGCGACTATATCTGTAATCTTCATAACAGCCCCAGAAACAGTAAGGCCAAGGTTTTAAAATCAGGCAGCTGAGATGAACCCCAGCTCTGATTCCAATTAGCCATCTAACCTTGAGCAAGTTATTTAACCTTCCTGAGCCTTGAAGAGTCCTCACTGTGAAATGGCTGTTCCCACACACTTGCCCAGGGTTGGGAGGGCCAGGTGGGCTCAAGGTGGTATTGTGCCTGTTCCATGAACCCCTCGCCTTCCCTTTTCTCCTGTGGAGGAGAGAACATCAGTCAGCTGGGCGTGGCTTTTTTCCTACTAGAAGCCAGGTAGGCAGTTGATAGATGAGGAATAGAGAATGACACAAATTCCAATGCACAACACCCAATGTTCACGGCCACCTGCTTGTTATAAACCAGAACTTTGGAGAGAGACTTTGGAGAGTCCAAGCTTTCACCTGCAGCTCTGCCACTTACTAGTGGTGTGAAATGCATTTCATCTTTTTGACCCATTGTTTCCTCCTATGTGAAATAGGAAACATGATTCCTGCTCTTCCACAGGACTGCTGGGAGGATTAATAGTGCACTGGACAGCAGGTGTGGAGCTACCGAGCTCCAGGTAACCATGGCTTCCTGTCCATATGGTACAGGCCCCATTGCTCCAAGGGCTTCTGGATGCCTGAGTACCCTAAGGATGCATATCCTGGGAGATATGGCTGCTGGAAAGGTTCTCGTTCAACAGCAGCTCCTACCTGGCCATCATCTTCCTAGGATTGTTCTCTCCTTATCCCTGTCCCTGACAAGCAACCACTGGAGAAAATGTGAAAGGTTTTCAGTACCTGGGGCTTTCATGAAAACCAGGAAGCAATGCACTCCAAGATGGTAGAGATGGTCCCTGGGCAGAGACTGAAATCAGAAAGAACTTCAGTTAGGGCTGAACTGAGGTACTGAGTTTTTCTGAAAATATTGACTCCTGGGACACTCATTCAGTAAAGAAGCTGGAATTTACCAAATAGATCAAACTCACCTGTGCTGTGTTCTGAATGTTGAATGTCCCCTAGAAGCCCATGTGTGGAAGGCTTGGTCCCCACAATGGCTCTACTGGAAGGTGGTAAACCTTTAGAAGGCTGGACCTAGCAGAAGGTCCTTAGATCTTTGGGGCCGTACCCCTGAGGGGATTTTGTTGCCCCAGCCCATTCAGTTGCTCTCTTCTGCTTCCTGGTTCATGATGTGAGCAATGTGCTTCAATACTTGCCCCCACTATTGCCATCCAGCATCCCCACCAGCATATAAAGCAATGGGTCTGCCTGATCTTGGACTGGAAGCTTCAAATTTGTGAGCCAAAACAAACCCTCTCTCTTTATAAGTTAATTACCTCTGGTATTTCATTATAGTAATGCAAAGCTGACTAACACAACTCTAAAAGTCAAGCTTCTAAAGAGCCAGGTCTGTGTGGCAAACTATATCATGCACCTGATAGAACATCGCCAAGTCTGCTTTTCAGGAACACAGGCAGCCAGGGCTGCTCAAGCCCCCTCCCCTGGTGGAGTCTGGGCCTCCTGCACTCCTCCAAGCAGCACTGGAGGAGGATCCCAATGCTCATGACCTTGAAAGCAGCTCAGCATCAGTGTGTGACAGACCCAGTCACCTTGCGCTGAAAATAGCAGTCATTCTACCTCCCACATTCCCTGTCCACCTGAGGCAGGTACTCTCTGACCTCCCAGAGGTTACTGTTTGTTACAAACATAGAAAAGGAGACACCTGGCTGGCCTCTGCTGGAGATTTATAGAGTCACGGGGGTGCCTGATTACACAGGCTCAGTGAGAGGCAATCTTCAAAAACATACACCCAGAGGACCCGATCTGTTAACCGAGAGCACCAGTGACCTTCTAACAGCCCACGTGGCCCTGAGTCTGGTCAGGGATGCTATAAGGAATACTGCTCATACACTTTGTCAGCAAGCCTTCCTCTCCTATACCTGCCCACAATATTGTCAGCGCTGTGGAAATGAGACGCTGACTAGAAGAGAGTAGAAATCAGCTGAACCCTATGCAGGTGATCTTTTGTACTTTGATACCATCTATATGCCTTACTGTCTGAAATATTCTACAACTGGACATAGGACAGCCTTGTCCCTCCAGATTTCCCATCAAGCACACGTTAGGCCAGGGTAAGCTGGTTGATATCTGGGAACCATTTTGCCCATGGCTTTGTCAATCCATCTGCCTGCAGAGTAACAGGAAAATCTAAAGGAGTCTTAAAAGCCCTCTAAGCCAGTACCTTTATTTGAAAGGTAGAGAAACAAACTCAGCAAAGTGTCCAAAGTGACACAAGAGAGACTCCCAGCTCTCTTGTCCCCAGGGGCCAGTCCTCAAACACGGAAGCACACAGTAATGCATATGAATCAGAGTGGCCTGGAAGATGAAAGAAACTCCTAGGACCCAGACTGTACTCAGGCTCAATGAATTGAGCCATACCAGGTAATGTGTTTGTTCCATTTCCTGACTGCCTCCATAATCCGGAGTTGTTCCAGGACTTCATTACAGGTGTGATTGCCATTAAAAGACCTGGGAACTTCCCCAAGCCAACCTACGGTGATAGAGTGGGAAGGAATACTGCTTATCACCTCGCCCAACCTCCTTCAGGGCAGGCACTGCTCGATAGCACCACTGACCAGACTCAGGTGAGCTTCTTGGAGGAGGTCAAGCTGGGCCTTAAAGGATGAATAAGAAGGAAGATGGGGTGCAGAGAGAGAGCAGCTTGTGTGAGGTGCCAGGCAAGAGAGCACTGGGAGTCGTGATATTGGGTCAGATTCCAGGGGTTGGCAGATCATGAAGGACCCCATACACTGGGAAGCAGTTTTGACTTCATTTTGAAGGTAGTGGGGAATAATTGAAAGGGGATATGTGTTATTAATGTGTAATTAATTATACATTTTTAAAAAATGACACTAGCTGCAAGATAAATACTGTGTTGAAGGGCCAGGCTGGAGAAGGCTCTGAGGAGTCTGCTGCAGAAATACCATAGGCAGGAGCAGTAGAGAGGCAAACGGGTGGAGAATGAGGAATACAGTGGCAAAATTCTTAGAAGTTCTTCCTGAAGAACTAATGAGGCTTGGTATGGCATAAAGAGTGCTTTTTCCATCTGCCTCTTTTAAGTCTTGTAGGGGGACAATATTCACATCTGGGTCTAAAGTGCTAAAATCCAGGGCTGGGGTAGAACATTTGCCTAGCATGAATGAGGCCCTGGGGTTTGAGCCTCAGGATTTCAATAAGTAAATGATAATTAAATAAAGTACTAAAATGAACCAAATTGCTTACAGTTCAGATGTCCTTCAAATGCAGGTTTGTCCAAGAATGAAGTCAAAAGGCTACACATGACCGATGTTCTAAGCAAGAAGACAATATTAGAATTAAAAAAGACAAACTGACTTTGGTTTACTCTACCTAAAGCAGATAGTTAAATGCACTTACTCAAGTATTCTGCCAAGATATATTTCCCAAGATATTTCTCAGGGTCAGTAGGTGGACACTTGGTCCCTTCCACTGTGTGCTCCAGCCATTCTCAACCAGAGGCTGGCTGAATCAATCACATGATCACATGGCTGTGCTATGCAAGGCATCACAGGCTAAAGAAGCTGTAGAAGAGGCCTTCCTGTTCACTAGCACCCTGAAACCTAAGATCAGTGGGAATATTTCTCATTTCCAGTGTTTACAATGGTAGAAATCAACGTGGTTCTTTCCAATGACACTGAAGTGGATTTGCCAAATCTCTATACCAAAGGAGAATTCACTATCTCTACAAATTCACTGCCACTCCACAGATAACGATAAATTTCAGACTTTGAAACTTTTCTGACTTGGTCTGTTTCCAATTCTTTGCTTTAATTGGAGTTTTAGATCAGGTTCACATTTCTCCAGAGTCTTTCTTAATTCATTTAAGAAACTCATACTACCAACCTTGGAATCAACCTTGGTGGAACTCCCTATTTTAAATTATATCAAGGTGAAAATTTAGTCTAGAGGCACTAGACTTTCACCTTTGAAGTTTTATTCAGGGTTAAAGAAGAAAATTCCAGTGGTCACATTTTTTTTAAAAGATCTTCATTATAAATAAAGAATAATAAATAACCATTCAAAGTTCTGGTGCAGACATGCAGTTCCCATCCCTCTCCACATGTCCATAGTCTGTTAATACTCTTTCTTTTCTTGTCTTGAGTTTTATTGGTTGCCCCAGGGGTTGGAGGTGAGCATGAGTAGAAACCACGGCATTGGAGCCAGGCAGTCACTCCTCCCCATAACCCTGAATGGTCATGGGGCAGGTGGTATTCTCTCCAATTTACACCTGGCAAAAGTGAGACTTGTCCAAACTTACTAACTAGTGAAAACCTGACTCCATCTAATTCCCACATCTCTTCATTACGGCTTCATTACAGTCAAAGAGGACCTCCTGACACAAACTAAAATCTTTCTGATTTTCTACTTACCTTGCACATGAACATACTAGAATAATATGGGCAATGAGGTAGCCTTACCTCATCGAGAACTTGGGAGGCAATGTTTAAATTGATTTCTGATGGAGAAGTTGGCATTAGTGTTGGAGACCAAAGATTCAGCATGCAGAGAGATCTGAAGGCAAGGGAAAATACAAATTCCCAAAGTACTAAAGAAGTTCTGAGTACACCCCAGTGCAAGATATGGGGAGGAAAGTATGGAAATGTGTAAGGCAAGTATGGGGTCCCTGAAGCTCAGATAACAAGTGTGGACTTTATTATAAGAGCAATTAGGAAGCCACTGAAAGACTTAATGGAGTATCAAGATCTGATTTGCATTTTTGGAAGATCACCCTGGCTGCAGAGTGGACTATTAGGCCCAACACACGTTTTCAAGTTGGTTTACAATAGACAGCTTCACATGCCAAGACCCAACTGCCCAGACTCTTTGAGACCATGGTCCAGCTCCACTTTGAGCCAGGACATTCTGTTACCTACTTGGCTCTAGTCCACATCACCTTGGAATTCTTAATTTGGGGTGTGATGTCATCTATAAATTTCAGCTTTCATCTCCAGAAGACACAGGCTGAGAAAGCCTGGCTCTCCTCTGACAAGAAGGGCATCCTCTGTTTGTTTCTGTTTTTTTTCTGTATATCAATAACATGCTGATTGTTTTTAAATTTCTCGTGAATACAGAAAAAATGAACTTAAAATAAAATTTAACCACCCCAAAACACACACATAAAGGTAACCACTGTGAACATTATATGAAAAGAATTCCTTAAATTGGTTACATGTCACTTAGCCACTCTCACCCTTAGTTTTCCTGATATTTTCAGCTTATATGATTCATACAAATTTGCATTATTCCAATTTAAAGTCAATATCACATTAGAAGCATATTCCTATTTTTTTTAATCAAAAACATGTTAAGAATGTAGAGTCGGGTGTGGTGGTACACAACTGTAGTCCCAGCTACTCAGGAGGGAGGCTGAGGCAGGAGGATTGCTTGAGTTTAGGAGCTCAAGGCCAGTCTGCACAATAAAGCAAGACCCTGTCTCTTTAAAAAACATGGTTAATAGTGAATGCACAGCGTGTCACCACATGCATGGTGCTGGTGTCAGCTCCTTCTCTCCTTCTTTAAGAGTAAACTGGTCTTGTCCTCTCCAGCCCTCCGCAAGCTGGGTAGTTTTGCTCCTTAAAGGTCTGAACGTCCACCAGTCAGAGTCCTCAGTTGTTGCATGTGCAACTTTGTTCCTGTGTTGTGTGCATGTGCCATATTTAAAGCAAACACTCAGAATGTCTGCTTTCCAGGGTCTTGTTAGAAACGGCAGAATGGAACGGACTGCCTCCTTTCCATCGCAAGACTAAGAGGTTCTCTCTCTACCCTCCGTATTTAAGAATGTTTTCCATGAGCTCTCTCCCTCTATCAGTCGAGAGCCCTAGCAAGCTAGCTAACAATAGATTCCAAAAATAAGGCTCATCCCAACCTGTTCCCTTTCCTCTTTTCTAGCTAAATACCCAAACATCAAGTCAGAAATGAGTCTCTGTTGACACTGAATATCTCCCCCCCCCTCACAAACACACAACCTACTTACATATATAAATGTATATGCAAATTTGTTAACATATGTCAAAGGAAACTTCGGCATCATCCTAGACTACTCCTGCACACCCACTCCGTTACTCACACAGGCGACTCTCTCTACCACCCAACTGTTTCTTCAGTTTGTCACTGGCTCTCTACCCCCACTCGCCACCCCAGCTCAGGCCAGCCTGAGAGATTATGCCTCAGCATTCCCTGCGCCCTGTTTCCCACAGTGTCCTGCAACCCCACCACATTTCTGCTCCAAATCAGAGTAAACTTCTAGACCTCGGGGACTCCTCTGCCTTCCTTGCCTCGACTCCCTCTCCACCCTGTTCCCTCAGCCTGACATCCTGGCTACTGCCACTGGACCCACATTCCAGACCACCTCCTCCTCCAGACCTCGATTTCTCACCTCCACACATGCTACTCCCTCAGCTGAATGGCCCTGTCCCCACTTACCTGTATATCCCCCTAACAACCCACAAAGACCCAGCCCAGCCACCACCTCCTCCATCCCAGGAAGCCTCTCAACCTCCCCCCCCCCCAGCCCTAGTCCTGATTACTCTCCTGGGACAGCCCAAAAGTGAACTGTTTACTTGCCCCCTCTTCTGGGGAATTGGGTAAAGAATAAATGTAAGTCTCCTGCTCTCTTACTTCTTTCCTTCATCTCCTGGTTCCCATCCCTTAGTCCAACCACATTCCATTAACTTGTTAACAAGATTGGTCTATACAGGCTCCACTGTAGGGAGTTTGCTAGAAGCACAGGTACCTGGCCTCACCCCATCCACAGGTGTGAAGTAGACCAGCTGTACAATTAGGAAATTCTCTCTCCGTAAAGTGTTGTGATTCTTACAAAGTGGAAAGGCCCCAGGTAACATTTCTTTCTTCTCTCTTTTTCTGTAGTCCTCACCTCATGGATCTGGGGCTGCCCCTTCACTCAAAATTAGTTTTAAGAGCCATGGCTATGGCAAGCCCATCACCAAGGGCCTCCTTTCCTTTCCCACAATGCTTCCTCACTCTCCCTGACCTCTTTCAATTCTGGTGCAAAGCTGCTCTGTGCCTTCTAATTGCACTTATATTTTTATTTTGGCAGTGCTAGGGATTGAACACAGCATTTTGTGCATGGTAGATGAGTACTCTACCACCGAGATACATCCCAACCCTGTGCCTTCCCATCTCTCATGCCTGTTTTCTCCCTGGATGTACTCCTTGTCTTGGGCACTTAGAAACTACTCAGAGCTTTTGACTTCAAGGGGTGAGCCATGAAACCTTGGGGATCCAAGAGACAGGACCAGAGTTGGGCCTTGCTCAGCTTCTACCCACCTGTCCTTATCATACCCAACACCCAGTCCAGCTTCTAGCCAGTGCTTGAAGTCCACTGCCAGGACTCAAATGTCCAGGATTCATCTGTGTATCCCATGTAAAAATCAAAAGTCCCATATAATAATAAAAAAAATCATTGATGATAGCAGCAATGTTGTTGCTCTGTATTTACATGCATATTAAGTGATTATATAGAGAAGATGTCAATTATTTGGTAGACAGAGAAATCTCTGAAACAGACAGTTAAGGGGAAATAACTATTTTGTGAGACATACCAGCCAGAAAGAAAGCAGATGATCCCTAGGATTTGGTTTTCATCTGTTCTTTCCTGTTGCCTCTCAGGCTAACCTGGATACCCAGACAAGGTCTTTTGCCATCGAACAGGCTGCTCCTGAATCATCTGGTGCAGCTTTTGGACACCAGTTTTCTAGCTGCAATCAGAGGTGAATGGTTCTGTGCTAAGCCTTGAATCCTCTGTTTTCCCACTAATTTTAAGCCCTTCATTTCAAAAAAGAAAACCTATCTTTGGTTTTGACTCTCCTTTCAATGCATGGTATAGCTTTGAACATCCTAGAGGTACAACCAATGACTAGGAAGATAGCCTTGTGCAGTGGTCTGAGAAAAATATTTGGAGACAAGCGAATCTGGGTTTGAGCCCCAGCATTTGGATGACCAAACTAGTGAAGGACACAGTAAAATATCACAGGTAGAACAGGTACATTCAATGTTCATCAAGGGAGTCCGATGAACAAAGAGGGTTGCTTTCGTAGCTGTCATTGTCAATGATGTTCCTAGATAGAGGAGAAAGCAATTGCAAATCTGTTATCACCTTAGCAAAAGCACAGAAAAATCCTTTTTGAGGTGAAGCATCCAGTCACCTTGAAAGTGTATGAAACAAAAAAAAAAAATTAAAATAATCGCTTGGCCATTGAATCTACTTTAAGTTTTGAGCATCAATAGTGCAAGTTTTCCTTTCTTGGAGAATATGAGCTCTGTATCCTAAGATTCGTAGAGTCTCCCTCAGAAAGGTCTTGTACACCCATAATACCACATGTTTCATTCTCTGGGATATTGCCCATCCCATATTTATTGGCCATGGTCCCTAAGTGATAGTATTGTCAGAAAAATTGGTAACCACTTTATGATTCTCCTTTGATATACAGCTACAAATATTATGAGGGACTTTAATAAAGCTCAAAAATATCCAAGCAGATCTCAAAGTCATAGACTGGACCCACAAAAATGACTTGAATAGGTCTGTGATAATAAATCTTGTCCAAATAGGAACTTCATTTCTTTTCTGAAAATGAAATGAAGGTATGATTCAAAGTGTCCTTTTCTCATTTACCCCACTGAAATAATAATGCACTGTCCTTCCCAGATGAACACTGGGATCTCTCACTGCCAGTGGAAGGTTAGCCATGAGCTCAGGCATAGGATTTATCAGAAAGAATAATTTAATTAACAAGCATCATACCAGTTAGTTTTCCATCATTATAATAAATACCTGAGATAATCAACTTATAAAGAGAAAAAGGTTTATTTTGGCTCACGGTTTTGGAGGTTTCAGTCCATAATCAGTTGGCCCATTGCTTTGGGCCTGTAGTGAGGCAGCACACCATGGCAGGGAGCACATGGGGGAGCAAAACCACTCTCACTTCATGGCTGGGACACAAATCAGAGGAGAACAAAAGGGCCAGGTAAAGAATCCCCTGGATATGTTCCAGTGACCTGAAGACCTCTCCCTAGGCTCCACCTCTTAAAGGCTCCATGACCTCCCATATCCTAGAGAACCAAACTTTCAATACATGGGCCTTTGGGGGACATTTCAAATCTAAAACTATAGGAATCATCATGTCATTAACTATAACTCCTATTATGTATAATATTATGTGTTAATTAAAAGAAAAATAAAATTAAAAGTCTTTTCATATTGAGAGGACAAAAGCAGAACTAGTAAGCAGCCTTTTCTGGAGTGAGCAAGAGAAACAAAGAGGCCCTGGGGCTGGCTTGTGATCTTTTTCCTAGGGAGGCTGCTCACTCCAGGCTTTGAATATTGGCTTCTGACCCACCTGGCATACTGTGAAGAGCAAATAAAGTGCAAACCTTATAGTGCTTGATATACCTGAGGGTGTAACAGTTTCTCTGCCCACAAGATCTGGTCTAGTTTATGGTTGGGAAGTGACAGGAGCTCTCAGGGAACAGAGCCCACCTCTGCTACCTCTGCAACAGGGAAGGTGAAGCTGCCTTGGCAAATGGACATAAAGAAGGCTGGGAAAATCCCCACATCTTCAGCCATTACCAGCACCTACCAAAGATTGAGAGAGGCAAGGACTTTTTTTTGAGGCTCCCCATGTCAGGTTACCAAAGCTGTGGTTTGCTATAAAGACTTGTAACTAATAAATTAATGTTTTTAACAATTCACAAACAGTACCACACAATTATGCAATTAAAAAGCCAAACAAAGATTTCACTTATTCATACCATTTTATACTGTAACATACAGTATAAAATGAAATGGTTTAGCAACAAGACCCAAATTTAAAGATGTGATGATCATCATTCTCCTTCAATCTTGTCGTTAACTCTAGGATTGAATTTATAAATCCATTTGTAGATAGCAGAAGTTTGAATTTGAGGTCCTTTGTAAACAGGAGTCATGTTCAACATGAGTCCTATTTAACTTTCTATCCCCCTCCCTCTTCCCACTATTTGCTCCTCATCCCCTAACTCAAAGCCCTAGCCATTATTACCCCAAGTTCAGGCAGGTACCCCCAAATCTCCCCTGATTCAATGAAAGATATCTCAGAGGAGGACAGCCCAGAAGCAGGTCCTCCTCTGCTGTGGGAGGAAAAAGGCTGAGGGCTCCCTAGTGTGTGCTGCATAGACTGGAAGGACTGACGGAGCTGCCTGTGCAGCAAAGTGGCGCAGGCCAGGTTCCACTCTTGGGTTCTGTTTTTCCCTTTTGCTTCCTGTACCTTTCATCCAGCCCTACTTGTAAGGCTTTGGTTCCATGGGGTCCTGTGCAAACACTGTTGTTGTTCCAAATGGCTAAAACCGTTTGACATTTTAGTGCAGCAGAAACCCTGTAAGGAACTAACTACATGCTCAGTGGTGGAATGCACTGCACCAAAAGATTAGATAGTTCCACAGGCTGCCTGCAGATCGCTATTGCTTTGCAAATGATTAGAAAAAGAAACAAATACCAGGCTTGCTTCAGTTGCCCCCAAAAGATGGTCAAAAAGTATATTGTTCACCCAAACACATGTCTGAGACCAAACCAATATCTAGACAGGCAGAAATAAATATTATATTAGTTCACTCATTCAACCGTTCGTTCCACAAACATCCATTATAGGTCCCATGTGTGTCAATTCCTGAGCTAGGTGTTGGGGACACATCTGTGAATAAAAATACAGCCTTTCCCTTCATCAGCATCAGAGGATGAGAGAGGTGGGCAGAACAAGGGACAAGCAGAGAGCTAAATAGATGTTATCCGGGGGCACATACAGGTTTTGAGGTAGTAAGCTTAGTGTAATGCTGTAGGTAAGGCTGAAATGTCAGCCCTCTTTTTTTCTGTGTCTTTGCTTCTTTATCCACTGCTCTTTCCTTAATTTTTGCCCCTCATCCATCCTCTGTCTCACTTTTTTTCCAACCTGCCTGTCCTCCTTTCCTCCTAACCTTAAGCCCTCGGTAAAGATAAAAACCACACACATTACACAGTCCTAGAAAGCTGTCCTTACTGCAAATGCGTGCTTTACACATGCTTTGGGATTTATTTCTTGCCATTGCAACCATCAGAAGCAGGGAGACTTATCAGTGAATGTCATAAATGCTGGGCTTTATCTTTTTCAAAATCTGCAGCTACAAACAGCAAGCTCCTGATGAGGATGTGTGCTACACAAACAGAAAACTGAATGAAGCCCCATAACAATGCAGGTAGTTTTCAAGCTCCAGAGTTTTAGCTCAATTCCCTGTGTTGAGGTGGTTTCTATCTGTGTCAGTCAGTGCGTCACAACATCAGCCTCCTCCATCCCCCGATGCACAGCACCCCTTAGCAAGCGCCTTCCCACACAACATCATCAACTGTAAAAATTGCAGCCACTGTTGAAGTTACAACCACAATTATTTCTACAAACGGGAGGGATGCGGTTCTGCTCAGTCAGCCCAGGTTAAGTAGGTTACCCATGGGATAAACACCTTTCCTTCTAGTAAATTCAGAATGCCCTTGGCTCAGCTATACATTCACGTAAATTGCCAATTCACTGGAATAAAATGTTCGTTTACATGTAGGAAATTCTTTCTTCACGCTGATACAAGAAAGATGGTTCCATAGCTACCCTGTTGTCTGTGTGATCAACTGGAAAGTCCTCAGCTGCTTGATTTTAATATAGTTTGCCTTGAAAAATTACTTCACTAGTAACAAATGGATCTTTGTTAGACTTCACCTTACATGAACCTTCAAGTTAGTGCCCAGCCCTCTGCTTAACCAGCACCTTCATGAACTTTCTCTAAATGCTCCCTATAGGCTAAGAGTGTAGCTCAGTGGTGGAGTGCTTGCTTAACATGCACAAGGCTCTGAGTTCCAACCCTAGCACTGAAAAAAAAAAAAAAAAAAACCTAAATAAATAAATGCTCCTTTCTGCGCTGCTCTACCTCCTTCACTTTTCCCTTGAGGGCCTTCCACCTTCTTATGATTTATATTTTGCTCTAAACTTTAACTCTATTATTTTACATCGTTATCAAGACCACCCCCAATGACTTAGAGACTCACAATCATGAAATACAAATGAAGCGTCTCTAGACTCTAACCCATATTGAGTCCCCCCACACTCAAAGAATCAGTCCTAAGAGGTTATGTTATTATCATCACTTTGGATTAAGATTTCCTTATATTGTATTAATTATAGCATCCAAGATACTACATAAAATAATGAAAATCGGTATGGAAGATTTTTGAATGCTTACAATGCAGTATGCTGGGACCAGCTGGTAGGACAAAATAACACAATTTGGGGGGGGGAAGGGGGATATATTATTATCTCACACTAAAAATGGAAATAAAGTTTATTACAATGTAAAGATTAAGATACAGGAAGTAAAAAGAATATTGAAATGACCACTTTTATGTGTGTTATATGCAGTCAGAATTCAGAGTAATATTAAAGGGAGTTTCATAGAATAAAAGGGAAATTTAAAAAGAGAGTTCTGATTTGATTATTGCTCAAAAACTTATTTACAGTATCAGGAGCACCAAGAAGGAAGCTCAAGAGCAAGAAGTGGGATAAAAACATTGAGTGAACAGTTTTGGAGAGGATTGCCTTGGCTTCAAAAGCAAAAGGCAGGAATGGAAATATAGAGCACTCCTTCCTAACGAGAAGTTTACACTGTTGCCAAGAAAGTGGGTGAACACTCTGCACATATAACCAGACTTCCCCCTGCCTGACTCACAGGATGGGCCCTGGTATTTTAGACCCTAGCAGGGGGACCTGAAGGGATTCTCTAAGTGGCACCAACCCAAACTCTGATTCACTGTTGGTTTGGGGAAGGCCTCTTTTCAGTCTTGTTAAAGGGGTGGTACCTTGATGAAACTACTATTTACACACAAGATAGCAATCTCTGAGGAAAGGAGGGCTACTATCTTCTGGGGGGGAGGGGTGGAATAGGAAAGCCTAAAGTGTTCATTACTTCTATTAAAATCAGAGAACATCTCTACCCCTAGAGACTCATCTCTAGGAAACAGCCAGATGTCAGTCTTGCTGACCTCCTAGTAAAGGGGTATGACCCACAGACAGCCTGTTCCCCACATTATTAACTGAAGGCTCCAAATTTCTTTCTCAAAATGAGTCAATCTCAAAGGGGGAAAAAATGTTTCCTTTGCAACCAATGCCAGTGCCTCTAATCTGGAGCCCGAAGGGGACCAGTAACTGGGCCAGGAGACTTGCAGGCCAGGCCCCACACCAACTTCTCCAGGTCAAAATAGCACTCAGAAGCTGGAGCCCAGTTCTACTTTTGACTCCCAGGATTATATCCGTGTAATCCTGGCCTGTGAGTCTCTATGGCTTTAGCCCAAAGCTCTACGCTGCCTCTTGCTGGAGCCAGCTGCCTGTTCACAGTTCCTCTCCGTCACAAAGGTGTTTGCAACTAAAGGGTGTTTCTAAGGTGGTTCTAAAGATGCCTTGACTGGGAAAGGAGACCCCAGACCCAAAAAGGAAGGGCTGAAAAGAGCAACCTTTTAAAAAGGGGTTTGGGTCATTGAGGGGTATAACTTGTCTCAACACCCCTCCACAAAAAAGCTGCCTGATGCTCACCCATTGTCAGAAGCACTCTCTGACCAGGCCTTTGGGCCAAGCTGGACAGCACCTGTACCTGGTTTCCAAAGGAGTTTCCCCTCCCTACGATCAGTGCTCATCCTGAGTGATCCTAACATAAGATGTTGCCAGTGTCTAGGGTGGGGGGCATGTTCCTTTCTGCCCCCAGACCCAGAGGGTCAGGAAAGGGGATTCCTGGACTTGAGAAGGGTCAGAGAAGGGCTGGAGCCCCGTTCCTTTAGAAAGACCTGGGAAGGATGCTTTCCACACCAAAGAGTGGGTCACCGGGGGAGGAGCTGGGCAGAGCTGCTTTCAGGAGCCTGAGCCGCGTCTACTCAAACCAGCTCTCACAGAAAGCTAGGAGGGGCGGCGTGCCTGAGCAGAGCAGCCCACTACCCCAACTGGCGGCGAAGAAGCCAGAAAAGTTCGTCCTGGAGCTGTGCGGGCCTGCCCGCATCTGTCCAAGGTGCTGAAAGGACTCCGCGGGCGGCGGCGGGCCAGCCTTTGCGCGCCCTCAGCCTACTGCCCGCCCGCTCTGCCCTTCCAGCCTCCTCCTACTCTGTCCTCTTCCCCGCCGCACAGAAACCTCTTTGCCTCTACCGCTCCCGCCGGAGCCCTTCACTCTCGGGTAGCATCAACTCCACTGGCCCCGGCGCCCCGAGCCCTCATCTTGTCCGCGGGTCTGCCGAGCCCCTTCCTCCTGCAGCCACTTCCAGGGCGCCTCTGCTGCTGAGCTTTCGCCGCCGCCCCCCTCTTACCTTCTTCTTTCGGTCACGGGAGCGGTTCCTCCGCTTCCTGTTGGATTCCTCCTTCTCCTTCTCCTTCTGCTCCTGGAGGGCCTGCGCCTCGATGTCTTTGATTTTCTTCAGCTGTTTGGCCGCTTGAGCCATGATGGGTCACGGCGATCCGGTCCCCGCCTCCCGGACCCCTCACACTTGGCGATCCAGGTGGACACCCTCCCAGGAAGGGAGGATAAAAAGAGTCTCTCTGCTCCGCAGAGGGGAAGCTTCTTTACCAGCCGCGGGAAGGCTGCGGCGGGGTGGCCGGGGAAGGCGACTGCGAGACGCGCGGAGGGCGAGGCGCGCCGCGGCTACCCGGCGGCCCCCGGATGGCGCCTGCAGCCGCGGCCGGAGCTGCTCGCGGCGCCCGGGACGGGCTCTGGGCACGGCCCCGCCGCCTCTCTCCCTCCCTTCGTCCTCCCTCCCTCTCCTGCGGCGGCGGCGGCGGCGGCGGCGCGGGGGGCGGGGGCGGGGAGGCGGCTCGTACTGCGGCGAGCGGCGAGCGGGTCGGGGAGGGGGCGGACTCCAGCAGTTAACGCAGGAGGGCGCGGGGGTAGCTCGCTGCCCCGGGGCCCGGCCGGCCCGACGAGGCTCGGCGCGCTCTGCGCCCGCGCTGGTGCATTGCGAGCGGCGGGCTGCCGGCTGGCGGGCCAGCCGGGCTTCCACCACTGCAGTGCCACCGCCGCCAGACGCACGGGCCCCCGCGCCGTCGGGTCGCGGGAACAAAGCCGGCCGCTCTACACGGAGCTACGCGGGCACCGCGGCGGACCTTGCTGCGGGCCGCAAAGCTTAGCTGGGGGCCGAGGGGAGGCTTCGGCGGGCGGCCGGCCCAGCGCTCAGGCGACCCTGCGGACCAGTGCACCTGGCGGTGGCTGCGAAAGCCCAGCATCGCGGGCTCTGAGGCTCGGCGGGTGGTGAGGTGGGGGCGAGGCGGGGGCGGGGGACGGGCCTCCAGGGCAGCAGAGCCACAGCTGGGGGCCCGGGACGCGCCCACGCCAGCCTCCGCCGCGGTCTCTCAGAGGGCGCCCTCGGGGTGGGGGGCGTGTGCTTTCAAGACTCCCTGGGGAAGAGCGGGTTGCCCCCGGTCGCTAGCTTAAAGCTTGATTTGCCCCTTCCAAACCATGTGGGCCTTTTCATTTGCATATTTACCAATTATAGGTAGAAAAAATATTCAGCATCAAGTGAGTCCTTTTCCTTTGCGTTCTCCTTTGACGGGAGTGGAACTAGGTCTCTGCACCAGGGACCGCCCACCCCTCCATTACCAACACTGTCACACACACCCTCACTAGAAAATGCGGGCGACTGGTGTACAGCTATAAAAAGCCATACCTGGCCGTTTGGGTCCTGGAGCCGCCAACCCAGACTACAGGAAGAAGTGGCCTTAATCTCATCTCACCACTCCATCACGTGTCAGGTGAGAAACTGAGGCCCGGACTAGACCGTTGCAGCTTTGGTCTGGTATGGCTCCAGACCTGCCCCTTCTAAAAGGGACGCAACTCTCCTTTTACATAGTGCTAAAGAAGGAGTTGGGTAAAGCAATATGTAAGACTTGATGAAAAGTTATGAAATAATCAGCTTCCTTCTGCTCCCCTCCCAACTGAGGGTTGTTGCGGACATTTAAGCAGCCACAGATGAGAGCCTAGAAAGTAGTCTGTTCCACTATGGGGAAACGATGCTCATGAGCTGTGGACTGCTACTCCCCGACCTTAGACTATGCAAACTTGGGGAGTGGCTGGATTCTGCGTGTAGTGCCTCTTGCCCACATCCTCTACTGTCTCTATGCTTTTCCTCTCCTGGAACCTTACATCCCACATCTCTCTTTATGGCCCTTCCATCCACCTGTCCATCTAGAATCCCCACCACTAATCATGTGCAAATAATTAAGGTACTGACTGAAACCCTGGTTTGAACACTGTCATTTCCATGGGCTGGGATAACTGGGTTCACAAACACCAATCCCATGTGTCGTTTAAATTTTCAAGTAATTACATTTTTAAAAAATTTAAACACACTGGTAAGGTTAATTTTAATAATGTATTTAATATATCTGAAATATTATCATTTCAATAGCAATCAATATAAAATCATTGAGGCATTTTATATTCTTTTACTAAGTCTTCAGAATTCAGTCTGTGCTTTACACTTACAGCATATCTAAATTTATTTATTTATTTATTCAAAGAGAGAGAGAGTTCCAATATTTATTTTTCAGTTTTTGGCGGACACAACATCCTTGTTTGTATGTGGTGCTGCTGAGGATCGAACCCAGGCCGCAGGCACGACAGGCGAGCGCGCTACAGCTTGAGCCAAATCCCCAGCCTCCGCATATCTAAATTTAAACAAGGGATATTTTCATGGCTTTACAGCCACATGTGATCAGTGGTTATTGTATTGGACAGCATAGCTCTAGACTGTCTCCCCAGGCCAGCTCCCCCATGACCTTGACTGTAATCAGCCTGCCCACAATTTCAAATTTTATCTCCAGCACAGACCTTTTCCAGAAGCGCCAGACCAATGTACCCTTTGCCCTTCAATCTCCTAACAATCTCCTGTATCACCTCTTGCCACCCACTAATTTATTCTCCATACTGTGGTCATGATAATCTTTCCATGACATAGATCTGATTATTGTCATTTTCAGCTTACACCCTTCTTTTTTAATACAAAGAACTGAGTGGTTCCCACCCACTCCTCTACTCAGATCTGCCCGGTACCTTTACTCCAGCTGCGGCAGTCTCTGAAGGTGTTTATGCCATCTTCCACAAGGCTGATGTTACTGCATCCCCCTGCCCAAACTGCACTGTCCCCCCAACTACCACCTTTCCCTCCACCCACCCCATCTAGCTAATTCCAGTGCACTTATCTAATTTTGCAACAGTTTCAATTGCCCCCCCAAATCCCTCAGATAAATCCTACTGTCTGATTACAACACAATATGTGGCTCCTTCATCACACTTGCTTTAAGTAACATATTACATCAGTTAATTGGGTTGGTGCACGTCTCCCCACTAGACTTTAAGCTCCTGTAAAAGAAGGCAATGTCTGGTTTTGCTCACCATTGCATCTTCAGAACCCTGGACAGTGCCTGACACAAATCAAATGTACTATATACTGGCTTAAGGAATAAAGTAAAAATAGCCCCACTTCCATTACACCAAGAATTATCACCATTTTGCAGATGGGAAAATTAGGTACAGAGAGGAAAAATGACTTGCTTGGGGTCTCACAGTTAGTATATAGTGGAGCTGAAACTTGAAGCCTAGCAATCTGACAGCATAGTCCATAATCTTCACCATCCCACTGCACTAACCCACTTGATTTCCTTATATGTAAACAAAGATATTGCTAATGTCTCTCTCAAAGTACTATCTGGAGAACCAGAGGAGGGAATGAATGTGAAATGATTCACTAAAAGATGAAGTGCTCTTCTGAGCTTCAGTTTATTAATGTGTGGAGTGGAGGGGCCAGATCAGTTGGCGTCTAAGTCCTCTTTCAGCTCCAGGATAGAGGCCCTGGCCCTGGATTTTCAAAAATCCCAGAAGGAGCTGGGTTTGGTGGTGCACCCCTGTAATCCCAATGGCTCAGGAGGCAGAGGCAGGAAAATTGCAAGTTCAAAGCCAGCCTTAGAAATTTAGTGAAGCCCTAAGCAACTTATCAAGATCCGGTCTCAAATAAAAACTAAAAAGGGCTGGGCATATGGCTCAGTTGTTAAGCATTCCTGGGTTCAATCCTTGGTACAAAAAAATAAAAATCCCACTATGGGCAAGATCTCATCTTATTTTCCATGTCCAGGATCCACTCTTAAGGCAGTTTCCCTGGGTCATATTATATATTAGGCTGAGAAAATGGGAATGTCCCAGATGAAGCCATGTGCTGCCACAGACTGATCTGGACCCTAGAGGGTGTGACCAGAAGATGGAAGTTGCTCTCTTGAATTCCTACAGAAATGAGAAATAAGGCAAGCTCAGCACCACAGTAGATGGAGGGGCTGCCTTGCTCCTGGTTGGGGGACTAACAAGATAACCTTTATATCCTCTCCCAACTGCAATAGATTAGTGGCACCATACTGACCTGACAATTTACTATGCCCTAGGTACTGCTAATCATTCACTAAATATTTGTTTCTCATTAAAAAAAAAAAAGCAGTCCTTGCCTCTGTTCTCCATATGAGGAAGCTGAGTGTGTTTACCTGACTTCCTTGAGGTCACACTCCACTGAGGCAGAGTAGAAATTCAGGCCCAAGCCGGCTAATGCAAAGGCCTGCTGAGAAAACTCATCTTCTGAAATGTAGAAGCAATATTAATTACCTGAGCTAGACTCACAAAATAATATCCCCAGGGAGGCAACCAAAGGTCCAACTAATTCTTCTGAAATTGTAGACATAAAACCCACACAATGTGAAGATTGTGGTCACCAGAGGGTTACCTCTTCCTCTACAGTCACATTTGTCAACAAGGTGTCCTGGCTGGGATCCAATGAGGGTATTCATTCTCTGGCTCTTCCCACCATCCCTAAGGAGCCACAGTGTCCTGCATGCACCCACAATATGTGACACTAACTCCTGGGCAGGGGTGACCACTCACTCAGATGTACAGGAAGTGGTGTGCAAAGTGAGAGACAGCCAACCCCTCAAAGCCCCTCTTCTTTCTCCACAGAGATGATTATTAGGCAAATTCTGTGTTTCAATGGGGCCTTTTAATTTACTTGGTTAATAAAAAAGGGAAACCCGTCTCTTATATTTTTGCTTTCTTCCCTAAGATTTCTAAGTGGCTACCAAACCTCATTCTGTAAGTTTGTGGTTTATGCAACTAGAATGATTTTTGTTTTTAAAAGAAACATTATTAATAATTAATAAGGCTTCCCAAGATAAAAGCTGCCTCCTCAACTAGATAATATAAATAGCTAACATAATGTGTGTGTGCCAAATATTCTAAGCAAGTTTAACCCTAATAAAACTTCATTATCATCACCATTTTACAGATGAAGAAACTAAGGCACAGAGGGGATGAATAACTAGTAAGTCCACAAGAGCTAGGACTTGAAATAAAATGGTTAGTATTTAGAGTCTGCACTTTTACTGCTATGTCAGAACTAACATCCTAAATTGAGGTTGGGCCTAGACTCTTCCGCTCTGCATCCTTTACTCTCTTTTTAGGGAAAAAGTACCTAGGGCTAGGGATTTGCTCAGTGGTAAAGTGCTTGCCCAATATGTAGGAGGCCCTGAGTTCAATTCCTGGCACTGCTCCCAGCCCACCAAAAAAAGGACACAAGTACATCCATCATCCCTGAACCCTCTGGAGGCAGAGGCTGCAGCCTACTAACTTTGGGTCGGTATTAGTATGTTTTCCTTGCTATAGCAAAATAACTTAAGCTTGGTACTTACAAAGAGATTTATTTAATTCATATTTTAAAAAGCCAGGATTGGGCTGGGGTTGTGGCTCAGTGGTAGAGCACTTGCCTTGCATGTGCGAGGCCCAGGGTTCGATCCTCAGCACCACATAAAAATAAATAAATAAAATGAAGGTATTATATCCAACTACAACTGAAAAATAAATATTAAAAAAAGCCAAGATTAAGTGACCCCCATCAGTTCAGCCCCTGGCTGGGTCACAACATGGCAGATGGCATCATGGTGGGAGCAAATGCCACAGGGAAAATCACCTGGCAGGACGGGAAATCAGAGATCAGATAGGGGCCAGGCTCATTCATTTTAGTCTTACTCTCAAGAGCACTAACCAAGTTCTCATGAGAACTATATTAATCCCTTCCCAGGGCAATGCTCCCAATGACCTAATTTCTTTACACTAAACCCTATCTCTTAAAGGTCTGGTTTCCTCTTAATACCTCCACATGGGGGACCGAGCTTCCGATGTATGAACCTTTGGGGACACACCTGACTATATCCAAACTATAATAGGTTTCAGCTATCTAACCCAGTTCTATACCTTGTGGATGTTCAGGTCAAGTCCCAGCTAAGAGGGGTCAGCAGGAGGCACACATGTAGAGGGTGACACAGCAGGACAAATGGAAAAATCAGAATCAAAATCAAAAGAAATTACCTTGCCATTTGCCACCAATGGGAGGGTTCATGTGCTCACTCTGGTTTTCTCAGACCAAGTCACACCTGAGCAGCCTGCCCCAGAGGGTGTGCACACTTGCCCTGATCTGCCCTCCAGCACGGCACAGACATTACATAAACCCTTCTTCAGTGTGATAGCCCTTCAAATATTTGAGGAGCGCTTTCACTCTCTGTATGCTTGTCCAAAGTAATGTCAGGAGTTCATAGCAAAGGTGAATATTGAGCTCAAAGATTTCTAATTTCCCGTCCAAGGTTTACAAATGAAGGCAATATACCTTTTTAATAATTGCATTTTCCAGGGTGGAATTTGAAGAGATCAAAAAATATATAAGCTAAAGTGTTCAGAGAAAACGGAAAAATAGGAAGATGTTATACATTTTTTACATCCTAGAAAATTCTGGAATAAAATTTATTTATTCATTCAGCTTCAGCTGGGCCCTCAGAGCCTGTAGGTAATCGTGCTTGTTACTCTCTGCAATTCTAACCCTCACACCTAGCCCCTCCTCTTTCCTCTGTCACCCTTCCTGAGGACCTTGTCTTTCATTTCATAGAAAAAATAAAAGCCTCCAAAAGGAATGTCTTCAGCCTCCTCCCTATTCCCACCATCCCCTGTCATGGCTTTTCCTTTGGTTTATCCTCTGGACCTCAGGTCCTCTCATCTCCTTGGAGAACAGGGGAATCAAGGTCTAGGGGTGTAGCTCAGAGATAGAGTGCTTGCCTAGCATGTACAAGGTCCTGGGTCCCATCCCCAGCATAGAAAAAAAAAAGCCACCAGTGAGCTGTCCATCTGCTCAGCACATCTCCCCTGTATTCCTTGCCACCAACTCCCTCTCTTCCTGTAACTTTCCACAAGTCATAATCACCCTTCTCTGCCCTCTAGAAAGAGTAGTCAAGATTTTCCCCTCCCAACTCCTCACTCTGCCACAATCTGAATTTTGGCACCACCTCTAAAAACCTACAGACATGTTTCTGTCTGGAATGTAACTCCCTGGAGCATTTGGATAGAGGCTGTAGCAGATATTAAATGGATAAGGACAGATACTACACTTGATCTTGGTCAAAAGGCCAAGAAACGATTCTCTCTGGGGCATTTGGACTGGTGGACTATTTTCTTCTTGGTTTCCTCTAACTCTTGAGTCATCTTTTTAGAACTCACAAATGAAAACTGCCCTTGGCCCTTCTTCAGTTTATTATGCCTCCCTCCACAATCTTAGCCTTGGCTTCAACCTACATTCCCAGATCTGTAACTCCAGCTTTGACCTCTCTCCTAAAACCAAGACAAGGAGTAAACCCAAGGCCTCCTAGATAGCAGCATTGGAAGTCACATCCACCAGTGTCCCCTGTTGATCTCAGTACTCAGTCACCATCACCTACTCCCCCACCCAATCAAAAACCCAGGGTCCATGGAGCTTCTCCCCTGCTTTCCTTTACACCCCTCCATCGCTTGATTCCAGAGTCTTTCTCCAAAACTAGTTCTCAAATTTGTAGGGGCTTTCATCCATGACATGCCAAAATTTTGTCATCAGACAGAGGCCCTGACCATTTAACATGCACAAATATTTTCACCTACTGGGTTTCTAAACACTTTATGAAGTAGATTTCTCAGCTCCTCTCAGGTGCATAACTCTTGTTCCTTTCAGAATATGAGGGAGGAAGCTCATACAGTGTGTGCAGGGCCAGTTCACTCTTCATGAGATTATTACTTGCTTAGTTCAGGGTCAGAGAGCTCCCTCCCTTCCTTCCTTCAAATAAAATACTTGAATTTTGCAATAAAATTTTTAAAAAGTGTCCTAGAGTGATCTGGATTGAGATTCCCCCCATAGGTTTGGTATCCACAGGTTTTGTGTTAATATTCCATTTTTGCTGTAGCAGTAGATGTCCATATGTGGGATTTGGGGACCAACCCTTACCTGTTTATTCTTGGGGCCTGGTCATTAGGTTGGGTTTTTGTCTCTTCTTGTTTTTGTATTAAAGTGTAGCTAAAAAAATAATAATAATTTGTTTGTGCTCTCAATCACCCAGGTATCTTAATAAAGTATAGATTCTGAATCAATAGAGACAGATGGATTACAACAATGGTCCATATTCTCTGTCCCTACCTATAAACAATTTACTTTTAATAAATTTAATTTATTTATTTGGTGCTAAAGATTGAACCCAGGGCCTCACACATGCTAAGTATGCTCTGTATCACTGAGCTACAACCCCTTCTCTTCCCAGGTGCACAATTTAAATATGTGCACATCTAGATCATATTGCCTAGCTCAGGGTCAGCATTTCTGGGACCTCAGCATGCTTCTCTTACCTCCCCACTGTCAATGACCCTTCCTAAAAGGCAAGCACTATTCTGACTGCTATCACCTTAGATTAACTTTGCCTTTGCTTAAACTTCATGTACCTGAACTCATTTGATATATGTACTCTATGGTATAAGACTTCTTTGTTATGTCTCTAAAATTCACCCATATTGTCGCATATGTCAGCACTTGTTTTTCTATTACTCTGTAGTTTCTCATAACAGGACTGCACAATTTATTTACCCATTTTCATGTTGATGGACATTTGTGTCATTTCCATCTGAGGCTACTAGAAATAAAGTAGTTAATGCTTGTATAGGTATATTTCTTTGATAGAAGCACTCATTTCACTATGGAGTGAAATGGCTGTGTCGTAGGATTACATGTGTTTTGCTTTGCAGATTTTGCCCAGCACTTATACAAAATAGTTATGTCAATTTAGACTCCCACCAGCAATGTAATAGAATCTTGTCCTACATCATTGACAGCACTTGGTATTATCTTTTTATTTGTTTAGCTTTTCTCATAAGTGAGAAGTGCTATTCTATTGGGGTTTTAGTTTGCATTTTAGTTGAAAATATTTGTGAACATTAAATTAAAGAAGTTGAACAACTTTTATGTGTTTATTGGCCATTTAAATATTACTCTTTCATGAAGTCACTGTGTAAGTCTTTTGCTCTTGATTTAGTCAGGTTGATGATTGTTGAGGATAGGAAAAACTCAAAGAGTTTTCCCTACTCTCACCACTAAACATAACTTGAACAAAATACTTCCCCTTTGGTTATCAATCATTTCTCTAGTAATTCATTTCAATTCTGACATTATCTACCCAGAGATGGCATCACATCGCACAGGTTGAAGATTCAGTTCCACAACACTGCCCCTCAAAATAGGATGTCATTTGAAAGTCTCAAGTTATAACCTGTACTTCCAACTGGCTGGTGATAAATTGGCCATTTCTATAACCCTTCCCTTAGGTTCAATTAATTTGCTAGAGTGGCTCATAGAATTCAGGGAAGCACTTTACTTCCATTTATCCATTTATTATAAAGGATCTTACAAAGGACACAGATGAAGAGATGCACTGGGCAAAGTTGGCTGCAAGGGCTGTGAGACATTTCTGTGCTCTCCAGACTCACCACCCTCCAAGTTACCTCCATGTGTCCAGTTCTCTGGAATCTCTGAACCCTGCCATTTTGGTTTTTATGGAGGATTCATTTAGGAATTGAATGTGTTCCTAGTCCCTTCGTGATCGATGGTCATTCGGCTACCTTGTCACGGGGGCCGGGGGCTGTAGAGACACAGAATCAACACACACAGACTCCGGGAGCTGGTGAGAGAACTGGCTGGAGAGCTGCCTCAGGTCATCGTCCAGTAGCTCAGTTTATTTTTGGAATGCACACAACGGTTATAGGGTTTGAGTGGGGCATGCCTGTCAATCATACATAAGCAAGACAATATCCATAAGCCAGTCATCTTCTGCCTAATGTAACCGCACTGTGAGGAAACTCTAAATATTGCTGTCCTGGCAGAAAGCAATCTGGAAGAGTTTTTAGCCCTGAGTCAAGGGTTTCATGCCCTGAAGCCCCTGACTCTCAGTTTCTTGACCCGGCAGTTTGGCAATGCTAACCATAAGTGCTAGGATATGGTTTCACCCCATCCTGCAGGCGCTCCTGTCAGGCCTGAAGGAAGGTGGATATTTCAGGCACTTCCAAGCTGCTAGTAGCTGCTAGCTGAGACTGAAAGTTATTCCAACAAGGAATCATGGATGACATTGTTGGAGCAATTCAATTTTTAGCCCTTCTCCCCTCCCTGGAGGTTGGGGGCTCAGACTGAAAGTTCTAATGGTCCAGTTGCATAATTGGTTTCCCTGGTAACCACCCCATTCTGAGGCTCTCCAAGAGTCCATCAAGAGTTGCTTCATTAAAACAAAAGATGCTCTTAGTCTCTACGGAAATTCCATGGAATTCAGGATCAGGAATCAAAGGCCATATATTAAAACAACAAAAATTTATTGCTTCTTTCTATAAAGGTGTTAGGAGCTCTGTGCCAGGAACTGGGGGAGAGACAAAGTATAGATTTCTTACTATTACACAGTGGTATTGTGAAGCATGCACCTCCTCTTTCTCACCTAACTCCAGCTTCATCCCAGAAGCTCCTGAGGAAACAGTATGGTATCGTTCCTACCCATGCTGCATCTGCCCAGACAACACACATGTGGCCATGCACTGGAACCATCATTGCATGTCTAAATCTCTCCTTCCAAACCCAGAGCCTGTGCTGTGTATCAAAGCTGGGAGCCCTGACTCTCCCCCTGACATAGCTCTGCAACCTGCCCCTGCTCTCTCCCTCTCCTGCCGCTGACCTTGCTCTAGCCCTGGACAGTTGTCCTCTGTGCCATGGCAAGCTCCCTGTCTCCCATGAGCAGCCTCCACAGCACTACCAGCCCTTACAGATCTCGTGTACTCGGGCTGCCCAGCGAACTACCACAGACGGAAGTGGGGGGTGGCAAACGACAGATGCACATTATCTGTGGTCTCACAGTCATGGGAGTGGAAGACTAAAATCAAGGTGCGGTAAGGTGGGTTTCTTCGGAGGGATGTGAGGAAGCATCAATGTCCAGCTTTGCTCCTAGCTGCCTGCGGGTCAGGTATTCCTCTGCTTCACATCAACTTTCCTCTGTGCACGTATGTCCTTCTGTCTGAATCCCTTCCTCCTTTTATTTTATTCTTTTTCAGTGCTGGAGATAATTCCTCCTTTTTTTTATTTGTTCTAATTAGTTACACATAACAGTAAACTGCAATTCTGACACATAATACATAAATGGAGTATAACTTCTCATTTGTTGGGTTGTACATGATGTAAAGTTACACAGGTCATGTAATCATATATGCACATAGGGTAATAATGCCAGATTACTATCATTATTATTTTATTATCATTCCTACCCCCATGTCCCTCCCCTCCCTTCACTCCTCTCTATCTAAGCAGAAGTACCTCTATTCTTCCCTAGCCCCACCCCCTTATTATAAATTAGCATCCTCATATCAGAGAAAACATTCAACCTTTAGTTTGGGGGATTGGCTTATTTTGTTTAGCATGATATTCTCCAGCTCCGTCCATTTACTGGCAAATGCCATAATTTCATTCTCCTTTAAGGATGAGTAATAATTCACTGTGTATATATACCACATTTTCTTTATCCATTCATCTGTTAAAGGGCACCTAGGTTGGTTCCATGGCTTAGCTATTATGAATTGAGCTGCTATAAACAGTGTCTGTGTCACTGTTGTATACTGATTTTAAGTCTTTGGGGTATAAACTGAGGAGCGGGATAGTGGGGTCTGATAATGGTTCCATTCCAAGTTTTCTGAGGAATCTCCATATTGCTTTCCAGAGTGGTTGCACCAATTTGCTGTTCCACCAGCAACTTATGAGTGTACCTTTGCCAATGACATGATGCTATATTTAGAAGATACAAAAAATTCCACCAGAAACGGTCTAGAACTAACAAATGAATTCAGCAAAGTAGCAGGATATAAAATTAACACCCATAAATCAAATGAGTTCCTATATATCAGTGATGAATCCACTGAAAGAGAAATTAGGAAAACTACCCCATTCACAGTAGCCTAAAAAAGTCAAATATTTGGGAATCAATCTAACAAAAGTAGAAATAGCTCTACAACGAAAACTACAAAACACTAAAGAAAGAAATTGAAAAAGACCTCAGAAGATGGAAAGATCTCCCATGCTTTTGGATAGGTGGAATTAACATTGTCAAAATGGGCATACTACCAAAAGTGTTATACAGATTTAATGCAATTCCTATTAAAATCCCAATGACATTCCTCATAGAAATAGAAAAAGCAATTAAGAAATTCATTTGGAAAAATAATTCCTTTTTTTTTTTTAAGAATACTAGTCATAATGGAGTAGGGTCCATGTTAGTGACCTCATTTTAATTTGATCATTAGCAAAGACTCTTTCAAATAATATAGTTGTATAATATACACGGTCCAAGGTCACATTCTCAGTATGGGGTTGGGGAGGGGAGGTTAGGATAGTAACATCTTCTGGGGACACAATTCAATCCAGACCATTCACTTCTCTCTTTTATTGTAAGAGCCTTTGGTAGCCAGCTTTCTACCACTTGATAAATGAAGTAGAAGTCCTTAGGGTGACTTCCAAGGTTCCCCATGGCCTGGCCTCTGGCTTCCAGGTCAGTGTCTCACATTCCCTCACTCCAACCCTGGCAGGAAAACTGTCCCCAAACCTCACAGCTACTGTCAACAGTTCAAAGTACTGGATTTGCACTTGGTTCCTGTTGCCTGGACACCACTGCCTGGCCCTTTTCCGGCTCCCTCCCTGGACTGTATTTCTACTCACCTGTCAAGGCAGAGAGAATCCATCAGGTTTATGCATAGTATTGTTAGGACTTTTTGTTGTTGTTTGTCTGTTTGTTTTGGTACAGGGGGATTGAACCCAGGGCCACTTAACCCCTAAACCACACCATCCAGCCCATTTTACATTTTATTTAGAAACAGGATATTGCTGAGTTGCTTAAAGTCTTGCTAAGTTACTGAGGCTGACTTTGAACTTGAGCTCCTCCTGCCTCAGCCCCCCAAGCCTCTACCACCAAGCCTGGCCATTGTTAAAACTTCTATCACAAAATTCAGTGGTGACCCTGGCCACCTCCCTCCATCTCTCAGCCACTCCAGGTTCAGTTCAAGTGTACCTTCACCCATGCCCACTTGCCCACAAAGCATTCAGAGACCACCTATGACTACCACAGGTGTCTCTCTGTGCTTGGAACTCTGTGCTCATTGCCTCATTGAGTTGTTGCATGCATCCAGAGTTACAGGAAACTACAGAACAGAGCACAGTTAAGTGATCAGATTCAATGTCACCCCAAGTGAGACTAGACTCTGATAGTTTGTGTCACTACAAATCCTTATGCATATAATTGAAGCATTCCAAGACGGCTTATGGGGACATGGAAGTTCAAGGTGGGATGAGGGAGATACATCAGCTGGAGAGCTGAGCAGAGCAGACATGTGGCTCAGAGGACCAGACGAGGTGCAATCATCAGAACTGAGCCAAGCTGCTAGATGGAAGGGAGGAGGATAAGGGCTGAGGATCAGGCTGCGGACACTGCAGTGTACTCATCTCCATATCCCGGCACACCTGGGACAGGGATGGGCACAGGTTATTTGTCAATAAGGGTCTGAAGAACAGAGAGGAATGAGGGAGTGAGGGAGGCAAGAAGGAATGGAGCGAAAGGCCCTTTGTGGCCTTAAGTCACCTAGTTGATCTCCTGACTCAGTAGGACTCCACCCTCTTTTAAAACCCTTGTGGTTTTCTAACACTCCTGACCCAGGCTTGGGCCTTAGTCACCTCCAATTCCTGCCTCCATTCTCTAGTGACCTTCCTCTAACCAGGTCTTCACTCCATTGCTCCTCTTGGTCCTGTTCAACTTGGCCTATTAGCAGCATCAGGCAATGCCATTTGCTCTCACATCTTCATACAGGGCTCTGTGGATCCAGGATCATGAAGCCTGGTGTTCTTCTGGCCTTTTCTGGCTGCTCCTTCTCACCCCCTGCCTTTGAATATTAAGTGCAGGAGGCACAGCATCTCTGGACCCACACCGCCACTCCTGGGCTCTTGTCACTCTTGTGGGTTTGAACACAACCATCTTACAGAGCCCAACCACTGGATACCACCTCTCCAGAAAGATTTGTTACAAGCTTCTCTAACCTACAGTGTCCAGAATCAAGTCCCTGATGATTCCCCATACCCTGTGTCTCCTGGCCATAGCCATTGCCTTCTTGCTGTGCCTCAGAACAAAAACACTGGCCTTTTCTTCTCTTCTCTTTCTAGTCCATTCCACATGGGACTTGTCAACCAATCCTACTGACTCTGCCTTCAGACTGTATCCAGAATTCAACTCTCTTGTTTCCATGCTTGTCCAAGCTGCCATTTGCACTCACCTGGGGGTACTGAATAGCCACTAACTGGTTTCCCTGCTCTCCTAGTTTACCTGATGATTTCAAATCAGCAGCAATAATAGTTCAGCTGAAATACAAGTCAGACCATGTTCTACTTCTCTGTCCAAAACCCCTCCAACAGTTTCCCACCTTAGAGTGAAAGCCAAAACTGCTCCAGTACACATGGTCCGTTACTTCTCTGTTGTGGCTGGAGTGTATCCACCTAAAGGTTCGTGTGCTGGAAGCTTGGTCGCCAATGTTGTGATAATGAGAGTTGGTAGGACCTCTAAGAGGTGGATCTGGATTAGGTCATGGGGGTACTGCTCTCAAAGGGGATTAATGTGGAATGGATTGATGTAGTTCCCCCCCATTTTTTTTATGCTGGGGATTAAACCCTGGGCCTTGCACACACTAGGAAAGTGCTCTACCACTGATCCACATCCCCTCCAGCCCAGTATTAATGTAGTTCTTATGGGGCACTGATTAGTTCCCAAGAGAGATGGTTGTTATAAAAAAGAACCAGACTGGCCCCTGAATCTCTCATGCCTCCTCATCATGCCCCATGTTTTCTCCAACTTGCAGGTGCTTTCACTATGATGCCATCCAGCATGTCGTGAGGGAGTCACATGACTGTCACCAGAGGCCAAATTAACAGTACTGACTGCTCTTGGACTTTGAGTCTCCGAAACTGTGAACTAAATAAATCCCTTTTCTCTATAAGGATTCCAGCTTCGGGTATTTTGTTACAGCCACATAAAACTGACCACTTTTTGTTACTCTGATCCTTTTTGTTACTCCAATCCAGCCACATGAGGCAAATCCCTGCCTCAGGGCCTATGTACCTGATATGCCCCATTTCCTCCACAATACCCAACTACCTGGTCCATTCTCTTAACTTTCTTCTGTTCTTTAAAGTTGCTTGTCAATGAGATCTTTTTTTTTTTCTTTTTTTCTTTTGGTACCAGAGATTGAACTCAGTGGCATTGACCACTGAGCCACATCCCCAGCCCTATATTATCTAGAGACAGGATCTCACTAAGTTGCTTAGCACCTCGCTCTTACTGAGGCTGGCTTTGAACTTGCGATCCTCCTGCCTCAGCCTCCTGGACCATTGTGATTACAGGCATGCATGAGCTCAATGAGTTCTTTGTATTAGTTTGTCATGTCTTCCATAATAAAGTACCACAGAGTGAGATGTTAAACAATAGAAATTTGTTTTGCCATTTCTGGATATTAGAAATCTGTTATGGTTTATATATGAGGTATTTCCCAAAAGCTTATGTGTGAGACAATGAGAGATTTTTTTCAGAGGTGAAATGATTATGAGAGGTGTAAGTGAATTAATCCACTGATATGGATTAACTGGGTGGTAGCTGTAGACAGGTTGGATGTAGCTGAAGGAAGTAGTTCTCTGGGGGTGTGCCTGTGGGGTTCTCTCTCTCTCTCTCTCTCTCTCTCTCTCTCTCTCTCTCTCTCTCTCCTTCCTGCCTGTTATGTCCTAATTAATCTCTTCTTAAATGAATGCCAGACATACTGAACTTGAGTCTACACTAATGACCTCATTTTATATTAATTATTTCCTAATAGACCCTACCCTGAATGGTACCCATTCAGAGGTACTAGGGTTAAGACTCCAACCCATGAATTTCAGGGTGGGATATGGTCCATCCCTCAGCAGCCTTCCCTAACCACATTATTTACAGTTCTGTCCTCCCCCACACCACACCCTTCACTTCCCCTTTCATGCTCCTTACCAATTGCCACTCTCAGTCACAAGATGTGTTTTAATTATATGTGGAATTTTTCACCTGCGTCCCCACCAGACTGTATGTGCTGAGGGAAGGAGCAAGGGTCTTTATTTTGTTAACTACTTTATCTCCAGTGCCTCTAACAGAGCCTGGTACATGGCAGGCGCTATGTTAATATAATTAACCTATATAATACATCTATATTGACTTAATTAATTAATTCAAGCCACAACTGTTTTTGTGAAGCTTCCAAATCATCCTGGTGCTCCTATTTTTTTCTTTGATCATTTTTATTAAAGATTTTTTTAATGAGCTTTGAAAATGGACTCCTCATCGAGAGCATCTGTCATCATCATTAATGTCATGCTTTTGCTCATTTATTAGCCCACTGATTCTCTCTGGGACCTTTTCCCTTACTCTGACTGTAAAAAACCTTTTTTGTTTCTTAACCTCTTTTTGGCTCCAGAAGGCATGCGATTTACTCCTCTCCTGCCCTTCTGTTCAGTATTTTAAAACACACCCTGAGAGGCATAAATTCCTCCAGTGAATGTTCTGTAACTGTGGGCCTTGCTTTAAAAAGACTCCATATAAGGCTTCTAAAAAGACTAGGCATGGAACCACCACACGACCCGCTATACCATTTCTTGGTATTTACCCTGGAGAATTAAAGGCATCTTACAGCAGTGATACATGCACACCCGTGTTAATAGCACAATTCATAATAGCCAAACCGGAGAACCAGAGTAGGTGCCCATCAACGATGACTGGATAAAGAATGGCACATATACACAATGGATTTTTATTCAGCCATTAAAAAAATGAAATTATGGCATTTGCTGGGAAATGGATGGAACTAGAGACAGTTATGTTAAGCAAAATAAGTTAAACTCAGAAGGTGAATGGTCATATGTTTTCTGTCATATGTAGAAGCTAGAGAGGAGAAAAGAAAACAAAAATGGGGGTGGATCTCCTAAAAATCAAAGGAGATCAGTAGAAGAAAAGGACCAAGGGGTGGAAGGTAGGGAGGGAGGGGGGATATGCTGGGGAGTGATATTGGCCAAATTATATTGTTATATTGTGTGCATGTGTGAATATATAACAACAAATCCCATCAATACATACAACCATAATGCACCATTAAAAAATGAAGAATTTTTTTTAAAAAAGAAAACTCCATATCTAAAGAGTTTCAATGTTGAAAACATCTATGAAAGGAAGGAAGGTGGGGGAAAGGAAACCTTTGTTTCATTAGAAACCTTTTTTTTTTAAATTGTTTTTAAGGATTTAGGGCGTGTTTCCTTAATAGCACTAGGTTTTCCTCTAGTGCTTTTAAAATGTGATTAGACTTATAAATTTTAATTCACATAATAATATTTAGAGCACTTACATTACATCAAGTGAGAGCATTTCTTTGGTAATAGGTTCACAAACACTTTGGGCTTTTCTTGACCTTTTAGTTTTTTTCCTCCTGGAATTTCTAACAGCTCTGCATTTTGTACTCAAGGGCATCAGGGTGGTAACTTGGGATCATATGAAGGAGTCAGGGAAGGAAGGGATCTTTCTCCCAGATGAGCAGGTGCCCACACTCACACCTCTGCTCCAAGTCCCCAGGGGAGGAAGGGGTTCTGTTCTTTGATTTCAGCTGTGACCAGGAAAGCCACAGTGAAGTCAAAAGACTTCAGATAGTTCCCCCAGCATTCCTCAGTGGGCAGGGCTGGAACAAACACCAATGAGCAGCACAGGGAGATTGTGCAGGCTCAGGAAAGTCCTGTCCCTCCCATTGTTCCGCAGCTGTCCTTTGTGTGAGAATTGTCAGCATCCTTAAGCTCCTCTCCTGTTAGGCACTGGACACTGCTCTGCCAAGGGGCAGACCACCTCTCTGTAGACTCCCCAGGTCAATGACCAGGGTTATCACATAACATATTATTACTCATAAATTGGTCCCTAACTTCATTTATTGGATATTTCTCTTCATTAAAAAATTATAGTAGCATTATCAAAAATTCCTTCCATTTTAGGGCTGAATCATATTCCATTGTATGTATATATCACGTTTTGATTATTCATCCATCAACGGACAGTTGGATTGCTTTCCTCTTTCAGCTTTGTGAAGAATGCTACCATGAACATGGGTGTGCAAATACTTATTGGAGCCCCTGCCTTCAATTCTTTTGAATATACATCCAAAAAGAAGAGGAATTGCTAGGTCATATGGTAATTCAGTTTAGTTTTTTTGGCTCCAGTTTCTGTGCCTCCTTGTCAACACTTATTATTCTCTCTCTTTTTTTATAGCAGCAATCTTAATGGGTGTGAGGTCTTGTCCCATTATGGCTTAATTCATATTTCCCCAGTAATTGGTTATGTTGAACATTTTTTGCATGTACTTATTGGCCCTTTGCATATCCTCGTTAGAGAAATGTCTGTCCAATCTTTTGCCCCATTTTTAATTGGGGTGTTTGTTTTTTGTCCTTGAGCTGTTTGTTGTGTTCTCTTGAAGTTCATGTGCAGGTGAGCTGATGCTAAGGGGTTAGTGGCAGCCAGTGACTGAATGTATCAGGCCTTTTATTGGGATCTCCTGGATGAGATGACCCCATTTATGTAGTAAGTCTGGGCACAGCCACTGCCACTGCTCTTTCCTACAGCCTGACAGTCACAGACTCCAACTTCTTCTGTCCCTGCCCTACCCCATTACTGCTGCCAAAGCTATCATTGGTCTTTCCCCTAAACCTTCAATTGCCATCTCTGACCCACCCACTCACCAAACTGCAAACTCCTTAACTTGATATTGTAATGCTATTATAACTAAAGTATAACCTGAATCCTAACCTTCCCTTGTCTTAATCACAACCTTCCCCATCTAAGACATGCACTACAGATTGGATCTTGACTGTTCCCCCACAAATCCCACGTGTTGAAGGCTTGGTCTTCCCATGTAGAGCTAGCACCCCTCTCCACCCAGTACAGTTTAGGAGGAGGAGTTTAGGTCATTGGGGGTTGTGCCCTTGAAGGGGATATTAAGACTCTGTCCTTCCTCTTCTTCCCTTTTTCCTTCCCAGCTGTTCCAATATGCCATATGCTCCCTGCTATGTCACCACAGACCCAAAGCAACAGGACAAAGTGACCATGGACAAAAATCTCTGAAACCACAAGGCAAAATAAACCTTTCCTCCTTTTAAGTTGATCGTCTTAGGTAGTTGTCACAGTAATGAACAGCTGAGTAGCATGCCATTATGGCCTTCTCCCCAGATTCCCAGGACAGCCTCCTAGCGGCTCTCCATTTCCACACAGTGGCCAGAGTCACCCTTCTCAGAGGCTGGATAGACTGTATTCACTCCTCTGCTCAAACTCCTTCAACATTGTTCATCCCTCTTCTAAGGTATTTCTGACACTTTTGTTACTGCCACCACAAAGCTGGGAAGGAAATCAACTGAACGTTCAGTTGCAGGCACAAGCGTTTCTCCCCCTCCCACAGGCCTGCAGGTAGACTGGTTGAGTGGCATAGGCTGAGCTCTAAAAGGCAGCTCTGCTTCAGCTGCAGGTGGTCTGAGCTTGAGTGTGGGTCTCTGTGTCTTGTGGAGCCAAAGGGACAGCAGTGAGTTGGGCAGAATGGAATGGAAAGAGTGCTCAAGCACTTGTGTAGCCCATGTGCTCAACTTGTTTGCTCACATCCAATGGCCAAAGCAAGTCATGGGGCCAATCCTCAAATTAATAGGCTAGAGAAATATATTCTGTCCAGGGAGGGAGGTCATGGGGAATATTTGCTCAATACATCAAATTACTCCATGTGGCTGACCAGGCCCCACATGATTCAACCTGGTTTTCTCCCTAATACCATCTGTCCCACCCCTCTTCTCCCTGTCTGGAACCCTTGGTAATCCACCAAATATACACTTGGATTCTTCACCCTAGCACCCTTCCAAATATGCCCAGATGGCTCAGACCCTTGTTTCCTTCAGATCTCTTTTCAAATGCCACCTTCCCAGGGAGATTTTCTTGACTCCTTGCTATAAAATAGCAGGACTTGGGGTGGAGGTTGTGGCTCAGCAGTACAGCACTCACCTCGCACGTGAGAGGCCACATAAAAAATAAATAAACAAAATAAAGGTATTGTGTCCAACTATAACTAAAAATAAATAAATAAATAAATAAATATTTTTTTTAAAGCCGCATTGTCCTCATTACTCTCTGCTCCCTACTCTGCTTTCTTAGCACCCCTCCCACCCCCAGTACACAACCATGCTCATCATCTGTCAGTGGCCCTTCGCTGGGCTGCAAGAACTGTGGCAGCTGGGTGTTTTGTTGTTATTTGTTTGCTTTTTTTGGTCATCTCCCAGCTTCCAGAAGTGCATAAAACGTAGGAGGTGTTTAATATTTGTTGAATGAAAAACACAAGTTCAAAGCCTTTACCACCTAAATGGACTACCTTCCTCATCCCTTGCAGGCTGCCATGACTGCAGTCACCCCAGACCACTCTCCATGCTAGACTTGCTGTGTACCATCTGCTCAGCCTTTGTTATCTGCTCTTCTGACCAGATCTCTCTCCTCCAGCCATGAAAGACCTAGCCATCCTTTAAGGCTTAGTTCCTGTGCCACCTGCCTTCCATAAGACTCACCAGTAGCCTCTTTAGTCACTCTCTATTTGAATGAAACAAACTCCAAGTTCATACACAGAATTTCTGCTAATATATGTATTTGAATATGTCCTCTCTCATGTCTTCATTCCAGGACACACACAGTGACACCTTGGCAGACATATTTTGTACCTGTCTTCAAAAGTATTTGGAGACCAAATACTTTCATGGGAAGAGCCTGAACAGGTTCAGGGGTCCTGATTTTCTTTAATCATTTTTTAAAATGTGGTCTATAACACAATTCCTAAGAGTTCATAAAACATAAATGTAGCCTCAATAAATTATTTTAAGGTCAAACATTCATCTATCCAAAGCCTAGGTCAAGAAATGAGTATCACTAGTGGCCAAACCCTACAACAGACTCACGTCACACACACACACACACACACACACACACACACAGCCTCTTCCAGCCATAGTGCTTCCCTCCCCACAGAGGTAATAGAGGCAATAAGTGTATTTACTTTTAGGATATTGTTCTCTTTTTTGTCTCCCCTCACTCTTTTTATTTTTAGTGCATTATAGTTATACAAAAATATGAGGCTCATTCTGACATATTCATGAATACTTACAACATAGTTTTCTCCATTTCGTTCTCCAGTAGTATTCTCTTTCCTTTCTCCCTCCCCCTGATACCCTTCCTTTACTCTATTGGTTTTCCTTCTATTTGTTTATTTTTCAAGGATTGAATGTTTTCTCTCCTATGTGGAAGTTAGAGAGAAAAAAGGAATAAAAACTGGGTGGCGGGGGGGCGGGTAGTGATCTCTGAAAATAGGAGAGCAGTGGAGTAGAAACAGGGGACCAAGGTGAGGGAGGAGGGGAAGAACTGGGGAATGAGTTGACCAAATTATGCCATGTGCCTGTATGAATATATTACAAGGCATTCCAATTTTATATAGACTGTAATGTGCCAATCATTCTCTTGCTTTTTATTTTTTTAATTATGATAAAATATACATGATATAACCTTTACCATTTTGACCACCTTAACGTGTACAGTTCTGGGACATTAAGCACATTTACATTGTATTCCAATCACCACCACCAGCCAGGCACAGCACCCTTCGTCTTCTCAAATGGAAACTCTGTGCCCATTAACACAACAGCTCCCCATTCCCAGCTTCCCCTGCCCCTAGTGCTCACCCTTGTACTTTCTGTTTGTGTGAATCTGACTACTCCAGGGACCTTACAGGAGTGGAATTTGTCCTTTTGTGACTGGCTTCTTTAATTGTAGCATAATATCACCAAGGTTTATCCACATTTGTAGAACTTGCCAGAATTTTCTTCATTTTTAAGGGTCAGTAACAGTCTACTGTATGAATATACTACATTTGGGTTATCCATCTATTGATGGACATTTATTTACATATTTTGACATTGTGAATAATGTTGCTGTGATCATGCATATATAAATATCTATTTTTACAGAATCAAATTTAATGGGACATAATTAATATACCATAAAATTTACCCATTTTTGTGTGCAGTTTATGTATCAGCCAGATATAGATCATTTCATCACCTCAAAAAATCCCTTGTGTCCCTTTGTGGTCAGTCCTTCTCCCATCCCTAGGCAACCACTCACTCATCTGCTTTCTGTCATTACAGATTAGGTTTGCCTTTGGTAGTTTTATATAAACGGAATGATGCAGAAAGTACTCTTCTGAATCTGACTTCTTTGGCTCAAAAAAGTGTTTTTGAGATTTCTTCATAGTGTCATATGTATCCTTTATCACAGAGAAAGCGTCTCATTGTGTGACTAAGCCATGGTTGCCCATCAACTCAACAGTTAACAGGCATCTGGGTTCTTCCCAGTGTTGACCATTTGTGATTCAAACTGTTATTGTAAGCTGTATAATCTTTGGGTGGACACAAGCTTCCATTTCTCTTGGGTAAATACTGAGCAGTGAACTTTCTGGGATGAATATGGTAAGTATACGCTTAACTCTTTAAGAAACTACCAAAATGTTTTGCAAAATGGTTGTACTATTTTACATTCCCACCACATCCTCATCAACATTTAATATAGTCAATCTTTGGGGCCAAGAATGTAGCTCAGTGGTAGAGCATGTGCTTACTCTGTGTAAGGCCCTGGGTTCAAATCTCCAAAACCAAAGAAATAAAAACCAAACATGCAATCTTTAGGGTTTTTTTTTCCATTCTGGCTGTGTAAATTGTATTTCATTATGATTTTAATTTTATTTTCTTTAAATCTTTTCACATAGCATTGGCCATTCACATATGTTCTTTGGTGAAATGCCTGTTCAAATTCCTTGCCCATTTTTTAAAAATAGATTTTCTTATTATTGAGTTGAAAGTGTTCTTTATGTACTCCATCCATGAATCCTTCCTCAGATATATGCATTGTAAATATGGAAATCTCCTAGGCTGTAGCCAAACTTTTAATTTTAAATAGTATCTTTCAAAGAGCTGGAAGTTTTTCTTTTAATGGAATCTAGTTGGTCAGATTTTTCTTTGTGGTTCATGTTTATTGGTGTCCTATACATACTTTTTAAATTTGGTGTCTTTTGCTCATTCATTTATTGAATATTACTGAAGTTCTTTTCATTTCATTGATATATAGAATTCCTTTGTTTGCACACACTGCAAAGTATGGAACTGTTCTAATGTTGATGACTTGTGGGCTGTTTTTATATTGCTATGAACATACTTGTAGATGTATTTCTCTAGATTTATAACTTAAAATGGAATTGCTAGGTGATAGGATGCAAATAATTTCAACCACAATAGATAACACCAAGAAGTTTCCAGTAGTCAAAAGAATTTATAGTTCCACCAGCAGTTTATAAGAGTTCTAGTTGCTTCACGTTATCACGAATATTTTATATTTTCAATCCTTTTCAATCTCTACCTTTTCAATCTGGTGGGTGTATGTGCTATTTTCATCTTCAGCCCTTCTGTTTATCTATATGCATTTAAATAAAGGCCATAAGTTTTTAAATGACTTTTAAAAAATTTATCATTTAAAAAGTTCAGAATTTTCAAAAGTGGGGAGAATAGAATACTAAATTCACATTTACTCACTAACATCAAGAAATCTGGCTTGCCAGGTACAGTGGCACCCACCTGTCATTACATTGACTTGGGAGCCATGGCAGAAGGATTACAAGCTGGAGGACAGCCTCAGCAACCTAACAAGACCCTCAGCAATTTAGCCAGACCCTTCTCTAGGGATGAAGCTCAGTGGTAGGCAACCCTGGGTTAGATTCCCAGTACCAACAAACAAACAAACAAAATCTTTTTTTTCCAGCTCAAATGGTAATATTATTTCAGTAATTATAAGCTCATTGCTAATATTTAATTTATGCCAGTGCTGGATTATTTTGAAGCAAATCTCAGTGTGTCCTTTCATCTATGTTTCAGCATTTAACTTCAAAAGAAAATAACATTTTAAACAAACACAATATTGTTAAATCACTTAATATGAATCCTCAACAGCATCAAATATGCAGCGTTCAAATTCCCTATACCGTAAACATTTTAAAGTTGACTTCTAGGAATCAGAATTCATTTCATTCATGTGTATTTTACATCTCTTGATCTATAAACCCTTCCCTCAGGTTTATGTCCCCCTTCAATTCCTTGCACTTTATCTGTTATTTATCCTGTGATGTTTTTCATATTCCAGATTTTGGTTGTATACTTGGGGTGGTGTTTAATATATTCTTTTGTCTCTTGTAGTTCCTGTAAGCTGACAAACTGAGGCTTCTTCAGAATCTAGTTGATTTTTTTTCTGACATGGATAGTTTCATAGGTGGTATGAAAATGCACATGGTGTGCTGGATGTCTCTTTTTATGATGCTAGCAGCATTTGATGATCCTTGTCTAGATCCTCTAGGCACTGGGTTACAAATAATTTAGCTCAAAATATTTTTTAAATTCTGCATTTCTTTGGTAGATAAATTATTTAAAAACATATTTCTTACTTTCTAAACATCTGGAGACTTTCTAGTTATCTTGTTCTTATAGATTGCTAGTGTAATCACATAGTAGTCAGAGATTAAATCTTTTGGTATTTGTTAAAACATGCTTTAGTGTTTAGCACAGGGACAGTTAATTATTTCATTTATTCTTTTGATACTGGGGATTAAAGCCAGGGGTGTTTTACTACTGAGCTGCTTCCCCAGGCCTTTTTAAAGATTTTTTTTTTTTTTTTTTTTTTTGTTGGTGCTGGGGATTAAACCCAGGGCCTTGGGCATGTGAGGTAAGCACTCTACCAACTGAGCTATATCCCCCACCCCCACCCCCAACCCAGGCCTTTTTATTTTTTATTTTGATACAGGCCCTCACTAAGTCGCATAGGGCCTCACTAGGTAACTGAGGTTGGCCTTGAACTTCCCATCCTCCTGTCTCAGCCTCCCAAGTCACTGGGATTACAGGGATGCACCACCATGCCTGGCTGTATAGCCAGTTGTTAAGGATACTACATATTAGGCTACTGTTGTGTGCTGTGTTTTATGTGTCCACTAGAGCAATTTTTGTCAATTTTATTCAATTCTTTTATATCATGACAGATTTCTGCCATCTAATTTTATAATTTACCTAGAAAAGGCCTTTGAATCTCTCACTATACACTTTCCTATGTAATAATGATGAACAGGTAGAATTTGAAATTAAAAATACATTACTATTTTACATTAGCACTCCCAAACTGAAACATTAAGGTGTAAATCTAATACAATATGTACAAGATTTATATGAGGAAAACTGAAAATTCTAATAAACAAAATCAAAGAAAAACTAAATTACTGGAGATATGTTTCATGTTTACTAATACCAAATATTCTCAAGATTTCAGTTCTTCTCTACCAGATCTATAGATTCAATGCAATCCCAAGATACTTTGTGGATTATTAACAACTGTTATATAACTATGAAGTTTATAGGCAAAAGATCTAGAATTATCTACTCAAAATTGAAGAATGAAGTCAGATAACTTATACTACCTGATTTCAAGACTTACTATAAAGCTACAGTAATCAAGGTAGTGTGGTGTTGGTAAAAATATAGGCAGATAGTTTGATGGAACATAATAGCCCAGAAGTAAACCCACATAAATAGAGTCAACTGATATCTGGCAAAGGAGCAAGGGTAGTCTTTTCAACAAATAGTATGGGTATCTACATAGAATAAGAAAAAGAAGAGAAAAGAAAGAAAAAAGAATCAAGATACACCATGCACAAACACTAACTCAACATGAATCACAGACCTAAATGTAAAGTTCAAAACAATAAAACTTCTAGAACATAACAGGAGAAAACTTAGATGACGTCAGGTATGGCAATGACTTCTTTGATACGGCATCAAAAGCAGAATCCACATTCAATGATTTGGACAAGTGTTCCCTCAAAGACCCATATGCTAAAGGCTTGGTCCCCAGCCTATGTTGCTATTGGGAGGTGGCAGAACCTTTAAGTTATTTCAAGGTTGTTATTTAAATGGCCCTAGTGGAGGAGGTTAGGTCACTGGGGACATGTACTTAAAGGGCATACTGGGACCCCAGCCCCTTCCTTCACTCTTTGCTTTCTAGCTGCCATGAGGTAAGCTGTTTGCTTCACTGCATCATGATGTACTGACTTGCCGTAGGCACAAAAGGTAATGAAGCCAAGCAACCACAGACTGAAACCTCTGAAACTGTGAGCCAAAATGAACCTTTCCTTCTAGTAATTTGGTTTGTCTCAGATATATTTTTACAGTAATGGACAACCATGAGAAAATTAATTGATAAGCTGGACTTTCATTAAAGATTTTTTCTTTGCAAAAGATAATACTAAACCTGGACACAGTGGCCCATGTCTGTAATCTCAGCTATTAGGGAGGCTGAGGTAGGAGGATTGCAAGTTTGAGGCCAGCCTGGGCAACTTAGGGTGAGAGCCTGTCTTAAAAATAATAATTAAAAAAAGGGCAAAGAACATACTTCAGTGGTAGAACACTTACCTAGCTTGTATAAGGCCCTGGGTTCAATCCACAGTAGCAATGCCCACACACAAAAAAAATAATGTTAAGAGACTGAGAAGACAAGCCATAGGCTGGGAAAGAACACATCTGATAAAGGACTGTTGTCTGTAAATATACAAAGAACTCTTTTTTTGTGTGTGTGGTGCTGGGGGTTGAACCTATGGCCTTGTGCATGTGGGGCAAGCACTCTACCAACTGAGCTATATCCCCAGCCCCAAAGAACTCTTAGAACTAGATAAGAAAAAGAAAACCCAATTAAAAAATGAGCAAAATACCTGAACACATTCTCACCAAAGAAGACACATAGACAGCAATAGTAAGCATATGAAAAGATGATCCACATCATGTCATGTGTTATCAGGAGAATGCACAGTAAAACAAAAGTGAAATACTTCCCACACTTATTAGAATGGACAAAATTCAAAACACCAACAACACCAAATGCTGGCAAGCACGTGGAGCAAGAGAGGTTCTCATTCGTTGCTGGTGGGAATGCAAACTGATGCAGTCACTTTAGCAGACAAACCACAGTTTCTTATATAAATGAACATTCTCTTACCATATAATCCCTCAATTGCCCTTGTCGGTATTGGCCCAAATTAATTAAGAATTTGTAGAAACAAAAGGCTGAAAATGACTGTTTACCGCAGCTCTAGTTGTAATTGCCAACATTGGAAGGAACAAAGATGTGCTTTGTGAATGGATAAATTGATAAATCCAGACAATGGGAATATCATTTGTGCTAAAAAGACATGACCTGTCAAGTTGTGAAAAGACCCAGAGAAAAGTTAAAAGCATGTAGTTAACTGAAAGACATAAATTGGAAGGTGTCACATATTGTATGATCTCAACTACATGACAGTCTGAAAAAAATTACTGAGACAGTAAAAAGATCTGTTGCCAGGAATTAGAAGAGAGTGAGGGATAAATAGGCACACCAGAGAAGTTTTAGAGCAGTGAACTATTCTATATGATACAGACAGCTGTGGATACATGCACACTCATGAAAAACCCATAGAATATATAACACCAAGAGTGAACTCCAATGTGAACTACAGCCTTCGGGTAATAATAATGTGTCCATGTAGATTCATCAATTATAACAAATATACCACTGTGGTGGGGGATGTCAATAGTGAAGGAGGTTGTATATGTGTGGGGACAAGGAAATTTTGTACTTTCTGTTCAGTTTTGTTGTGAATCTAAAATTACACCAATAATTTGTTAATTTAAAAAAAAAAAAAAAACTTCCACTATGGCTGTAGACTATTTTTCCTCATAGTTCTGCCCAATTTTACCTTATATATTTTGGAGTCATGTTAATAAGAACATATGTATTTAGAATTTTTATACCTTACTGATGAATTAAAACTTTTACATTATTAATACTCTTTATCCTAGTAATTCTTCCTTTGGCCTTAAATTTTACTCTGTTTCATATTAATATAGATATGGCAGTTCTCATTCATTAGTAATTTCCTGACATAATTTTCCTAACATTTTTTAGTTTTCTTAAGTTTTTGATGGTTCTCTTGTAAACACCATCAAGTAAGGATTTTAATAATAGATTTTAATAATCTATGTCTTTTAAATGGAATTTTTAGTACACTTACTAATAACTTAATTATTGACATCTTTGCATTCAAGTCTATCGATTATGGATTGTATATTTAATCTTTTTGTCTTTGTCTTTTGTCTTTTGTTCCCTCCTTTTGGATTTAGTGTTTACTAAAATTTATCATTCCATTTTCCCCACATATTATTTTTATAAGTAATATTCTCTTGCTATTCATTCTTTTGGTAGTTATCATGGAAGTTTAAAACATGCATCTTTAATTTTTCCATAGCTAATACTAATCAAGATAATATAAGGAAATTGAAATACTTCAACTCAGTATATTATCTCCCAACAAGAAATTATCATTTTATACTTAATAATATATATATATATATGTATAATCATTTAGATTTACTCATACATTTTCCCACATATTGGTTTAATATTGGGAAAGCAACCAACATTTTGCCCACATGGACAGATTCTAAGAGGAAAAAAAATCAGAAAAAGCATTTGATAGAATTTGACATCCTTTCATGACAAATACACTTAGGAAATCAGAAATTGAATGGATCTTCTTTCATCTGACTGAGGGTATGCCTGCCCTCATCACTTCTTTTCTCAATGTCTACTGAAGTCTTACCCAATTCTATAAGGCCAAAGGAGAGACAAGGGGGAAAAAGGCATAAAAATTAGAAAAGGTCAGGCATGGTGGCACATTCCTTTACTCCCAGTAATTCCAGAGGCTGAGGCAGGAAGATCTCAAGTTCAAGACCAGCCTGGGAAACTCAACAAGACTCTGACTCAAAATAAAAAAATAAAAAGGACTGGGGATGTATCAGTAAAGCACCACTAGGTTCAATTCCTAGTACCACAACAATGAACAAACAAACCCCCCAAAATTGAGAAATAAGAAATAAAACTCATTTTTAGAGATCATATAACTATCTAGGTAAAAATCCAAAAGAATCTGAGGGTAAATTAATTGAATTACTAAGTGAGTGAATTAATTGAATTACTAAGAACAAGGGAGGGAAGAGAGGAGGAAAAAGGGAAGCACTGGGGACTGAATCAGAGCAAATTATATTCCTTGCCTTTATAATTATGTCAAAATGAATCCTAAGGTCATACATAACTAAAAAGAGCCAATGAAAAGGGTGGGGGGAAGGCTGAATAAAATGTCAAAGTACAAAAGTTACTTTCTGTATATACCAAAAATAGCTAAAAATCATTTTTGTGTTCATATCTTTATAGTTTCAAAAGTATTAAAGACCCATAAATTAAGGTAACAAAGTACAGAGACCAATAAAAATCAATAATGCAGAAATCAATTTAAAAATTGATAGAAATTAAAAAAGTTTTAAACAAATGCATAGATGTACCATTTCAACAACTGAAAGAGCCAATACTGCTAAGATAATAATTTTTACCAAATTGACAGTTAGGATAAATGTAGTCACAATATAACGTCAATAGGATTTATAACAAAAATCTAATAAGCTAATTCAAAAAACATGTAAATGACAAAGATCTAGCAGAATCAATTACTTCTAAAGAAGAAAGTGTGAGAACTGTTTTGTTTAATATGAAGATTTATTTTAAACAATGCACATAAAGATTAATAAAAGAGATAGTCCAGACATAGACCTATGTATATGTAGTCATCACATCATGCACTGGTGAAAGAATAAATGGTTTAAGAACTGTGAATACATAAGTGGAAAATTAAACTGGTCCCTTATCCCACATCTTGAACAAAAATCAATTCCAGCTATATTAAAGATTTAACTATGCAAGCAAAATAATGAAGTTGTTAGAAATTACAGGGAATAACATTATAATCTTAGGGTAGGGAAAGATTTCTCAATCCTGGCAGAAAAAGCACTACCCATGAAGGAATATATTTATTCAACTGGAACACATTAGTTTTAAGAACTTATGTTCATCTAAAGACACCACTAAAAGAGTAAGTCACAGAATGGGAGAAGATATGTAAAACATTTATAACTGACAAGAGATTCTTATGCAAAAGACATAAAATATTCCTACAAATCAACAAGAAAAAGACAATTTAGTAGTTCAAAAAACTTGAGTGAACACTTCATAAAAGAGGAATTTCAAATAGCCAATAAGAACATAAAAAGGTGCTCAATCTCATTTGTAATTAGGGAAATGCAAAAGAAAACCATGGAGATTCTTTTGCACATGCACAAGATTAATAAAATTAAAATGGTTGAAGTATTGAGGAGAATGTAAAATAACAGGAACTCTTATATACTGCTGAGGTGAGAAAAAAAGAAAAGAAAATGGTATGGTTACTTTTGAAAACCATTTGGCATTATCTAGCACAGGTGAATTTGCACCCATCCTATCTTATAGGAATACATCTCAGAAAAATATCTGCAAATATGTACCAAGGGACCTATGTGGGATTAAACAAAGTATTATTTGTAATAACCCAAACTGGAAAGAACCTCAATATTTGTCAGCTTTAGAATGTACATTTTTGTGGAGTCACATGATAGAATATTATACAACAATGAAATGAATTACAGTGTTGTCCAACAACATAAAGAAATCTCACAAACATGTTGAGGGATACCAGATACAAAATGTACTATTCCATTTCTAAAAAGTTTTAAACCAGGCAAAATGAAATGAAATTATGGTGTTTTAGAATCCAGGCAAAATAAAATGAATGTTAAAGCATGAATGAAAGTTTTAAGAATGCATACCTAGGTAGTAAAAAACAAGGAAAAATTAAGATATTTACCAAATAAGTTTGGGTGATCATTATCTTTGGTTGGGAGGGAAGACTGTGATCAACAAGGGACTCTCCAAGGGGCTGGGGAGTAGCTCAGTGGAAAAGCACCTGCCTAGCAAGCATGAGGCCTTGAGTTTAATCCCCATCACCACATAAAACATAAACAACAACAATAAAAAATGATATTTAAAAAAAGGGGGGGGGCTCTCCAAGTCTAGGATGTAGGACTACTGGGCTGCTGATGTTGGACCCTTGATTTGGTTTTATAGAGGTATTTGTTTTAAACAAATGTGTTTGGCTGTACATGTTTTTCTGACTTGTGTATATGCTTTATTTTCACAATTTAAAAAGTGCTTAAGAAAGAGATAGGGAAAGAAAGAACTTATTCTTTGGGCATCCCTCTGTCTTCATGTGATACCTGACACTGCAAGAAGGCGACTGAGACAGGGACCCATGAGGACCAAGTCGATGTACCAAGGAGGATGGAAAAGAATGACAGAAGACTACAATCTGAGTTTCAATGACAAAACCTATCAAATGGCTGATTTCAGTCTGTTTTGTTTTCCTTTGTGCTTTTAACAGGATATTTCCTTGACCCTTTAAAGTTTTTTTGTTGTTGTTTTTGTAACAGTCCATTATTATTCAGCTTTCAGATTTACACCTTCCAACTAAGAACTTGAGAATATCAAGTTAAGAGTCTTGTCAATTCTAGTTATTTTCCCTGAAAAGGAGTGAAAACAAACATCTTTGAAACCATGCACTTACTTGAAAGAGGTTCCTGCCTATAGAACTGCTCTCAGTCTCCTTGCCAACATAGGTTTTCATTTTCTTTAGAAAACTATGCTCAAATTCAACCATAATGACATAATTTGGGTCAAATGGTGGTTCCATTCCAAGTTTTCTGAGGAATCTCTGTACGGCTTTCCAGAGTAGTTGCATCAATTTGCAGTCCCACCAGCAAATTATGAATGTGCCTTTCCCCTCACCCCGCATCTTTGCCAACATTGTTACTTGTATTCTTGATAATTGCCATTCTGATTGGAGTGAGATGAAATCTCAGTGTTTTATTAATTTGTATTTTTCTAATTGCTAGTGATGTTGAACTTTTTTTTTTCACATATTTGTTGACCACTCATATTTCTTCTTCTGTGCAATATCTGTTCATTTCCTTTGACAATTTGACCCAGTTATCCCACTCCAATTAAAATCAGCATACTATAGTGACACAGCAGCTATGAACTCAACCTAGGTGCCCTTCAACAGATGAATGAATAAAGAAAATATGGTACATATACAAAATGGAATATTACTCAGCCATAAAAAAGTATGAAATTATGGCATTTGCCAGTAAATGGTTGGAACTAGAGACTATCATGCTATGTGAAATAAACCAATCCCCCAAAACTAAAGGCTGAATGGTTCTCTCTGATAATGTGAATGCTGACTCACAATAGGGAGGATTGGAGGTTCACCAAATGGACAGCAGGGAATGGGGGAAGAGGGGTGGGAATGGAAAAGACAGTAAAATGAATTGGACATAAATTTCCTATATTCATAAACAAATATGACCATTATAACTCCACATCATGTACAACCACAAGAATGGGAAGTTATACTCCAATGTATGTAAGATATGTCAATACACATTCTACTGTCATATATAACTAAAAAGAGCAAAAAAGAAAAACAATTTGCTATGGATACCTCCCTTTAGTGGTTTAAAAGACCTCAAAAACTCAAACCCATCATACCCTTGGCCTTTCCTTATTTCAGGTAAAAATAATACCTGTCACCTTTTTTGAGACTTTATGTAATTTTTTTCAGTATTTAGGGTCCTTATTAAGAAAGCAAAGAATTTCCATTAAGCCTTATTTGTAGCTGTCACCCTGAGGGGGGAAAACAATACAAAACATGGGTCTACGCTGCATTATGTAACCACATCAACTCACACAACCAATCCTGCCCCTTAACAGGAACTTATTAATGGGTTGGGTTTTGCTCTGGGGATCATCAGCTTTTAATTGGATGACCATGCTCAAGAATATCAGACATCTGCTGTCATTAGAAATGTTACTCTAAGTGGTCTTTTGTTTCACATGAGTTTTTAGGTTCATTCAAAGTCACACTAAGGATACAAAGTAGAGCGCTTCGACCCGGCCCCCCATTTGTCTTAACAGTCCTGTATACTCTGTTCTGCCAACAAGGGCCATTTTTGTTTGTTCTTTCTCTGTTCCTTTCAATTATCATCATCATTGACCTGTATCTTGTGCATTATGAAAAGACGAGGGGAAAGAATATGACAAAAATCACCGTACACCGCTCAAACTGTAATTTGTTGAATCTGAAATAATAAATCTCACCTAACAAGCCACAAGTGTCAGCCTGACAAAGATTCTGGTGTTCAGTGAATATGTACAGTTGTCACCATGCTACAAAGGTAGCAGGCACCACTTCAGATGCCCAGAGACTTTAAAAATAATAATTCCTGATACTCCTAGTTCCTGACTGCATGACAAGAGGTTCTTAATATCGGTAGGCCAGGACTCTCAGCAATATACACATTAACCAAGTATATATTCTTCAATCTACCTTCTGAATAGTGAAAAAGTCAGAGAGTAGAAAATAAATGTGAGCACCTTTCCTACTCAAAGAGCACTAATGAGTTGGCCATAGATGGAATTATATAATTTAAATTGTTAAATGCAATATAAATCAGTGAAGGGTGTGTTAAAAAATCTATAATACACTATCTGATCACATTATGTCCTTTGTAGAAAAATCAGAGTTGCTTCATGTTGAATTCATTTACAACAGGTACTTTGTACATTATGAAAAGGCAGTTTTTGAGACAACCCACAAATTGCACAGTATAATGACATAGCCTGTCCAAATCATGGTTATCTAAGCAAATGAAGAAACAAGAGATATAAATCATTTCTCTTTGGAGATGACATGATTGTTCTGAATTTTAATGGCATGAGGTTTAGAACAAAAAGTCTGCTACAGACAGCGTCATGTACAATTCCTGAATTCCTCAGTTTGAAAGGGCAGGTAAAGTATGGTGATCACTAAAACTTGTACCTCAAGTTTGCCTCACCCCTCTATCAAAAGAAACTAAGGGCAATTTTCCAAAACTAAATCTATAATTTTCTGGAATCTGCCATATATCCAGAATTGTAAATGACAAGAGGCAAGCACAATAACTCAGAAAAACACACACACATAAAAAAATTATCAATGTTTGGAATCTTGATTTCTACCAAAAGAATGACAAATTTTCCTTGATTGTAAACTGAAATGAAGGGGGGAAAACCCCAATGTTTTCCTTTACAAAACAAGATTAATTTTAGTTACTCCTCTAATTTATTTGAAATCTAAGAGCTACTTGTTATTGCAACTGTTTCCTTTCATTGTATGGGTTATTATAAATCCTTCTAGAAAATCTTCAAATGGATTTCCCTACAAAATTCAAAGTTTTTCAGATTTTCTCTGAAAAAGGAAAACACATCCTTATTGTTGGCATATAAATATATACATGAGTAAAAACTAGAATTCAAAGCAAAGGCCATGAATTTATACTTTCTATAATAAAAATGAATATGAAAAGGCAAATATTTACTGGTATAAGGTGTGTGTGAGTTTATGTGTGTAAAAGAATTCGGAAGTCTGAAATACTTGGAAGCAAGAAAAATTCCACATACAAGACAGACATCCAAAATGGCTCAACATAATTTATTTTTTTTATGTTAAAATGTACAGAGTTCTTTTGAAAGTACTTGCTAGAAAGGGGGGAAAAAAAAGATATTACATACAAGGAGAGGAAGGGAGGCCAACTGGCCCAGGAGCGCATGACATGGAGAAATACAAAGGCATCTAGGCACCCCTTCCCCTTAGCTTACAAGTCACCATGAACAAAGTACAAAGAGGTTACAAAACAGGAAAAGCAAATATAAACAGACAGGAATAGACTTAGCTTCATTTGTACATGCGGCTTTTAGAGGCATCTGGAGCTCTATTCACACACTCTAAAGATCTCTTTAAAGAGAATTTTTATCTTTCTTAAAATAGTTTTTAATATTCTACAACAAAGATAAAAAATTTTAAAGATGGAATGAAATGAAAAAGCTCTTATTTTAAAAGGCATCAAAGTCACTAACAGTGAGTTTTTAAATTTCTTTTTTAGAAGATTACCCAAGTTATCTTGCTAAAAATACATTTTTTTAAAACAGAAGTGAAAAAATGACAGGTACCAATATTACTGTGTTGGATAATTTCTTTTATAATATAGAAAAGAACATTTTTTTTTCTACAATAGTCCTACAGTCACAAAGAGGCTTGTGGAAAAGGGAGCTGCCCAATTGAATTTTTTTTTTTTAAAGGAACAAAACCAAACACAACCGCAAACCAACAGAAACTGAATTCACGGCCCTCATTTCAACAGCTTCTCCTTCTGCCTTGACCGACCCACCCTCCTCCCAATATATCTCCCTCCCATCCCCACCCCATCCCCACCCCATCCCATCCAGGAAGCAATGACATAGCTGAAAATGTAGGGAGAGGGCAGCACAGTGCACTTTCTACATAGATGATTGGGAACTGGAATAGTATATACAGAGAAACTGGGTCCTACACAGCCTTGCACATGCTCAGAGTTGATAGCGGTAAGGTGTGAAATTCTGCCTTTTTCTATCTAACACACTTAATTGAGAAAGTCAATTAAAGTGTATAAAAAAACCAACAAACCTGTGCATTTGAAAAAATTTAATGCCTAATTAGTACTTTAAAAATTTATCTATATAAAATGTACAAATAAAGGAGAGAATTTATGCTTACAGATATTTCGTTAAGCAGTATTTCTCCCTTTTGGATATTTGACTGCACATACCAAGTGGTATAATAGTTTCCATCTTCTAATGATGGAATATATATATATATATATAATTTTTTTACCTATCCCTGGATGAAGTAATAGGAAGAGAATGGGTGAACTGGTTGCACAAGAGAGAAGAGAATGGATTGGGAGCAACATATGAACCTGCTAAAATCCTGCTGTCCAGATGTGCCCTACTATGCTGGTGGTAGATCTATCCCTCTTCTAATTAGCCACTCAAAGGAGAGGGGCTGGTGCACTCTGATTCACAGGCGATGAACTTAGGACATCAAAAGACAAATTAAAACTAGAGGTATGTATTAATAAGTAGTTATAAAATGTACACCATAATCTCCCTTTGGACAAACATTCTGAGTTATCTCTTCCAACATAAAATGAACAGTGTCAAAGGTTTGTCAGGTATTTTTCAAATCACTGAAACATACAGTCATCCACCAACACTGGATGAAAGATTGTTAAGAGGCAAATCACTGGGGACTGCTGTTGTTTTATCAGAGTCAAAGGCTCAAGAATCAAGACCCTTAGTTAGCATTTCAAAGTACATACTAAAAATAAGAGGCTGGATGGAATATGTGTGTTATGGCTGATTCACCAGGTGGTAAAAAAACAAGAGGTTCATTTCCTCTTTTTGATTGTTAATTGACCATCTCCATTTCTCCAAAGGCTGGATTAGGATTGCAAACAGCTTTCCTCTGAGATTCTGCTGTTAAGTGAGACTTACAGTATTTTGTGTCTCTGAGTGCTGAGTGGCAATATTTTTAAAAAAGAAAAAAAAGGTTATATTACACTTGATTCAAGAAAAACAAAGATTTCAATGAAGTCTGTCTATAAAGAAACATTCTTGGGGCTAGGTTTCAAGAGGTGTGTGTGTATAGGGAGTGGAGGGGATTTAAAAGGAGAAGCATTTTCCTGTCTCACTTTAATAATAATAATAATAATAATAATAATAACAATAATATTAACAATAAGTTTAAGGAGCTTGGGTTGTTCTCCATGTCCCCGTCCGAGTCTCCCATAAGTGCCTCCTGCTGGAATGAAGTTAGGAAATGAAAGGTTGGGTTCGGAGGAAAGGGTGTGGTTAACCCTCGAGATGTATATATAACATTTAAAAATGACAACATTGGGAGCTGCAAACAGTGAGGGAAACATACATTTTAAAAATAAAATAAAGAGAATTCACTTTTACACAAATTCTGTCCATGTGATGTGTAAAGAAAGTAAGGCTCTTTTTAATTATGAAAAGATTTTGTGCATGTTTCCCCCCATCCCCGAATCCATTTTTAGATGAGTTCTACTGTAAAATGTTCAAGATTGTGAAGAAAACCAAAACCCAGAACAAAATGAACCCCCCAAAAAAGAGATCAGGTTTTCTAAAATATAAAATAAACCAAAGAAAAATTCCTCTAAATCTACAGCAATATTTTAATGGAAAAAAAGGTCCATTTTTCTCTGGTTTGTCAGTATAAAAGGTTCCTTTATTTATATATATTTAAGTTTTTAACTGTAAGTTCATCTTGCTCATCTTCTCATGTAAGGTCCATTGAGTGACTGCTTGGGCACACCAGCAGCATTCATATAGCTGTGATGGGAGGGGCCAGTGTACATCATGTTTCCATGAGGGTTTGGCTGCATAGGCTGCTGGGTATAAGCCTGGCTCCCCATCATTCCCATTTGCATCTGCATAGGATACTGTGCTGTCTGGTTCATGTAGGCAGGGTTACTATGGTAACTGCTGTTCATCATGGGCTGTGTCATTCGATAGCTGTTCATGGCATTCAAGGTGTTCATATTCATGGAATTGACATTATAGGCAGGAGTTGGCATTAAATTAACCCCCATGTTCATGCCACGCTGAACAGCCAATGCACGAGGGCCAGCCTGCATGGCAACCGCTGGTGGGCTGCGGCCATATAGCTGCTGCTGATGAGCAGCTGCAGAGGGCAGTGGCGCAGATTTGGAACGGATAGAAATGTGCCCCTTGACTGGCATTTGCCCTTGCAACCTCTGAGTGTGAGGAATGCCAATGTTGGTGGCAGACATGTTGCACTGTAGCAGAGGTGATGTGAGGTTCATGGTAGTGGATGCCAAGTTGGGGGGCGGTGTCATGGTGGCTTGTGCTTGAGGGGTCCCAGCTAATGGATGAGATGGTGCTAGCTGAGCGAGTCCTGTATTAGACAAAGAAACACTGGTTGCATAGGAAGTCACAGCAGGAGAATGGCTATAAGGCATGGCATGAGGGTCCATAATGGTGTTAGTCAGCTGTTGCAACTTGGCTAAACTGAAGGTGGCTGATGGTTGAGAGTAGCTGCCAGCACCAAAATCCCCTGGAATCCTCTCATAGATGCTTATATTCCCAGTGCTTCCAGATTCTGGTATCTCCATGATCATAGGAGCTGGAGTGAAACTATTATTCATACTACATTGTGATAGCGGGGGCTGCTGTTGGGGTGGGGGTGGGGGCTGAGGCTGCTGGGGCTGAGGCTGCTGCTGTGGCTGCTGCTGCTGTTGCTGCTGCTGTGGCTGGGGTGGTGGAGGCTGTGGTGCTGGTTGTTGTTGTTGTTGCTGCTGCTGTTGCTGCTGTTGTTGCTGTGGTGGCGGCGGTGGTGGCTGCTGCTGGTTACTAGGAGGCCTCTCCACCACACAACTCTGAGGTGACTTGATATTGCAATTGGTAGTAGGCTGGACAGTGTTCTGCTGCAACATGCTGCAGCTGTTGCCCATGTTTGCCATTTGCTGAGTGACAACACAACTGTTCTGGGTGAGGCTGCTAGACGATGACAACCCACCATAGGAGCAGCTGCTCTGAGAGGAGTTATTCCCACATATGCTGCTACCCATTGTGGAATCATAGCTGCTAGGGTTCTCGTAGTTCTCTGTGGTGCTCTCGATGCTGCCCAGATCACTGAAGCCACTGTCTACTACCTGCTGAGAGTGGTCTGATACGGAAGGCACATCCATCATGGGGCTGGTCTCCATGTTCTGCATAGAGGGTGCGGACAGGGATCCTTGTTCTGGGCTGATCTGTGTGTAACCACTCTCCAGGGCAGGCACATTGGGACTGCTGACTGAACGGACTGACTGGCTGGGATGAGACTGAACTGAGGATATTGGGCTATTATGTTCTGAAGCGTGACAGTCTTCAACCATTGACATCTGAGGGTCTTCATCGGTCTGGGTGTAACTCTGCAGGGTCTGACAAGCTGCGAGTGTTTCTTCACAGTCCTGGTAGGCTCCCTCATGCTCATTGCTTTCTTCTTGAGTCAAAGACTGCACTGCTTGTACAGTTTCCAGATCCAGTTCACTATGAGGAATCTCTTCTTCCTCTTTTAATTCAATTAATTCTTCCTTAGTGTTGGAATCTTCTTCATGGTCATCCTCAGACCCCGGCATATGCTCTGATACCACAGATGTCTCATTGGAAGGCTGTTCCTCCTCAGAATCTGGTTCTGTTTCATCTTTATCCTTTATGGTCTCCCTACTGTTCTGCATGTTAGTATCTAAAAAAGACTCTTGACCACTCGGCTCCTCCTTGATATCTTCTCTAATGGGCTGCTCCTCTGGCTCCTGTTTCTTTGTAGGTTCCAGATGACCATCATCTTCATCATCTGCATCATGGTCTTCATTCTGATTTGCCTCGGTGGTCACTTCATCGTCTTCCTCTTGCTCCTGTTCTTCCAGTTCTTGTGGCTCTTCTTCTGACTGCCTTTGTTCTTCTAAGATGTGAGGTTTCTCTTCTTCCTCCTCTACTTCAGGTTCTTTCATTTCAGTTTCGGGACTGTTGCTGCTGTCTACTGGAGAAGTGGCTCTAACTTCACTGCTGGTTGTGTCCTCTTCCTCTCCCTCTTCAACCTCTTCTGCTTCCACATGCATCTCCTCGTCCTTTCTTTCTTCCAATAAGGGCAAGTCTTTTTTTGGCTCAATAGTTTCTTCATTTTCTTGGGTTTTGGGTTTACGACCGGGTTTGGGAATGGGAACAATGGGCTCAACAATGCGCTCTTGAGTAGAAACGGCTAAGATTTCCCGATTCAACTTAAATCCGGGTTTTCGACCAGGTCTTTTCTTCCAGTGGATTGGTTTGCGGCTCTTGCCTTTGGGCCATCCCTTTTTCTTTTTCATAGGTGTGGATGTATCTGGCTCAAGGGAAGAACTGTTCACATCACGTTTCCGTAAAAGAGATACTGGCTTTAGGATAGGTGTGTCTGTATAGGATGGATAAAAAAAAAATAAAGACATTATATTTCTACTGTCTTTTTCGGAGACCAGCATGTAAAAGAAATGATTTTATGAAGTATCATTTTTATTCAGTGATTGTAAAACATAAATAAGCTTTATAAAGATGCAAATAATAAGTAGCCATTAGTACTTTTATCATGTTATTTTTACTATGGAAGTGACAAATTGGCTTATTCTTTTTTTTTTTTTTTCCTGCTTTTAATTCATGTCATCTTTCCGGTGTTCTTAGTTTCCACAAAATCATTACTTGAGGTAGAATTACTAGCCAATTACTGCAGACAATGTTGTTTGGATGGGAATAGCTGCAAGGCATTTAGTCCCTAAACAAATAAGTTAAAGCACAATAATATTTAGTAGATAAAACTTTCATATATTTTCCCTATACTGTGATAAAATATACATAAAACTTATTTTAACTTATTTATAAGTGTACAGTTCAGTGGCATTAAATACATTCACAATCCCCATTTATTTATTTATTTTTTTGTATTGGGGATTGAACTCAGGCGATTCAACCACTGAGCCACATCCCCAGCCCTATTTTGTATTTCAATTAGAAGACAGGGTTTTACTGAGTTGCTTACTACCTCACTTTTGCTGAGGCTGGCTTTGAAATTGCAATCTTCCTGTCTCAGCCTCCTGAGCCGCTGGGATTATAAATGTGCTCCACTGTGCAGACTCCCATTAATTTTTAAAGGTTAAGAATACAGTAGAGGATAGGAAAGGTAGCAGAATACAACAGTTACTAATATGGCATTATGTAAAAAAAAAGTGGATGTGTAACCGATGTGATTCTGCAATCTGTATACGGGGTAAAAATGGGAGTTCATAACCCACTTGAATCAAAAGTGTGAAGTATGATATGTCAAGAGCTATGTAATGTTTTGAACAATTAAAAAAAAATAAAATGATGCATACTTAAAAAAAAAAAAAAGAATACCAAGGCAAGAATGGGATTTGGGAAGGAAAGCTAAAAGTGTTTAGCTAATGGTAACTTGAAAGTAAAGAAAGGAAATGGCTTCATCAGAGACATCTATCCAAATCATCAGGAATTTAAACAGGGCACACTATTTTAGAGCAGAGTGATAAAAAACAGGATGTAAAGTGCTAAATTTACAAGACAAATTTATAGTTTCTTAGTAGTATATTTCAAAAATATAACAAATAAAACTTTGGAGAATCATTAAAATAACACAAATAAAGTAAAGAATTCAGTCATCTTATCACCGTATTAAAAGCATGTTATACAAAAACATAGGAGTAAAGGAAATGCAAGTTATTTACTAGATTTGAAAAAAAGATTTTAAAAAGTAGAATAAAAAGCTCAACAAATTAATGCATAAAAGCTAAAGGTTTATGATGCCAAGTAGAAAGCTGATTTCTTCAAATTTACCCAGCAAAGCTCAGTTTGAACCCAGGTAAGGCAAACATACTATAGATGGGGGAAGCATTATATATGATGGCAAAACTTAAGGCTAGAATGAAAAAGCCTAGTTTTTGACCTAGCTCATATTATGAGCCCTTATTTTTTGTATCTCCAAAGAGTAATAAAACAAAACTATTTTAAAAGTAAATAAGATTTTTATCTATATCATAAAACTTAAAATTCATGAGCTATTGCTACTATTCATTAGAAATTTACTACTAATTGAATAAGACACATTAGAGATGGTTCAGGAAGGGCTCCTGAACAGATCTGTGGTAAGTTCCAACTTATATGAATCTGCTCTTATTGAAGAATGATCTTCTTAGCATTTACTCAATTAGCAATATTTACTAAGTTGCCTATCACAAGCACTCAGCACAAAGCAATGAACAAAACAAAGTCCAGAGAGTTACATACTCTAGTAAATGGCTATTCTACCTTTCTGATACTAAGTCCCATTCACCCACTAACTAAAAGTTCAGATAAAGAATAAGAAAGAATTAGGCAAAAAAGAACAGCATCCTAACTATTTAGAGTAAAATATTTTCTACAGAGGCAAAAACAAGTCCCGAACTAAAGGAGAAACTAATGGAAGAATCAGCATGGATATATTTGATACAAACTTTAAAGATTGCCACGTTTGTTTTCTTGCTTAGTGAGTTGTGTTCATTTTTCAACCTTTTGTTGAAGGGCTTACAGCTATTACCTCTATGTATTTAAAGACAATAAAACTATAAGTAAAACAATTCTGTAAAACATACCATCAGCATCGTCTGACTCCTCATATTCCGACTTCCTTTTAGATGATCGACACCTGAGAACATCCTGTGAGGACAAACGATGGAAGTATCCTCTATGGAAGAGTTCATTTTCATCCTCTTCTTCTTCTTCTTCTTCATCAATCTCATATGTGGGTTCTAATCGTGGCATTGGTCTCTCAGAGTCAGAGTCTTCAAAAGGTTCATCTAACACTTCTGTGGTCTCAGAAATAGTTTCTGTGACTACACTGCTATTGTGATGCTTGCGCTTTCGGACTCTCCTTCTTCGGTGAAGAATTGGTTTCTATTTAATAGAGAAATCAAATACATATAGTAATGAACAATGTTTTGGGTACTAACAACATGGAAAGAGTTTAAAAACCTAATAGAATTAGCATATATAAAATGAAGGTGCTCTTTGCCAGAAAATATTTTAAACATTATTTCTAAATATTAACATACTATGTGTAAAGTATTAAGAATACAATGATGTTGAATAATTGAATATGAATTTGCAGAAAAACAGGCAAGCACATTCAAAAAGCAGGTATAATTTTCTTTTAGTAATTCAGTTATATTTAACATCCTAAAGAGTTACTTATTTCAATAATGAAATGACCCAGAGGCTAGTCCATTAACTTATTTCTTTTTTCCTCAAGAGCAAAAAAGGAATAAAACACTCTAATACTCTTAAGGTTAGCAGCTCAGTAAAGCTATATGCCATCTTCATGAACTATCCATAAAAAAGAAATATAGAGTAGAAATGTATTTACTTGATATTAGTGATGCATTTCAAAAGCCAAATAAATCTGCTATTGAAATTTGGCATATTTGGCACACCTTTGCACTGGGTTGACCTAGTATCTTGAATGACATAAACAATGTCATTCAAGTATCACAAAGTAATAGAGATAATGTGCCAGGAATTATCTAATCCAATCCTTTCACTATAGAGGCTAAAAAGGCTATAGGACTTGCTCAAGGTCACATATCTATTTAGTATACAAACCATAATAGTCTCTTAATTCCTAATTTCTTTAAGAATGTCAAAAGTAGTTGCACATGATCTCACTCTCCTTTTCTCACTCTCTTTTTTATACAAGGAAACAGCATTTTTTTTTTTTTTACTTTACAAATAAGCAATATAAGCCCAAGGAGAGCAAATATATATTCTTCATGACCATGTAATGAAGAGAAGAATTAGTCAATGTTCAATTTTTGCCTACTTGAAATCTACTGGTCCTAACTGAAAACACAATTTTCAAATTAGATGGGAAATGGCCTTACTCCTTGGAGAAATGGCAGGAAAGACACAAGGTAAACTTGGAGAATCTTATGCTGCCAGAAAGTAAGAAAGTTTTCAAAACAAAACAAAATCTACAATGATAGGGGGTATGTATGTTAAAGAGACAGGAGCAAAACTGAAAGAGATCTGAATGGCCAAAGATAGAAAGATTTGGGCAACAAATTAAAAAATGTAATAGTATTAGATTATAAATTGAAATAGCAGATGAATGTCTTGAGTTCATATTGATATAAGCAAATATATGAATAAATCAATATATGCGGGAAAATGGATAAATCTCCCAAGCAAATAATTTGTGCAAATACTCGGCTCTTAGGATAATTACTCGTATCTTAAGTGTGAGACTTTCTTCCAGTATGGTATGCAAAAGGAGAAAAAAAAAGAGTTACTTGATAATGAAGAAATCTGACAAGCACTTACCTGGGTTAAAATCAATAACGAGAAGTCATACTGATAATATATACCTTGTAAATGAAACACATTGATACATAGATATTGATAGAAACCCTTAATATGATATGTTGAGAATGGCACTTTACTTCTATGGTCTTCTTCTCAAAGACATATAACCCCATTCTAATATCATAAGGAATATTCTACAAAATACCTGAGCAGTAATCTTTACAACTGTTAAAACCATCAAAACAAGGAAGGACTGAGAAATTGTCACAACCAAGAAGAGCCTGAAGACATATGACAACTAAATGCAATACGATATGCTGGATGGGATCCTAAACAGAAAAAAGGATATTAGGGAAAACTGGAAATTTGCGTAAGTACAGACTCTGGCAACTAATTAACCCACAACGGATCATTAATTATGAAAAATATACCATACTAACCTAAGAGGTTAATAATAGGGGAAACTGGGTATGGACTTTGTAGGAACTTTGTACTTTTTTTTACTTTTTGTAATAATGATGTGTATCTTAAAATGTTCTTAAAAAGTCATTATTTTTCTAATGGCCCTTTTAGAGAAAGAAAACATTTCATTGTTTTGGATGAAGGCTGTCACCCTTTACTACAGAGTAGGGCTCATCCAGGGAGCTGACATACTTTAGTCTTACCATGGCAGTGCTAAAAGTTTGCTTTATATAGCCTGGGATATTTCTGGTATTTGGTAGTCCCTCCTTACCAGTGGTTTCACTTTCCATGGTTTCAGTTACTCACGGTCAATTGCAGTCCAAAATATTAAATGGAAAACCAAGAAATTATTCACAATTTTTAAATTTCATGCCATTCTGAATAATGTGATGAAATCTCACACTATCTTTCTCCTTCCTGCCCTAAATGTGAATCATTAGTTTGTTCCATGTATTCACGCTATGTGTTACCATCTGTCTGTCACTAACCATCTAAATTATCAGATAGACTGTCCCAGTATTATAGAGCTATGTCCAAGTAACCCTTATTTTACTTAGTACCCAAAGCATAAGAGAAGTGATGCTTACAAGTGAGATAAGTCAAAGAGATACAGTAAAGTGCTTCCTTTAAGGGAAAAGGTGAAAGTATAGTAAGATTTTGAGAGAGACCACATTCACAACTTTTATTATAGTATATTGTTTTAAGAATTCTATTTTTGCTATTATTGTTGTTAATCTCTTATTGTGCCTGATTTGAACAATTTTACCTTCAATCAGCAAGGTAAAAATGGTTTGCTCTTAAATAAACTTCTGACTTCTATGTTCATTCCCATGAACCAAAGAAGTCACACATATTTCAAATGTTCCCTGGGAAGATCATAAGCTACAATACATTGAAGTTTAACGTTTAAAAAATAACATACTAGGAATTTCTACCTTTACTCTTTCAGAACTGAAGGAGAAGACAAATGGGCACAATAAACTGCAACTAGAGGAAAAACAACACATAGAGAAAACATTACCTTTCGCTTCAATGTGGGTTTTGTAAGAATTGGTGGTGAGTTTGACCGAGGACTTTCTGGCTCTTCTTCCTCCTCACTGCTCTCACTGAAGCCCCTAAGGAGAGCCCTGTCACCATCACTATAGCAACGAGGCAGTCTATCATTTCCTTCTGGTAATCTGCACTTCAGAGTCTCAGGGCTTTTCTTTAGCTGTCCTCGCCACAGCTCAACCCCCTCACTTAATCTTCTTTTGGGAATGTCTGGCTTCCCATCCTGGCTTGGCTGTTCCTGAGAGGCTGTCAATTGTTCTTCACTTTCAGTGTATTGTTCTTGGGAGGTTTCTGATTTTTCCTCACATTCTCCATATTGTTCCTGAGGAGTTGATGATGTCTCTTCCAAGAGCAGTTTAGAATCTTTATCACCAAAACGTTCTTGGGTCTTTCTGTTCTTCCTCCCGCACCGGCCCCTCCGAGATGGCTGACTATTTGCAGGAAGACTATCACGGGGAAGGATCTGTTTGTTCAAACGTGTAGAACTAGCTGGAGCCATAACTTCTGGTTTCTTTTCACTTTCTACTGAAGAATAAGAATCCTGTTCTTTGTTCTCCCGAGACAGAGATTTTCCTATCTGGTTTTGGAAAATAAAACAGGTTAATTTTTTAACCCTATTTAGTTTCATCTACCTATCCTGCCCTTTAAAATACAGAAATAAGGAAACAGAGATTTAAAAGAAAAATTATTATTTAGTAGCTAACATGAATACTTCCTATGTAGTAGACCACACTTTTAAATGCTTTATATGTATTATGTATTTAACCCACATAACAACTGTGTGAAAAAATAATATATCCCCACCTTGAAAGTGAGGCAACTGCAACAAACAGAAAAACTTACGTGATCTGCCCCAAGTCACTCAATAGTAGTAAATGAAGAAGTTGGGACAAAAACCCAGCAGGCTAACTCTAGAGCTGTGCTCTTAACCACTATGAAATACCACCTTTAACATACAAAGTGAATAATATCATTGTTTTTATAAATTTTAAATTAGGGTCTCAGAGTAGGCAAGATGAAAAAGACATTGGAGAAATATGAAAAAAAATTTCTGAAATTATTTCTATTCTGAATATTTAATTCCATTTTGAAAACTGCACTAAAGAGGGGCATTAGATATTTTTACATCCAACAAAGGAGGAAATGAAGGATGAAAGCACTGCTAAAAAAAAAAAAAAGTATACAACACTTAAAACATGCAATGCAGTATAGCCCATCAACCCTTTTAATAGTTAAAGGCATCTGTGTGTCCACTGAACTTTTCAGAGCTCTACTGAAAACATATGCATGTTTCTATTATTTCTTTAATGTTCTTTTTTTTAATGTGTCCTCAATTTTAATAAGTGTCAGATTTAGATTCAATTCAGATTCCTCAATTACTATGCAGCTTAAAATTTAGCTGCTTATTGGCACTCTGGTAAATATTTAGTCATAATTAACACATTGTAAAAAGTCTGATGGTCTAAAGCTTTAAAAAACACTAAAAGGTAAATAAGACCTAATCTTCCTGAAGTTTTTGCCACTGACATAAATTCTAACAAAATACATGCACTTATTTTGTTGGTAAGATACTGTAATATGTCACAAAAATACATGAAAACCAAAAAATGTAATTCGTTCACCGTCAAAAACAAGAAACTACTCATGTCCTTACACTGGTCTCTAATTCTCTTTCCTGGCACTGTGGTTCTTCATTTTCTCCTTCATCAGCCTCCTCATCTTCCTCCTCTGAGACAACAGAGTTGGAGACTATGACAGGAGTCCAGCGTAAACATTCTGGATCCACATCTACAGGTCGCAAATTCAACTGAAGCTTTGCCATGTGATCCTGGATAAGTTTTTCCCGGCGGATAATCACAAATCTAGAACCAGAGAAAAGTTTATAGCAACCACCAATATACAATATGTTCATTAAAATGAATGTCATCTCCAAAAACCCTGAAGATGACAATGATGGATGCTTCAAAACAACCTGTTTGGGAAGATGAAATATGGAAATATACCACCACAATGAGATAGCTAAGAAATACGAAGTTGGGCCTCACATTCCACTATAGTAATTAAGTTATTTTAACCACTTACTGACTCATATATCCCCTATCTGCAATTTCTTCTGTCCTCTTGAGCTCTTTCCTATTCTCCATTAATTTAGCTCAAATGCTTTTTAACTTAAAAAAAATATTTTTAGCTGTAGACAGACATAATAACTTTATTTATTTACATTGTATGTGGTGCTGAGGATTGAACCCAATGCATCACAGGTGCTAGGCAAGCACTCTAGCACTGAGCACAACCCCAGCCCCAAATGCCTCCTTTCTTTGTGACCTTTTCATGACTAATTTAGGCAATGGTGAACTATCTATCCTCCCTTCCAATACACATTTCACTTTGTACCATTTATATGGAAATTAATCATGGATATATTTTACTTAATGACATTGTTTCCAGAATTGTTGCTTTTTATAAGAGATCCCAATGCTAGAAGGTAAAAGATTCAGTGGCTTATGTCCAAAAGTTAGAAAAAAGGATGAAAAAACAGTTTAAAAAAAATATATACAGTTAAATACCACAGAAACCAAAATAATGTGGCAGTACCAAGTGTTTCACTTATATTAGTTATTGTTCTTTCATCAATAATCTGTGTGATCCAAAACTTATACCTTTTCATCTTTCAAAGGTGTTCAAAGGGATGTGATACTCACTGGTCACTACGGAAGTCCAGCATGCGTAGGTGGTGGAGTGTGGAGGTAATGTCTTGAGGGCAGATACCTGTCAACTTGCTTAACTTCTTAATGCTGATCTGTTTGTCATTTTGGTGATAAAGGCACTCCAATATTACACTTTTCCAATAAGCCATATAGGATAAACGACCTAGATCTGACAATGGTTTCTCTGGAGACCCTGCTTGGCCTTCACGCTTTGATAACAAATAACCTAAAGAAACCCCCAAATCACAAAGATGTCAGAGATCCTAAAAATGTCTGATTCACCAAAGTAATAATTCTCTTTCCACAATCAAATCAAATATTATAGGCAATAATAATTTCAAAGGTAAATTCCTTGAAAAGCAGGGAACAACTTAGCAAAAATACTTGAAATTTCTGTTTGCAGGGAGATTATACAATTTTCACATATTGGACATTAGGTTAATATTGTCTACAGTCAATATAAATCACTTTGTTAAAATAGTCAAGCTGTAAAAAATCAGAACTGACACCACATTAATAAGATTATGGCAAGAACAGTTTTTATTGTAATGGGCATATTTTCTTTGGACCACTAGATGGCAACTGGTATATATGAATTGAGAAATATAAAAAGAATGCCTTAGTTTTGTGTAGTCCTAGTAAAGACTGTGGTTCTTCTATGAGTGAATTAGATGATAATTTCTTACTTCAAAAGCTCTCCTTATAATTCCTATCATTCTAATTCTCTGTGACTGTATGGTGCTATCACTCTTTCTGTCTAATGCATGACTCTCAAGAATTAAGGAAGGGGGGGAAGCATAAATCTTAAGGCAAAGCATAAAAAATGAAGATGGCCACAGCAGATGTAGTTTTGTCATTAAAATTTTTTTTTTCAAAACAGTGTAAGGATGGTCATCTAGAAGAATCTATTATACTAGCAAAGTAAAACAAATACCATAATCATACAGATTTTGTATCTCAAAATATATTCAAGAAATGGTAATCACTATAAATAAAATATTTTCCCTAATTTTACTATTTAACAATATTTAATATGTTCAATCATGACTCCTATTTCAAAGCAATATTACTATAAAATCAGAGTTTCACTTCTTGCCAATCCAAAAAGGCCAATAAAATATACCAAAAAAACCCAACAGCATGTACTTCCAGTAAAATATTATTAGGAGTATAATTGAAAGTGTCAAAAAAAGAAAAAAAGAAATAAAGAAAGAGTCCAATAGAACAACCTTAACTAGTCTGTGAGAATTAACTTCCCAAGACTAGAATCAAAATTAGTTTGAACCATTATGTCAGCATATACTCCTTTGAATACCATTTTATACCAGTGTCTGGGGGGAAATATTCCCTCAAATTAATATAACCATAAAAGTTAATGCAAAAACACAGTTAACTTTCTAAGCTACAATATCAACATGTAAAACAGAATGCAATTTCTACAATGACCTTTGAACTGTTTTCACTTTTAACTCAGATTACTTCCTGCATCATTCACTTTTTTAGGATTTTTAAAGTTGTGTTGTAAATTTTTAACCAGTAGGTAAAATGTGTAACTAAAAAACACATACATTTTCTCAGATAATGGGGAAATGAAAATGGGGCAGTTGCTATACTTCTTCTGTACGTCTTTTTAGCACTGATTTAAATAGTTTTACAAGGTTTTCAGTACTGCTGTGAGTTCGTATTACTGCATAAACTAAGCTCCATTGTAAATGGACAGGTAAAAATTAAAGATATTTGGTACAGAACACATAAAATTATATTCAGTATTAGCTATTGAAAAATATTTTGTGTCCAACCAAAAGCAAAAAAACTTGTGGCTTTAAGTTTTTAAGACCTATACAAAAATATGACAAGAGATATTAGGAGCCCATACATCATTACAAATCTCTACTATCTATCTGGTCCACAAGAAGAGAAAATGAGAAAGTATGTTAATATAGTCCTTACTGAAATCGATGAGAAACCTGCCATAGCCCTTACGCTGGTATTGGGGAAGAATCATTATACAGGAAACGTTGTATTTCTGTTGGCAGTGCTTTTCCTGGTGGAGAGAAAAGAAGCCATGTTTTAAACAACAGGCTGGTAAAATGAATAGTAATGCTAATTATTAAGAAACAAAGACTAACAGCTAAAACCACTGCCCTGGTCCTTTGGAAATAGCAATATACATGGGGGCGGAGGACACCCCACATCCCACTGGGAGAAGATAAGACAACGTGAAGCCACTGCCATTCCCCACAAAGCAAACATCCCAGGAGAGTAAGAATATAATGATGCCATCCAATAACAACACCTGCAACTCAAAAACAGCACATCAATGCCTAAGATCAGCAAAGGAATCTGAGTCCCAAATAATCTGTAATGCTACAAAATGATGAATCAATGTAGCACTCTGTGAGAAGATTCATCATTATTTTTACCCCACTCCCTATTAGTTATGGCTGACTTTACACAAAATAGTCCTGAATGTGTATAAAAATACATTTTTATATTAGTTAATGTATTATTAAATACATATTTAGCTAATGAAGTAGCCTTGGGAAACTCTTATAAAGCCAATACTTTGCACTAAACTGTTTTATACACTTAGTTTACCATGGGCTTGCTTATATACAAGTACATTTTTTTTAAATGTTGTTTGACTAGAATTTTTTTCCCCTAAAGGAATGGAAGATTAAGGAAAAAGAAAATATTCTTTAATAAAAATGGTCCAATCTTATTCTTATGTCTATGCTTGAAAATTCAAATTAGGAAGAGAAGATTTAAGCTGAGAAAGAACTCAGAGAGGTAATGACTGTGTTTATTTCACAAGTACTAACTGTTATCATCATGGGAACAGGAGTCATTTACCTCTTGCGTATTACCAGTAGTCATGTTCCTAAGAGAATATACTGTGTTGAATGTTACTAAGCATCTTCTAGTGGTTGGTAAGTTTCTGAATGCTCTTTCTATTTTCCTTCTCCAAAAGCTAATGATACCCTAGAAGGTGTTGCATCCTCCCATGTCTCCTACTGAGAATCAGCAGACTGCCCCAAATTTCCATAAGAATTCAAACATTTGAAGTTGATACAATACTTACTTTAGAAAAGTAGCCAACAAGGTGGCAGCCCTTGACATCATTCTGTGTTAGTACATAAAAAAGAAATGGCTCCACATCATAATAGAGTGTTTTGTGGTCAAGAAATAACTTTGCCAAGAGACACAGGTTTTGACAATAAATGGTACTCACGTTCCCATCAACCTAGAGGAAAAAAACAGGAGAGAGTAATCAGCAGAATGTCACTTTAATCCTATAATAATATGCACCAGTTACAAGTATCTCTAGATATCTGTAGTATAGCCTAAGAGAAGCTGTCAGTGAGCAACACATACTAGAACTTGGAAACTACCCTTTGAAACGGCAGTATTATGACACTTGCTGTTTTAAGACAACAAAATATACAAAAACACCATTTTAGACAAAGCAGAAATAGCTTAAATGGGAGGTAATGATCTAGTTTGCTGAGATTAATTACAGGAATACTTTGGATGGCAAAATTCATTTTCAAAAGTATTTAATTCAACAACAGAGCCAAATGTAACCTCTTCTAAAATACATGTATTAGGTAAATCATGATATAACTGACATCTATCTCTACCAGCATTTTAAGCAATGTGGTTTGACTCCCATGATCAGCTATACCCGCAAATAAAGCTGCATGAAGGAGTATAAATTATTGCTTCTCGGAAGCACCAAGCAGGTTTCTAGTTAAGACCCTAAAAAAGTGTCTTAGGTTGGCCAGGATCAGGAGCACTACACACTACTGCTCCTGATGTTCCTGACTGCCAGGATAACCACATTAGTTCCCAAGACATTGTCTGGCATGCTAACTGAACTCTTCAACAATCTAATTAACTTAATATGACTTCTTTTAAAATATGTAACAATGCATGCTTAAGTTGAGAAGCAATTTGATTTTGGGTAAACAGGACTGTATTCCATATCTGATGCTCCTAACTCACAAGATGAAGAGCTCCTTTATTAATCAACTAAAATAAAGTCTTAGGAAAGACCAAGAAAGTGAAAGTCTGAGTGGACCCAGGCAACCTAAAATTCTATTACTGTATTAATTAACAGGACTGATCATAACAAGTCCTCAATACCTGGCATTCACTGTATGATGCTGAGAATCAAGAATTTAAAGGTTACTATTAACAGCAACACAGACTCACAGATATAGCATTTTTCTTAACATGATGATCTTAAGATTTACGAATGCTCTTGGTGCATCTCTATAAGATATTCCTTTTAAATAAATAACAGAAATCTTTTCATTTAAATGTTGTATTTCATAGATTCTAAGATGCATTTTTATCACATCTTACATATGCAAAATTGACATCTTCAAATACAGTTTAAAAATTATAATTAACAATACATTTTCCTTTATAGTGGCACTAAAATACTAAGATATATTATTACTGATACCTTTGATTAAATGAAATACCAAATAACTTATTTTGAGGTCAAGCTTATGAACTTGGTACCATTTGGGTTGGTCCAATTCTGCTTCTCACATAGCTAAATTATCCAACTCAGTAGTGAGTAAACAATAGTAAAAAAACATTGCCCTACCCCAAAGTCAACTTGTACAATTAGATGCAATATAGATGACACTTTTTGAAATGGACAGGAAAATAAGTACCAAAAATCTATCTTACCTCAAAGACAGAAATATTATTCTTTCGGTAAATCTCATTGGCAGGAGGATGAAACCAACCACATTTTTTCATATGCTGCTGTAGAATAGTTCTACTTTTCATATATTTTAGACAAAACTCACAAAGATACAATTTAGGCAGCCTGTAAATAATAATTTAAAAAGACAGAGCTTTATATTTTACAGATCTTCAAACTTTCATAACTCTTCACACTTTACTGTCTCATTACTAAGCAGTTACAAAAGTAGAAAATGTATCATTATCCCCTTTAAAAACAAAGAAGGAAGGCAGGAAAGAAGAACAGAGGAAAAGGAAAGGGAGAGGAAGGAAAGAAATCAAAACTTAAATTAATTAGATAATAGCAGTCAATTAATTAACAGCAGGAGGACAAAGATGAGAAAACAAGACACCTAGTTCAGTGTTCTTTCAGTCTTTAAGTTACTAGATATGAAAATCTCACATTCTTTCCTCCTTAAGAATCTCTAATAAGCAAAATAAAGTCTATTTTCCAAACACACAAATAACTGAAGATAGTTTTGTTGATCTATAGATTTTTTTCTTCCTTTGTCATTTATTTCTTCATTAATCCATTTTTGGGGAATTAAATATTTCTTGAATGCTTATCACCTATGAGGCCTTGTGGAGGTACACAAGGTGTATGTATAGTGGTGAGTAAAATGGACACATAGTGTATACTCTAAAAATACTCTGTAAATGTTTTTAAGTATAAAATTATAATACTGAATATGTTTTGGCAAAGTGGGACATACTATACTACCTCTTTTCTACTTTCTACCACTAAAGTTCTGGCTCTCTCCCTGGTTAAGTCACTATATGAAATTGTGTAAATCAAAAGTCTATCATTCAACAAGTAAAATAAAGGCTCACATTATTCTTTTAGGTGCCCTCAGTTGTTAGTTTATATTTATTCAATAGACTTGCTATGTAGTAGTAGTTTAACAGAACCCCTTCCTTAATAATATTCCTTTATTAGGAGCTTGGCAATAAAGTGATTAGAACAATTTATAAGGTAATAACAGGAACATACCCTAAATTTTAAAAAAAAGTTAGTGGCCTTGACACCCATGTAGCCTGAATTCACAATGCCAAAAGTTTCTTCTGGTATAAAATACATACCCCATGTATCCTCAGCTCAAAGCTGGTTTCCCTACATCCTGACCTATTATCCACAACCGTTGAATCTTGATAACCTGAGACTGACACCATCATTAAAAACTATTATGTGCAAACATACTAGCTAGTAAAATGACAAAATATACAATTCAAATAAATTACTATATCTTGTCTCATATTTTAAGAACTGAGATGGAAGGAAATTTTTAAATCTCATTAATTTAATCACCATCAGTTCAGTTAGGCTTAAAAGATTACCTTAGAATTAAATATTTGCTAAGTAGATTAATATACACAAAAATGTCTGATTTATTAAAGTGTGAAGACCACAAATATTTTTTCAAGTTCCCACTTTGGAAGCAGCATTTGTAGCATAATTATAATTTCTCTGAAAACATCTAACATTCTACTAAAGCCTTTCCTGAGGTATATTTATGGCATACAGTCCTGTATGCACTGAGCACTTCATGCTCATATAAGGATGGAAAAGGCCATGTGATTATCTTTCCTTCTCCCTAGAAGACTTGCAATGTGCACTAATTCTTCCCATATAACTTTATGTCTTGTTTTATTTAAAACTGCCATTCTACATACTGAAAGCTTCCAAGAAACTGTTATGGTATAAAATTTGTCTATAATATGCAATATTATTTTCTAAAATCTAATAGTAACTACACCAACATAACCTGAAGTCATATCATTAATACAAAAATCATTCCAAAATATTGAGTGCAACAAATAATGACTAACATTATAAAGTCAAGAAGCAAGAGCCAAGAGTATGGAAAAGAAACATGTCCTAGGCTATTTTGCTTATTTTCTTTGCATCCTGCTCCAAACCCCACCAATCAAAGGAGAAATAGCAGTAAGCTAAAATAACATTTTCCTTCTTTACCACCAGAGCTACAAATCTAAAAATGAAACGGCTTCAGTTATAAACCTCATCATCCAATGTGGGCACTAAATGTATTATCTAAATCTTGGGCTGGGATTGTGGCTCAGAGGTAGAGCGCTTGCCTAGCACGGACAGGACCCGGTTTGATCCTCAGCACCACGTTAAAAAAATAAATAAATAAAGGCATTGTGTTGTGTCCATCTATACCTAAAAAGTAAATATTAATTTTTTAAAAAAAGAATAATGGGTTTAAATCTTAAAGGTGACCCACAACCATCAAACTGTCTTTGTGAATATCTGAATTTGGAAGATTCTTAAAAGGAAGGTGGACAAATGGCACTCCCCCAACTATCTACTATTTACCTTTAATTATCTGTGCTAAAAAACAATTTAAAATTGTCAGAAGATGAAAATACAGAAGTAACACTACTATACTTGAGTAAAAAGTTTTCATTTTGAGAGCTAAATATCACAAATATTTCCTAAAATGTTAATCTGAGAAACCTAAGCAAAATTCTGTGTTTTTAAAAATATTAAAAAGAAAAATAGAAGGAAAAAAAAAACAGTGTCAGACTACCTAAGTTTTCCATATTACAGTAAAAATGAATGCTAACTTTTTCATCCAATCCAACTGTTACATCTCTGTACAGAGAGAAGAAAATACAGTGAAATTTATGCTAATTAGCTACATTTGAGTCATTTCACAATGTCTGTAATACTCACAGACACTGTATTGTACGTGATAACATATAATTTCATCTGTCAAGTAAAAAGGCAATAAATATTCAACAAATGCTACTTTTCAGGAAATATTTATAAAATAAAGAAACGAAAGTACAATTTATTCCCGATGGTCTGTGAGAAAAGGCCTTTTTTTTTTTTAAGTTTTAATAGTAACCAGGTTGCTCAAGAAAACACTGAAAGAAATGAAATCTCTAAGAAAATTACTGCTAAGTCTCATCCACTAAATTGAGTCCATGCCATACATTAGAATTGTAAGATATAGAACATTTTAATAATTACAATCTCTAGCAAACCTTATTAAATGAAAAACAATAAAGTAAAAGCAAGTGTTAACATCTACTTTATTCCAAAATATTTCTTGCTGAAAATACTTTTAAAGTCCCTGATTTTATCAGAATCAAGCCCATTTGGATGACGCTCTTTAATCTAAAGGGAATGGCCTGAAAGAATTGGAAAAACAAAACTTTCTTTTAGTAAAGTATAAATGTCTGCAGTTCTTACATTGGGAAAATATATTCTATACAAAGAACATTAAACTACATGAAATGAAATGCAGTTATAAAGATTTTGTATACTCCTAGCCCTAGAGAATTCTAGTGGGGGCTGCTTTTGGTGATCCTCCTGCTGATAGTACCTACATCTTTTTTTGCTCAGCTTCACCAATGTGATGATACCCCAGCTTGTAAAATCAGGATTAGGTTGCAGCTATATGTAATCCCCTTACTTCTAGAATAATACAGATTTTCCTTCTGGGAGTTTCTAGAATAACTCTGGCTTTTAAACACTGCCCAAGATAGTAGCAGTCTGTGTGGTCTTCACAATTGACAACCTATAGTGAAACTTATAACAAAAATTACACCAAATACTACTTAAATCAAAAATTAAGGTACAAGCCAAGTGAGCCCAATCTAGATTAACATGATTCATACAGTTCAACACAAGTGGCTGAAGATATGGCTATGTGGGAAGAGAGAAGTGGGCTTAAATCCTAGTTCTGTCACTTACAAACCATAATTTCTCAAATATGACTGCTGGACTCGTCTTCTCTGAATACAGAAATATTCACCTCACAAAATTATTGCAGAGATGTTCAGTTCAATGAATTGTAATTACAGCTGCAATTATTCATTATTATTTTTGTTTTCCTTTCATCCGTTTTACTTCATTTAATAGCCAAAGACAGTAAGGATTCTGTGTGGTTTCTTCCTCAGTAACTGGGATTATGGAAAAAAAAAAAATCAAACCTGGTTCTACTGACAATTTCATAATCTATGCATCAAGTCAACTCAGGTAGAAAATCAAAGGAACTTCCTAAGCAACTCTATTATATGGGAATCTGCCTTGTCGAGACCTTGAAATAATCTCATAGCAAAAAGTTATTCTCAAGCTAAACTCCCAACAATTCAGAATAGGGTACCCGCTAATGACAATTTCTTTTGCCTTGAGCCTATCTGTCATGTTTTCAATGGTAAAGTAGAGGTCTCCAAACTTTTCTGCTTTGTGCATCAAATGGCCCTGATGGAGAAAACTCTTGTTTTATATCCTTCAGTGTCATAGACTTAACTAGATTGATGGAAATAAAATAGAATTGTTGCTTCATTACCATTATTTTTAAAGCCAGGGATTAATTTACTTAATATACAATGCACAAACAAATATTTGGATATTATGGGAAACTCTCTCAAGCATAATCCCGTTTCCCTAAAAATTTTTCTTCAGGTGAGCTATTCTTTTTTGTTTCTTCAAATTGCCCTGTTTTTGTAGACCTTGGGATTTAAACTTTTAAAATGTGTTTATAACCTTTAGCAATAAGAAAATAATTTAGTACAGAATAATAAGTAGGTATTAAAAAATTAAGGATAGAGCTTTATTATTTGGGACATACAAGATCTCTGAACATTTCAGTCAGCTCAAGTTTAAAAGAACTAGGAAGCAAATGCATTTAGATAGATATAGGTAGTTTTTTAAAAAAATACAGAAGAGAATACATTAAAAAATTCATAATTACTAAAGATGCTAATGAATTACTATATTCTAATGGAAAATTGAAGGCACCACAATGGATAAGAAAATGTATAGGAAATGTCCAAAACTCTGCTTTAAGAAAGCTGAATTTTAGGGGCTGGTGTTGTGGCTCAGCAGAACACTTGTGTGCCAGAACATTTGCCTCACATGTGTGAGGCTCTAGGTTCAATCCTTAGTACCTCATAAAAATAAACAAACAAAATAAAGGTATTGTGTCTATTTACAACTAAAAATTTTTTTAAAAAAATAAAGCAGAATTTCATACTTCCTATCCTATTTCTGCCTTCTATTAATGATTTTTATGATACTTTTTTGGTTACTTATTTTCTGCTGGTAACATTTACCACTTTGCTGGTAACCAGGTCCCTCACATTAGTTTCTAGTGACGCTCTCACAGAACAAAAGGCAACAATTTCAACAAATCCTTTTAATATCTTAAAAAACAACAGTTCATAGTTCCATTCTCATCATCTCTTGAAAAGCAAGTGCTAATGCTGGCACTCTGTTTCTATTTCTCCACTGAGTAGAAGAGATAATCTATCTGTACTACAACCCCTGACTTTCTTCTCTAAGTTGAGTGCTCCTCTGATGTGGACAGCTTATGAACAGATCACTTTAAAGTAATAATATGATTTACTTGACAAATAAATTAATTTCTCAGCATATTTCTTCTTGATCACACAAGAGAACCCGGCTATACAAAACTCCCAAGAAATGAGTCACATTGAATACCAGAGTTCTGAAGGGTAGCTGAAGAAGTTTCCTGCTTTCTTCTAACATATACATAATTTAACCTTCTCTGAACAAATTCAAATTATTATTCCATGATATAGAGTACTAACTTAAAGATAATACCACAGTCTACGAATCAGTTGTTTAGGGTCAACTAATCCTACAGTATGGTTCCCAAATGTGTTTGATGAGCTTGTTAGTTTGTCAAGTTTTGTTTTTGCCTTTTTTGTTGTTGTTGTTACTTCACTGAAGTTAGGGTCTATAATAGCACTGTTGCTTCTAGTTTTCTATTTCTGCTACACACTTGGAACCACATTGGCAAGTTATTATATTATATGGAAAGAAAAAATTAAAAGACGCTTTTAGTGGCAGACAATTTTAACAACTCTTTGGATCTATTTTCAGCTTCTTGGAAATAATCCATGTTATAGTTTTTACATATTATAAAAATCAAAGTATATGTTGTTGTAGTTTAACCCACAAAGCACCATAACTTATTATTCCTTACAACACCTGCTAACTGGGAGACTGTAGAATGCATAAGTAGTTCAAAGACTGGGAAGCATTAATGTGACTGCTATGCAACAAATGATAAACTAGTGTTTAACTTTTATTGCATCTTTTTCTCTCTTTTCATTTCAACCCTAAAGGAAAAATACAATTGACATTATTGAGCACTTAACATATAATTGACATTATAAAACACTTAAAGTGATTTACATGGTTTAACTCATTTAATGTTCACAATAACACTATGATTTAAGTACTGTTAGTATCTCCACTTTACAGATGAGGAAACTGACACAGAGTAGTTGAGTGGCTTCTAAGGTTGCACTGTTTATAAACGTCAAGCTAAGTCATGAAATAAATATGGCTCTACCATGCACGTTACTTCCCAAAAAGCTTCAGAGTGGCCAATTTCTATATCTAGAAATCCAAGCTATCTATTTTATATATAATTTTGTCCTATTCCACTTGTCCAATTTTGCCTGGGAAAACACACTATCGACAAAGTTTGTTAAATTATAAAAATTTAGATCAAACTACTCAAGTGAAACTTTATATATATGTAAAATTCTTTCTTGTTAAAAAAAAGGTGAAACTTTATATATATATAAAAAATGTAAAATTCTTTCTTGTTAAAAAAAGAAAGAAAAAGAAAAAAACTAGTGTCAAGATATAGCTTAGTTGGTAGAGTGCTTGCCTTGCATGCACAAGGCCATGGGTTCAATCCCCAGCACCACACACACACACACACACACACACTCTCTAAAGCAAATTTCTCTTAAAGAAAAAACATTCCTCTTTCATTCTGCCCCATACCTAAGATTTCTAATTTTAAACAATAGCTTTTGGAAAAGTTACAGAAAAGAAAATCTAAAAGCCAGTCAGGATTAAGTGATTGCCAAAGAATGCTACAGTTATGGACATTTTAAAAAGCCCCAGTTTCTTCAAATGTAAAAAATGAACTAAACTAGAACACTTTAGTCTCCCTTCTACTTCTAGAGTCCTATGAAACTAAAAAGAAACTAAAGGATCTCTCAAAACATACCTTGAGTATTCTTGAGGATATGGAGAGGAATACCAGGTGTGAATTTCATACTTCCCAAATTCAATGACAGAGGGGCAGCGGACTTGTGGATCAGGGGGACCAGTCACTCCAACTTTCTGTTCAGTCAAGAATACATTACAAAAGTTAGCTAAATCAGATGCACTGACATAATAACAAACAAACAAAAATCTGAATCTAAATCTCTTCTTAGGATTTTTCTATTAGGAAAAAAAAAAAAAGCTAACAAATTTTAATATAAGTTGTTTTTAAACAGAATATCCAAAGAATAAAAAGGCTAATAAATATCTTAGAACTAAATGTAGTTGGCATTACTTCATTTTCTAATTTAAAAATACTGAGAATACTTTCTTCCGACTAAACTTACTCCCTTAATGACTTCATTATTAAAAAGAAACTGCTAGCATTTAAGGATACAAGATAAAGAACAGAGTGCTTGCCTCGCATGCACAAGACCCTGGGTTCAATCCCCAGCACTGCAAAAAAAAAAAAAAAAAAAAATCAAGATAAAGAATAATTTAAGGTGGTGCTTCATATTTGCCTCAGGTGAACACAATGGAAATGAACTACTGAACGTGTTAAGTAAACAATGAAAAGAAAGACTTTCTGATTGGGAGAGTAAATATCTAAGAACAATATAAAAAGAATATGATAAAACAATTATCAAGAGTATTCATTTCATAATACACCTAAAATTCCCTTCCTTAGTAGCTCTGCACAGATCTGATCCAAGAAAAATATACTTTACTATACACAAGCTATTCCTTTCTTTCTGCCTCTTTTTATAATGAAATTTATCTCATGCTTCCCCCCCCAAGTCCTGTAATAATCTAAATAATTATACTATCCAAGAAAAAACTGAATTGCTTGACTTCTAAACCAGAAATTCAAATACAAGACATTGCTCAAGACAATAAAATCCAGTTTTTTAAAACGTTAAATTCAAGGGCAACTTGATTTTCTGTACAATGAACCTAGCAAAAGACTCATATATACATATGATATGCACACACATATGTATGCTTATCACAGATGCTTTAGAAATATTAATTGACTTAAGAAAAAGAACCAGAATCAACCTCAAGTACAAGTATTAATAACTCTTCATCAGAAAAATATCCAAAATTATCCTACAACATTTTGCTGTAAAGACCACTGAAAGCATATTAAAAGTCCCTTGTTGGCGCCTATAAATATACACATATACCTTATAACAAAAATAAAAAGATTTTAAAAATTTTTTTATTTATATAAATTCATTTATAAGAAAGAAGCCACTTCACCACAACTCATTTGAGAACTCTCTCTGCTTTACTTAACAATTTGCTCTTATAAAAGGCCAAGGGATTTATCTCAGGTTTCATACTGGAAAACTGCCAAGTGAGACCTCAAGCTGTTCCTCAAACACCTCAAAACAAAAGACAACCATTTTCATGTATAACCAGACAAATGAGAAGTTGTACTCCATTTATGTATGAAGTGTCAAAATGCATTCTACTATCATGTATAACTAATTAGAACAAATTTTTTAAAGAGACAACCATCTTCTATTTAGATAAGTAGTATTGTAACAGCAGCAAGTACTGGAGCTCTTCCAAATGCAAAAACTACATAGAAATAAGATAAAAATAGGATTTCTTTCATTTCTCAAAATCCAAAACAGAACTTTGTTAAAAAAGGGTTTTAAAAGGCTCTTCTTTAAACCATATTCCAGAATCAAGTATTTTAATTCATAAAGTAGGATATTTTCATCAATTTACACAGCTCAAAATAAGAATAGTAGTACAGGATAAACAGTTTCAAATACCAGAAACCAAATTTAACTTTTTGAGGGAAGGATCAAACAGGAGGTACAAAAGCTGAAAACATGCACCTGCTGTGGCACTGCCAGTTGTTTGAGAGCTTTCCCATCAGCTGCCCATCGCTCTTCCAGGCGGATGCCCAGTGTGAAAGTGGATATCCAGTTCCAGTATAATTGTTTGCACATCACCACAAGTAAGAACGTGTAGAGAAGCAGACCTGTAGCAGACTCCCCCTCTATCCACCTATCTTCACCTTTGTGCTGTGAAATGCTCTGGCACATCTGCTCATGCGTGTGTCCTCCACCACTCCCAATTCCCTCATGCAAACCTCCAGAGCAAAAGGGTTTCCATTCACTAAGGTTTAGAAGTTAATAAGGCTCTACACAGGGAGGAAGCAAATGCTGCATCTAAACCACTCATTAACCCAGTCCCTGCTAAAATCAAATTGTCACATATGAAATTACTACAAGATCATCTTTGAGAGGATATTTTAAAATTTCAGCCAAAATACTCTTATATTAAGCAACTTTCTAAAGTGCATATATCTAGTATAATCAAGAGCACAAAATATATATTCATAAATTTTTAATCAAGTTCTATCATTTCATGACCTTCTCATTTGAATATGCCATATTCTTTGAAAGATGACATATATCCTGGGCCAGAATTGATCTTTTAATCTAAAATAACTAAAGAGAACATCAGATGCACTAGTAATTGTCTGTAACCAAAGAAAACTCTAAACATATCTATTTCTAAATAATGAAACTTTTATTACTAGCAGTTTATAAGTAGAGATTATTCTTCTACAAAAACTCAGCTTCCATTAAATGGCTTATCTAGGGGCTGCTGGGGTTGTGGCTCAGCAGTAGCACACTTGCCTAGCATGTGTGAGGCACTGGGTTCAATCTTTGACACCACATAAAAAAAAACAAGCAAACAAATAAAAAAGATATTGTGTCCATTTATAACTAAAAATATTTTTTAAATGGCTTATCTAAGCCCAATTTTTAATACAGCCTGCTCCCACAGTACTCTGGATCTGATATAAACAACAAATTTACAATTTATGTAAATATTGCCCTGTACCCTTCCCCTGTCTCTCCACTCACACAGCTCTCCCTAGACCTACAGTCCCTTTCCACTCCCTAAGGGAGTGACATTTTGAAGTGAGAATAAAGGGTGGGACTGTTCCCTTATCAACATAAGATGAAAACATGGAGAGAAGAAATGGCTTTCTGGTATTTGAATTCGTTTCCTATAGAAATATTATAATAAGCAACCTCATTCATTAGGGTTAAAAGTTTACATGATGAAAGAGGTATGTAAGAATGAGTTCACATGCTCCAAACTAGAGAGAACACAAACTAAAGGAAAGGAGAATCAGCATTCATGGAACACCTACGGTGCCATATTCTGAGCTTCTACTGTTGCCTCACTTAATCCCCACAATCCATTCCTCAAAACAGGGGAAAGCCAACCCACTTTACAGATGGAAAAAACAAGGCTCAGAGAGATTAAGGAGGCAAAAAACACCAGGGTAAGAACAGTAAGAATGAAGCATAAAGACCTTTCATGGTTAGAAGTGAGGGAAACAGAGTTAGCACTCAATTGTTTTTAATTCCAAAATCTGTGTGCATTATGTTTTTTAAAAATAAGAACTCGGGCTGGGGATGTGGCTCAAGCGGTAGAGCGCTCGCCTGGCATACGTGCGGCCCGGGTTCGATCCTCAGCACCACATACAAACAAAGATGTTATGTCTGCCGAAAACTAAAAAATATTAAAAAATTCTCTCTCTCTCTCTAAAAAAAAAAAAAAATAAGAACTCAGTTTTCCAAAGACAGGAAGCTACAAACCTACAACCTCTCATCTAGAATGTTTTAGAATTCTGCATTTTTCTGATTTTAGAGAAGTATTTGAAGTATTTAAAGTATATACACTTATACTAAAATCAATAGCCCAGGCAGATTTGGAGCAACACTCTATAATCAGACACATTAATATTTCTTCAGCAAAATACATGAGTATTCACAATAACTAGAGTATATAAAGGACTTAAACAGTCTCCTATCAGTTCAGATCATGTTTTGCCAATAACTGAGTTTAAGTAAAGTAAGACTTACTGTAGAATGGGTTAATTTAACAAAACAAAACAAAAACAAACAAACATTTTTTTCCCTTAGTCAGGTGTGGTTGTAGTGCACCTAAAGTCCCAACAGTTCAAGAGTAGATGGTAGGATTCCAAGTTGGAGGCCAGCCTGAACAAGTTAACAAGAGCTATGGTATAGAGTGCTTGCACACAGGTGCAAGGCCCTGGCCTAGGTTCAATCCCCAGTACTGGGTGTAAAAAAACAGAAAATTTTTTTGTCTCATCCTTCCAAGAAGATGTATAGATGGATATAAGCATTTGAAAAGACATTCATCATCACTAAACATTAGGAAAATAAAAATCACAATATGATACCTAATTCACATCCACTAGGATGGTCATCATTTTGAAAAATGAACAAAAACCACCAGAAAATAACCAGTTTGGTAAGGATGTAGAGAAATTAGAACCCTGTCCCTCTGCTGGTGGACATCTAAAATTAGACAGAATACCATGTGACACAGAAAGTCCACTTACCCCCTAGAATTGAAAGCAGGTACTCAAACAGATATTTGTATACCAATGCTCATAGTAACGCTATGAGTGCAAACAAACCAGGGGTTCATTAACAGATAAACAGATAAACAAAATGTGGTATATATCTACAATGGAGTATTTTTCAGCCTTAAGGAAGACACCTCTGCTTAACAACATTATGCTAGGTGAATTAAGCCAGATACATAAGGACAAAGATTATTTAAATCCACTTATATAAGGCAACTAGAGTAGTCAAATTAAAAAAGACAGAAAATAGAACCAGTAGTTGCCAAGAGTCAGGGAGGGTATATACTGATAAATACGAAAAAGTCCTGGATGATATTATAGGTGTATAACAACATATACATATTTAATGCAATTGAACAAGACACTCAAAAAATGGCTAAAATGGTGAATTTTATATTATGTGTATTTTACCACAATTTTTTTAAAGCTTTCTAGGATTCTTTGGATTTCAGAATTGTGGGTACAGGGTTTGGCCTATCTAAAGAGTGATATGATACTCAACTAAGCCATAAATGCTCATAGACTCTGAATTATTTCCCATCGCTCTCTTCTGGTAAACCTTTTTTCTACACTCAGACATCCCCTTTCCATCTTTGCTAGTTCTTTTACCAATAAATATTGACAAAATCTAAGATTCTGTTCCCAGCCCTCTCATCTTGTTCCACCCTCTCCCACAGGACCTATAATCCAGTGATCCTACAAGCTTTCATTCTCCTCATGCCCTTCTTTTTTTTATCCAACCTAGAGTCTAACATCTTTATTGTAACTCACATCTTTGCATATATTCATAATGTCCTGCCTCTTTCCTGATTAAACATCAAAACCAAACCCTCGTTAAATTCAATTCTCCCCATTATCTGTCATCCTCAAATTTTGAACATAGTTGGAGAAAAGCACAGAATCATCCTAACTAGTCTCAACTTATAAATCATAATCATTAACCTCAAAAGGGCACATAACGCTTTAGTACCCCATTTATTCTCCCATTCTCCTAAAAGATAATTTCATATTTCTTTCTGTCTCCTGAAGATACGTCTTACTTCAGCTTTACTTTCAGCCAATGCCTTTGATTCCTACTGCACTAAGAAACTGGAAGTGAGCTTCCACAACTTTCCTTGGCACATCTGCATATCTAAACCTTTGTGTTTATATATCTTACTTACTTCCCTAGTCTATGAAAAAATTCATCTGGAATCCTATCTAAGGCCAATACCTTCACTTGTGCATAAAACTACATCCTCTGTTACCTTCTTAAAGAAATTATTCAACAATTCCTTTCTCTTTTCATCATAAATTTCAAAATTGCTTCTGAATTCTCAACATAAACTCTAAAATACAGGAGAGCTTGGAATGATGTATTTCAAGCCATGACAGAAAATAAATTTCAACCAAGATTGCTATATTCAACAAAACTATCCTTCAGAATTGAAAAAAAAAATCTTAAGATGATCAGAAACTAAAAGTACATGATCACTATATCAATACTACAGAAAATACTTAAATACTACACGCAAAAGAAATAAAAAAATGAACTCTAGAGCTCACAAGTGGACAATCTTATTTAAAAAGTAGATAAGCAAATGAGAAAAAGGACCAAATTAAACATTAGATACAAATCAAAATGGCAGGAATTAACTAACACCTCTCTATAATAATACTGAATGTAAATTATCCATTCTTCACTTAAAAGACATAGGTTGGCAGAATGAATTTAAAAAAAAAAAAAAAAAAAAGACCAAAGTATATGGTATTTGCAAGAGACTTGCCTTAGAGGCAAAGACAGTCACGGGCTGAATGAAAATGAAAGGATGGAAATTGATATACACCATGTAAATGAAGCCTGAAAACAAATAGGATTAGCTACTCTGGTATGTGACAAAGCAGACTTCAAGCCAAAATTAATCAGAAGAGACAAAAACGGTTATTTCATACTGGCAAGGGGAACAATCCAACAAGAAGGTATAATGATAATAAATATTTATGCTCAAAACATTGGTGCAGGGCTGGGGATGTGGCTCAAGCAGTAGTACGCTCACCTGGCATGCGTGTGGCCTGGGTTTGATCCTCAGCACCACATACAAACAAAGATGTTATGTCTGATATTAAAATTCTCTCTCTTTTTCTCTCTCTCTCTCTTAAAAAAAAAAACAAAAAAACATTGGTGCACCTAATTACATAAAAAAGATACGTGACTTACTGACTCAGAGAGACACTAGTATAATAATACTGAGTGATTTCAACATACTTCTCTCACCAATAGACAGGTCATTCTGACATATAAATTCAGTAAAGATTCTTCAAACCTAAAAATTATTATAAATAAAAGACTTAACAGACAGCTATAGAATATTCTATCCAATAACAACAGCCAAATTCACTTTCTTCTCAGCTTCTCATGAAACCTTCTCTAAAACAGATCAGTTCAGGCCACAAGCCAACTGCGTAAATACCTAACATAACTTCTAGTATCTTATCTGACAATATTGGAATGAAATTACAAATCAACATCAAAAAACTATATGGAGCTTGAATAATACACTCTTAAAAGATGAATGGATTATAGAAGAAGTCAGAGGAAAAATTTTTAAATTCTTAGAATCAAACAAGAATAGTGATACAACATACCAGAACCCAGAACTTCTGGAACACTATGAAGGACATTCTAAGAAGAAAGTTTATAACTATCAGTGCCTACATGAGAAAATCAGAAAAATCCCAGATAATAAACTAACGATGCATCTCAAAGCCCTTGAAAAACAAGAATAAACCGATTTCAAAATAAGCAGAAGGAAGGCAATAATTAAGATCAGAGCTAAAATCAATGAAACAGGGAATTAAAAATAAAGAAATCCAAAGCATCTATGAATCCTAGAATTGATTCTTTGAAAAGACATACTACTAACTTTTTTTATGCTTCCATTTATCTTTTTAGAAGTCTCTTTTTTATGGAAGTATACTCTATTGCTAGAGATGGAACCAGGTGAACTATATCCCTATCTCCCCTACCGCCTGCAATAATTTTCTTAAAAATTCAAAACCAATTAAACTCTTTTTTTTTAAAGAGAGAGAGAGAGAGAGAGAAAGAAAGAGAAGAGAAGAGACGAGAAGAGAGAATTTTTTTAATATTTATTTTTCAGTTTTCGGCAGACACAACATCTTTATTTTATTTTATGTGGTGCTGAGGATGGAACCCAGCACCCTGGTGCATGCCAGGCGAGCATGTTACCGCTTGAGCCACATCCCCAGCCATAATTAAACTCTTTCTAAAAAATTTTTTTAGTTGTAGATGGACAGGATACCTTTACTTTATTTGTTTATTTTTATGTGGTGCTGGGGATCGAACCCAGTGCTTCACGCATGCTAGGCAAGCGCTCTACCAATTTTAAACCACACCCCTGGCCCCTAAAACTCTTTAAAAACTCTTGCTAAACAATTCAATAATTCTTTACTCAAATGTGTTAAGTTATTTCATGCCTCAATACATTTACAGTTTCCTACTAGACTGTAAGATCTATAAGAATAGAAACTATGTCTTTCTTATAGTTACACACCTAGCACAGTTTTTATAACATAAGAGGCACTCAAAAAATGATGAGTGTGGGTTGGATGAATTCCAATATTAACTCCTTTATCATTTACCTTTTACTTGTGAGATAGCCCAAGAAACCATAATAAAAATAAAATCTTCCTGGAAAATATTTAAAACAAGGTGCAGGAGTGTAGCTCAGAGGCAGAACACTAGGCTAACAAGTACAATGCCTGAGTTGGATAGTCAACAGAGAGGACCAGGGAAGAAGAGGAGAGGAAGGTGAAAGAGGGGAGAAAAGGAGGAGGAAGAGGCTCAAGCCAAATATAAGCTCTCAAAAATGAATTTCTGAATTATATTATGAATCCTTTTATTATTCAAAACCTACTCTAATCACCATTAACTCTCCCAATTGGCTTCAAATCACTTTGTCTTATTACATTAATTCATATAACCTGGATCATCCTTGACAGCCTCCAACAAACCACACACCAAATCCATCAATAAATTCTGCTGATTTCATCTTCAAAATAAACTCCAAATCTGTCCATTTCTCTCCTATTTCCACTGCCATCTCCTTAATCCAAGCTACCATCTTCTTTCACCTTGCAGATCCTTGCAAAAACCTGCAAAGTTGTTTCTATTTCCATTCTTGTTTAATTGCAATTTATTCTTCATATACAGACCAAGAAAAAGAAAGAATTTTTAATGCAAATCTAATCCTGTTATTTCCTTTCTTTCTTTTTTTTTTTTGGTGGGGGGGGGCAGGGGAGTGGGTTTTACTCGGGATTGAACTCAGGTGCACTCAACCACTGAGCCACATCTCCAGCCCTATTTTGTATTTTATTTAGAGACAGGATCTCATTGAGTTGCTTAGCGCCTCGCTGGTGCTGAGACAGCTTTGAACTCCGGGTCCTCCTGCCCAGCAGCGGGGATTACAGGTGTGCACCACTGCACTTAGCCTGGTATTTCTTTCTAAAACCATTTCATGACTTCCCATTATAACTAAGATAAAAACTCAATTCTAACTTCTGGCCTATGTAAATCTCCCCAGCTTCATCTGTGTAACTCTTATTCATTACACTCTAGACTCTAGTTACACTGGACTTCAGTTCCTCAAATTTATCAATTTTTTTCATGCCTCAAGACATTTACACAGGTAGTCTGTTGTGTCACTTTTTTTTTTTTTTTAAAAGCTCTTGGCCTAGCTGACTCTCAATCCATGTTTTAGATTTTGTATAAATAGTTCCTCAAAAGCCTTTCATTCTCACACATCCTCCAGCTCTAACCTCCAGCAATGTAGATCAGGCAGCCCTTGTTATAATCTCTCATTTTCTTCCTACTGCGTATCAATTTGAAATTATAACTTTATTTTGATGATCATTAGTGGTATGTATCAATTATGAGACTGAAAGCTCCATAAGATGGAGCCTGTGTCCTCACTGATAGCTCTAGTACCAAGCTAGGCACATGAATACTAAATGAATGAATCTTAAGAAGAAATATCACCATCATCAGAGTGTTGGTGCATTGCCAGTTTAAATAAACACGAATTCAACATAGTTCTTGAACACTGGCCAGAGCGATTCGACGAAAGAAATTAAATGGATAAGTATAGGAAAAGAAGAACTTAAACTAGCATTATTTTGCTGATGATATGATTCTATACCTAGAAGACCCAAAAAACTCCACCAGAAAACTTCTAGAACTAGTAAATGAATTCAGCAAAGTAGCAGGATATAAAATCAACACCCATAAATCAAAGGCATTTCTGTATATCAGTGAAAAATCCTCTGAGAAGGAAATGAGGAAACTACCCCATTTACAATATCCTTTAAAAAATAAATAAATAAATAAATAAAATACTTGGAAATCAACTTTAACAAGAGGTGAAAGATCTATACAATGAAAACTACAGAACCCTAAAGAGAGAAATCAAAGAAGACCTTAAAAGATGAAAAGATCTACCTTGCACTTGGATAGGAAGAATTAATATTATCAAAATGACCATACTATCAAAAGCACTATACAGGTTTAATGCAATTCTGATCAAAATCCCAATGGCATTCCTCATAGAAATAGAAAAAGCAATCATGAAATTCATCTGGAAAAATAAGAGACCCAGAATAGCTAAAGCAATTCTCAGCAGGAAGAGTGAAGCAGGAGGCATCACTATACCATACCTTAAACTATACTACAGAACTATAGTAACAAAAACAGCACAGTATTGGCATCAAAACAGGCCAGTGGACCAATGGTACAGAACAGAGGACACAGAGACTAACCCACAAAATTACAATTACCTTATATTAGACAAAGGTGCCAAAAACATGCACTGGAGAAAAGATAGCATATCTTCAACAAATGGTGCTGGGAAAACTGGAAATCCATATCCAACAAAGTTAAATTAAACCCCTGTCTCTCACCATGCACAAAACTTAACTCAAAATGGATCAAGGACCTAGGAATTAAACCAGAGACTCTGGCCCTAATCTTCATCATGTGAGTTAGGCCCCAACTTCCTTAATAAGACTCCTATAGCACAAGAATTAAAACCAAGAATCAATAAATGAGATGGAATAAAAATTAAAAAGTTTTTTTCTCATCAAAAGAAACAATTTGTGAGGTGAACAGAGAGCCTACATTCTGGGAGCAAATTTTTACCCCTTACACATCAGATAAAGCATTAATCTCTAGGGTATATAAAGAACTCAAAGGCTAAACACCAAAAAAACAAATAACCCAATCAATAAATGGGCCAAGGACCTGAACAGACACCTCTCAGAAGAGGATATACAATCAATCAACAAATATATGAAAAAATGCTCATCATCTCTAGCAATCAGAGAAATGCAAATCAAAACTACTTTAAGATATCATCTCACTCCAGTCAGAATGGCAGCTATTATGAAGACAAACAACAATAAGTGTTGGTGAGGATGTGGGGGAAAAGGTACACTCATACACTGCTGGTGGGACTGCAAATTGGTGCGGCCAATATGGAAAGCAGTATGGAGATTCCTTGGAAATCTGGGAATGGAACCACCATTTGACCCAGCTATCCTGGACTATACCCAAAAGATTTAAAAACAGCATACTACAAGGACACAGCCACATCAATGCCCTTCAGTGGATAAATGAATTTTTTAAAAGTGGCATATATACACAGTGGAATTTTACTCAGCATTAAAAAAAGAACAAAATCATGGCATTTGCAGGTAAATGAATGGCATTGGAGAAGATAATGCTAAGTGAAGTTAGCCAATCCCCAAAAAACAAATGTTGAATGTTTTCTCTGATATAAGGAGGTTGACTCATAGTGGGGTAGGGAGGGAGAGCATGGGAGGATTAGATTAATTCTAGATAGGGAAGAGGAGTGGGAGGGAAAGGGAGGGGGCAAGGGATTAGCAAGGATGGTGGAATGTGATGGACATCATTATACAAAGTACACGTATGAAGACTTGAATTAGGTTTCAACATACTTTATATATAAACATGATATGAAAAATTATGGTATATATGTGTATTAAGAATTGTAATGCAAAAAAGTACATGTAGAAAGGCATAAATTGGCATGAACATACTTTATATACAGAGATACGAAAACTGTGCTCTATATGTGTAATAAGAATTGTAATGCATTCTACTGCTGTCGTGTATTTTTAAAAAAATAAAATCAATCAACCAATCAATAAATAAGTAAATAAACATGAATTAATAAGCTGGGTGTGGTAGTACAACCTGTAATCCCAAGCAACTTGGGAGGTTGAGGCAGCATGATCTTTAGTTCAAGGCTGGCCTAAGTAACTTGGGCAAGATTGTCTCAAAATAAAATTTTTTAAAAGGGCTGGGGGTGTAGCTCAGAATTAGAATGCTTGCCTAGCACAGCAAGGCCCTGGATTCAATCCCTAGTACCACATACACACACACACACACACACATACTTAGACTTACAATATCTAGCTGTATATTTCCTTGATACCAGGCACATAAATGGATCATCATAAGTTTAATAAAATGGTGAAAGAAAGATATAATTAGCCACATAAATTTGCATTGTTTCCCATTGTCTTCATCAAAGTTCAGCATTCCTTTTTTTTAAAATTTATCATTTTTTATTAAAGCACTAGAACTATACATAGGAGTTGGTTCTTTTTGACAAAATCATATGCATCATTCCCTTTTAACTCACTCTCTAGTTATTGATCTCTCCACACTTATTATCACATATAGCTCCTGTCCCATTGCTCCCAGCAGAAAATTTCATTCAAATATCTATTCATTAAACAAATATTTGCTGCGCCTTTAGTCTAGTCAAAGTATTCAGTATAAAGCAATGACCAAAGAGGAAGTCTCTGTTCTCAAGGCACTTATATTGTAAAAATAAATATTTAAATTCAAGAGATGATACTATGTAGGAAAAGCAGACAGGTGAGTGGATAGAAAGTAGTACACCGTGGTTAAAAATATGCTGTCTTATTGTAGGGAGTTAGGGAAGGTCTCTTTGATAACATGACATATGGGCAGAGACCCAAAGGGAATGAGTAGCAAGCCAACTAAGAAAGTCAATCAAACAGAGAATCGAAATAGAAATAGGCTCCAAGACACTAGTGTGCTCAGTGTGTGTGAGTAAGAAGAAAAGGTCTGTAACAAGTAAATAATGGCAAAAGTAGAAGAAAAGCATCCAAAGAGGAAAGCAGAGACAAGATCACACAGAACCTCAGAAATGAGGGTACAGATTTTGGTTTTTAAAATTCCAAGCAAGTTTGAAAGACACTAAAGGTTTTCTGAACACAAGTTTTCAACTTAAGTATGAAAATAATTAATCTGGGGCTGGGGATGTGGCTCAAGAGGTAGCGCGCTCGCCTGGCATGTGTGCGGCCCGGGTTCGATCCTCAGCACCACATACAAACAAAGATGTTGTGTCCGCCGAAAACAAAAATAAATAAATAAATATTTTTTTTAAAAAAATAATAATTAATCTGGCCTCCGTGCTGGTATGAGGGGCAAAAGCAGAAACCAGGAGATTAGTCTGGATATTATAAGAGTCCAAGCCAGAGATGACAGTGATTTTGAAGCAGTAAGCAGTAGTCAATATTCTTGATATATGTGGAAGGCAGAATCGTTAGATGGACTGAATGTGGAGTATAAGAGAAAGATAAAGAATCAAGGATGATACCTCTTTGAGCCTACGCAAGTACAAAAGTAGAATTACTGTTATGGTTTGGATCTTAAATGTTCCCTAAAGGCCTTGTGTTAAAGGCTTTATCTTCAGTTAGTGGTGATCCTGGAGTTGGAGGAACCTTTAGGAGGTGGGACCTAGAGGAAGAAAGGTCACTGGGAACATGCCCTTGAAGGAGACACTGGGCCTCTGGCCCCTCCCCTCTTTCATTCCTGGCTACCATGAGGTGAGAGCCTCCTCCCCTATACATTTCTGCCATGATATACTATGCTACCACAGACCCAAAGCAATGTGGTCAAGTGACTATTGACTGAAACCTCTGAAACTGTAAGCCAAAATAAATCTTTCCTCCTTTGAAGTTGATTATCTCAGGTATTTTAATCACAGCAATGAAAAGCTGACAAACACAACTAACACTTATTCCCATTCTCCACTAAAAGGTACCAGGTAACTAGGCTAGAACAGTAAGAGACTAGAACATCTTGTGGTGGCCAGAAGTAAATAAAAAGGATGAGACACATCAAAAGGACACAAGAGCCAGACATTCCCCAAACTTGGAACAATTGAAGCACACACAAAAAAAATTAATTAATATCTACAAATTATTTAACCCATATAGTAATCTGATTCTTAAAAGAATAAATAAATAAATGGGAAGGAGAAAAGACTATCCGTTATAGTAGAATGCCAATTAATAAATGTTAAAAAAATGGAATTAGCAAATCATATTTGCCAACCAACAAAGCGAATATTTCAGGTGAAAACCATCATGCTAAATCAGTAGGTAAAAATTTCATAAAAAACAGGATGTTTGCATGACCTCAAAGTATGTCACCACTTTATAATTAGATAGAAAATAATAATTTTACATGGCAGAAAAACACTTAAACTGAGTAATCAAAATTAATATCACATACGATAGAACAGAGATATTACATACATCCTAATATGATGCACTGAGAAGAACATATCCCCTCTGTGGTATTTTTTTAAAATATTTATTTTTTTTTAGTTTTAGGAGGACACAATATCTTTATTTTATTTTTATGTGGTGCTGAGAATCGAACCCAGTGCCTCACGCATGCTAGGCGAGCTCGCTACCACTTGAGCCACATCCCCAGCCCCCCTCTGTGGTATTTTTAAGATCATGATAAAACACAGAACAATCTCAAAGTAATGGGTATTCTATGAAATAAATGATCTGTATACGTCAAAATTGCCAAGGTCATGAAAGATAAGGACTGTGGAGACTAAAGAGAAATGAAAATTAAATGAATAATCTACACATGATCTTGGATTATGTGGTGCATCAGGAAAAGTTATTTTTTTCTTCTAATATAAAAAACATCAGTAATACAATTAGTGAGATTTGAATTATATCTTTGGATTAGACAATGGTACTTTGTGCTAACTGATTTGATTATTCTCATGTATAAGAATGTCCTCATTTTAAAGAAACACAAAAAATTAGAAGTTAGCACTATGTCTACGACTTAGCTGGGAAACAAAAGGTACTTCTAGTCATAAAGAAAATACCTCCTTCTTTGAGGTCCTACTGAAACTCCATGTATTTCTACTATAATACCTAAAATGCTTCATTTTACTTACTGGTAGGAAAAAAACAAACAAACAACAACAACAAAAAAAAAAACAGGCCTTCAGAGATTGACAAACTTACCCCAAGTAAAAGTTAGTATATGATAGATCAGGTCTTGAAACCACATCTCTCTGACTTATAGCTAGAATATTGTTAAATCATAAGATAGAATGCTGAGTAAATGCTTACTGAGTAATTATACTGATGTTTTTATTTTTCAAAAGTACTCACATAATGATAGACATAAACAGCCTAATCACCAACTGGTCTCTTACTATAAAATATTTTAATTATACAACTGTACAATCATAAAAGTTATATAATTGTATAATCTGTAGCATCAATTTTATAAATACTTACTTTCATGATAAGAGATAACTTAATTTGGTTTATGTAGTAAGTTGGTTGGTAGCAAATAAGGAAAAAAACCAAAGAAAAACAAACAATCTAGAAGAGCCTGTAAGATCTAGTCCCTGCACTTTTCTAACCTCACCTCCCACATTCTCTACACCCTATGTTCTTCATCCTAAAGCACTTCAGTTTCCACATATATTCCACTTGTCATATTCATACTATTTCATATATTTTGAAATAGTATGAATATGACAAGTAAGCATATTCATGACAAGTAAGCATGCTTTCCCCTTTCTTGGATATGTTCATTTTCACTTCTGTTCCTTCTAATCAGATGTGACCCCAATCCCTGTTATTCTGATAAGCTACTCTATATCCTTGAAGACCCTTCACTGAACTTCCCAAGATAGATGCTTGCTTCCCTATTCTTCCAATACTGTGTACTTCATAATGAAACTTTTCATATTAATAAGATTTTTATTTTCATGTCTTTTTTAAAAAAATGTTTTTAGTTGTAGATGGACACTATATCTTTATTTATTTTTATGTGGTGTTGAAGATGGAACCCAGTGCCTCATGCATGCAAGACAAGTGCTCTACAAGAGCTACAACCCCAGCCCTGCATGTCCTTTTTTCACTATATTTGAGAGAAGGAACTCTGTCATTTACTTTGGCATCTATAGCACCTGGCACATAAATAAGTTTTTTTATCTATATATTTATAGTTTGCCCTGTCACATATGATTAAGAAAGAAGCATTTAACAAATATTTCTTGAACTAATGAATATGTATGCTTTATTACACTCAAGAAGCTTTTCTCTTCATACAATAGGACAGAAAATTTAAAAATTAAGTTCACTTAATATTGGTAACCAAAGCAATGTGTTTATCTACAAAACTGAAACAGTTATGGTTTTGAAAGGAATACCCTAACCAGCAGAGCTACATATACAAACCACTCCTTTCTCAGAATAGATGAATAAGCTGCTTTACCAACAACATAATCAAATCTCTGTTTCTCATTCATGAACAAGTTGGTTGATTGTCCATTCTGAACATCCAACTTTACCTGCAGTGCTTGTTCTTGGATATCACGAAATAATTCCATATCTTTCTCAGTCATGATTTCCTGGCTCCCAAAAAGCCGCTCCTCATTTTCTTGTTTGCCATCCCAGCCATCCTGATTGTCTGCACATAAAGAAAGGACTCATATGTTATTTGCACTATCCTTAATTTAATGCATGAACTTTCAACCTGAAGACCTTAATACTATTATATAACAGAAAAAAGGACAGCATTAAATTGACTTCTAGAAAGATAGTACTCAATAAAGAATCTTTACATATTATATCTGCCTTTTAATGAACATCCTGAGTTGTCTTAAAGCTTTCAAAAATATGACATAACCAAATTTAAACGTCATTAATATATTACATTTTAACAGGCAGAACAAGGAGTATAAAATTTATTTTGAAATAGTATGAATATGACACTTTCAGTATGATTTTAATGTGTCAACATTCAAAAAGATAATCTCCAAAGTAGCTACCTTAACTGATACCAGGTAGTACTAACTCCCCTCACTTTCTGGGTGCCCTGTTAAAGCACAAACTCCACAAACCTGAGGACCACAGATGATAATCCTCTGGGTAAGTATGAAAAATTATGATAATCATCCACTAAATGATGGCTCTTCCTCAACTGGGCAAAAAAATTAGTGAAGGGAGTATTTGGGGTTATGTAGATCATTATCCTTTGCATTTGAAGATGACACTGCTGATGGCCTCATTTCCTCTTTGTATGAGTATGGCTGAAAAGACCAATCAGTGACAGTTCTTTTCAAATCGACTGCACATACAGGCTGTCTGTTATTCATTTAGTACAAGAAGAAAAAGGACAAAGACTCATTGTTGACAATATTCCCAAACTGAAAAAAAAAAAAAAGTACAATCTAAAGGTACTATGTCACTTTAATGCCCCCTAGTGCATGACACATATGGATGCAGGCACAGATCTAGTACAGCACTCTGTAGCAGTGTAAATCATGTACAAATTGTTCCTTAAAAGTCTATAATTCATAAAGAAAATGACAGAGCCTACTAAAGCAAATACAACAATGCCTAAAGTTTAATGATAGTTCTCTGTATACTTTATACATTTGCTTTAACAATTTCTATTTTTAAAACTTTCCAGAAGATTCTTTTAATAATTCATTTCTAGTGCAAATGGTTAATGCAAAAATGTCTTTCATTAGGATTTGCTTTGAAATTCTTTCATTCTAAATCTAACCTAAATGGATTACATATTTTCTTAAACATGCTCAGAATGAAGCTTATCTAAAGTCTACATAAGCTGATAAAAGATATGAAAAGTCTTGAAAACTTAGAGAGTAATTAGTTGATTTCCACTCTAGTGGAAAATGAATCAATAAAAGAGGAACCTGATAATGATGAGGATATTGTCTCCTGCCCTGGACCAATCAACCACTTAAATACGCAGGAATGAAGAAGCAGTGAATACACTTACCAAAGGGACACCGGGAAGAGGGTATCAAAGTTAAGAAATTCTCCTGCAGTAAGTCAAACACTATCTTGTGATCCAAGAGTTCATCCTCATTCATCTACTTTCCTCAGAGCCCTTTCTACTTCCTTCACCTTATTAAGTACACTAAATTCAAAGCTCAGTAATGAGGCTATTTTAAGATTTAATTACCAGGACAGCTAATCAGAGTATTCTCTGACTTACTATACCACTGAGTAGCCTCTCTACATATGTTTTCTACTGTGAAAACAAGGGAACCCAGCCTAATATACAGGCAAATTGTCTGCAGCAGTGGTTTTCTCCCCCACCTTCTCTCTCCATTTAACCCATGAAAACTTCCAAATAAATTTCTTAAAACGTGAAGAAGAAAAATCAGTAACCTTATCATATTTACGTATATTTTAGTCTTTTCTGTATGTTCAACAGTAGTTTAACCACTTCTGGTCTTTCCAAATTCCTCCCAGGAATATAGCAAGCATCATCATGCTCATTACATGTTTTAATTAGTACTTTAAATGCAAATTTATCCTTAATTCGAAGTTATACCCCAAATGTCTATAAGTAGATTCTTTGTGCTTCTACCAAAATATTATAGTTTCTTTTTGCCAAAGAGTTTCAACTGGTCCACTCTGCTACTTCATCTCTAGCCTCTAATTCTGCCATAGTATCATATAAATATGTATCTTTAACAAATTTTTATATTGTGTAATCAATGTTTTATTATCAAGTATATATCTATTCTAGATAATTAGTGTTACTCCAAACAATATACTTTTGGAATACTTTTTTGATTCTAAGTTTGTTTCAAACTTTTACCTGTGGGCCAATCTGAAGTGCTTGATTTTCTGTTGCCCTTTTTCCTGATTCTATATTGCTCAGAGTAGTCTACCACTTCCCCTCGAGCTTTCCGCCCATCAGGGGAAGGGGTGAAGAATTTGGTAAGGCCATCAATGAGCCCTTTGGTTTTCTTGTTGAACTTCAAGGGGACACTGCTATCTCTGCAGAAGTCCAAGCCATCTATTTGCTCTAAATATCCTTCTTCTGATGATGATGCTGACTGTCCGGAGAGAGTGATTTTACGTTTCCGACCCCTTCCAGGGCCAGTTCGAACTTTGCTGAAGGGACCCTTTGATCTAAAGAATGAAACATGGAAAAAACAGAACTATTAAAAAGAAATCATTATAAGGCTGAAATTTAATATACAACATAGAAAATAACCTACAGCTTTATAAAACAATGTGCAACATATTGTTAAGAAAGTTCTGTAAACTATAAATAGCAAACAAATAAGAATTTTATTATTATTAGAAACATCTATTTCCAAGACACCTAGTTAATTATAGTAAAACAAATCCTAAGTCAGAAGTCCAAAAACACAAGTTCAAGTCATAATTCTGTCACTTACTAGCAATGTATCTTAGACAAATCACATTCTCTAAGTATTAGTGTCTTCATTAGTGAAATGAGAGTTGGACCAGAATATCTAATATTCTTCCAGGTTTAAAGGCCTATAATACTGTGATCTTTATACTAACTCAGAATTATCCTTTTACCTCTAAACACAAAGATGAGTTCCTCTCTAGATGTCAGAAATAAAAAGATCATTTTATAGGAAAATTAAAGCTTGATTTCTTAAGATTAAAAATACAGACAATCATACTGGTTGTATATATTTCAGGCTGCTAATGTTCAACATTTCAGTTATATCACCTTCAAGGTAGTATTAAATATAGAAAAGGAAGGTAAAACTTTTTTGAGAGCAAAGAGAGATTCATAGACCAGTTGAAAGTTTATATAATATCAATAATGAATTACTACAGAGATTTTTTTAAAAACCAGAATTAGCTACTCAATCTTGCCCCACATCCTCCAGAAATAGCCTAGTTTCCTAGTCCACAATTTCTGATTTTTGCTAATAGATAAAAATACACTACTTTACATCAGAAGAACATGAAAATGGGACTTGGCTATCACATCAATAGGAAGTGATCCATACACTTAATACATATAAACAATTGGGAATAGATTAAGAAGAAACCTTGTAAAATACTACAATAACAAAAATTTTCTTTGCTATGTTCTTACGTGAGAAGCAAAACAATACAATGGTTAAAAGTCATGCCTTAGTACCTAGTACCAGTAATCCCAGTTCAACATTTACTATATAACCTTGTGCAAGTTAACTTCCCTAGGCCTTAGTTTCCTCTTTCAAAAACCAGAAGTAACACAGTAGCTACATATCATTGGGTTTTAGGGATAATTAAATGTATTAATGCATGTAAAGTACTTAGAATAGGCTAGTACTTTATTAAGGACTTAATAAATATTGGCCATTGTTAAATATAATTACAACAATGAAAAACTTTTTTTCATAAGAAAACAAATGAATCCTACACTATAGAGAAAGCCCTATCCTTTTCTCCCCTCACCTTGCCACAAGTACAACTTACAACGTGTTTTGTTTCTTTAACCTGTTTTTTGGACGTCCTATTGGATTAGCATAGCGCCGTTTTATCTGTGCAGCCTTCTTTTGTAGAAGTTTTCGTCCTTTTTTCCTAGGTCGACATATTTGACATATCCACATGCCTATAAAGAAGTAAAATTCCACACAAAAGTATGATAGACATAAATAATTCAAAGGTTTCAGACAGTCTTACTCAAGATCTTAATCTCTTTCAGGTAAGGTCTAGCAAATAAAAATCTAATGAAAGTCCCCCAGAAAAATAAACATGAAGACATATATACACAAAATTCTAAAAAAACCTAAAAGGGATTTGCATATACCCTTGATGCTTACAAATGGATGGAATCCACTAATTCTCAATTAAAAGTCTCTGTTCTACAACCAGGACCCTGATATTGGTGTGATTACTATTCTGTAAACAAAAAGATGCCAAGCTTCTAAGGGTGATGGTTGTTTCCAAGTCAGAGCAAGGAAAATATAAGATAACCTGGAAGATCTTACACTGTCAGAAAATAAAGAAATAATCAAAAAATGACAGAGGCATGTTAAAAAAGACACAGGAGTCAACCTGAAGGTATTCCCAATGGCCAAATCTGGGATGATTTGAGCAATGTATGAAAGTCCAAAGGATAAAATAAATATTCATAATGACAGAAATTGAATAAATAAATAAATGCAAAAAAGGGACAGTTTATCTTTACAGTAAAATTTCAACTAACAAATGTAGAAAGAATGATGGATGTAGAAAGTCACAGTATGCAGCCATCACAGTTATAAGTGGTTAAAAAAAAAGCATCATTCATAGATGCTAGAGTAAGTGGGAAAAGGGGAAAAACAATAAGCTTAAGGTGTCGGTCAGACTTCTTCACTGTAATCAAATGATCAAAACTGACAATATTAGCAATAAGATATATCATTAATATATACCTCTGTTATGGTGCACTGAGAAGGGCACCACAACACTTGTATGAAACTGTCAAAATTCAAAATTTCTAATAATGAGAAAGCAACAAACAAACCTGACCTGAGGGACTTTCTATGAAATAACAGACCAAGGTTAAGAAAATGTAGAGGTCAAAAATGACAGTCAGGAATTATCACAGACAGAAAAAGACTAAAGTAATATGACAACTAAATGTAACGTAAGGTCCTAGATTGGATCTTGGGCCAAAAATTCAAATGAGGTCTATAGATTAGTTAACCATACTATATCAACATTAATTTCCTGGTTTTGACAGTTACACTGTGGTTCTGTAAGATAATATTAGGGAAGCTAGGTAAAGAATATGATGAGAGCTCTCTCTACTTCTTTTGCCACTTTTAAGTATGAAATAAATTCAAGATATAATGTTTTTTGTTTTAAACTAGTAAAATCTCTTTTGTAGAATACACAAGATATAAGTCCTAAGAAAACTTTCTTTATTTTGTCTTATCTCAGACTTCAAATAAATGGAAAAGGGGACTATTTATTTATTCTAATATGTATAAATTTAAGGTTTTTCAAAAGGAAACAATCAATAGAATGGCCTAATAGTAATTTCAAGTAAGGCTCTAAAGTGGCTCTATACTTGGCTATAATGTAGGGTTCAATCCTTTTCCTTCAACAGGAAAACTTTCTCCTAATCAATATTATCAAATACCCTGCACCTATTTTACTTAAGAAACTTTTAAATCACAAAATCAGAGTTAAAATATAATTTGTGATAGAACAAAACAAGAGTAAGTGAATTTTTCTTTAAAGTAAACTATAAACATATAAGATGATATTTCATAGAAATCCATCCAAAAAGCATATAAACAAATACACTTCAAGGAATAGGAATCAAAAAAGTACAATATTAACTTGTACCCTTATGATTTGGACACTTATTTGTTTACTACTTTATGAAACTTATTTTTTTTTAAAGTTTTTTTTTCCTTTAAATTTTAAATAAATCAGATCTCAATAGTTCTAGGCCCCTCAAAAGTGCTGAGCTGCAGTATAATCAACATGACCTAATATAATTTCATTTCCTCTTTTTAAAAGAGATATTTCAAGTTATTATGCAAAGTAAGTGTTTTGGCCTCTAACTTTCCCTACCCTTAATGTGACAATTCTCTTCCTACTTATATAACCCCCAAAAGAATCAATTATTCTTTTATTTTAATGGTAGCTATAATGTGCTTTCACTAACATTTCTTTATACTCTCAATTTGATTTCTGAAAGTACTGTTCACCTTTTGGCATCCGCGTGAGTGGTGGGTCACAACACTCCATGTGAAAACCTCGGTCACATGAATCACAAAAGAGCATGTTATCCTTAGAAAAAAAAAGAGAAGATAGTTCTGCTTAAATTTATGAAACAGAGACATATCAAGATCATGACTTCATAAAACTTAGGAGGCTTCAAACATCTCAAGAGATGAGCTAGCTATAATATTATGTTCCCTTAAACATATTAACTAAGTTAAAAGTCTGATTTAGCCAAAAGTTTTGTTTCGTTCCATCTTTAATGAAAAGCTACAGTTCCATTACTTTTCAATACTGGAAACAACCAGAAAAAAAGCTAACCCTGGTCTGTTTTAATAAAAAAGGAGAATGTGTTATTAGGAAGCAAACATTCCTAAATGAATGTCTCCATACTGCTCAAAGAAATTTGATGAGAATTTCCTTAAAATGGCTTAGTTCTCTACAAATTATTATTGTGATGATTTATAAACTACCTACAAATATTCTAAGTCTAAATGAGCAAATATTCTAAACTAATGTCATCTAATTTAAACAGGCTACTATTCTAAATATTACTGGACCAAGTGACTGACAAATGACCAGCCTCACTTGAATAGAAATGCCAGTTTAACATTCTACTTCTAAGTGAAATACACACATTGGAAGGCAAAGATACTCACTGCATTTTTGCCTTGATCTCTACAGGAGCTGCATGTTTTACACTCGATGCACTGCCATCGTAAGGCCTTCACTCTAACCGTTAGTTCAGGGGAAAACTTTAAACAGGATGGATGACCTAATAAAAGGGGGGGAAAATTCACAAATGAAAAAAACATCAAAAATTATTTTGTAATTGTACTACAGAAATATTGTAGAAAAAGACAATTATCTTAAAATCAAAAATATATGAAAATAAGATGATTCTAGAAGCTTGCCATTAATGTTCTCATCAGTTTTATTAACACTAAATAGGATTTAGACCACCTTCCCCAAATTTAGATACTCCAAATATAGATACACATACTGGTATGTATATGCATACAATTATGTCCAGGCCACTTCTGAAAGAATACACAAAACCCTATCTTTATTGGTAACATTCTAAAAATTCAGTGAGAAGCATTTTGAAAGCGAAGGATTTTATATTTATATTTCCCTTTGTACCTTTTTGTGCTCTCATTTTGAAAATAATAAGTTACTTTTATGTTTTAAACTATATAATAAAAATTTGACCATTTAAAGTAAGTTATTTGCTCATGATTTAAGGCACTTAGGCTTTTTAAAAAAAAAAAAAAAAAAACTCTTTCAGGAGTTAGTATGGTTGTCATAGAATATGCAGTTTTTGTTTTGTTTCGTCCTTATTGTATTCAAGTAACATCTACACTCATATTCCTTAAACTGATTATATTCCACTGATTTGACATACCATAACCCACATGACCATTTCCCTATCATTAGGTACTTGGACTATATTATCCATAAGAGTTGAGGAGAGAATTCACTATGGATTTGAGTCTCAAAAATTTAAGGTAGACTATTTGCCCTCAACTCTAAAAAGATTTATCCCTCTCCCTAAAAGTTTTGCTTACTTTTCTTTGATGCGACAAAAGGCTTATTAAATCATCTTTTCTCTTCTTTTCTATTTCTGAAGAATTTTCTCTTTTATGAGGCAGTAAGTTAATCATCAAAACATTATTAACAATGGGGCTTGGTGGTGCCTGACTATAATTTCAGTTAGTTGGGAAGCTGGAGCAGGAGGACTACAAATTCAAAGCCACGCTGAGCAATTTATCTAAACTGGTAGTTTAGTTTGTCTAGCATGCTCAAGTACCTGGGTTCAGTCACTAACACTGAAGAAAATGAGCATTTCTTACATAATCTTATCATCTTTTTCACATTCTACTTTTCCTTTATAAAAACTAGCTAAAAGCCTTCATATGATTGTCATTGTAGAATATGAAATTTTTGTTTTGTTTTTCTTCCTTATTGTATTCAAGTAACATCTACACTCATATTCCTTAAACTGATTATATTCCGCTGATTTGACATACCATAACCCACATGACCACTTCCCTATCATTAAGGTACTTAGACTACATTACCCATAAGAGTTGAGGAAAGAATTTACTATGATGAATTATGTTTAACATATCCTTTCCTTCTTTTAAATTAATTCCTTAGAATAAATTCTTGAAAGTGAGACCAGTGAGTGAAATGAATTAAATATTTTTATAGCTTGTCAGGTTCAGATGTATTATGAAAACATTTTCCAAAAGCTGTAGTACTCAATGCCACCAGTAAAGTACAAATCTTTAACCATTATTTCATCAATTCCAAGTGGGGACTGTGTGATAACAGTTTTTTATTAGTATAAAAACTGTAAAATGATAAGTTTTTTATTATATAAAAATGTAAAATGATGTTTCATTGATGCTTTGATGTACATTGCTATTATTGCTTAGGTATAAATTTTATATGCCTGACAATTCTCTCTTATGTAAACTACTAGGCAGTACTCCAGACTTTATGCTTAGAAACATAAGCTTGCTTTAAAGTTAGCATTTGGCTCCTCCTCCCCCCTCCCCAACCTTCTTTACTTTTGTACTGGGGATTTAACGCAGGGGTGCTTTACCATTGAGCTACACTCCCAAGCCTCCCCCGCACCCCGCCCCGGTCTCCCATTTTTTGAGATAGAGTCTTGCTAAATTGCTGAGGCTGGTCTTAAACTTGCAATCCTCCTGTTTTAGATTCCTGAGTCGCTGGGACTACAGGCATTATGAATATCCAGCCCTTTGCCATATGTAATGCAATTATTTCCTCCAAACAGTTCTTGCACTTTTTATTTGGGATATGTTAGTTTTTAATTTAGAAAATATTAACCTTCGTATATTTGATTGTCTATGCTTTTCTTCCTTGGTTGTTATAATGGCCAGTTGCCAAACTATCTTCTAATCAATGCCTCCTTTTATAGAACCTTTTCCACACTGAATGGGATTGATCTGTGTAACCAACAGGACACTACTGAAATGACAGAATGAGACTTAAAAGGCTAAGTTATAAAAGATATTGCAGATTCCACCTTACTTTCTCAGATACTTGCTCAGGGGAAGCCTGTTTCAAATTGTCTCATATTGCAGACAATCATGCAGTCCCTAAGAAGAGGCAGCAGCACCAACTCACCAGTTAAGTGAGCCATCATGGAAGCCTCAGGTGACCACAGCACTTAGAATTTTAACTGTAATTGGGGATATAGCTCAATAGTAGAGTATTTTTTGCCTAACATGTGCAAAGCCCTAGGTTCAATCCCAGGCAACACAAAAAGAAAAAACTTAACTGCAACCTCATTAAAGATATCAAGTCAAAACTACCAAGTTAAAGCACTCTTAAATTCCTGATCCACAGAAACAGTATGAAAAAAAAAATGTCCAGGCAGTGGCAAATGCCTATAATCCCAGCATCTCAAGAGGCTGAGCAGCAGGATCCCAAATTCAAAGCCAGTCTCAGCAATTTAGAGAGACCTTGTCTCAAAAATAAAAAATGAAAGGGGCTGGGGACGTAACTCAGTGGTTAAGTACCCCTGTGTTCAATTCCTGGTACCAAAACAAAAACAAAAGTCTGTTTCCATTTCAACAGCAATACAGACTAATTATTTATTAGATTTTTTCTTTAAAAGCTATCTCTACAGTAATAGTTTAAAAATTATGTTCTTCCATAGCTTAGAGAGAGATCTCAAATGTGCTTCTTCTTAAATGGTAAAGCCAAAACACAATACTCTGCCACCCCATTTCATCTACATCTCAACAAGAATAGATTTGTTTTTGCTTTATACATTTGAGTTCCCATAAAATTACATTTGGGGAAAGGGTTACACTAACTTAAAAAGTTTGGAAAGCACTTCATGACATAATATCTTTATTTTTTGATGATTTTATGGTTTAGATTTAAATCCATCCAGATTCATTTTGGTAAGTGAATATGGTTACCTAGCACTCAAGATCTATTCCCACCTTCTTCTAAGGCTTCTACATATTAAAAATAAAAAGCTAAAAACTATATTTCCTAGACATCTTTGCAGTTAGGCTCTAGATATGAACTGAGCCTAGCTGAATTCCAACTGGATGTATTCAAGGAATATTTGAAATGCAGAAATGAGGCAAAGATCACCTTCCTTCTACTACTGTTTTCTAAAGATAAGTGAAGCCATGAGCAAAGCCACTCTTCTCCTTCATGGCTATTCCAGAGGCAGTTAGGATAATGACCAAATTCAGTATCTCAGTACCCTATACTCAATAGTTTTGTGTTAGACTCATGCTTCCATCTGTCCCAGATAGAGTCAAACACAGTCCTCTGGTGGGTCAGTTTCTGCAGAACTGTTTCCATTTCAAAGTCCTTAAAGCCCAGCCTAGAGCTTGCCTCTTCTGCCCTTCCAACAATTTCACAAATACCTAATTCCAAAATCCCCATCCTCTTGAAGTATCTATAGTGTGCCTTTGTTTTCTGGACCAAGTCCTGAAGGTTATTGATATAAGACACTGAAAATTAAGCCCATGATCAAAAATAATGCTGGTTTATTAACGCTTTTCCTTGTGAGTTCTTAAAATTCAAAGAATAACTCTGAACTAAGAAATTGGGAGGCTGCAAAATCTTTCTTAGGGCCCAGAATTTCACATTGCTCACCAAATTGCAGTGTCAACACTCTGTGTCCCCATGTGACACAAGTAAGTTTCCATCAAGAAAAACAAATCTGTTATCATCCTGGTTCTACGCATCGAGCCTGAGGCATAAATCAAGAAAGATAAGTAGTGATTATTAAAGAAACTGGCAATAACTTCAAACTGATTGCTGTGATTTAAGCAGATGTTCAATAATGAAACATAAAGATCAACAGGAAAAAAATAAGTACAGTTTTATTACAAAACAACCTAAGATGTGATTTAAATTAACTGAATTAAACATTTCAGCTTTTCAAATCCCTCTCTAGTGTAGAAGTTCACCTCAGTTACCTAAACCAGAGTCAGACTGAAACATTAATTTCAAAAGGATCAAAGGTATCAACTCAGTTACACATACTTCCCTCTGCTTTACCAGGCTAGTGTTAGAAGGTAAAAAGAAAATCACATACCACTATTGCCACAGTCTGCACAGGAGATGAGTTCTTCTGGCTTCTTTTCCCGGTTTTGTTCTTTTGTACCAAGACAGAAACTACAGATGGGGATTGGTTCAGCAACTGGCTGTAAAGAAAAACAATTCATTCAGTACTAGCACTTTTTTTAGTATTAATATAAAGATATTAAAATTACAGCTTTAAATTCTTATAGGAGTCATATATAACTGAAGAATAACTATATCATACTCCTAAAATCCCAACTAAACAGGTGAGTTTTTACAAAGCCTATTTTGGCTGAGCCTTTATGACTGGTCAAAAAAATCATATGTGTTACCTGGAAACCAAAAGATTTCATATGGATTAAACAAAACAAATCCTTTCCTAAGACTGAAAAATTCTATTGAATCAAGTGTAAAAACAGTATCAGTCCCCAAGAGGCATATGAATTAATAGAAAAGCAATAAGATATATACAGATAAACAATGTACAGAGGAAAACAAAGCATTATAAGAAACAGTATTTATAGCATTTATAGTTATTTATGGGAAAAAGAGTGCAGTAAGAATAGGAGGGTGAAGAAACAGGATACAGTCTGATACAGAAATACCAACATGTAGGAGCATCAGAGGAAAAAAAGGAGAGTAAACAGTACAAAATTGAGAGAAAACAGAACCAAGAAAAATAATGACACAGGAATTTTTTTAAAACAGAGCAACCTACAATCAATTTGGGGAAGATACAGTATGTACTGGATTCTCATTGAAAAACAGTTGGAGAGAAATGCAAATAAAAACTAAATTGAGATTTTTATCTCACTCCAGTTAGGATGGCAGCCAACAAGAATACAAATAATACTAAATGCTGGAGAGGATTTGGAGAAAAAGGAACACTTTTATACTGCTGGTGGGATTATAAATTTGTACAATCACTATGGAAATCTGTATGGAGGTTCCTCAAAAGATTAAGAATGGAAACACCAAACAACCCAGTATTACCACTGGATCATAAAACACTCCTCAGTATTCATCCTAAAGAAATGAAGTTGGCATGATAGTGATATATGCATACCCATGTTTATAGCAACATAATCACAATAGCCGAACTATAGAATCAGCCTAGGTGTGTATATGGAACCAGCCTAGGTGTCTATGAGTGGATGAATGGGTAAAGAAAATGTTGTACATATACACAACGAAGTCTTATTCAGCTATGAAGAATGAAACGATGTCAACTGCAGGAAAACATTTGGAACTTGAGAACATTATGTTAAGAAAAATAAGCCAAACTCAGAAAGTCAGGGGTCATATGTTTCTTCATGTGGAAGCTAGAGAGGAAAACAGAAAATTTTTCATTTTCAATAAAAATTGAGGGGGAAACCAAGGGAGTAGAAGGGACCAAGAGGAAGGACAGGAGGGAAAAGGGAACTATTGCAGAATGATATTGGCCAAATTACACGGTTCTACTGCAAACACCTATCAACATATAACAATGAATTCCATCATTATGTACAACTATAATGCACCAATAAAAAAATATGGAAGAAAAAAAAGAAAAATAGTTGTAGATCTCACTATAAGACAGCCCTTTTTAGTCCTTATTGAACTCAAGTTATAGAAACCAACAAAATGTCATGAGGGAACAGAAAGAAGAGGTAGATGAAAAGAGGTGGTAAAGGGTTTTAGTATTATCTAGGTATTTAAGATGGGAAAAGTTAAACCTGTTTAAATGTAGAAGAGAAGACAAACATGCTTGAAGAGTTTCAAGAAACAAGAAGTAACAGGAATGAACATTTTATGCATTAAAGTCTAGAGGCTGCACTATTCATTATAGTAACCACTATAACGTAGTTTTCAATTAATTAAGTTTAAATTAATTAAGATAAATTTAATTCCTCAGTCACATTAGCTTCAAGGGTCCAAGTCACATGTAGCTAGTGGTGCAACAGTACTGGACAGCATCAAAACAGAATGATTCCATATAGAAAATTCTACTGGATAACACTAGTTTAGAAAAGAGGATGGATTCTAGAACATGACTAAAGAGACTTGGCTTTGTTGTATAAACTGACACAGAGAAACATATTGCTTGGAGGGGGAATAGTGGAAATGAAAAAAAGTTGAGGGTGCCGTTTCTGATAGCTTCCATTATTTCTGGAAAATAGAAATAAAGTCACCTACTAAAAGTGGGACAGGGGTTGGCTAGAGAGAACTTGAAAGAACATGAGAAAGTGATAAATCATTCAGGAAACCGAGATGTGAGACTGGCTGGGGCCAAGAAAAGATAATGAAAACATCCCCTATCAAAATGGAAAATGGAGACACATACCTCAGCCAACAAGATCAGAAAAGCCTCTGTTAACATGGAAAATAAATTCAAAATTTGAGAGAGGAAGGTTGAGGAACTTTCTGCAAAATGGCCTCCATCTGTTCACTATAATAGAAGGCAACATCACTTTCTAAAAGAAAAATAGGTAAATATGGATTTGGGCATTTACAGTGTAGAAAAATCTTAGAAGTCTGTATACGGAAGACTTTAGGGAATCAATAAGTGATGAAAAATAAAACTGTCAGTCCATGAAGGTAAGATTCCAAAGAATCATTTTACGGTGAATCCAATCAAAACAGTTTTACAACCTTCTTAGCACCTTTGAAGCCTTGGACTGACAAAAAGAGAAGCTGGGCTTCATAAACAGAAGAGGGCAGACAGACTAGAAGTATAAGGAGTTAAAGTATCATAAGAATCCAGATGAAACTAACAAAAAAAATTCAGCAGGAGATGAAAGAATTGGAAAATGAGGATTGACGACTGTGGTCAGCAGAAGCATTTGCGCAGAACAATAATTATCTTAAACGTAATGAAAATAAAGAAAATGTCTCTTCTTCCTGAGTCTCTCTCTACCACCCACTCTCTTCTTAAAACAAGTTTGAGAGTAAGGAAAAGCAGCTCTCTCAGGGAAATATGGACCAACTCAACGCAATTACCTATTAATGGTAGGTCAGAATACCTCAGTTTAAATGTTAACTTCAACAGGGTGGTTAAAAATAGTTGGGTTCAGATAAAGAACTCTGTGTAAACTGTGATTACCGTAGAGCTGGAAAAGCCTGTATTGGGATAGAAAAAAACTACATGACAGACTGGGAATAGCATCACAACTCAAACTAGTTAAAATTATAGTTAGCATATTTAAGAATAGCAAAGAACTTGGTTAATCAACTATTACTTATGAGATCATTCTACCACTTAAGAGAACAAACGTACATGGATAAAGACAAAGTGTGAAAAGCAGACCATTTTTGCTGTTCTTCAACAAAGGAAATATGTAGTAATTTAGGATTCCATGCCTTCAAACGTGTTTTCAATGGAATATTTTCAACCATTAAAAAATAATGAAATTATTTCATTTGTAGCCATAGGTAGAACTGGAGGGCTTTATGTTAAGTGAAATAAGTCAGGCACAGAAAGATGAATACTCCATGTCCTCACTTATATGAGGAAGCTAAAAAGTTGATCTCAGAAGTAAACAGTAGAATAGTAGTTACTAGAGCCTGGGAAGAGTGTGGAAGAGTGAGGGAAGAGAGAGAACTGGAGGAATGAGGGAATGAAGAGAACTATTAATAAGTCCAAGCATACAGTTGAGGAGGAATAACTTCTAATGCTCTATAGTATAGTAGGATAACAATGATGTGTATTTTCAAATAGCCAGTGGGAAGGATTTTGAATGTTCTCAACACTATTGTATAAATGTATTGAGCTGGGCATGACGACACTTGTCTGTAATCCCAACAACTCCAGAGGCTGAGGAAGGAAGATTGCAAGTTCACGACCAGCCTTAGTAACCCTGTCTCAAAAATTAAAAATAAAAAGGGCTGAGGATGTAGCTCGGTGGTAAAGTGCCTCTGGATTCAATCCCCAGTACAGGGTGGGGGGACAGGGCACTGAAATGCCACGCTGCATTCCATAAATTTATAATTATTATGTTATCAATAAAAAAATTAAAATACACTTTAATGTCTTCATCATTGAGAACTGCACATGAAATTTCCAATGGCAAAAAAAAAAAAAAAATGATACTGTTTAAAATCATGTTTTTTAAGAACATAAAAAAGTTACACCTCCAGTCATTCTCATTGTCAAACTATCCATGAGAAAACCAGTGACTCAGGGCTAAAACTACTTTAGGTTTACTGTTAAGATTTGACCCTGCAATGTATTGAGAAACTATGATAAAGACAGATTCATGCCAAAACCTGTGTAAAGACAGACAATATGCCATATAATCATTAATCCCAGACTTGTCCAAGCTGTCCTTATACCATATAGTTCCTATGACCTATATAAAATAATCCTATTCCAAGAGCTAATGAAAGAAGAATAAAGGTTGTAGCAAATGACTTTACACACTATTAAACAGAGAAGCCAGAGTGAACCTGTTAAAAGGTAAATCAAAACTTGTCATTCAGCTATTCCAAACCTGCCAGTACAATGCTTTGCTCTCAAATGTCACATGAACTATAAGGCCTTATGTGATCCCATGCCCCCCGCCCACAGGATTACCTCTCTGCCTCTGTCTTCTATTGGCCTCATTCTCTGACATTCTACTCCAGCTTCTTCACTTCTATTACTTCAATAAGTCAGATATTCCACGTACAAGGCCTCTACATTTACTTTCTTCTATGTAGAATGCTCTTTCCTTCTCTGTAGAATTCCTCTTTCCTATTCTTCAGATCTCTACTCAAAAGTCATCTCAGTAAGGCATTCTCTGAAACCCCATCTAACATTTCAAAGCAACCTATCCACTACAATAACACATAACTCCTTGCATACTTTATTTTTTTTCTTTAACCCTTTCACTAATTAATGTGTATATGGGTATCTTATTCAGTATTTGTTGTTAACTAAATACAAATTCTATAAACGTTCTGCTTTAGGACTATATTACCATCTATCTGTTTAGACTATCTGTTTAGGACTATATTACCATCTATCTGTTTAGACTATCTGTTTAGGACTATATTACCAGTACAAAAAATAGTGCCTCACATATAGTAGGCACTCAGCAAGTATTGCTGAATGATTAATTACTGTGTAGAACTAGAAACATCAAGAAAAACAGTACCCTATATGAAAAGAATACGAATTGGGTATGAGCCTGAAAGTATTCTGTGTAGCTCAAATATAACTATGATCATTGATGTTCTACTGTCTACAAAGCAACTCACAATGCGATTTTACAACCACTGTAACCCACCTCCATTCAATTTCTCAAAAGTAAGGGGAGACTTGTGGCTGGATACATTTAGGTTATACCTTGTACCATCTATTTGTTGCCCTTTATCAACTTATAAAACATGTTGAGATCTCCAAAATAATCACCAGATGGCAGCATTTAGGCAAACATATGGTAGATGCTCTGATGACAAGTAGAATATTCTGACTTGAGTTTTTGAAAATAACTTTGAAAAATAAGATTTCCACTACGTGAAATTTCCATTACTTGATATCATGAAATAAAAGCATTTATGGACACAATTATTTAATTGATAAGGGCATTTTCTAGATATCCAGATTCATCATCTAAAATAATTTCATTTTAAAGCCTTATTTTCATTTCTTTCCCCCTAAGACTTTTGTTGTTGTTCTTTTTAGTTATATATGACAGTGAATCTATTTTGATATAATTATACAAACATGGAAATTTTCTTATTCTAGTTAGGATCCCATTCTTGTCTATGTACATGATGATGGGATTCACTGTGTTGTTTTCACATATGTACACAGTAAACTTATGTCAGATTCATTCCACTATCTTTCCTTTTCCTATTCTTCCTTTATTTTCATTGTCTCTATTGTGCAATGTTTTCTGAGGAACTCAAATTCACCTCTCTGTTGTCGTTGTTGTTTTATTTTTGTAGTGGGGCTTGAACCCAGCAGCGCTTTACACTCAGCTATATCCCTAGTCCTTTTTGTGAAACAGGGTCTCAATAAGTTGACAAGACTGAGCTGGTCTCACCTTGAACTTGCAGTTCTTCTGCCTCAGCCTCCCAAGTTGCTGGGATTACAGGCATGTGCCACCCGGTCATTCTTGTTTGTTTTTATACTGGCATAAAAGACAGTCAAGAATCTGTACATAATTATTTTTAGTCCTTTCAAGACAGAACTGAATGATAAATTCTAGGATTTGTCACCACCAGAATTTTCAAGGGAAAAAAAAAACTATAAATTCAGACTTAGGACTTCAGAAAGCTCTAACAAATGGTAGCTATCAAGCAATAAAAGATACAGGTTGTGCATTCCTGATCTGAAAACTTGAAATGCTGCAAAATTCAAAATGTTTTGTATAACAACTAAAGCCACAAGTGGCAAATTCCATAACTGACCTCCTGTGATAGGTTATAATCAAAATGCAGTCACACTAAAAATACTGTATAAAATTACCCTTCAGCTGTAAGTATAAGGTGTATATGAAAAATAAATTCAGTGTTTGGACTTGAGTCCCATACCTAAAATATCTTTTTACATATAGCAAATATTACAAAATTTAGAACACTTTTGATGCTAAGTATTTTGGATTATAAATTTCCCAAGTTTTAAAGCCATTGGAAATCTCTGAGACAACTTAGGACAGCCAATATTAAAAGAGCATGGAAGAAGAACTTAAATCATAAGACTCCCTATATAACCAAATGTGTTAAGCAAAAAAGAAATAACAGGTGCATTATTCATATATATATATATATATATATATATATATATATATATATATAGTATCTATAAGGCATATACAAAAAAATTATGGTCAACTATAATTACTTGCTTTTTTTTTTAAAAACCAGTGGTATACCACAAAAGGATATAGACTGTATGATTCCAATTCTATGAGATACCTAAAATATGCAAACTCATGGAAACAAAAAGAATAGACATTACCAGAGTCTGCACAATGGGGCAGGAGAGGAATGGGAAGTTATTAATTGGTAAAATTTGAGATGATGAACAAGTTTTAGTGGTAATGGTTTCACAACATAGTGAAGGTATTTAATGTCACTGAATTGCATACTAATAAGTGGTTAAAATAGTAATTTTTATTTTATGCAAATTTTACCACACTAAAAAAATAAAGAGTATGTATTTTCATATTCTTCTAAGTCAGATGATTTAACAGGTCAAAACACATGCAGTAAGAAACAACTATTATAATTTGTCCTCTCCTTAAAGCCTCTACTTTAAACTGTTCCTGTAGAATCCCTTTAACATTTTAATCTTGTATGTACTACATTAAGAAATATAGTTGTAGCCCACAAAAAATGAAAAAAAAATTAATAACGAACTGTGGCTACTACATTTAAATGTTAACCATTTTATTCTTACTGTACCTACATGGAAGCTGGTTATTTTAGAATCCAGTTACATAAAAATAACTCAACTTTATGCTTTGCCTTACTCTTTTTTGGTACTGGGTATTTAACCCAAGGGCACTTTATTGAGCTACATTGCCAGTCCTTTTTACTTTTTATTTTGAAACAGGGTCTTGCTAAATTGCTTAAGCCCTCACTAATTTGCTGAGGCTGGCCTCGAACTTGTGATCCTCCTGCCTCAGCCTTCCAAGTCACAGGTGTGCATACCACCATGCCTGGCTTAATAATTTTCTAGTAAGACAAGTCTAAGAATTAAAAACTATCCCTCAGGAACTTCTCAAACTAAAACTTCCTTCTGACCACCATTTGTCTTTATCTAGACAAATTACTCCCTGCATGGACTACCATAAACTTTTCTCAAATCAATTCCCCCAAAGCTACAAACTAGGACTGACTCTTTGAATATTCTAGAGGTTCAGAGATGTTTGCTTATACTGCCCCTTTCTTTTCCCATAATTTTAATCACTTAAAATCATTTAATTTTATTTTGGAGTACATTTAACTCCAAGTTAATTTTCTTCAATGTATAACTTAGATAATTTTCAGCAGAGGCATTATATATAGTTGATAATTTCTACTGCTAAAGCAATCTCTTAAATAAAATAATACCTAAAAGGATAAAGAAGAATTAGTGTCAGCTTAGAATAGCTGGAAACTGGATTGGTATTTTGAAGGAACCCAAAATGATGCTCAACGGTTGAGCACTAGAAAAACAAGTATTGCTAGATTTTCAAAATACCTAATAATTAAATATTATTGTTTGTTAACACTGGAATATAACAAAACTTTGAGAAAACTCAAAAAAGCATTACTTATATTTCCAAAGCACTTATGTCAGTGAAAACAAAACAACCTGCACAAAATAATTAGAAACCAATTACCATTCACATTATCCACTTACACACCAAAAAACTCAAAAGTACATAACTCTTGAGAGAATTGCTGCATAATTCACTATTTCCAATATTATAAAGGAAATAAACTGGCACATACAGAGTATATTTTAGGATATTCACACTTTGTTGGAAAGTGATGATGATACTTTATTCAGAAAGATCAACATTCTTAAAACATGGTTCTCTTCCAATCAGGCAAGCCCTCCACCCCAAAGTTACCAAATTCCCTGTTCCTTCACTACTGATGTCCTCTGATAAACTTCCTCCTCCCAAATCCTAACAGTTTAGAATTCCATTTTTCTTCATCTTTTCCAGACAGGCAGAAATCATTCTAGTGCCTTGCACAGTGCTGAAATTAAAATACAATAGCAAAAACCCATGCAAAATTCAAATATATTTATGATTTACTCAAAGCTTCTCCTCCTAGATTCTATAATCCTATAGGAAACTGTCCTTTGGTGTGATTTAATCTCTTCAAACTGCTCAGCATCCCAATAACAGCTAATTAAACATAAATATTTAAAATATTTAAGTATTTTATTTTCCTTAAAAGTATATCATTGCAAAAGATACATAATAAAAAACATGAATGGCCTGAAAAGGGGTACATTTTCCATTACTTATAGTTACAATAAAATAACTTTATAATTTTAGTCAACAAAACCTATTAGACCCTACAAAACTTTAAGCGGCACTAAACAGAATTCAATTTATTATGATGAGTTCATTCAATGACTTCTACAATTAAACACAAGTAGTAAGATTATTGGTGAAAGAAAATAACATGCTGATGTAAGTATATCAGTAATAATTTCTATTAATGCTTTTACTATAAATTTAGATGAGAAAGCAATCATCTGTTAATAACTATAACAAGGTTCTACACCTCAATCAGAGGTGACATCAAAAAATAACAAAACGTTTATTTGCTGAATTTAAATTCTACCCTAAGAAACCGCAAAGAATTATCTTGCTTTTGAATGTTTTGTGGTTATCTGAGTTTCACTTTCTGTTTGTCAGTGACACTTCATTCTCCTCATTCATCCAAATATGATTCTTACAAATGTGATTGCCTCTCCCCTCCTACAAACACAACACCTACATTTTAAGTTATATTGAAGATAAATAAGATAAAGTTACAGGGTATAGCTCAAATATAAGAAATACCTAATAAATATTGGTTTATGCCTTTTCTAAAACTGTTTCCACTTCTTAACTCTAAGCAAGCTTTGGTTCTATTTCAACTTCCCAAAATAGAAAATAAAATTTCCTATGGACTTGATGAGAAACAAATATGGAAAACAATCCCATTCACAATAGCTGCCCCGACCCCCGAAATAATATAATGAGGAATAAATCTAACCAAGGAGATGAAAGTCCTCCACAATGAAAACTACAGAATACTGAAAAAACAAATTAAAGACATTAGACATTGGAAGGCCTCCAATGTTCATGGGTGGGCAGAATTAACATGGTTAAAATGGCCACCTTACCAAAATTAACTCAACAGACACTTCTGACATATACAGATTCAATGCAATCCCCATTAAATAGTAATTCTTCAGAGAACTAGAAAAAACAGTCCTTAAATTCATTTGGAAGAATGAAACACCCAGAATAGCTAAAGCAATTCTAAACCAAAAAAGCATTGCTGGAGGTTTCCAAATACCCAACTTCATACTACATAATTACAGGAACAAAAACTGTATGGTGCTGGCATACAAACAGACACACAGACCAGTGGAACAAAAGATAGAGACAAACCCACAAAAATAGTCATCTAATCCTTAACAAAGATGCCAAAAACATAATGTTGGAGAAAGATGGCCTTTTTAACAAATGGTTCTGGGAAAATTGGTTATTCATGTGTAAAAGATCCATTCTCTCACCCTGCATAAAAGGGAATGGGAAATGGGTCAAACATGTAGGAATTAGGCCAGAAACTATGAACTCCTAGCAGAAAACACAAGGAAAAAAACACAAAAACATTCCAACATATAGGCACAGGCAATGACTCCTAAAGTTCAGGAAATAATACTAAAAATTAATACAAAGGGTGGTATCAAATTTAAAAACTCCTGTACAACAAAGGAAACAATTAAGAATGTGAAAAAAGAAGCTATAGAATGGGGGAAAAAAATTTGCTAACTACTCTTCTGACAGAGGAGTAATATCCAAAACATATAAAGAACTCAAAAAAAAAAAAAAAAGGGGGGGAGGTGATTAGTAAACTAAAATAATCCACTTAATGAACAAACTAAACAGACACTTCTGAAAAGAATACAAATACAATGACTACCTGAAAAAATGTCCAACATCTTTAGTGATCAGGGAAATGCTAATCAAAACTAAACTGACATTTCATCTCACTCCAGTTAGAATGACAGCCAACAAGAATACAAAATAATAAATGCTAGAGAGGATGTGGAGAAAAAGGAACACCTTTACACTGCTGGTAGGATTGTAAATTAGTACCATCACTTTGGGTATCAATGGAGGTTCCTCAAAAGACTAGAAATGGAATCACATAATGACTCAGTATTTATCCTAAAGAACTAAAGCCAGCATAACATAATGATACATGTATAGCCATGTTTAAAGCAGCACAATTCACAATAGCCAAACTATGGAACTAGCCTAGGTATCAATGGATGAATGGATAAGGAAAATGCGGTATATATGCACAATAGTGTTTTATTCATCTATAAAGAAGAATGAAAGTATGCCAATTGCAAGAAAATTGATGGAACTTGAGAACATTATGTTAAGTGAAAAAAGCCTTACTCAGAGTCAAGGATTTCATGTTTTCTCTCATGGATGGAAGCTAGAAAGAAAAAAAGGGAAAAGGGGTGTCTTGTGAAAACTGAAGGGGATTAGTGGAGGATAGAGACCAAGGAGAGAAAGGAAGGGAAGGAATGGAGAAATACTAGGAATGATAGTGGCCAAATTATATTGTTATATTGTGTGCATGTATGAATATGTAACAATGATATATGTAAAATTATAAAGTAAAGTAAAAATATGAAGGAAAAAATTCCTATGGACTAATAAATTTCTAAATAGTTTCTACTAGAATTTTTAAAGTCTTCTTGTACACACATATTTACCACAGTGTATATCATTCATTAAAATACATTCTTCAGTAGTAACTGAGTTCCACAGAGTTAGCAAAATAATAATTCCTATGCTACAATATATATACACAAGGATAATGATTTAAAAGGAACAAGTGTTCAACAAGACTTTCATGTTCATTATATTTTTAAAAAATTATAATTGTAGGCATTTATCCCATCCAAATAAGGCTTAAGTAACATTTGAACAAACTAGCAAACAGCACCATATTTTAAGTCTTACCAAAAATTACAACAGAATGCATTGTTCCACTACTACTACTAGATTCGTGGTATTTGGAACTGAAAGGAATCTTCAAAAATCATTATACACTTATTTTTACCAAAGAAAATGTTGTCAAAGTCTATATATGACTAGTAAAGTGATTAAAAAGAAGTAAATAACTCTGACTCCAAGTTTCTCTCAATACATTATATAGAACTAACAGTCACTCAGGTAAAAATTAATGTAGAGATAAAATAACCCCTCCCACAATAAGAAAGAAGCGGGGAGAGAAGGGGAAAGGAAGGAGGAGGGGGAGTGGAGGGAGGAAAGGAAGGAGGAGGGGGAGCAGAGGGGGGAAAGGAAGGAGGAGGGGGAAGGAGGGGGGTAGGGCAGACAGACCTTAACAGTTGGAAAAGGTTGGGTTTTCATTACTGGAAAATATTAATACTAAAATAATATTGTGTGGCAGGATTTAAACTTAGAAGTTTAAACTTAAACTGACCAGAGGTTCTTCTACATTCTTCTTCTTCTTTTTTTTTTTCCTTCTTTTTTCTGATACTGTGGATTGAACCCAGGACCACTTTACCACAGACCTTTGTACCCAGCTCTTTTTATTTTGAGACAGGACCTCACTCAGTTGCTTGTGGCCTCACTAAGTTGCTGAGGTCGGCCTCAAACTTGCCATACTCCTACCTCAGCTTCCCAAGTCACTGAGATTATAGGCATGTGCCCCTATGCCTGGCTTTCCTACCTTCTTTAAAGAGTAATATTAGTCACAGCAATAACAAATCAATCTTTTACCTCGTTTTTGTCTCATAAAATTATTAAGAGGAAAAGACAAAAATGTACAAGTAAGAGCAGGTTTCTAAGTGTAACCAAAAAGATAGTAAAACCTATGATTTTTGCATAGCGTGTTAATATATCAGTAAGAAAGTAAAGTAAAAACTGTTCTGCTTAAGAATCTGAAAGGGTATTGAGAGAATCAAGAAATGTGAAGAAGGTTGGAATGTGGAGAAAGAGTGACAAAATCCTAGAAGCACTGTGGTCAAAGGACTTTCAATAACTGGGTAACACTCAATTCTAATTTTTTTCTATGATGAAATAAAAAAATCTTGAAACTTGCAGTCTACATGAAACATACAGTAATTTTTAACAAGGCAAAGGGGCTTAAGTTGGATTCTGTGCCAAGCAGGGCAGAGGGAAAAGAACCACCCAAGGAGTTAAAGAAAAGATGGCGATCGTGGGAACCCATCAAACACAACCATCATAATGCAAGTCTCTTTGAGCATCTGTACAGATCTTAAAGAAGAATGATATTTCCCTACAACAAGGAACAGGTGCTTTTCAAAAGACATAGCTCAATGTCAGAGCATCTATATATATGTGGCATATACACTTTTCTCTATACAAAGAATCTTGAATTCTAGGTCTTCCAGAAATAAGTTAAAAAAATTTTTTTAATTTAATACATCGTGGCTTCCATTTTTTTTGTTTTAATAGAAATGCTATATCATTTATTCAAATTATAAAATCACATTTGTATTAAAAATTTTAGACCAGAAAGGAAGAAAAGACATAAAATTTTCTCATCTTTCTCTTCCTCCTCTTGAAAGGTAATATTTACTAAGGACTTAATACTCAAAAGCATTTTTCTAACTAAATTCTTTACACCTTCATCCCTCACCACCATTTTTCAGATGGGAAAACAGATCCTCAGAAAAATTCATTCATTAGAAGCTATGAAGACAGCTAAGTGGTGCATGGGGGGATGAGTGGTCTGTTTTCGAGCTTATACTCTTTCAACCTGACATTGTATAGTCTCTTTTTCTGCATGTTGTTCTCATGTTTTCTACCCACAAAGGGGGGAAAAAACCATAAAGAAATCCATACAGCATGTGGTATACAATCTGTTTTTTAATCTGTTTTTTTCCACATCAATAAATCCAAATCAATATTAACTTTCTAGTGGCTATATGATATTTCATTATGTATTATAAGATAACTTAACCAAGCCTGTACTAATGAACTTTTAAACTACTTCTTTTTATTATATACAATATCATAATCAAATAGCCTTATACATACATCTTCACTCATTTTTTAGAGTATTTCCTTAGAATACATTTCTTAAACTGGAATTACAGGGTCAAAAGGTGTGTGTATGCAGTGTGTGTGTATATACACACACACACACACACACACACACACACACACACACACACATATATATATCTAAGATTTTTGATACATACTGCCAAGCTGAATTTCAGAGAGGCAGCACTCAAGCCAATAATATCTGTGCCAGCTACTAAGTTCTTGTCTCTAAATTCCAAGCTCATTTTCTATATTCTGCTTTATGATGCTGGACACAGACTCTGTACACTTTATTTTTCCTCTGTCAGCTGGCTTTCCAGGAAGCTCCATCAATAAAGAACACTAAAGGAAGATAAGAAGGTAAGGATGGCCAAAGAATAAATTTGCTCCTTCTACTCTATTTCTTAGTTCCTACTATTATCACCCTAGCTTTGTCTCTTTTCCTAGTAAAAATAATGATTACCAGTCAGCTCCTTCAGGACTAGTCTCACGATGCTTTCTCAGAAATGCCACCATAGCAGAGCAGTGTATCCTCTTGGGTAGTCTGAATCCCAATCTTATGAAGTCCCTTGCTCAAGTCTTTGAAAGCAACCAAGCTTCAGACGGAAATGCAACACTGTGGAATTTCTTTTCTAATCTCTAAATAACTCAAACCACTTTCTTCATCCACCCCACCACACCCCAGCCACAGGTAGCTGCTTCAGGAAGTTATTGCCTCTGTGTTATTTTGATGTTCCCATTTTGCATCTCAGATCTCTGGGATCTGCTTTATTAATTCCCCATAGCCTCGTACATACATCTTTACTTACTTTTTAGATTATTTCTTTAGAATACATTAGATGTATTAATACATCAGAGATACTACACTGTCTCTACTGAAATACCTAGTGTGGTTCTGTTCCCCTAACCAGATCTTGACTGGTATATTTTCTGGTATATGATCTAGTATCTTAATAACCTCTTCAGAAGGCCAGTGTTTTGAACTAAATTGTGCCTTTCCCAAAAATTACATATGTTGAAATCTTAACCCCCAATTGGACTGTATTTGGAGAAAGGATCTTTGAGGAGATAAAGTTAAATGAGGTTAGAGGGTGGGACCCTCATCTAATAGGACTGGTACCCTTATATAAAGAAGAAAAGACTCCAGAAGCATACAGGTAGAGAGAAAAGGTCTTGTGAAAAAATAGCAAGACAAAGTGGTCATCTGCAAGACAAGGAGAGAGGTCTTAGAAGAAGCCAACCTTGCCCACACCTTTGTTTGGACTTCTAGCTTCTAGAAGTGTGAGAAAACAAATTCTGTTGTTTAAGTCACCTAGTCCACTGCACTCTGTTCTGACAACCCTAGCAAACTAATACAGTCAACTAATGAACTCACCTCACACTATTCTCATCTTCATCTTCATTGTTACCTCCATATACCATTATCTATATTATTTATACGTATTCTTATAAGTATAAGGATATTGAGTTAGGTGTTAGAGAAATAAATATGCAATAAGAACCAGTTCTCAGCTGCTGAGTCTTACAATTTAGTTGTAATAATAGACATGTGAATTAAAAGTGCACTATAACACAGGACAGACACATGCTAAGGAACAAATGAAATTAAAATACTAAAGGACTAGGGTTGTGGCTCAGTGGTAGAGCTCTTGCCTAGCATGTATGAGGCACTGGATTCAATTCTCAGTACTACATATAAATAAATTAAAGGTCCATTGACAACTAAAAAAATATTTTTTAAAAAAGACTTTACTTAAAGGTGCCCAAATGAACTTATTCAATAGTTACTGTTTTCCTAAATTGTAATAAATCCAAAGGATTCAGAAGAGAAAAAGAAGTAGGCTCTTATCTTATTCTTTAAAGGACTATCTAAAGTCTTAATTGGTAAGCAAATCTTTTTTGACATAGATTCAAGCAAACTTCAGAAAAAGCTCATTTTTCCCCTCTGAAATCACTGACACATTTTATATAGTCTAGATACCCATCTTAACAGTTTTTATTAAGAAATCCAAATTTCTAAATCCCACATTATCTTCTTTAATTCAACAGAGAGTAAATAAATGAAATCACTTCTGTTCTAGAAATGACTGTTTCCAATGCAGAATGACAGTTTAAAAATCAGTATGTTTACAAATAAATGGGATCATACAATAGGTAGCCTTTTCAGTCTAGCTTCTTTCACTGCACAGTACATCTTAGATTCACTGGTCTTGATGACTGTATCACAGTTTGTTCCTTTTTGTTGCTAGTAACATTTCACTGAATGGATAGACCACAGTTCATTTCCATTCCCTAGCTGAGGAACATTTGAGTTGATTATAGATTCTGATTCTTATGAATAAACCCACTATAAATAGTCACACTAGACAATCAGTACTCTTCTAACCTGTCTTCAAAGTCCTTTGAGAAGCTACTCCTCTTCCTAAAGAACAGAAAGATATTTTTTTTAAAAAAATTTTTTTTAATTTCAGGTAGTTACTAGTACCTTATCATCTCCACACATACAAGCATACCATATGTCAATATCACTTCAAATTAAAAACTGTCTTTCAGCTTTAAAGCTATTTCATCTTCAATACTACCTCCATAACAATATAAATAAAGTCTTAAGTGTTTAACAAGTTTGAAGCCTGAGGACAGTAGCTTTTAAAACAAGACAGTAAGATAAGGGTGGAGAACATAGTGACATAATGTTCAATAAGGAAAGTCCTAGACAGGCAATGACTGCACACAATAAGAGTTCAGGAAAGAGAGCCTAAAGCAGCCAGCTTGGTTTCATGCTGTACATTTTTGGCAGACATTCAATTCCTTCTGCTGTTTTCCTAGCCAGAACATTTATCTATGTAGTGTCACCAGATCTAGGGAGAGAGTGAGGTTGAAAGGAGGGGGAAGAGGACAAAAACCATTTTGCAGGCTGCCAACCCCTATGCACATGCTGTTACTATACAAAAGATATCTAGAAAGCCAATGTGCTGCACAGATTCAAATGCTGTAAGCGCACACGCACACGCACACGCACACACACACACACACACACTCCCTCTAATCAAAGAACAACTGCAGATAAGGGAAATGCCTTTAGAAAGAAGAAAAGCCTATAATTAAAGTCTTGATTCACAAGTAAAGATTCCCTTCTGAAATTGATTTCAATTCTTGGGGGAAGGAGGAAAGAGTCTAACCCTATGAGGAAATAACTTGATTTCTACAAAAACACCTTACCTGGTTTGGTCAAAGTCAACTATAAGCATATGCTACAACAGAAGTAAACAGATAATGTTCTGAATACTGACAGTATCCTATCAAATAACAATTACCTTATAAATACTTAATGTACATCTATCACTCTGCTCAGAACTGTGGAGGACAATAATGAATTTTAAGAAATAGTTCAAGCCAAGAGTGGTGGTGCATGTCTATGCTCCCAGTGATTCAGGTGGCTAAGGCAGAAGGATCACAAATTCGAGGTCAGCCTGGGTTAATTAGGTGAGACCCTGACTCAAAATAAAAAAAAAAAACATAAAAAGGGTTAGGGATGTGACTCAATGGTAAAGCACCCCTGGGTTCAATTTTTAAAAAAGAGAAGGGGAGAAAAAAGGAAAGAAATAAAATGAAAATAGTTCAGATACCCTACAAAGTCTTGTAGACTTGTAGAGTCTTGTCCATATCCACAAAAGTTTTCTGTATCTGAGTGTGTGTGTGTGTGCATGCATGCTCCTGTGTGTCCACAATAGTAATAATGAAAATCAAAACAGGACACCAAAACTGTGACTGGTATATAAAATCAGAGGTCAGAATTTGTAGCTCAGAAAAATGGTCAAGTTTACTAGTTTTGTAATACAAACCTGAAATATTTATTTAATCTATAAAACTACTTATTTATTCTAGTCTAAAACCAAACATGCAGACTAGGCACAGCAGTGCATGCCTGTAACTCCAGCGGCTCAGGAGGCTGAGGCAAGGAGGATCGCTAGTTAAAGCCAGCCTCAGCTACAGCGAGACATTAAGCAACACTGTGAGACCCTGTCTCTAAATAAAATACAAAATAGGGCTGGGGATGTAGCTCAGTGATCGATGCCCCTGAGTTCAATTCCCAGTGCCTCTCCCCACAAAAAAAAACCAAACATGCTTTTTCAAAATCACAATATCTCCCAAAACAGCAAGCAATCTGCCCCTAAAAATGTGTCATAAGAAGCAAAGAGGAAGGGCTGGGGTTGTAGCTCGGTGGTAGAGTGCTTGCCTTGCACGCATGAGGCACTGGGTTCGATCCTCAGCACCACATAAAAATAAATAAATAAAATAAAGATATATGTCTATCTACAACTAAAAAAAAATTTTAAAAAAAGAAGCAAAAGAGGAAATATTGTGTGTTGAAATCAGGAGTTATAAATAATTTTATGTTACACTGGCATAGTTTATACATACATCATAGAAGCCAGCCTCAACCCAGAGCCTTAACCCTAAAACCTAATAAACAACAACAAAAAAAACCCTGTCTTCAAGTAATGTTTTAATAGTGTTCTTAAGACAGTGCTGTCTAATATTCTGTATCTGTGCTATCTAATACGGTAACCACTAGCCACATGTGGTTACCCACCACTACATCTTTGAGATGTGGATATCATTTATTTGTTTTAATTTTAAGTAACTACTTGTAGCTAATGGCAACTATATTGGCACAGGTACAGAAAAATCTGTGTAGTCGGAAGACATCTTAAAACTGCAATTTTAAAGTTGAATAAAGTAATATAAAAAGAGAAACACAGCAGCATCTATACAGCTACTTTCTGCCTTGACAATCAACTTTTAATGTAATCTCTACAGTATATGGCTCTGAATGCATATTGTACAAGGATGGCTTTTAAACCAAGTGCCTCACATCATGTTTTATCCTTCACTCTCTAATATAACACTCTCAGATTTTAGTTTAATCAATTACTGAAAATACTTTAATGAGAGTATTGTATGTAAATGGCCACAAAACTGAAATCAGCTAGTTAACTACACTGGGTCTCTTGTCCATAAAAAGGAGATAACAGTAACCAGATCTATTTTATTTCATTTTAAAGAAATAAAATGGGAACCATAAAGTAATATGAATTAAAACACAAAAAAAGACATTGCTATTATTGTGTATAGAAATAAAGCTTTTAAATATTTTTAGTGCTGTTATTTTAGGAAATTTCATAGCAACTGAACACTCACTGAACCACCATATATAGAACTATGCTAGGTACAGATGTGGAGTTTAAAAAAAAAACTACATGAAAAGCTATCAGAACAGTGTTTTCTCCAGGGGGAGTGATGTACACCTGTAATCCCAGCTGCTTGGGAGGAGCTGAGGCAGGAGGATCACAAATTCAAGAAGCCTGGGCAACTTAGCAAGATCCTGTCTCAAAAATTTTAAAAATGGGAGTGGCTAGGGACATAACTCAGGGGTAGAATACTCATGGGGTTCAATCCCTAATAAAAAACAAAGAAAAGGGTGTCTTCATGAAAAACGTCACCAATGTCACTGAAATGACCAACATACATTGTGTTTGTGTGGTTTTTACATTGTTCACAAAACTTTTAATGTTTTCTGTTTTCCAAGTATTAAGATCTTTTGTCAAAAGCATAAGATTTGAATTAACTTTACCCAATAAATTTCTTCATTCAATTCCATACAGTCAATATACCTTATTACCAAAAAAGTACACAATTTCCTAACAAAAACATAAATCCAATTTTGGAGTTATAAGATTATTTTTATAAAAATCTATCTCTCTACCCGCCCCCCAACCCCACCCCCTTGAAGTACTGGGGATTGAACCTGGGGGCACTCTGCTACTGAGCTACATTCCGAGATCTTTAAATTTTTTATCTTGAGATAGAGTCTTGTTAAGTTGCCCAGATTGGCCTCCAATTTGTAAGCCTCCTAGCTCTGTCTCCCAAATTGCTGGAATTACAGGCAGAATCAGTCTTATAGTTATTAATCTCAATACAATGTTCCCATTAAAAATTCCCAGATTACAAACTAAAAATCAAGGACAAAATTATACTTTTGTCTATAAAATTTTGTTCCCTTTGTAATTTAAAGATTCAAGTTTGCTTTACTCAAGACTTAAAAACTAATCTTAAAACCCTACCTTTCCAACCTACTCTCAAAGGTTATACTATAGATAATACTACTATTATCTATAGTGTAAACATTTCAGTTACCCACAGTCAACTGCAGTTTAAAAATATTAAGTGGAAAATTACAGAAATAAACTCCTAAGTTTTAAATAACTTTCATTACACTATATTGTTATAATTGCTCTATTATTGTTGTTGTTAATCTCTTATTATGCCTAATTTATAAATTAAAGCTTTACTTGGCCTGCCACTTCAATCGATTTTCATTTCATTTGAGTATACATCTGGCTGGGGGGGAGAGTGCTCAGTCAATAGGTTAAGGTTATGTTTAACTTGTATGAGAAAGCACAAAACTGTTTTTATGGCATCTATACTATTTTGCATTCTTACAGTGTACATGAGTTTCTGCATTCTCACTGGCACTGGCATCCGGAAATCCAAAATTTGAAATGTAGGCACACTAAAAATATTGTATAAAATGACCTTTAGGCTATTTGTATAAGGTATATATAAAAAATAAATGAACTACTACTATTATTTAGTAGTAGTCTAAATAATGCCCCCCCCCCACCAAAAAAGCAAATTCTAATCCTTAGCACCTATAAATGTTGATTTACTGGGGAAAGGGGTCCTTCTCAGATGTGATTACATTAGGGGTTCTGAAATTGGAAGATGATCCTGGATTATAAGTGGGCCCTAAATGCCATCATAAGTGTCCTTAGAAAGAGACAAAGGAATATTTCTAACACAAGAACAAGCATGCACACATATACACACATACAGATGTGATATGAAGATTGAAACAGAGATCAGAGAGATGCTACTAGCCACAAGGAATGCAAGGATTCGTGAGAAGCTGTAGATGGAGTATGTCCCTGTCAACAGTTGATTTCAGGACAGTAACACTGATTTCAGATTTCTGACCTCTCAAACAGTGAGAGAAAAAAAATTGTTGTTTGAAAGTCATCCAGTTTGGCAATTTGTTACAGCAGCCATGGAAAACTAAGATAAATAACTATATTCAGATAAAAACCTATTTATGAATGTTTATAGCAGTCTTATTTATAATTGCCAAACACTGAAACGAAATGTCCTTCAATGGGGGAAAGAGATAAACTATGATACATCCTCATAATGAAATACTACTTAGCAATAAAAATGGAATAATCTATTGATACAACAATATGGGTAAATCTCAAACACATACGTTAAATGAAAGAAACAACTTGAAAGTCTATATATGATTCCATTTATATGACAGTCTGGAAAACACAATATCATAAGGAGAATAATAGCTCAGTTGTTTGCAGGAGTTTGGCTGAGAAGACAAGTTTGACTTCAAAAGGGTAGAACAGGTAGGCTGGGGTTGTAACTCAGTGGTTGAGCTCTGGGTTTGATCCTCAGCACCACATAAAAAATTAAATAAATAAAACAAAGATACTGTGTCCATCTAAAACTTTAAAAAAAAAGTTTTTAAAAAAGGGGGTAAAACAGATAAGTTTTGGGAGGTAGATAATGAAATTCTTTTGACAACCTTATTCATTTGTGGAACCTCATGAAAGTATACAAAGAAATAATATTATGGTGTTTTTATTTAATTTTTTAATTTAAATTTATAAAGAAATGTATGTCACATTACAGAGGGAAGTAGCTCTGCCATTTTCCAATTTTTAAAAAAAATTCACGTGCTCAGATGTAAACATTTAAACAATAAACATTTAACATCAAGTATGTGATTATTTTTTCCTATCATTAGGGAGATTTTTAAACAATATGACGACTTATCCAATCTCTTGATACACTTGCCTCCTTACCACAGACTAGGTAAAGACTAGTCACAGATTCTGAATTAGCACCTATCCATGTAAAAATGACATTCTGAACAAATTAATAATCTCCCAGCATTCTCTCAACATGCACCGCATATAAGACCAGTTTGTAATACTACAGTAAATTCACATAGATGCTCACTCTCTTCCCTCAATCTTTTTCTTTCACAACCACCACAAACTCAAGTCACTAAAAATGGACAGAACAAATGACCAAATTTCTAATGTCTAACTTTTTCAGAAAAGTAATCCTCAATTTGCAATCCAATTTTATGCAAAAGTCTGTAAAACCTTCGAAGGTTCAAAACTTGGCACAAAATACCCTACTGTTAGGGCTGGGGATAGAGCTCAGTTGGTAGAGTGCTTGCCTCACATGCACAAGGCCCTGGATTCAATCCCCAGCACAAGCAAAAAAAAAAAAAAATCCACTATAAAATGTTCTAGAAGTTGATTAAGCCCAAAGAAGTAATGATGTACAATATTATTAAAACAGCTCTCCAACTACTAACAAAACAAAGGAAGTCTGAATTATAGCTCTTGATGTCAGAGACGCATTTCCTCACAGACAACCACCCCTAAAAAATGTGTGGGAAAGAGAAATTCTAAAGCACCAGAAATCTATTAACTACACTGTGACAAAATAAATAGCTGACATCCGTTGGGCATTTAACTATATACAAGTATTTTATTTACATAATTTCATTGAATCATTACAAAAACCCTGTACTTTCGATGTCTCAGTATTACAGATAACAAAACTAAGACTTGAAGAAGATAGTTTGCCTAAAATTTCACAAAAGAAAGAGTACTACTTTTCAATGACAAGGGGGTTGGGGTGTAAATAAAAAACAAACAGCTAAAGAGTCAAGTTGTATGACCCTAAGAAGTTAATGAATCTTTCTAAAACTTAATAACACTATAAAATGACAGTCCAATTCTAAAGTTCTGTTATTTATGAAGACCATGATGGGAAGTATCTTCTACCACAGAAGTAACTAAAAAGATATCTTTAAGTCAGGGACTGGCAAAGTGTCAGAAAACAGAACACCTAAGATCCCTATTATCTAGAGCATGCTCTTTGGTATTTTTTTAAGCTTTTAAAAATATAAAACTGGCCTAATAGTCATATAAAAACAGGCCTTGGAAAGGTCTTGGTCCACAGACTGGGTCTAGTTTGTTGACTCCTACTCTTAATCGTTTTAAGGAAATTTTGAAATAGAAAAGGGAAGAATGGCAGCTAAGGGAGGAATGTTTGAGTAGAATTCCTTATGGCCATTACTATTTAGAAGATGCATATCCATTACGCTGCCTAAGATGTTCGCTGTTTTTCTAGTCTCTTTCCCATTCAGTCATTCCCCAATTTTCTTCATGGCTTTCATCCTATCTTTAGATAGGTACCATTTGGTCTAAATAAAAACAAAATTATTCTGAAGAACACTTAGTGATGCTGAGCCTCTTTTTTTGCTTTCAAAATGTATTACCAAATAATCTATTTCTTGTTAAAGAAGCAATAAATATATGCAAGTACAAGTATAATATAAATACCACTGATAAAGAATAAGCCTGGGGATCAACAACTCATAAATTAATTTGAGATGACTGATTCATCTCATAAACACTCCACACACATTATGTATTCTACACTAATGAAGAGCATGGATCTAAAAAAGGCCCTCTTGGATAGGCATGGTGGTGCACACCTATAATTCCAGTGACTCAGAAGGCTAAGGAAGGAGGATCAAAAATTCAAGGCCAGCCTCAGCAACTTAGTATGACCATAAGCAACTTAGTTTTTGTTTTTGTTTTTACAATGCTATATCATCTATTTTTTTAAGAGAGAGTGAGAGAGGAGAGAGAGAGAGAGAGAGAGAGAGAGAATTTTAATATTTATTTTTTAGTTATCGGTGGATACAACATCTTTGTTTTGTATGTGGTGCTGAGGGTCGAACCCGGGCCGCACGCATGCCAGGCGAGCGCGCTACCACTTGAGCCACATCCCCAGCCCTATATCATCTATTTTTTAAGTTCGTTTTCTTTTTTCTTTTACTGCCTGCATGAACGTACATACACATGGGAATGTGATTTATATGGTATGGGATTTTAAGTTTTGCTCCCTGATATATCCCAAGAACTAAGGATAATACATAGTAAGTACTCAACAGATATTGACTTATTTGGGGGGAAAGTGTTCTTAGCACAGGAAACAGGAAATGCAAAATACAGAAGCAGAGATATATTTAAGAAAACACAGAGGTTTTGGTTCTGCTCTTAGAGAATACTCCTTACAGCTGGTGGGAACAGTAGAGGGAAAGGAGAACAGTAAAAGGTGAAACAAAAAAGTACACATATGTGAAAGGGAAAGGGTTTGGGAGGATTTCATACTATCTGGAGTAGGAGTTGGCAAACTACAACATGTAGGACAAATCTAGCCTATCATCTGTTTTTATAAGTAACATTTTATCAAAACACAGCCACATCCATTTGTTCTCATATTATTATGTCTGCTCTCACTCCAAAAAATGAGTAGTTACAACAGAGAAATGTAATAGAAAAAAAATCTGCCAATGGCTTTACAGGCCATTATAAAGATTTTAGCCCTCCCCCACTGCTTTGGTACCAGGAATTGAGCCTAGGATTGCATAATCACTGAGCAACATTGCCAGCCCATATTTTATTTTTATTTTGAGACAGGGTCTCATTAAGTTGCTTAAGGCCCCAATAAATTGCTGAGGCTGGCTTTCAACTTGCAATCCTCCTGCCTCATCTGCTCAAGCAACTGGGAGTATGTCACTGCACCCAGACTTTTATTCTTGACACTTATTCTGAGCAAGATAGGAAACTATGAAGTGGTTTCAAGCAAAGCAATGACAAATCTGGTTCACCTTTTAAAAAGACAAGAAAGGGATAAGGGTAAAAACAAGGAGATCAACTAGAACACAACAGCAATGATTTAGTCAAAAAATTTGAATCAGATACTAGCAAAAGAACAAGAAAGAAGTGGATGGGAGCAGGACTTGGTAAATTTTTTCTGCAAAGGACCAGACAGTAAATACTTAGCTTTGGAGGTTATGGAGTTTTTGTTATGACTATTCAATTCTGCTGTTGGAACATGGAAGAAGCCACAGATAATACAGAAACAAACAAGTGTGGTTGTACCTCAATAAATATATACTTTATGGACACTGAAATTTGAATTATATATAATTTTCATGCGTATAAAATACTATTATTTTGATTTTCTTTCCAATCATCTAAAAATGTAGCACATGGACTATACAAAAAGAGATGAGGGCCAGATTTGGCTTTGGGACTATAATTTATCAAATCCTGCAGAACCAGAAGGATGTGCTACTATACTAGATGTGATATATGAGAAAAAGAATATGCTCTTACAATCTCTTTATTATAGTTCATTTTCTACCAAACTGTTTTGATATTCAATATGAAGCAAAATAGTTTCCAACCCATAATTCTGTAATCAATTATTATAAGCCATTCACAACCACCTATACCCATGCTTTAGCTATTCAGGGACAAACTACACAGAAAAACCAATTAAAGGCAATAAACCAGAGAAATGATATAAATTTTTGGCTTGAGATTAGGGGCTCTGCTCTTTCTTAAAACACAGAGAAAAATATCTCAAGTTTCTAGTTTCTAAATATACAATATACCTTCAATCTATTATACGATCAATTACAGGTAAGAGGTAATCACAATAAGGCAGGGACAGATGGGGAGGAACATAAGAGAAACAATAAATTCAAGAAAACAGAAAAGGACAGAGTTGGACAGGGAGAATAGTAGATTAGATTTTTTTTTCGTTTTTTTAAAGGAAGAAATACAAAGGTGTTATTCAATTAGGACAAGCAACCTCACATACAAGGGAGAAAGGAACCGACCAGTATCTGCAATTATTAAATTTAACTACTAGTTCAGGATCAGGTTAGGTTAAGTTAGATTACAGGTTCAGGTCTATAATTAGCTGAAGGATCACTGTTCATAATTCTTAAACTATTCTTCATCCTTAAGCCTCCAGAAACTCTATTTCAAATGGGGTAACCAGTACACAAAGGGAGATATTAAGGCAGCAAGAACTCTATAAAGAGTAAGGTAAAATGTCAGAGTCAAAGGCACTTTACTAATATTATCCACAAGGACGTTTCAAAACCCAATAATTACCTGTCCACTGGTCAAGATCAGGACCTCACATCCCTTCCATACTAAAAAGAATCCTCACTTCTGGCTGCCTATGCTACACAGTAAATAAATTCCTTCAGCCTATATTAATTAGGGAAAAGCAGAGGTAGGAAATCAGGAGGGATATAAATTAGAGGTGTATGTGCACAACTTTGTAGATGTTATGGTAACATTTAATAACAGATCTCAAGTAATTAAGTGTCAGACACAAAGGAGGCACTCTGACATTAGGTACAAGGTGTTTCTTGCCTTAAATTCAAAACTGAAATTACTATCACTCATAAACAGTGTCTATGGGCAATACAAAGACGTAAAAGACACAGCTGTTCACCTTCATGGTGTTTACGAATTTATAAATCTAGAAAGCTTTCACTGCCAAACTACAATTCCTATATACTTTTAGAGATACATTTCAACTGTTGGTATATGTATATCCCATTCTTTCAGCAGACAAACCGGTCACTTTAAAAAGGTTGAGCTAAATAAATATACATGTTCAAGGGTCTTTTTCTTCATTTCAAAGTTTTTTTAAAAGCAGTTGATCCAATCATAATTTTGTATTAACCACTTTTTGTCCAGGTGCAGTGCTACAAACCTGTAATCCTATTCAGGGAGCTGAGGCAGGAGGATCATGAATTCAAGACCAGCCTGGGCAACAGAGTGAGACTCTCTTATAAAAATACAGTGAGATTAAAATAAACAGACTATTATAATACCAGAATAAAAATATCATAGTATTATTATGCCTAATATCATGAGAATATGTTTGTTTCTTCATAAAAGAAGAATCATCATAAAGGAGGCTTAAAAGATAAATACAGTGCACGCCTGTAATCCCAGCAGCTTGGGAGCTGAGACAGGAGGATCATGGGTTCAAAGCCAGCCTCAGCAACAGTGAGGCACTAAGCAACTCAGTGAGACCCTGTCTCTATATAAAATACAAAATACAGCTGGGGATGTGGCTCAGTGATTGAGTGTCCCTGAATTCAATTCCCCAGAACCCCCCAAAAAAGGTGAATACAGTGATCCTGTGGTGTCTACATGGGTTGGTTCCAGGACCTCCTACAGATATCACAATCCAAGAATGCTCAAAAGTATCTTTTGTAAAATGACATAGTATTTGCCTTTAACCTTTGTATATCCTCCCACATACTTTAAATCATCTCTACCTTACTTATAATACCTCTTAAACATTAAACGAACAGTTGTCACGCAGTATTGTTAGGAATAATAACAAGAAGAAACTCTATATATTCAGTACAGAAGCAATTTTTTTAAGTGTTTCAACCTACAGTTGGTTGAATCTACAGATATAAGAACCTGAGGATACAGAAGGCTAACTATATTAGCTCCTTCTGTTTCTGTTGGGGGAGGGGGGTTCTAAAGAAATAATATCCCAGGCAGACATGTATAAAAACTTAAAGCTAGGAGTATGGTGCCAACTTCAATATGCTAGAAGGCTAAAGGCTAAGTCAACTATGGCAAGAGATGAAGTTGCATAAAGGCTAAGAAGCCTGAACTTTATCCAGACAGCAATCAAAATCCACTAAATTTGAGGATTATAATCAAGGAGAGGACATGATATTTTAGAGAGCATTCAGATTAAAGTAGAGTGGTAAGCTTTCAAAGTCTAGAGCTAGAGTCTGCCTCAAGATATAAATTCCATGAAGGCAGAGATCTTTATCCATGTGGTTCAATGCCAGATCCCTAGCATTTGGAATAATTTTATTACACATCAGATTATTATTACACATTTATTGAATGATGGGGAACCACCATGAAAGACAGTTATAGTAGCCCAAGAAAAAAAAGATGAGGGGACAAATTAAGGCAATGGGAGGGATAAAGACTTAGAAGCATGACTAACTGCTGAACAACAGTGATTTCATATATTTTTGTTGTCAGTATTCAATGTCACCTTTCCTTCTACTAATGGAGTTCAGAGACTGTTGGAGCTCAGGCTATAAGAGAAGCTCAGTTGTTGCAGCTAAGCATGGTGGGACATGCCTATAATCTCAGCTACTGGGGAGGCTGATGCAGAAGGACCTCATACTGGAGGCCAGCCTGGGCAATTAGCAAGACCTGGTCTCAAAACAAAAAAAAAAAAAGGGCTGGGATGTAGCTCAGTGGCAGAGCATTTGCCTCGCATGTACAAGGCCTAGGTTCAATCTCCACTGCCACCAAAAAATACAGGATGCCTTTGCAAAAACAGTGACTTAGGCCTATAGGTGCCCACAGGTAACTAAAAACAAGAATGAAGCTTGGAATCTCTGCCTTCATTCTATATTAGTCTTCAAGTCCCTGCTCATTTCTGCATGTAGGCACGTTAGTCACTTAAGAGATGTTCATCTAAAAACTAGTAATATGAGGCTTATTAGCCTTAAATTTATCCATCTCATCTCCCTTTAAGATTGAGACAAGATTTGTAGGGACATTTGACTGTTAGCTTTTATAGCATCAAACCCCTAGAATAATGCCTAGAAGTCTCCAATCACTGCCCCCTTCCAGGACCAGAAGTCTGACAAACAAACATCCTGAGCAACACAGGAAACTGCACCCCCCTCCACCCCCTCAAGCAATAAAGAAATTTCCTTGGAGCCACCACACGGAATCAGAATTGAAATAATGATCAACTAGACCACAAATGGACCAAGACTGCTTAATTATGCATCCCTCAGTCCCTGCCCAAAGTATTCTTCTAGTTAAACCTAAAACTCCAGTCAGCACCCCAAAGACAGGGTTGAGGTACTGTATTGCTTTCCCAATATAGCCATATGGATTAATTAATTAATGCTTTTCACCATTACCTTTTCTGCTTGATTTTTGGTGAAAGTAGCTGGACTAGGTTTGTTGGGACCCCCACAGGCAGGCCTCTGATCTAAGATTTTGGTAACAAGAACATACCACCCCAAAATATGACTGTAGGAGACAGAACGTGTAACCCCAAAATAGATTTCTTTGGCATATTTTGAGCTGGTTATTTTGAGAAACTGCAGACACTAGAGTAGCTCTGAAAAGCTGTCCTTCTGTAAAAGACATTTTCTCTAAAGGAAATTTACATTGGTAAAGTATCTTATCAGGAAGGTTTCTTTGAGATAACCTTATTACCCAAGAGACTTATTAACTGTATAGCAAACAGTCATTGTTCACTGTACATTTACTCCCTTCACCTGGCCTTTACTCCACCACCTTATAGACTGCACATGTCACCTCCTCTCACCCACCACCAGTGACCCTTGGCTTATCCCTTTCATGTAGCTCAGTATGACCTTTTGTCAAATTTTGTCAAATTTCATATTTTGTGCAACTCCCATGCATATGCCTTTAACTAAATGGTTTTTCTGTTCATCAGTTAAACTGACAATAGTCAGTTTATTTCACAGACTCAACTGTGGAGCCTTCAGAAGAAAGTTTTCACTTCCTTACGAGACTAACAAAATTATGCATTCTAAGCTCTGCATAAAAATCCAAGTTAGTTTACTACAGAGCTACAAAAATGTAATAGAAAATTGTTCATAGTAGAAATGTTAAATTAAAAGTATTTAATTTGCTGTCAGGGCTATGAAGAGTTATTACTTTTCAACTCTTTGAGGGTCAGGAAATTATTTAACATTTACAAGTATTCAAAATATGTACAGTAAGGGCTGGGGTTGTAGCTCAGTGGCAGAGTGCTTGCCTCACATGCATGAAGCACTGGGTTCACTCCTCAGCACCAAATAAAAATAAACAAATAAAATAAAAGCATTTTGTCCATCTACAACTACAAAAAAAAATTTAAAAAATATGTACAGTAAGTTATTAGGTGCTTAAAATAAAACAGAAAATTTTAGTTAGAGATACAGAAATTCCTAAAAAGAGACAGTAGCATATGGTTAATATTGGATGTTAGAAGATCTTGTCTATTTATAAGGAAAATATATAAACATTTAGGGGAAGTCATATAATTTCCCTCTGCAAAAATAAGATTTGAATTTAAAGACTTCCACAATTATTTCATATTTTTTATCTATTTGAGAGTCTGAGTCTATTAAGAGGACTTACTTTTGTTTAAATGCTATTTTGGAAGTATTCCTCTTACTTTTTTATATCTCCAAGAAAATTTTAAGATTCTTACATGCCAGAATGTTTCCTCAATTTTCTTGAGTATACTAATAAATTGCTCTGAAGTTAGTTAGGTCAGAAGAAAGTAACACCTACTGAAGTCTAGTTAACCTACTGAAGCCTATTGAAAGCTAATCAGTTATGCTATGTGCTATCCAATATTTCTTATAGTCTCTAAAATTGTGTACAAAATCAGTATCCCATGAATAAATTAAGGACAGAGAGGTAAAATACTTTGCCAAAATTCACACAAGGAGTTAAATGGTGAAAACAGTAAACTTGGCCCAAATTCTATTCACGTCCTTAATGATAGTAACTAAATACTCAGGGATGTCCTCTTCTGGTTCAGGAAATAAATATTTTTCATTATTGTCTAGAAAAAGCAAGGTACAGAAATGTTTCCACTGCATACCTATGTTGAGGTTCTCTAAATCCTTCTACTCGTCATGGCTTCCTTCTCCTATAATGAAAGGGGAAAGCTGACAGTGTGCAGCTTTTTAGGCATGCTAACCCAGATGTCAATATATCAGAGAAACTAGACTAGGTATTTTTTAAAAACTATTAAAAAGTAATTTTTGTACTTAAAATATTCTCAGAACTACTTGGACTTCCCTGTCATCACTTATATATAACTTACTGCTATTTCCTTGGCTTATCCATTTAAATGAAAGAAGAGTATCCACCTAGCACCCCTGTTACAAACTCAGTACCTAGAATAGTACGTGGGACACAGACATTCAGTTGAAATCTGAAAAAATGTCTGAATGGGCATATGATTTTATGAATGTCTGAAAATAAGCATAGGATTTAAGATAATCAAAAGCAAAGAGTAGAAAGTCAAGAGTAAAAAGAGATTCAGTCTTACAGAAACTCACTACTCTAATGGGGTGTTTCATGCAACAGTGAAATACTTGCAAGCTTGTTAGAAATGCAAAATCTCAGGCCTCACCAAGGACCTAAAATAGTATTTTAACAAGATCCCCAAATGACAATTTGAAAAACAGTACTTTACGACATGGTACTTAATTATAGTAAAGCCATTAGTTTGATTCCTAATATAAGCCAGGTCATTTTGCATGGGGGAAAATAGCTCTGTGACTTCACATTTGCCTTAATTTTCAGCTTCTTGAAATAAGGAGCCATTTTAACAACTTTTAACAAAGGGGAACTCTGCTTGTTCTTGTTTATAAAGAAATTTTTTGTTCTTTAATTGAGAAGAGAGAGATTGTTACTTTCAAATACTTAAAAAATGGGCCCAAAGTAGAGGCAAAGGGATGTTGTTTAAATATTTTGCCTTTTCCAAAGGTATATGACGAGAGAACATCCATCCACCCTAATTTAAATAATTACAAAATACATGACAAACGCTTTTAAACTACCTAGACATCTATTTCTATATCCTGTTAACATTTACATATGTATGTTCATGAAATTTTCCAATGATCTTCAAAATATCATGGCAATATTTTGTGGGTAAATAATCTGATTTTTGTTTTGTTTTACTGAAGAAAGGAAAGTCAGTACTACTTTCTGCTATTTTTTAAAGTAGAAGGCTAAAAAGCCACCATAACCTGCTCAAGCTAAAAACAATATTTAAAAAGAGGATTTAGGTATTATTACTATGCCTCTTTTACAGAAAAGGAAACTAAAGTTCACGGAAAGTTAAATGATTTAAAGATCAAATAATAAGTAAGTGGTGAGGCTTGGGATCTGTGTTCTTAATATTCTTATGCAAGCCCTAAACTAATCAGAATTAGTGCTGCAATCACTCTGTACATTGTATAACTGCACTAATTTAACAGAAATTCATTTATCAAAACTTCAAATTTAAAATTTTTTTTCCATTTAGCCACTCCCCTAGCCTCTACATTTTAACAGCTATATAACCTTGGGCAAACCACTTGATCTCTATGAATCTGTTTCATTTATAAAAGAGACAATCTTTCTTAAAGGGTTGCCATGACCTAAACATAATACGTACTCAAAACTACACTGTTGCAAATACAAGTACTACACAACTAGCACTTAAAAAGGCTGAAAAGCCATAACATACTAAAGTATCTACAATAGATTTAATAGTAGAAAAGCAACAGGCCAATAAGATATTTATTTTCGTGGGGGAGTACAGGCTCATTCAACAAAACAGAAATCTATCAGTATACATCTTTACTTACACAAGATCTTACAAAAAGACCTAGATATTTCTATAGCCATATAGCAGTTTAAAAAAAAAAAAAAGAATACAAATTTCTGATTACTTATAAAAGCTGCACATTTTTAAATAATCAAGACTTAAAACAGGGGTTGGGGATATAGCTCAGTTGGCAAAGTGCTTGCCTTACATGCACAAGGCCCTGGGTTCAATCTCTAGGATCACAAAAAAATAAAATGACGTTAAAAAGTTGATTGGAAATTGTCCCTGGTCACGCAATTGGAAGAATAAACTCCAATGACAAAGAAAGAATAGAGTATAAAACAGATAATGAGTAGTACAGTCCTATAATCCTGCTACTAGGGAGATTGAGGTAGGAGGAACACAAGTTCAAGGCCACTCTGGGTAACCTGGCAAGACCCAGTCTCAAACTAAAAGAAAAAGGGCTGGGGCACAGCTCAATTCTGGAATACTTGCCCTGACATATGTGAGGTCTTGGGTTAAATCCACAAAAAAGAAAAAACGTCAGGGGGCAGGGGGTGGTCGGGAAATAGTTTTCACTTATCAGATTGCTAAAAGATCAAATTTACTTTATGGAGCAAAGGGTTTAGGGAAACAGGTATTCTCATGGATAGTTAAGAATCTCTATGGAGAAAGGCTTAGAAATATCAAAATTACAAAGACATAACTCTCTGACTCAATTAATTCCACTTCTAGAGGCCGATGAGTAGGACAATGTACAAATTAAGTTACTACAGCAAAGTCTGTAAACATAAAAGATTGGAAACAAAAGTTTATTAACAATAACTAGTTATATAAAATATATAATGATGAAATACCACCAAATTTTATGTAGTGATACAGAATACTCTTTAAATAAAATGATCATCTGCACACACACACACAATCTCTTTGGAAGGTGCAAAAGAAACATAAAACTCACTGGCTGCCTCCCAAGAGGGAAACCAGGTAGCTGGTTAGGGAATAGGAGCCAGAAGAATACTTTTCATGTAATACTCTTTGTGTACTTTAAAAATTTTATCTATGAAGAAAACAACTTTTTCTAGCTTTTAAAAATACATAGGTAACCATAAATATTACTTGAAGGAAGTAGCAAATGATACTTTTCAGGTGAGGTATCAAATACTTCTAAAAAACATCTTAAACTCTCTTCCTTTATTTAACCTAGAGGCTAATAAACTTCAAAAAAAAAAAAATAAAGGTTTAGCAGCTCCTAAATTTATTAAAAGAGTTAAATAGTATTTTTCAGATCAATCTAATTTCTATCATTAGAAATTCAAATCTGCCAATTTCAATCTGAAAAAAAAAAAATTCTGAGTATCTTAGAAAGTACCAAGAGTTGCATACAAAGACTATTAACACATATGGTTTTATAAATGGTTTAAAAGATACATGTAACAAATGCTAAAAAGCACCCAATTTTTTAATCTTGTCATTTTCATGAACTGTAGTCTTTCTCAAGAAGTAGCTTGATGTGGCTAAAGGAGTACTACTAGACTTGAAAGACTGGATTCTGGTTCCATTTACTCCCTTAACTAACTACAGGATTTTTTAAGTAAAACTTGGCCATCACAGCACCAAATGATTGGCTTCCCTACTACAAAGTGTCATGTCAAGAGAAAATATGTGTGAAGGCACAAGTCTTAATAATATGAGATAATTTAAGACACATGACATTTATCACCCACATGAAGTTTTAGGGAAAAGATTTGAATTTCCCTTTTCTCTAGGTTTGTTCTGCTTAGGTGACATCATCAGACACAAAACTGTATTTTTATCAGCCTTCTTTCAAAGCTAATAGATGATGAAGCCAATCCACTTACGAAACACTCAAGGAGAGTAAAATGGAAGTTTTTACTGAAAATTACATTTACAAAGTCCCAAACACCCAAAAGCAGATATTTAACATCAAACTAATAGTTGGAACTGCACAGCACATTAACCAATGTCTAGTTACTCTTACAATGGAGGGTTAATGAGAGCAACAGGAAGCCTAGGGTGGCAGCATCAAGGACAAAACGAGCCAATTAACAGAGTGAGGTTACAAAAGTGACAACAGTTGTGGCTCGCATGCTAGCTGTCTTTCAGCTTTCTTAAATGATATGATTTCTCAGTATTCTAAGTTTTAAGATGCTTGTTTAAAATCTTGGTCTAGGGGCTGGGGTTGTGGCTCAGCGGTAGGGCGCTTGCCTAGCATGTGTGAGACACTGGATTCGATCCCTAGAACCATGTAAAAAATTTAAAAAAAAAAAAAAAAGTATTATGCCCATCTACAACTAAAAAATTTTTAAAAATAAATAAATAAAATAAAATCTTGGTCTACTCTAATGCAATGAGAGGAACAAGTAGGCTTTGCCACCAGGTGTTTCCCCACCCTATAAAACAATTCTCAGATAAAATTAATCCTTTTTCTGCTTCAACAGACTAAATAAATAAATAAATCCTGCTGGTTTGGAGGTTACCCTATCACACCTTAACCATATGCTCAAAGAATGCATGGTATCAAGTACAAAAGCTGATCTAAAAATACCAAGCATATAAAATGCAAAGTTTGCTGGGAACAGCAGTGACTTCAAAACCAAAATTTGAAAGTTAGCAATTTTTAGAAAATTCGTATCCCTTAAACATTTACTATATGCCTGAAATGTTTTGCTTCTAGGCCTTTGTACATGCTGTTCCCTTTGCAGGAACCACTCTCCCACCCCACCCATTTGCTTCCCCGCTTCACTAACCTCTCACATGTGACTTCCTCTGAGATCCAAGAAATTTCCCTGGCCTCCCCAACCCCTGCTCTGTGTTGCCAGGCACTTGAGCTAATTACAGACTGTATCTCCTTCACCCAAGACTTAATCATTGTGCTGGCACCTGGAAGACACTCAATATATATTGTAAAGCAACCAGACACTGCTAGATAAATAGGGACACGGAGATGAAAAACAAGATCCTAAATTCACTAATAGAAATAGCCTAAAACAACAATATATACATAAAAAGGGCCATGAGAGGTGTGTATACAGGATATCAAGGACATGAAGAGAGCCTCAGAGCAGGCTGGTGATAAAGGAGGAAAGAGAAAGAGGATATGCCTAAACTAAATCTGTGAGGTAAAATAAGATTTAATGGACAAAGAGAGAAGTAATGATTGATTACTCGAGACAGAAGAAAAATACAAAAGCAAGAGAAAACAAGGTAGATGTAAGGACTATAAGGAATCTGATACAGTATAGTGGTTCTCAAACTTTAGGATACATGAGAATTAGCTGGAGGGCTTATTAACATACAGGTTGCAGAGTCCCAACTCCAGTTTCTGATTCAGTAGGCCTTGGAATATGAGAATCTTTGTTTCATTTTGGGCTAGAGTAATGGCTCATTGGTGGAGTGCTTGCCAACCATGCCTAAGATCCTGGGTTCAGTTTCCAACACCACCAAAAAAAAAAAAAAAAAAATGCATTTCAGACAAGTTTTCAGAGGACACTACTGCTGGTACTCGTTTGAGGAATCTCAGATTACAGCAGAACACAGATGGTATATGAAAAAGTAGCAATAAACAAATCTAGAGCAACTTGGGAGCGGGGACTATATATCAAATATACTATACCACAGAATTTGGCACTGAAAGATTTTAAGCAAATGAGTAAGATTAATTTTAGAAAGATGGAAATAAGTCGGGTGCGGTGGCACATGCCTGTAATTCTAGCAGCTCAGGAGGCTGAGGCAGGACTAGCGAGGCCTTAAGCAACTTAGTGAGACCCTGTCTCAAAATATAAAATAGAAAGAACTGGGGATACAGCTTAGTGGTTAAATGCCCCTGAGAAGGAAGAAAGGAACAAAGGAAGGAAGAGAGGGGAGGAGGGAGGGAAGAGAAATAAAAATGGTAATAAATGTTAACATTGAGCTCTTTCTCACTATTAGAAGGATCTTATATATATATTCTGAACTGTCTAGTACAGTAGCTATTAGCCTTATGTGGCTGTTTCAACTGAATTGTAATTAAATAAAACTACTAAAAATTCAGTTCTTCAGTCAGCTAGCCACATTTCTAGAGCTCAAAAGCTACAATTAGGCTATAGTAGAGAGCACCAAGAGAATGTTTTTCTCTCTTGCTCTTTTTTTTTTTTTCTGGTGATACATATTTCTCTCTTTGTACAAAGTTCTAATAGTCAGCACTGGTATATATTAACTCATTAAATCCTTACAGCTTTGTTATGAGATAAGCACTGTATTATCCCCATTTTATAGAAGGAAATGTGGTGAAGAAAAATTAAGCACATCACTTAAGGTCTTAAAGTATTGCTAGCATGGATACAAACAAAACGGTCTGATTCTTGGGCCTCCATTCTTATCACTTCTTAATAAGATCATTCTTGACAATAATGTAGACTGGAGGAAGATGATAGTGGAAGAATGAAAACCAGTGAGGAAGCTTTTGGAGTAATTCAGAAGAGAAATGATAAGGACCTGCTCTAATAAAGCCAGCTGGAATGGAGATGAGGTTACTTAATAGAGATGTTTAAAAGTATGAGAAAAGATTAGAGACAGACTAAAACTGAATTCTAGTGCTGTGTGGAAGATGATGCCAAAATTTCTTTTTTTAAACTTCAATTGATGACATCTCTTATACTACCCTAAGAAATCAGAAGAACAAATTGAGGGAAAGTGATAAATTATACCAGGGTCATCATAAATGTGAAGTGATGAAGATAAAACACTACGCAACAGGATATATAAGTCCAGAGCCTGGAAGACAGATCTGGAATTAAGATATGAAATCAGAGTCATCAGTATAGAGAAGAGAGGTCTAGAGAGAATTCAGAAAGGTTGAAACAATAAAAAATGGGTGAAGAGCAGAAACTTCGGGAATACCAATATGTAAAATACAGGCAAAAGATGAAATCCCAGTAAGTGGAAAATAAATTATCAGAAATACTGCAAGGAGCAGGAATTCTTAGGAATGAATTATCCCAGAAGTCAAGAAAAGGCTGGGCAATGAGTACAAAATGCTGCTGAGAAGGCAGGTAAAAGACTGAAAACTGCCCAAAGAGCAGTTTCAAATAGTACTTCAGAGCCAAAAGAAAAGATTGCAGCAGATCTAGAATAAATACAAATTTTTTTTAAGTTTAAAAATGAAAGCAAGAAGAGTGTAGAGAAAAGGATCTGGAAAGGGAATTGGCTTGTTTTTACTCTGATGAAAGAAGAGTACACAGAGAAAGATGGCACAATCAAAAGACTGGGGAATATTCCTGACTAAACAAGGCCTTGCGGTATGAGAAAATAGGATCCTGCACATAAATAGAAAATAGCCTTTGACACTTCTCTTACTGTTTTCTGAGAAGGTAACAAGGGGGTAAAAATAAGCACAGCTGTATTTGGGTTGGCATGAGAGGGGCACAAACTGAATGAACTCATGAACTGAAAAGATTTCATTCTCTCAATGAAGAAGCATATAGAAGTATCTGCTCATTAGGAGAAAGGCAAAAGGGTTGGAGCCAATGCTCAAGAACCGGCTACCTAGAGATAATGTCCTTTAAGCAGAAGGCAGAGCTGAAATTAGAGGCCATGAATCTATAAGTGGCACCCAACCACATGGTAGTATGACTTTCTCCAAAATGAAATACATTCCCTATAAGAGCAGGAAAGGGAAAAGGTTGGCATAATTTAAACTGTTTGCCAACTGAATGCAGAAGTATATTAACAGGATGAGCCATAAAACGAAGAGATTAGAAGAATTGCATTAGAATAGTAGCCCCATCAAATACATCAGAATAATGAAGGTAACTGTCTCTAATCTACATACCTTGAAGAGATAAACAGCAGGCACAGAAGGAGAAAGGGGGAAGATTAGGAAAGTTATGGTTAGGGAGTAAGATAAAAGAGACTTTAGGTATCCAGAAGTATAGTGTCCTAGGCCCAAAATGTGTTCATCAGAAGGTGTAAAGTATATTATGTTTCTGTCTGAATTTCATGTTAAGTAGTACATCCTTTTTATTCCCTGCCTCCCTCAGCCAGTTCTCACTTCAGAGATGTTGATTCCAACCATCATCAGAGCAGTGGTTCTGAACACTAGATGCACATTAGATAGACATTGTTTAAAACACACACACACACACACACACACACACACACCCTTCTAAAACCTGAGTCTAATTGCTACAGTCTAATGAATTTGCATTTATTTTTTAAAGATCCTCAGGTGATTCTAAAGTGGACTTAAGAGTCAAGAATCCTGTTTTAGAAAGAACAGGTTTAGCTTTAGCTTTATGTTACAGAATTAAAGAAAAACTGGCTAGTATGAAAAGAAATTAAGTAAATAAGGCAGGAAAATTGTGAAACAGGATATAAACAAGAATCAAATATTTAAAGATACCCAGAAAACTGGGAAACCATTCAAGAACAGCATCACATTCAATGCACATAGCAATGTTTCCAATAGTTCTTCTACAAGTTCTAGAGAACCCTGAAGTTAAATGCCTTACTGGAGCCAGAGATGAGAATAAAAAAAAAAAAAAAAAAAAAGGAACCTATACTTTACTAAGCTAAAAGAATTGAAAACCACATTTAGCAGTAGCTCTCAGGGTCAACTGCAGTTCACAATTCCCCAGAGGAAAAATCAGCCTGTAACACAGGCTTGATAACATGTCTACATATATGAAATCTACCTATCCTGCACATAGGTGCCCACTGTCTTCTTTCAGACAGTAAAATATTTCATAAAGATTTTATTTTTTCAGTTCCCAGGCTTTTTCTATATCTATTAATTTCTCTTTATTGTTATACCAGCAAATCTTTAAAAAAAATCACTTGATAATTTTACAAACAACAGTCCTCAAACTTAACCTTTATTTGTCAGGACTGTAATAAATCTAAGTTTTACAACAAAGTAGAAATTGTATAAAGATGGATACTAGGACAGGTGTCATGTTGCACACCTGTAATCCCAGTGGCTGGGGAGGCTGAAGCAAGAGGATGGAGAGTTCAAAGTCAGCCTCAGCAATTCAGAGCAACTCAAAAAGACCCTGTCTCTAAATAAAATATAATAAGGGGTGGGGATGTGGCTGAGTGATTAAAGACCCTGGGTTCAATCCCTGATATTAAAAAAAAAAAGGCAGGGGATGAATGCTAGTGGAAAAGACTAATAAAGATAAAAATCACTTCTTGTTTGCTGTCTTCCCTATATGATTTGTTTACTGGTAATACTATAGATCTCTCAAACTCCATCCAGACATTAAGTATATACACAGAGCACTTAACTACACACTCTTAGTCTACTCATATTTAATGCTTTGATAAAAATTTCTTTGTTAATTAGTAAAAATTTGTACTTTGCTATCTCTACCTTAGTCTCAAGAATCTTAAGCTCTGAACAATTTTCCAAATGATTCAGAAGTCAGGTGTGTTGCACACACACTAAAAATCAGACTTATTTTTAAGTGGACATATTTTCAGAACTCAAAGAACACTTTTTCTTGCATCAAGATAACTCAACATGTTCTTTTAATACTTAACTAAAAACATAGGAAAGCTTTACAATTCCTTTAATTTGAGCCAAAAGAAAAAGATTTAAAAAAAAAAAAGATATGGTTTCAACTCTTTTAACAAGAATGTATAGCTGTTTTCAAACACTGAAACAGGCTTTATTTATGATTTACAGAATCACCACAATTTTCTAGACCAGAATTTATTCTGTGGTTTCCATTAAGGGAGAAAGTTCTAACCACATTAATTTATACCAATTGCTTTTTAATAATATAAAACAATACTATAGCATAATGAAAAAAGCATAGAATCAAAAAGGACCTGATAAATTCTCCTAGATGTAATCAACTTGCTGAGTGACATTGGAAAAGACACTTCTCTTTGGCTCTCAGTTTCCCTAGTTGTGACGCGAAGATGAGAATCACTATGATTCAAGATTACTACCGGCTCAAAACTATACAAAATGCAGAACATTCCTTTTTTCCCCCTCCTAAGAATTTATCTATACTTTGTAAATAATTCAGCTATGATATATACTTTCAATCAACACTACAGCTAGGCTTATATTTTCTTAGTTTCTACCTCTTCCCAATTTGCTGTTATAAACTACTTTGACCCACAAAAGCATTCTGCAAATCTAAAAGCTACATTTCTGTAATCTCTGTGCTTAGTTTTAACACTTAACAAAATAGTACCATATTACAAACTATTTCTTCACCTGTTCCCTAATAAAGTTGAAAATAATTCTTTGGTCTTGAATTTACAGAGTTATGTACAAGGCTGATGAAAGCCATCTGTTGGGAACTCTGACTTTCCAGTCAAAGAAAGAAAAAAAGAGAGAGAGAAAGAGAAGAAACAGCCTTCATTTTCCTGGGAACCAGCTGCAGCTGAATCAGTCCTAATCCTGCTCCAGCTGGGACCAGCAGAAGGGTGAAGTTGCTACTGGTCTAATTCATCTGCTGAAATCCTTTGTGAAATGACTCCACCTCTAAGTAGCCAACTGGTAAAACAATTTTACCAGAATGAAGCTCTTAATAATTTCTATATATATAACATATTTATTTCTTTTCAAGATTGTAAATCAGAATATGAAAAGTATTCATTATTTTAATTTTAAAAAGATTCTCTAGTTCAATAGGAGAAAAAAAATACTAGTTCTATTTTAACCAGCAAAGTTGATGCCTGGATTCCATCTTCTCACACAACCAAGCCAGTGTAGAAATATATTCAAATTATTTTTAAATAGAGAAAGAAAATCTACAGGATGTCAGTAAGATTCTTGTACATCAAGAGGTCTGAAATAATATAATTTTTCCCCCAGATTCTTGCACAGCTCCTATTATCTATCTGTTCTCATAGTAAAGGAAAAGGTAATGTGAAAAAGAAGTACGGGCCCATATGTCCAGGATGAATTCGATAAAAGTCAGGCAGCAAGAATAAGAGGAAATTGGGCTGGGGATGTGGCTCAAGCGGTAGCGCGCTTGCCTGGCATGCGGTAGCGCGCTCGCCTGGCATGCGTGTGCCCAGGTTCGATCCTCAGTACCACATACAAACAAAGATGTTGTGTCCGCCGAAAAACTAAAAAATAAATAATAATAAAAATTCTCTCTCTCTCTAAAAAAAAAAAGAAAGAAGAATAAGAGGAAATTTAATGATCTTGCATTTTCTTTACATTTATTTTCAATCTGGTTTTTAATGAAAAGCCATAATGAAAACTTTACTATTAAAGAGCTATTATATAAATATTATACCTATAAAACTTAACCATGTAGAGTTCCTTTAAAACTTTAATAAGAAGGTATATGTTAAAGCACTTAGAACAGTGCTGAACTCATTAGTCCTTAACAAGTGCTAACTATAAATAGTTTTCTATAAGCAACTATTTACATTCCCTTAGCCTATAGATAAAGAAAAAAAAAAAGGCCACAATATTTAGACCTTCTAGATCTCTATTTCTGAAGAATTTACGGAATCTGTAAATATGAGATAAACAACTAGGTTAGGCACAGGGTTGGTATAAAAGTTTTCATTAATAATGTCTAACCCAGACTTTAATAGCTCTAGTTTTCTTTCAGGGTGTATCATGGGCTGAAAATTATCAAAAATCACTGAACTCATAGGCTAACCAGAAGATCAAAAGGTATCTGTATGTTTGATTATATTTAAACAAACCACAGCTTAAGTAAATTTAAATAATTATAAAAAATATTTAAACAAATACTTACAACAAACATCTCCACCTATTTTTAAATGAGTTGTTTTTTTAAAAAAAAGAACAAGTCTGCTGAGTCAAATTCCTAACCACATTTACAATTAATCCCACTCAATGACTTGTTAGTGATTTTTATGGTCACAAAAAAATGGTGTAAACAATGATATAAGATAAACATCATATGTTACATTGAAAAATTGAGACTACTATGTTTCAAACTTGATATTACAAAATTTACATTATCCATGTCACTGCATCCTCACCTTTTTTTTTTTAAAGCATCTTTTACTTTCAGAAGGATTTTTTGCTTTTTATTTTTTTACTTTTTTTTGGTGGGGGGGGGGGCGCGGAGGGTACAGGGATTGAACCCAAGGCACTTAACTACTGAGCCACATCCCCAGCCCTTTTTTTATATTTTATTAGAGACAGGGTCTCGCTGAGTTGCTTAGGGCCTCACTAAGATGTTGAGGCTGAGTTTGAACTGTGATCCTCTTGTCTCAGCCTCCCAAGCTGCTGGGATTGCTTTTTATTTTTTAAGAGAACAAGCAGTCCACACACCCCTGAATTTAATAGCATGGACAACTCCTATTCACTGCCTTTTTAATTAAGTATCATAACAGAATGTCTGAAATTGAAATTACCAAGCTTATATTTATAAACAATTTTATTACATAATATCACTATTCTAACATATAAAAATGTGACACAATTTTAGCATAAAGGCCATTTCCAAACAGCTAAATGAAAACTTTATCTTTTACTCTCAGTAACTTGAACACATATCTCATTCTCATTAACTTTACCCTAAAATTTTAATTTCCTATCAAAACCGCACTTAAGCCTGAATTTAAAAGACATACTCTAAGCCAAATCACACATCTGTAATCCCAGTGACTCAAAAGGCTGAGGGAGGAGAATCACAAATTCAAAGCCAGCCTCAGCAATTTAATGATACCCTATGTTTAAAAAAAAAAAAAAAAGGGTGAGGGGGACTGGGGATGTGGTTCAGTGCTTAAGGATCCCTAGGTTTAATCCCTGGTACCAAAAATAAAATACATATTCCAGTAAAACTAAATAATCTGGACTCGACTCTACCAAGAGATCATTGTAATAAAATGTATTATAATAGAAGGTAAGAGATGTATCACTTAATCTACTCCAGATTACCTAGCTAGGTAGTAACTAAACAAAAATATAGTTGTCAATACCTCATTTTCTCTTTCCAACAGAACGTTTTAGTAAATTATAATTCTGTTTCAAAATATTCCACAGAATAAATTTTAATGATTTAGATGATTATCATAAAAGTATACTTTTCTATTTTCTGGACCTAGTAATATGGAACATAAACTATACACACACATATACTTATGTATGTACATGTGTGTATAAATATATCCAAATAAATTATTCTAAGTGTGTAAAATGAAGCCACAACCAGTGTAGAAATATATTTCTTAAATAAACTAGTACAATCTCAAGTAATATTAAGGTTAATCCAAGAGAAGTATGGTGGTGCATGCCTATAACTCCCAGCAACTCCAGGGCTAAGTCAGAAGGGATGGCCAAGCTGGAGGCAAGCCTTAGCAATTGAAAGCCCACTGCAAAACTTTTTAAAAGGCTGGAAATGTGACTCAGTGGTAAAGCACCCCAGGTTCAATCCCCAGAATGGGGTAGTGGGATTTAACCCAAAAACACAGTTATTGTTTTTCAAAGATTAAAGCCTCAATGTTATGAGAAAACAATCCTAAATGTCTTCTTAGTTATATTTTATAATCTAAAATGGGGTTCCCCAAAAGTGTATTTCCTATCTGTATTCTATCTGCCTTAATCACTCAAAGGACCTAAATCCTACACGCACTACAGATGGCAGGCATTCAAATGTTTGCTGAACAACAAATATGTGAAATGAACAAATTATCTTATAGTAATATCTACATTTCAAAAAGAAATGTATAAGAAGTAGCTATTTAAGCAATTATACACTATCTTCGTTTCCTAAATCCCATAACTCAAGAAACACAATATTTTGCCCCAAATTAAACCACCCTATTACAGTCATGTGACGAATCCCCAAGTCAGAAAACTTTAGCAACAATTGAAATGAAAATTAGTAAGCACAGAAATCACCTTTAAGAAAAAATAAAAATTTCACACTGATGAAAATTATGTTTTCTGAACTTCAAGTATATAAACTAGCTTATTCATAATCTTTGGTTCCTGATACATTCTTAATATTAATAGTCCTAAGTCAGTTTTGAAATCTGTTCCACAACAGAAAAAGAAAATAAGGGTCACAAACAGCAAAAGAGGGGAAGAGGGTATCAGTTAATGTTAACATGACTATACTTTAGTGCTGTGATAAATATTTAGATATGACTCTCCAGAGGTGATAGGTATACCTGTTGCAAATACAAAGACTCTGGAGCCAGACTGCCAAAGTTCAAATCCCAGCTTTGCTGGGACATCAATCATATTAGTGTTACGTGGACAAGTTATTGAACCTCTTTTATGCCTCATTTTCTTCAACTATAAAACAACAGAACCAACTTCACTGTTGGTACATATCAATGTTAGCTTTATGAGGATGAAATGAGTTAACAGGTATACATTAGTCCCCCTTTCTCCACTGTTTTGCTTTTTGCAGTTTCAGTTCCTCATCATCCACTGCAGCCCAAAATATTAAATGGAAAATTCCAGAAACAAATAATTCATAAATTTTAAATAACATTATTATAGTATTTTGTTATAATTGGTCTATTTTATTATTAATTATTGCTATTAATCTCTTCCTATGCCTAATTTATAAATAAACCTTTATCATAGGTTGTATAGAAAAGATAGTACATGCAGACACTTCTCAATTTACAATGGGGATTAAAGTCCCTATAAGCCAATGGTAAATTTAAATACTGTAAATTTAAAATGCATTTCATATATCTAACCTGCCAAACAAGACACTTTAGCAACACAATGCACTATAGAGTATCAGTTGTTTCCCTGCAGCATCACTTGGCTGACTGGGAGCTAGGGCATAAGCTGCCACTCCGCATTACAACACAGTATTGTAACCCACAGCCTAGGAAAAGATTGAAATTCAAAATTCAAAGTATACTTTCTACTGAACGGGCATCATTAAATGAGTTGTTTTTTTTTTTAAAAAAAAGAACAAGTCTGCTGAGTCAAATTCCTAACCACATTTACAATTAATCCCACTCAAGACATTGTCAAAATAGAAAATTCGTCAAATTATGGTAAGTCAAGGACCATCTGCATAGGGTTTAATACAAATTTTAGTTTCAGGGGTTTTGGAAAGTGAACCCCATAGACAAAAGGAACTACTGAACAGTATTAAATTAATGCCTTGCATATAGTAAACACTCATTTAGGTTAAATAAACTACCTCACCATAAACTATCATACCTAAAGCTAGCTCATAAATTCCCCATATAACATGGATAAAACTTTTAAATCACAGTATACCACAGGTTCTCCTCACTACTTTTCAATGTAAAATAATACTAAACTTCAAGAGACTTTAACACCTCTTAAGAATATTCTACATATTCTCCCCCTAAAAAACAAAAACCTCTTAGATGCTGAAAATCTAAATACAATCATAGTTCCTTCCAAAGATTAATATCACAAAATGAACAGTTAGAACAGGAAAAAGTAAAAAGAAACTTACTCAGGTCACTCCAAATAGTCCTTGAATTTCATCTCTTACCCAACAGATGACCAGACCAATAGATAATATTAACATTCCAGAGAAAATAAAGCCAAATCAGTTTCAAGCAGAGTGCCTGGGTCACAGTAGGTGCTCAACAACTATGTGCTAGATTAATGAATGTCGAAAAGTAAAACTACTTCTAGCCTATACCTTCCTTTCTCCATCACTGTCAAATACACTCCAGTTTTTTTCTTTTGCTTTTCCTGTTGAAACTATATAGGTTCATAACCACAAGTCAATCAATTCCTAATAGGAAGTGATTAGGTAGTTTCAAGGAGAGGAAGGAAACTGGTCAAAATAACAATAAGAGGAACAGATATATATAACCAGTTCAAAGGTGAAATAATTCCCCCAGAGTTCACTGTATTATGATTCTGAATGTGGGTTTTTCACATTTTGGGGGAAAGTCAGGAAATTCACTACTGCAAATAAGATTTCATTTTAAAAAATAGAACAGATCTCATAAACTCCAAATTCATAATTATTATCATGAAATCCAATGAGATCAGTACACATAGAAGTCTACTCAAAGAAACTCCATTTTATATCCCAAATTTATATCCCAAATTTGGTAACTTCAGTTAACTATACTACATATTTGAGCTATGTAGCCATACAGGTATTCCTAACCAAAGCAAAATTCTACTGAATTAAACTTTTTTTAATGCAAAGATACTGTGCAATGGCCTCAGCAGAGGTCCCCAGCTCTGTGGCAAAATGAGGATTGTTAGATGGTTCTCAAGGTCACTTCCAAAACCAAAGTTCTAGGGATCTAGAACTTGAACTTACTTTGTATTTAACCAAATTGACTATCTTTTAAAAATATACACTTCTGACATTTTAAGTGTGACTAGTATTTTTAAAATTAAAATATCTGGGGCTGGTGTTATAACTCAGTGGTGGAGCTCCTTTCAGACTATGGATGCTTGACCTGTGAAAAGTTCACAGGAAAAACTGAACCCTAAAATAGATCTCTAAGAATTTCACTGAAGAACAGTATTATTAATTTTCAATTGTTATTTGAACAAAAATCTACAGACATAATGACAATAATAAAAATCTCAAAATATTTTCAAATACATACAATCTTTCATAGTAAAAATAGCTCCATGATCTTAAGTAAAACAAAGGTTACTAATATACACAAAGGTGTAACAACTTAAAGTACTATCTCCAAAGAACAATTCAGAGCAGCTAAAACAGTAGTTCAATTAAAAAAATAGCAACTAATAAAATTCTTATCATCCCCAAATTTAAAGGCCAAAATTTATTGTTAAAAAGACATACTTTCAGACACACAACATAACAGAATAACACACAACAGAGTAAGTATTCCATCTGTGCAGTAAAATTCCCAACTCTCTGGAACCTTTCTAATATAGGATATTATAGTCCTGTCACATGTAACTGTAGCTGTCATAAATAATAATATTTAGGACATCATCATCATCATCATCAAAGCCATATTACATAACAGAAAGTTATAATGTAAACAATAGAAATATGAATTGTTAAATTTGCTTAGCTCATGCTATGGGTCATGAGAATCCATCTCATTCCTGTCTAGTGACAACTTAAAACGGAAAAAAGAAAAAAACAAGGGGGGGGGGGGTTCATCTGCTTCTTCCAAATTCCTGTCACCGGCATTGGCTGCTCATCAACTTCCAGAAATAAGGTACTGTAAGAATCTTTTTACTTAAAACTTTTAAAGTTGTGCAGGGCATGATGGCATATGACTGTAATTCCACTTACTCAAGAGGCCGAGACAGGACAATCACAAGTTCAGGGCCAGCCTGGGCAACTTAGTGAGACCCTGTCTCAAAATAAAAAGGGCTGCTCAATGGTAGAACAACCCTGGGTTCAATCCCAGTACCACAAAGAAAAAATTAAAAGTTTAAAGCTGCATGCCACTTTTAAATTATAATACAACTATGTCCTTTAAGGTAGATCAACACTCTACACTTTGAATCTTAGGCTTCAAAAACTTCAAAGTATCAGAACAATTAGCATCTATTAAGTTCTCACAGTTAGAACTTATAAATTAAAAAATAGCAGGATCACTCCATAAAAGTTCCCCAAACTTGAATGTAACTTCAAACTTCCTAGAAATGTGAATTTGTGGCATCCTATAACATGAGCTCTATGAACACTGATGCATATACCATTCTTACCTTATCCTTTTCATGTGGAAGCAGTGACACTGGAGGTAAACAAGAAAGAGACTCACAACTCTCTTTCCCATCAGCATTCGTTGCTTTAGTGTTAAGCCGATAAAGAGGTCCATCTTTAAGGAGTCTGCCGTGACCAATGGCGCGTTTGATAGCCAATCTGAACTGCTGGTGAAAGCCAGAGGCAGCACTGCCTCCAAATAATGCAGACACATCCTTCTGACTTTTCAGAAAGCGTTCAATATTTTTCAAAGTTGAGCCACCAGACTCTGCCAAGCCCTCAAATGCCCGTTTAATCAGTTTATTCCAATCCACATTTTGCTTATTATCCAATTTCCCATGGTTTCGAGGTTTAGGAAGTGCTATTCGCCCAGGATTATCAGGATCTTTATAGGAATTGAGTCCTTTGTTTGAAACTTTTAAAATGGTTCCATCTTTAACACTCAACTCCAATTGTTCTAAAACAGTTTTCCGATCCAAGCCATGGGATGAAGATACTGCATTGCATATCCTTTCTTCTGAAGGACGTTGTTTCTGCTTCTTCACTTTTTTGATGGCTTCCAAAATCCACTCAGTATACAGCGGGTTAGCGAGTTTTACCATGGTGAAGGATTTTGTATATCCATAGAGTCGTTATCCCTTATCCTGATGCTGAGTAAGTGTTACACCATGGAAAACAAGATTTTCGGAGGCTGGGAACCAGTTAACCATAGCATACAGGTTTTCTGGCCTGAGTCCTTCCTCCTTTCACAAAACAGACTGCATTCCCACTTTTACTTTAGAAACCAAAACAACTGGTTATTAGAAATGTCTTCAAACTTCCCAGTTTCTCAGTAGTATCAAACATGGATCTCTTCATAATGTTGCAAGGACTCCATACATCTCATTCTCAGGGTTCACAGCAAAAATGTGCATCCTATGCCTGAAAAACAAAACAATGTTAATTTTCTATCAAGGCCCATTCTAGAAATATGTTATAATTGAAATGTTAGAATCTTTTAAAGCAATCAAATAGCAAAGTGTTTAACATTCTAAAACAACCATGTATGTAAATCATTGGGATAAAAAGAAAAAACAGAGATGAGTAGATATAACACAATGAGGAAACAAAACAGGATGTTCTACGAATGACCTTAGGCTACAACTAACCAGAGGAGTGATAGCTATCCTGTACTCCGCCATCTCTGCTCACCAGTCTATGAATTTCAACTCTTGCTTGACATCTTTCCCCAAGAAACTATTCAGCACTTCAACAAGTATCTGGATTAGTAGAAAGAATCCTGTAATGAAAGTAAGAGTGAATCTTTCATCTTTCAAAATTCCAGACAGTAGATTAAAAACAAACAAACAAAAAAAAAAAAAAAACAGTCAAATAAGATAGGCAGAAAACCACTGAGAAAAATCTAACTACTTCGGATATTAAAAGAAATAATAAATGCAAGTTTCACAGGACAAGTTCATAAGTACATTATTACCTTATTACATTGAAAATTACCTAGTATGAAAGTGCTTAAAGAATTTTAAAATAATCCATTTTCATCCAAATTTTAAGAAATACATGCTGATTGACCCAAACTAAGACACTAATATTCACATGCTGGAGGAACTAACACCTGCAAAACTGTTTATAAGCCATCTACAGACAGAGAAACTAGAAATGAGAAAAGCCCAGAATCATAGGGAACAAGTGCATGTATTGCATACCAAATGTATAGAACAGGAAAAAAAAAAACTATTTGTGGGTCTAGAAAGAAGTGAATCTGATAAAGATATAAATTCAAGATTGCTGTCTGAAAATGAATATAATGAGTAAAACAAAACATGCAAATAGATTGCCTCTCTGGGTCAAAGTCGATATTCTGTTACAAAGGAAACTGGCAAATGGGCATTTGTTAAAAATCACTAAAATAATGAATTATGAACCTAAATATCTTCTTTGCCCCCCAAACGAAGTTTAACTTTTCTTAAGTGTTTTTTAGAACTTCTGCTTTTATTGTACGGATAATTTACACACATTATAACAATAGTAGAAAAATAGCTCCTGCAGCAACTATTCTTAATAGTAACATTAAAATCAAAAGGAAAGCTAGGCACGGTGGCGCACAAGTTCGGCTGGGGAGTCTGAGACAAGAAGATCACAAGTTCAAGGCCAGCCTCAGCAACTTGGAGAGGCCCTCAGCATCTGTGAGATCCTGTCTCAAAATTGTTTTAAAAAAGCAGGGCTGGGGTTGTAGCTCAGTGGTAGAGTGCTTACCTAGCACACATGAGGCCCTAGGTTCAATCCTCAGCACCACATAAAACTGAAATAAAGATATTGTGTCCACCTACAACTAAAAAATAAATACTTTTTTTTTTATTATTTTAAAGGGGCGGGGTGTGCTGGGGATGTAGCTCAGTGGTAAACTGTCCCTGGGTTAAATCCCCAGTACAAAAAAAAGCGCGGGGGGGGGGGGGGGGGAGACACGGGCAGGGGGCGGGGCTAATAGACAGGGGAGGGACTAATAGACATTAGGAAAGAGCACTATTAACTCTGATAAGAAAGCAAAGGCTGAAGCAAAACATTCAAATATGTGCCAAAATTTTACTTTAAAATAAGCTGACTTAAAAAAAAAACCTAAGACCTATGTTTCATTTTGGTAAAGATCTCAAAAGGAAACAAATCAGAGTCTTATTATTCCAAGAAAGTTCATTACATAGACATTAACGCTAAGCTAAACAAGAAACTACAACCTGAGTTTAAGACGCTGAGAACGTCCTAATTGATGAAGTTCTCAAGTAAAGAATGAATGACAGCCACTCATTGTCTCTCGAGCAGGCGTTTTCATCAGTCTCTATGTCTGTAGAAAGTAAGTAAAATGCTGTGCTCGAACTTTAACTCTCAGAAAGTACACCAGCTGCTAGAAAGCAAACGCAACTGGCTTCCGATATTCCTTCCCGGTCCCCATTCCCCACCCCCAAACACATCTTCGCGCTTTCTTTTTAAAGAGCGAGAAACTTTAAAAACTTCAAACAGCACAACCCGACAGTTTGCCAATGGGCTACTTCCCCGTTTCCATTAGAAGGAAACAGAACCCCAGGAATAAGTTAACAATGAAATCACGTGGAGTTAAGAGTACTGTATCCCCAGTTCCCAGCTCCTCCAAATACTGAGCTCCACAGAGGCCAGCTAAACCGAGGTGTGAGGGGCGCGCAGGCAGCCGCGAGAGCCTGACAGGTCGGGAAGCTCCGGTCCAGACCGCCGAGGGTTGACAGGCAGCCTGTCGCCTCCCCTCCGGCGGGCGCCGGGGCTGACAGCCCGACAGACACAACACCACACGTGCTGCCTCCTCCGCACCACAACACCCGCCAGCCTGTCACCCCACTTGCCGCCTCGGCCCGGCTCTGGTCTCCGCGCACCGGGCAGGGCGGAGTGCGCGCCCGGGAGCGCGGGCTGAGGGGCCGCGCCGGCCAGGAGGCGGCGACCGGTCGGGCGCAGGTGGGACCCGGCGGTGGGCGCGCCCCGAGGGAGAGCGGGCTCCTAGCACAGCCCAGCCCGAGGCTCCGAGGCCTGGCCGCTCGCCGCCCGCCCACCCGCCGGCTCCCCGGGCTGGGACACGCCGCGGGGATTGGGGCTTCGGACCGTCAGCGCGGGGCGGGCCGGCAGCGCGCGGGCCGGGCGGGGAAAGCCGGGCGCCGGCCGGGCGCGAAGGGGCGGCCACGGCGCCCCGGCCCGAGGCCTGGCGCAGAGCAGAGGGAGGCGGCGCAGGCCGCGGCAGGGCCTGCAGCAGCCCGCCGACCCCGCGAGGCAGTAGAGCAGTCCCCGGAGCGGTTCAGCTTCGGGTTCGGAGGCAAGGGGAGGTCGGGGGTGGCCCCTCGGCTACTTACCGGAGGGAAAGAGAGCCGGGATCCCGGGGCCCCGGGCCGGACCGCGGAGATGCCCCAAACTGACACGGCCGCCATCTTGGAGACAGTGAGCTCCGGCCGGGGGGAGGGGAGACGAGGCGGTGGAACAGCCGCGGGGGGAGGGGAAGCGTCGCGAGGGAACGGCTGCCTCGGGGAGGGAGCGGGAACAGCCTGGGCGAGAGGCGGGGTGGGGGGGGGGAGGAGGACGCGAGAGCGCAGGTGGGGGGCGGCCGAAGAGCGGGAAGAGCTGGGCCGAGCGCCGGGAAAGGCCGGAGGGCGGGGCGGGGCAGGAGGGAAGAGCCGGCCGGGAGGGTCACGTGGGGCCGGTACAAAAGGCCAAAGCCAAAGTGGGAGGAGGACTTGATGGGGCTTGAGGCCAACATTGGGGGCTCCTTCTCCCCTTTCTCACGGGCTTAGGTCTGGCAGTTACCAAAGAAAGTAGATGGTGTACCCCCATTACAGAGCTATGGAAACTGAGGGTTGACGCATGGGTGGGGTGGCTTCGGTTCGGCACGGAAATCCGGTAGCTAGACGAGATCGGAACTCTGGGTGGCGTCTGTGTTTACAGTTTGAAAATCCTCCCTCCCCGCTAATTGCCTGCACCCTCGCTCCCACTGTGGCTCTCCCAGAACCCGGGGTTGGGCACCAAGGGCGGCAAGGAAGTCGCTCCCTTCACCCTTTCCTGTCCTCTTCATCCCCCAGACAGCTTACCCCTAATGGAGGAAAGGATATGTGCGCTGAGAAGGGGTAGAAACTTAGACACCCGTGTCACTATACTACAGTGACTGCACTTGTCCTTCCCACGACAGCAGAGGAAGTTGGTGGACCTTACTAGAATTGTTTTCTTAGGAAACTGAGACATGGTTCTTGTGACTTAAACAAGGTCACACAACGAGTACGCCACACACACCTAAATGTGGAGCCTAGACCTGTCTCATTCAAAAACCCAGCTTCTATTCATGCCCTGTGCAGAATTGCTCTTGTCTGCATTGATTATCAAACCACAAAGTGACAATTTTTCATGGCCTCTGTGTCCTCTACTTGGCTGCATTTATGTTTCTTTGACTTGTCTCTCATCTACTTGAAACTCGGAGACAGAGATGAGGCAGATATTTTTTCTTTAAAAATCCGTATTCACTGAAAAGGAAGTCAATAGTAAAAGAAAAGACATAGTAAATGCTTAGTAGTTTTATGTGGAAGTGTATTCCGCTACTCGACCTTTATCTGCTCCCCCTCCTCACCATCTCCTCATTTTATTTTTGCTTTAACTTTGATGTTTACTTCCTTTTCTGAACTTTTTTTTAGTGTTGATCATTTGCTTGGTTCATTTTACACTGAATGTGTGGTCTCTATAGTTTATGAACATATTTCTAGATAAATGTTCTTCTGTGTTGCCTCTTTGCATCCCCGTCTCTAGCATGATGGACTCAGAAACTGTGCTTTTGGTGAATTAATTTTTTTAAGCCACTAAAGAGAAAGTTTCCACCTGACCTCATGTCCTCACTTCTTATAATACCCCAACCCATACTTCCCTTTCTCCATAGCCCTTCTCCATTCTAATCCTTAGCCTGATTATTCTGTACCATAGACTATGGAAGTCATTCAATAATAGAAAAAAAACCATAAAAACTTTTTTTTCTTCAGATGATGGCCAGCCTACTCAACATCCTGACCCACATTGATAACAGAAGTGGTGTGGTAAAGTTTGCAGAATGTGGTTCATCACCTATTTCCAAACCCCATCTCCAAATTAGGAGAGAAATCTGGAGATACAAGATACTCTATTAGAGAGGATATCTTCCATTCAGGATACATCAAACACATTCTCAGGTAAAATGGGGCCCATTTGTAATGAAAACATATCCAGGATAAAAAGACAAGTTCTTAAGAGAACAGGCAAGTTTCCTATTGCCCCAACAGAATGGATAAAATTGTATTAATGGAAAGAAATTGAGTTCCTCATGTGAGATTAGAGTGTATGGTTTTCTGAAGAAAAAAAAAATGATACAAAGATGAGTAGTCTTTAGTTTTGTATACTTCAGAAGAAAACTAGCCATAGCCATCCCTGAGGGGGGGGTAGGGGGAAATCAAACTGGCACTTAAGCACACAGTAGCAAGGATTTGGAACAGTTTGCAACAACAAAGCACATTTGAGCTTTCCAAACTGCTTCCATTAAGTCTCCTTTTATATATACATAACTTAAAGGCACATTCTAGAGGTCTTCTCAAAATAAAACAAAGAGGATTAAAGTCCTTGTCTTTTGCAAAACAATCTGCAGAGCTGGGGTTGTAGCTTAGTGGTAGAGTGCTTGTCTTGCATGTGGAAGGCACTGGGTTTGATCCTCAGCACCATATAAAAATAAAATAAAGGTATTATGTCCATCTACAACTAAAAGAAAATAATTTTTAAAAAATCTGCAGCTTTAAAAGGACAGTTTTGCCTAGCCCAATTTTTAGCTCTCTTTTGTTTGAGACAAATCAACCTTATATGACCAGCAGCTAAAGGTTGTTTGGATGTTACCTTATAGAATTCTTAGCTTTAGGATTGGTGAACCAAAGCCCAGGCCTCTTCAATATTTTGCTCTAAGAATCCATGATTTGGTGCTGTATTTAATAATTATGTTTTTTGCAGAGTCTAGGTCTACCTGAAATTTGAACACTGTGATATCCTGGTTGCAAAGGAAGATTTTTAGTCTAATTATATTTAATATAATTACTGGTATATTTAGATTTATGCCTACCATCTTACACATTTCTTTTTTTTTTAATATTTTAGTTGTAGTTAGACACAATATCTTTATTTTATTTTTATGTGGTGCTGAGGATCGAACCCAGGGCCTCGTACGTGCTAGACAAGCAGTCTACTGCTGAGCCACAATTCCAGCCCCCTTATACATTTCTTATCCCATCTCTATCTTGCCTTTTTTTGATTAAAATACCATTAACCTTCCCTATTAGCTTAGATGTTCTTTTACTAGTTTTTGAAATTACAACATTCCTTTTTGACTTCTTACACTGCAATGTAAGTTATTGCTTTTACCAATTCCCCTGGACTACTAAGACCTTCAGAATACTTTTCCTTCTTCGAAGTAGCTACATTAAAGATTCTTCAAACTGCTTTACCTTGGTTGACTAGATCTCATGATTCTAGAGAGATAAAATGTTGTAAGTACAGAGCCAAAATTCTCTTGGACTATCTTAAGCCCTTTAATAATCAATTACTTTAACTTTCATATCTGACCTAACATTCTTAACAAATAAACTTCTTGGAATGTATCACTAGGCTTCACAGACCTGTAGCCTTCAACCAACCCTAAAGCTAAGAATGCTATAAGGTAACATCTAAAACCTAGAGAAGAGATTTCCTGGCTTTGCTGTAGCCCACCTAAGTGATGCTCCCACCAATGTAATTGTTAAAATGTATTGGTTTAGGACTTTCTTTTGTTCTGTAATTACAAGTTTATGTAACCTTTTCCACAATGGAACATGTCTTTCAGAGTAATTTTGACTCAGAATAAACAATTTTCTTATTTCTTTTAGAGTTGTTATTTTACATCTGCTTGCCCCTCCCCCTTTTGTGTTGTTTTCACAGATTTTTATTGTGCATGTATTTTAATTCATACAGGATTTTATAATTACTACATTGGTCTATACAGCCAATACTCATTTATATTTACCAACATATATGCCTTTTATATTGCTCTTCCAATATGTATTTCTGTGCTTCTTTAGGGAATATTTTCCTTCCATTTGAAATAATTCCTCTGTTTTCAGCAGGTCTTCTTTGTTCCCTTAGAAATGTTATATGATTCTTTATGTTTTTGCTGAATTCTAGCTTGGCAAGTTGTTTTGTTTTGGTTTGGTTTGGTTTTTTTGTTTTGTTTTGTTTCAGTACTTTAAAGGGATTCTTTCATTACCTTTTGGTTCTATCATTCCTTTTTAATCCTTTGAAACTACCATTGACCCTGCATAGCCAGATTCCACAGGATCTTCAACCATGGATTTGATCAAACATGGACAAAAAATACTGGGGAGAAGTGGGGATGTTTATGTGCTAACATACCCAGACTTTTTTATTATTATTATCCTCTAAATGATACAGTATAATAACTACTTATATAATATTTACATTGTATTAGGTATTATTATAAGTAATCTAGAAATGGTTTTGAAATATATAGCAAGACATGCGTGGGTTATATGCAAGTAAAACTGTTTAACATAAGGGACTTACACAAGTGGATTTTGTTATCTGTGAAGGAATTCTGAAAATAATTATCACATATATTGAAGGATAATAATATTTCATTCTGACTCCTTTCAGGTTTTTTTGTTTGTATGTTTGTCTTTAGTTTTTAACAGTTTTACTATCATGTGCCTAGATGTACTTTTCTTGGTATGCATTCCACATGGGTTCGTGAGTGGGATAGGTGCCATTCATAGAATCCCTCAAATTTATGACTTGATATCCTTTATCTATTTTTGGATACTATCTCTTCTTATCTCCTTTACTTTTTAACTTAAGTTATATGTAGTCAGATATTTTTACTGCATACCATCTCTATTCCCTATCTTTTTACTCTCTCTCCTTTTGTACATGAGTCTTATATTTTCTACCCTCCTGTCAGCTCTTAAACCCATTCATTGAGTTCTTAATTTTGGTCTTTGTATTTTTAAGTCCCACAATTTTCAGATGATTTTTTAAAAACAAAATCCAATTTATTTGGATAAATTCTCCTTCTTATGTATTTTCTCCACGTTAGCTTCTGTTTTCCTGAACATATGAATCAGAGTTATTTAAAACTCTTGCTGGTCATTACAGTAGCTGGATATTCTGTGGATCTGTTTCAATTATGTATTCTTTCCATTGGTTTTGGTCTTTTCCCTACTAGCATTCCCCCTGGCTCTTGGCTTTCATGGTAATTTTTAATAGAATGACACACATTGAATATGAAAAATTATAGAGGCTCAGAATTATGTTATCTTCATCCAGGAAAGGCTTACTTTTTCTCTATTCCTTTGCAAAACAGTTAAGAATGAAAGATAATCATCCTTATCATTTAAAGACTGTGTTAAGTTGAGGTTGAATCTTGTTTTGCTGCTGTTCCTACAGTATAACCCTCCAGGGGTTCCAACTGAGAGTCTTCAGGGCTCCTTCATCCCAGTGGATACTACATTCTAATCCTTGTTTCCTTAGAACCATGAGAATGCCAAAAACTCTACTATGATTTTCAGGGACTTTCGGATTGATATCTTATCCTTCTGTCTTATGCATCTTCAGAATTTGGCAAATGACTTGAGGTCCACTAGCAGAGTACTGGGCTCAATTATTTACCCTTCCTTTGTTACTGGGCATCAGGCCCCTTTTGTCTCTAAGTTTGTCTCTCCAACCCTACTTATCTGACAAAATTCTTGGTGTCTTTGCTCTCCCAAGACCTGTGTCTGTACTCAGAATGAAAACTCAGACTCTGGACATATGCCCAGAATTTTCCTCAAGAGAAAAGGTACTGCTGAATATCATCTCACCTCTATGTATTGTTCCTCCTTCTCTGAGACTGTCTTTGTAAGTTCTGGTTGCTTCAGCAACTCACTGATGCCTTTAAACAGATGTTTTATATTTTATCTTGTGCTCCTAATTGTTTTCAGCTGGATCACTGATTGACTGTAAGTATCCCCAACATTCTAAGAAACAGGAAAAGTTTTTTAAATTAAAAGTTCTGGCCTACCTTTTAAATAGAAAAATATTCAAAAAAGCCTCTGCCCATATGTAAAAACGTGGATGTGTAACTGATGTGATTCTGCAATCTGTATACGGGGTAAAAATGGGAGTTCATAACCCACTTAAATCAAATGTATGAAATATGATATGTCAAGAGCTTTGTAATGTTTTGAACAACCAATAAAAAAAAAGCCTCTGCCAGAGGTGTCACGATATAGTTTCCAATAATATCTGCATATCAGAATCACCTGAGTACTTTTTAATAAGCAAAGAATCCAGGAATACCACCAGGTTCTCTAAAACTGAATTTCTGATAGATGAATTTAGCTTTATATTCTTAAAATTTCTCTAGATAAGATCATGGATTTATTCTCCCCTCTTAAACAACTGGAAAAACCAACAAAATATATGAAACAATGGTTTTCAGACATTGGTGTAAGACAGTGATCACTGGGAGAAGAAAGGCAAACAAGTAGAGCCATATGACTGCCCCAGCCAGCTGCCTTGAGAGAGTTTACAGGCCACACAACAGGGAGTTGGGGAGCCTGGAGCCCAGGAAGTATTGCTGACTTGAGACAAATATCAGGATTCAAGGAGGCTAAAATAGCTAAAGTTTGCTGAAAAGAGAGCCATAGAGAAGGAATCTACAGGGCTGGGGTTGTGGCTCAGCGGTAGAGCGCTTAACTAGCACATGTGAGGCACTAGGTTCAATCCTCAGCACCACATAAAAATAAGTAAATGAAATAAAGGTTTTGTGTCCATCTATAATGGAAAAAAAAAATAAGAAGAAAGCTACACATATATGGAACTTCAGATATCTGCAGAATGATCTTCATGATTCTTTGGATGAGTATTAATTTGCACATGTTTGAAAAGAAATTAATTTGGAGACTAATTGGGGGAAAAACACCAAAAGCAGGTAGGCAAAACAATTCCCTGATCTCTCATTTGGGTTATGATATTGTGCCTGTTTCTACCACCCAGAATGGAAAGACTTTTCAGTATTTTAGGCCATTGCCCTCAGAAGGGCATAATCTTAGTACTAAGAATAAATACTCCCTATATTATAAGGGGTGTGGGAGAGTTTAAGAAATAAAGGCGGGGCTGGGGATGTGACTCAAGTGGTAATGCGCTCCCCTGGCATGCGCGGGGCGCTGGGTTGGATCCTCAGCACCATATAAAATAAAATAAAGATGTTGTGTCCACCGAAAACTGAAAAATAAATATTAAAAAAAATCTCTCTCTCTCTCTTCTATCAAAAAATTTTTTTAAGAAATAAAGGCTAAAATAATCCCAAATTTAATAAAAACTATTACCTCATAAATTCAACTTCTATGAATAGCAAACAGAAGGAAAAACTAACCAGACTTGATGCTTCTGTCTCATGAATTTTTAGAATTTGGCAAATAACTTGAGGGACACATTATAGTAAGATCGCTGAGGCCAGGTGCAGCAACACATGTGTATGTGGCTCAGTGGTAAAGCACCTCTGGGTTCAACCCCCTATACCAAAAACAAAAAGTTGCTGAAAACCAGTCCAAAATCTTATGGGGGGAACAAATTTGTTACATCAGACTTCTCATTAGAAATTATTCAACCAAGTAAGAAATAAATATCTTAAGAATACTGAAAGTCTTTTTTAAATCAACCTAGAATTCTTTACTCAGCAAAATCTTCTAGAACTGGAAGTAAAATTAAAAAATTTCAGACACATAGCAGGACAGCTAATCACTACCAGACCTGAACTTCCAGAAATATTTAAAAATTTTAATTAGAGGGGGGAAGGATATTAGATTTATATTTGTAAATATTTACTTAGGTTAGTGGAACCAGACCTTAAACTATACTACAAAGCTGTAATAACAAAAATGGTAGGGTATTGGCACCAAAATAGTCATGTAGACCAATAGTATGGAATAGAAGACACAGAGACATGTTATCTCATACTAGACAAAGGTGCCAAAAACACACATTGGAGAAAGAAAAAATAGCCTTTTCAACAAAGGTGCTAGGAAAACTGTAAATCCATATGCAGCAAAATGAAACTTAACCCCTCTCATCAGCACAAAAATCAACTCAAAACTATGATCAAGGACCTAGGAATTAGACCTACGCCTAATAGAAGAAAAAGTCGGCCCAAATCTTCATCATATCAGATTAGGCCCCAACTTTCTTAAGACTCCTGAAGTGCAAGAAATAATAATAAATGGGATGGATCCAAACTAGAAAGCTTCTTAGCAAAAGAAACAATGACATGAACAGAGAGCCTACATTTTGGGAGCAAATTTTTACCACACGCATGTCAGAGCAATAGTCTTCAGAATATATAAATAACTCAAAAAACTTAACACCAAAAATACAAACAACCCAATCAATAAATGGGCTAAGGGGCTGGGGATATAGCTCAGTTGGTAGAGTGCTTGCCTTACATGCACAAGGCCCTGGGTTCAATCCCCAGCACCACAGGAAAAAATAAATAAATAAATAAATAAATGGGCTAAGGAGCTGAATAGATACTTCTCAGAAGATGATATACAATTCATCAACAAATATATGAAAAAATGTTCAACATTGCTAGTAATTAGAGAAATGCAAACCAAAACTACTCTAAGATTTCATCTCACACCAATCAGAATAGCAGTTATCAAGAATACAAACAACAATAAGTGTTGGCAAGGATTTGGGGGGAAAGGCACACTCACACATTGCTGGTGGGACTGCAAATTGGTGCAGCCAATCTAGAAATCAGTATAGAGATTCTTTGGAAAACTTGGAATGGAACCACCATTTGACCCAGGTCTCCAAATCCTTGGTCTATACCCAAAGGACTTAAAAACAGTAGCCACATCAATGTTCATAGCTGCACAATTCACAATAGCCAAACTGTGGAACCAACCTAGATGCCCTTCAATAGATGAGTGGATAAAAAAACTGTGGTATATATACACAATGGAATATTGCTCAGCAATAAAAGAGAATAAAATTATTGGCATTTGCAGGTAAATGGATGGAGTTCGAGAATATCATGCTAAGTGAAGTTAGCTAATCCCAAAAAAACCAAAAGGCCAAATGTTTTCTCTGAACATTAGTGAATGCTAATCCATAATGGGGGTAGCAGGGTGGGATAAGTGGAGGAACTTTGGATGGGGAAAAGGGGAGGGATGAGGGAGCATGAGGGTAGGAAAAAAATGGTAGAATGAGACAGACATCATTACCCTAGATATGTGTATAATTGCATGAATGGTATGACCCTACTTTGGGTACAATCAGAGAAGTCAAAAATTGTGCTCTATTTCTGTACAATGAATCAAAGAGCATTCTGCTGTCATGTATAACCGATTAGAACAAATAAATAAATTGAAAAAAATAGTGGAAATGTGAAATGTGTGATTAAATATAGTTTTAAAATTTTTAATCTATAAAATGATCATTTAAGGCAAATTAACAACAATGTATATGGGATTTAAAACTTACAAGTAAAATGCATAGTTGATGTCTAAGGAATTGGGAATAACAAAGTTTTACACTGTACATGTGGTGGCATTATATTACTTAAAGGTGACTGTCTTAAGGTAAAGATACAGATTTTAAACCCTAGAACAACCATTAAGAATAATAATAAAACTAAGGTATATCTAAATAGGAAACAGTAGAAATAAAATGGAGTCACAAAAAAAAAAAAAAATCAAAAGAAAACAGGAAAAATTTGGGTGGGGGGATGAACAAAGAATAGATGAGATAAACAAAAAAACTTCAGCAAGATAATACATTTAAACTCAACCATATTGATAATTACATTCAATATAAATGATCTAAATACACAATTGAAAGGAAGAAATTATCAGAATAGATACAAAAGCAAGAACCATTTGTTGTCTGCAAGGAATACATTTTTAAATAAAAAGACACAAATAGATTAAAAGTAAATGAATGAGAAAAGATATACCAAATATTAATCAAAAGAATGCAGGAGTACTTATATTTCTGTCAAGATAAATTTCAGGACAGGAAATTTTTTAAAAATTTTATTGACTGAAAATGAAACATCAAAATTTGTGGAATACTGCTAACTCAGGGCTTGGTGGAAAGTATAAAGCATTAAATAGTTATATTAGAACAGAATAGAATCTGGGGGTGTAATGGTAGAGTTCATGCTTATGGAATAAAAAGGGATGTTTCAGAAGATGAAAGGGCAAATTTGTTTGGTGGACCAAACAATCCTAAATGTTTATGGAACTAATAACAGACCTCCAAAACACTGAATCAAAAACTAAGAACCAAAAGAAGAAATAGACAAATTCACAATTAAAGATTTCAACATTCATGCATCAGTAATTGGTAAAAAGTAGAAAGAAAACCAATAATGATATAGAATACTTGAGCCACACTGACAATCAACCTAATTGTAGAATATTGTACCCAATCACAGGACTCATGCTATCTGCCAGTGTACACAAAAGATAGACTATATTCAGTGTTCTAAAATAAATTTCAAATGGTTTGAAATATATGAAGTATTATCTATGACCAAAATAAAATTAACACTAGGTATTAATTACAGAAAAATGAATAATGTCCAGAAATTATATAGAAAAATCAGCAAATGTTCGCCAATCATAAAACAAAGGATGGGGCTGGAATAGTGGCTCAGTGGTAGAGCACTTGCCTGGCATGTGTGAGGCACTGGTTTTGATTCTTAGCACCACATATAAATAAATAAAATAAAGGTCCATTGACAATTAAATTTTTTTTTTTTAAAAAAGGAGTCCAGGGCTGGGGTTATGGCTCAGTGGTAGAGCACCTGCCTAGCATGTGTGAGGCACTGGGTTCGAGTCTCAGCACTGCATATAAACAAATAAATAAAAAAGGAGTCCAAGAAGAAATTATAAGAGAAATATTTTAAAACTTCTTATTGAATGAAAATGAAAAAAAGTCAAATTTGTGGAAAACTGCTGACTCAGTGCTTAGTGGGAAAGTATAAAGCATTAAATGGTTATATTAGAAGAGAATAGAGTCAGGGTATAATGTTAGAGTTTGTGCTTAGTGTGTGCAAGACCCTGGGCTCAATCCCCAGTCCCCCATATGCAAAAAACAAAGGAGGACAAGAAGAAATAGATTATTTAAATAATCTCACATCTATTAAAGTGATAAAATTTATAGTTACAAATCAGCCACAAAAAAGGCATCATTTCACTAATAAATTGTACCAAACATTTAATAAATAAGTAAAACATATCTTTACAAATTCTTCCAGAAAACTGAAGAGGAAAGAATTTTGCCAGCACATTTATGAAGCCATCATTACTCTTAATTTCAAAACCAAAGATATTATAAGAGCCAGGAGTGGTGGCTCATGCCTGTAATCTTAGCAGCTCAGGAGGCTGGGACAGGAGGATGGCAGGTTCAAAGCTAGCCTCTGCAACAGCTAAGCACTAAGCAACTTAGACCGTGTATCTAAATAAAATACAAAATAGGGATGGGGATGTGGCTCAGTGATTGAGCTGTTCCTGAGTTCAATACCCAGTACCAAAAAAAAAGAAAGAAAGAGAAAAAGAAAAAGAAAGAAAGAAAAGAAAAAAGATATTATAAGAGAAAAGATATCTTTCATGAACGTAACTGTTTTTATCCTAGGAATGCATGTCTAGTTTTACATTTGAAAAATCAATCAATATAATTCTTCACATTCACAGATTAAAAAAGAAAAATTATATAATCATCTAAATATATAGAGAAAAGCGTTTGACAAAATTCATCTATTCCTGATTTTAAAAAAATATCCCCAACCATTTATAGTAGTGTACTCCTATAATCAACACACTCAGGAGGCTGAGGCAGGAGAATTGCAAGTTTGAAGCCAGTGTGGGCAACTTGGTGAGAACCTGTCTTAAAATTTTTAAAAAGGAGATATCTGGGGATGCAGCTCAGTGGTGGAGCACCCCTGGATTCAATCCCCAATTTAAAAAAAAAAGTCAGAAATTAAGAATAGCAGTGAACTTTTCCAAACTGATAAAGGGCATCTCTGAAAAACCTGCAGTTCATATGATATTTGATAATGAAAGGCAAGTACTTTCCCTCTAAGACATGATCATGGCAAATCATGCTCACCACTCTCGTCAAGCATTCTTCTACCATTAGGATGCCATCCACCATGATGCCCTCCCCAGAACTGAGCAGATGCCAGCACCATGCTCTTGAACCTCCAGAACTGTAAGATAAATAAACCTCTTTTATTTATATATTATCCAGCATCAAGTATTTCACAAAATGAACTAAGACACAGAGCAATAAAGCAAGAAAATAAAAAGGCATCCAGATTGGAAAAATAGAAAGAAAACTCTTTATTCACAGATAACATGATTATCTATTTAGAAAATCCTTCAAAAAACTGCTAGAATTAATAAGTATATCAAGGATGGAGGATATACAAAAATCAAAGTAAAAAAAAGCCAACTTAAAAGTGAGGAAAGAACTTGAACAGACATTTCTGCGAAGAAGATACATAAATGGCAGTTGCACATGAAAAGATACTCAACCTCACTAATCATTAGGGATATGCAAATCAAAACCACAATGAGATTTCACTTCAGATTCATTGGGATGGCTACTAGCAAAAACCACAAAATAACAAATATTAGTGAGAAAGTAGAAAAACTAGAGCCCTTGTGTACTACTGATAGGAATGTAAAATGGTGTACCAGTGTGGAAAACACTATGGCTATTTCTCAAATAATTAAAAATACAAATTCCAAATGCTCCAGCAATCCTACTTCTGGATATAATTTTAAAAATTGAAAGTGGGATCTTGAAAATATATTTACATACCCATATTCAGAGCAGCAATATTCACAGTAGCCAAGAGATAGAAGCAACACAAATGTCCATCAACAGATGACTGCATAAACAAAATATGGTATACACATATGATGGAAAACTATTTAGCCTTGAAAAGAAAGGAAATCTGACACAACTTGGATGAATCTTTTTTTTTATATTTATTCTTAAGTTTTAGGTGGACACAATATCTTTATTTTACATTTATGTGGTGCTGAAGACTGAACCCAGTGCCTCATGCATGCTAAGTGAGCACTCTACCACTGAGCCACAACCCCAGCTCCATAACTTGGATGAATCTTAAGGACATTGTGTTAAGTGTCCACCAGCTGTAAAATACTCCAGCTGTAAAAAGACAAATACTTAATATGAGGTACTTTGAGTAATTTGAGGTAATTTGAGCAGTCAAATTTTCTGTTTATGTTACCAGGATGTGTGGAGAGGAAGAAATGAGTTATTGTTTAATGGGCACAGAAATTTGTTTTTTTGAGATAAAAAGCATTCTGTAGACAAATTGGCACTGATTATACAACAGTATGAGTGGACTTAATAGCAATTAACTGTATGTATGCTTAAAATGATTAAGATGCAAAATTTTGTTATGTATTTTGCCACAGATTTTTTTAAAATCAAATGTGTTTATATATACTAAACAACAAACAATTGAAGGCTACAATGTAAAAAAATACTACTATTTGCAGTACTGTCAAAATATGAAATATTTGAAGATAAACCTGACAAAAGATGTGCAGGTATAGTGTTCATAAAATACTACAAAATACAGCCAAAAGAAATTTCAGAAAATAGAAAGATATGCCTTGTTTTGGAGTTAGAAAATTCAGTGTTGTTAAGATGCCAATGATTCCCAAATTGATCTATAGACTTAACATAACTGCACTCATAATCCTATCATTTGTAGAAACTGACAAGCAGATTTTTTAATTATGATGGAAATATAAATGACATGGACTTCTTATACAACCTTGAAAACAAGAACAGAATTGAAGGATTTATACTCCCTCTTTTAAACAGTTTTTTTTTTCCTCATGCAGGAAATATCAGTGAATTGTATTACCCAGGATATTCCCCTCTCATCATATATATATTTTTAAAACTCTTGAAACAGTATTAATTGTTATATAGGAATGTTAGTTTAGTTATCTAAATATTTATCGTTTCTTTACCTATAATTCTTTTTTTATATAAACTGGCACAAACCCAGGGCCTTGGCATATGCTCTACCACTGAGCTCCACCTCAGCCCTTACAATTCCTTCATGAATCTCAGCTCTCTCAGTTAGGACTGCTTTCACTCGGTTTGAAATATATTCTTTAAAAATCTTGTTAGTGTTATGCTGGGGTGGTGGCTCAGATAGAGCACTCGCCTACCATGTATGAGGCACTGGATTCAATCCTCAGCACACGTAAAAATAAAATAAAGATATTATGTCTGCCTATAACTAAAAAATGAATATTAAAAAAAATTTTTTTAAAAAATCTCTTTAGTGTCTTTGGGAGAAGAGATATTATTCCTCCCCAACATCTAACTTTAATTTTTTTTTTTACTTTTAACTTTAAAATATTTTTTTAAATTTTGTTTTGAAATAATTTCAGATTTACAGAAGAGTTACAGAAATAGTATAGAAAGTTCTAGTGTATCCCTCACCCAGCAATTGTGACAAATACCCTCACCCAGCAATTGTGACAAATACCAAGGGGTGATGATGCACCCTTCTCATCACATCATATCAAGGACTTAGTACATAATATTAATGTGAGCTATTACTGGTGTTGTTGACCTTGATCATTTAGTTAAGGAGGTTTCGCCACGATGAAGTTGTTTCTTTCCGTATCTTTGTTAGATGCCCGTCACCAAATCTAAACAACACTCAAGAGGAGGGAAACTGTACCTCCTGGAGAGAGGAGTATCCAAGAATTGGTGAACCTATGTGAAAACAACAAGCACTCCTGAAATTATCCTCCAGAGGGGAAGGGAATGGTGGCAAGGACTATGGAGGGGAGGGGATTATGAGTTCTCCCCTCTGATAGGTACATTGGACTGGCATCTAGGCTGCTGCCTGTCACTTTCATAAGGCAACCATTCTTAACTCCCTACCACCCATGGTAGAAAGCTTATGCTGCTCAGTGAGACCTATAAAGCTTACCTGCTACCCCATTTGCTTGCCCTCCCCATTTTCTACCTTCCTCAATTATCTGCAGTGCCTCTGATATGCCATGCTTTTCCATACTTACATGCTTCTGCACACACAATTCTATTCTGATTTGAAAGTTCTTTCCTGCTTTGTGTCTCTGGAGCAGTAGATGATGACATTATTATTTCTGCCTGGCAGTAATTGGCCATTCCACCATTCTATTCAGGTAGTTGCATGATGGTGGATGATTGAATACCTGGTAAGATTAGTAACTCCTGAGACTGATAAACCCATCACCTTTCTTTTTCTTTAGTGTGGACTGACTTTCTAAGTTAGAAGTAATATTATGTTGGAATACTATGATGTATGGCATTCTATAAGTCCATGAATGGTGGTGCTAGAAGAAGTACAATGGGCAAAGGAAACAAATCAATATTCAGAGTAAGTATCTATCCCTGTGAGGATTTATGGTTGCCCAATTCATGAAGGGGTCCAGAGGCATGTCATCAACCTATTACCAGCTGACAATTGATTCTTCTTGAAAGTGGTACCATGTAGACTCAGGATTGATTACTGCTGATGGCATGCTGAGAACTCAGCAATGCAACTGGTCCATGATACATAAGGTTAGCCTTGGTGAGTGGTTTCTGCATTGCTACCTTTACCACTTTTCATGAGCCATTAAGCAAGCACTGAAGTGGCTGGAAAAGGACTGGCATCTATAGTGGAAGTCATCTTCTGACCTGATTATTATCAGTCTTCTTTGTGTGTAAGATTTTTGGTGAACACTTACCTGGGCACAATGGTTGCATATTCTTAGCATGTTCTCAGATATTTGTTCTCAAACCTCTTTCCCAAAGTGCCTTGTTAGCAATCTTCCAATCACGGTCATCCTAAATCACTGATCATTCAGTCAAGCAACTAGTCTTTGCCTATGAATTGATATAGGTTCTTAATTCAGGCTACTCTCTTCTTCTGGATGTAGTGCTTAATGTTCTACCCACTGGGAGGATTTCTCTGCTTTACTATCCTTCATTGAACATCTTCTGAGGGAGGGCAACTTCTGAGCAAGACTACAACACCATAGATACCATCTGTAAACCAGATCAGAATAGTTCCTCAGTCAACTGGATTTAAGGAATTCTCCATAAGGACACAGCAGTATACGTGTTTGAGCAGAGACTGGAGCATGCCATGTTTAGACACAAGGCAGATAGAATCCATCTGCTCACGGAAAGAATTGTCTTCCAGAACCTGTTCAGGCATAGTCCTTATTATGCATACCAATTCCTTTTGATGTAGAGCCTGTGGGCAGGAGCAGTGGAAAGGCCAACTGGATCAGCTGACACTCAATTCATGTAAGGAGGCTTAAGTTACATGGTATTTTGGTGTCTAATGGCTAGGTGCACAATCTCTACCAAAGCCCAGTGGTAAGACAAGAGCTGTTTTTCAAAAAAATAAAATACCACCTGTTTTAAGAACTTAGGGCAATTCCTGTGGAGCTCCAGAGTGCATCTAAATCTGCCCCAAACACATAGATAAGGGCTGGGGGATGAGGAAGTCACTAGGTGCACACACTGGGTCTTTGTCTAGGCTTGGCCAGAGAGGTTCCTGCAGCACAGGATTGTTTTAGAATACAAGGTCCTTCATGATCTGGTACTGTTTGCCTCTAGAGATTAATCTCCTGCAGTCTGTTATACTCACCTTTCCTCAAACCATCCAGAAGTACTTAAAAATTAATGTTAGAATTATCATTGAAATTCCTTCAGGAAAAAAATGCTTTAAATTAATTTGCCATTATCAATAAATTCTTGATTAAAGAAAATTATTTCTGAGCAAAATACCAGTGATTTTGCTTAATCTTTTAAAAAATATTTTTAGTTGTAAATGAACACAATACCTTTAATTAATTTATTTATTTTTATATGGTGGTGAGGATCAAACCTAGTGCCTCACACGTGCTAGGCAGGTGCTCTACCACTGAGCCCCAGCCCCAGCCCTTGCTTTATCTTTTTGAAAAGAAACTTTTGTCATAAAACATAGCAGACCCAGTGGTTTGGGAGGTTGAGACAGGAGGATCAGGAGTTTAAAGCCAGCCTCAGCAACTTAGTGAGGCCCTAAGAAACTTATCAAAACCCTGTTTCTAAATATAATATTAACAGGGCTGGGGATGTGGTTTAGTGGTTAAGCACCACTGGGTTCAATGCCTGGTACCCAAAAAACAAACAAATAAACAAAAAAACCAAAATAGCAGAATACGTGAAAAATAGATAAAACATGAAATTTACAGATTCAAGATTCCTCTGTTGATTCAAGCTTCAGGGCATTAAAAAGAAGAACAGAAATTCATAAGCATAAATTTAAGCCAAGCTAAGTTATAGAAGGTTTAGTGCATGGCCCACTCTCTTCATTTTTCTCTCTTTTGGGATATTTCCAAAAGTAATTTTCCTAATATTCAAGGTTCTTCATTTCCATTAACATTTTTAAAATTCCTATGGACTATTTTAAAAATTCCCTTAATGTTCATTTTGTCCTCTTCTTGCTTATCTCTCTGAGGTCACTAATGATAGTTTGGCCCTCCAGATTTTTGCTCCTTGTGTACTCTGATTCTCTAAAATTGAACTTTCTCTCTTTACTTTTGTTTCTGTCTTGCCTCTGTACTGGTCTGCTTAAGACTAAGCGTGGGATACTAAACAGGTGATTGGAAGATCTGACCATGTGGATGGGCTCACAGTCCTTGGGCTTCTAGAAGGCACTCTCAATGTATTGTTCATGGGGAAGAGTTCCCTAATTAAGTCTTTAGGTCCTTCCTCTTGAGCTGTTTGATCTCCCTAAAGAGGGTCAGTCAAATCTCTTTTCTGCAGGGGAAGGGTCTAGCTTCAGGTACTTTGACAGCCAGTGGATAGAAGCTGAAGGGGTCTGATGTTCTCTGTATTCAACATTCAGTATGCATATTCTCTTTCTCTTTAAAAAAAAAAAAAAAACTATTTTGAAGTAATTTCAAACTTAGAGAAAAGTTGCAAGAATAGTACCAAGAATTTCCATATATCCTTTATCCATATTAACCAAATTTTAGTAATTTGCCAAAGTTAACTTTTGAGTTCCCCAACACACACAATTTTTTTTTATTTTTTCGGAATTATTTGGGAATAAAGATTGGTACATTAAATCCAGTAACCTCTTAATATTTCAGTGTATATTTCCTGAGAATAAAAATATTCTCACATGCCATCTCTTAATTCTCCTGTCTTTTGATATGTTACCTATACCCTCAAATGTGGTTGGTATCCAGAGACTAATCCAGAGACTTTCTGTTTTACCCATACAGAGGATAAATCTTATTTTCTCTGTCATCTGTAGCTCAGGAACTGTTGCTCAGTGATGTGCAGTTAGGGCAGACGATCTAGATATTTCATGCTTCATATACAGCTTTTACTTAGTTCTCCTCTGTTTAGACATTCCCTTAACGAATCCAGGAGGCAACAGGAGCTGCTAGTTTGTCCTTGATTTTTTTCAGGATCCTTCAATATAATTTGGATTCCTTCTTACCTTCCTTGGCTGCAGTCTTGGGAATCTAGCTTCCTGAGGTCTTCTAAGTACTACATGTCCACCTGCTTTCTAGTTTTCAAAGTTTTTGTCTCCTTTCCTAATCGCTCCATTATTGTTATAGTTCTTAAAAGTATCTCTCATTCTAGCTTCAGTAAAATTTTAATAAAGACAAAAATTGTGTTCAATCAGCCATATCAATCCCTTCTCTTGGTGTAATTGTATGTTTACCATTTTACCAAATTCTTAACAATGACCAATTCTCCCATTCACATTGGATGGAGACTAGGGATCTGTACAAGAAAACAGAAATGTTTAGAAAGAAGGGTTCTTCAATCCTTTGTCATATTAGAAAGGCAGTTAGACCAAGACAAGATGATTCTGGCAGAAGGAAGTTAATCGTCATATTTTCTTGATATACAATGCACCATTTGGGAGGATCCACAAATTCAATGTCGTGATCTTTCTTTCTTTTTCGGTTTTTCTTTCTTTGTTCTCTTCTTCTGCTGCTCTTCCTTCCTTTCTCAAAATTTTAAAGTTTTAAATAAAGGATGCTTCTTAAAATCGGAAGTCTCTTTAAATCTAAGACATAGAGCATTCTTTTCACAGTGAGTTGCTTTTTTTTCTTTCTGTTTTTTCTCAGTATGGAGATCGAACCCAGGACCTTGCTTATCCCAGGCAAGTGCTCTACCACTAAGCTATATCCTTAGTCCTGACACTAAAATTTTTTAAGAATAATGACCAATTATGTTATAGAAAGTTCTGCAACTTCTTTTCTGTTTCCTCCTAATAGATTCAAAATTTGGGGGTAGGTATGCTGGAAATTGAACCCAGGGCTACCTCTATCTCCAACCCCCTAACTTCAAGTATGTGCATGCAAGGCAAGCACTCTACCACTGAGCTACCTCTATCTCCAACCCCCTAACTTCAAGTATTTCATCCCTAGTCAGAATACTATAAAAGTAATATTTTATCTTTCTCAGGGTATCATCTCTGAGGTATGGGAGTTCCATTTGCCCTTCATTGATAAAGTTATTTCTTTAAAAATTGTGATAAACACATACTATAAAATTTATGCATTTAGAGTGTACAACTCAATGATTTTTTACAAAATTCACAGAGTTGGGCAACTATCATCACAATAAAACTTTTGAATATTTTCATCCCCTCCCCCAAAAACATACCCATTAGTAGTTACTCCTCATCCACCTATAGCCATCCCCCTGCTTTAACCACCAACCCTTAACAACCACCAATCTGCTTTGTCTCCATAGATTTACCTATTCTAGATATTTCATATAAATTGAATCATACAATATGTAGTCTTTTATGACTGGCTTCTTTCATTTAGCATAATGTTTTCAAGGTTCATTTGTGTTGTAACATGTAATTTCTTTTTACAGCTGAATAATATGCCATTCTATGGATATGCCAAACTATATTTATTTATTTATCATTGATGGAAATTTATGTTGTTTCAGTTTTGAGCCATTATTAATAATGCTTCTATGGACATTCATCTACAAGTTTTTATGTGGACATGTTTTCATTTCTCTTGGGTATATACTCAGGAATGAAATTCTTTCTATCAGTATTTGATCACATAGCCCTATGTTTAAATTTTTGAGAAACCGACAAACTTTTTCAAAGTGTCTACACCATTTTACATTTCCAACAATAATGTATGAGGGTTGTAATTTCTCCATGACATCACTGACATTTGTCCATCCTTTTATTAGAGACATCCTAGTAAGTTATAAATCAGACTCTTACTGTAGTTTGGATTTCCTAAATGAGCAATGTTGGTGAGCCTCTTTCCATGTGCTTATGTATGTATGATTTGTATATCTTCTTTAGAAAAAAAAAGCTATTTGAATCCTTTGCCAAGTTTAAATTGACATATATATTCTTTTAATTAGGATTTAATCTCAGTGGTAGAGAAGGTTGTATATATATATATATATATATATATATATATATATATATATATACATATATATGCATATATATGTACAAAAACGTTTCATTGTTAACCTCTTACAGTTAGGCCTTTGAACCATTGTGTTATTTGCATGTGCATGTGTTTATAGTAAAAATAATAATAAGAATATAACTTCATTCTTTTGCATGTGGGTGTTTAGTTTTCTACCACAATTTGTTGAAAGACTATTCTTTCTCCCTTATATTGTTTTGGAACTCTTGTTCAAAACCAATTGACTATAAAAGTAAGAATTTATTTCTGGACTTTCAGTTCTATTTCATGAATCTATATGTTTACATGTATTTCCAGTATTGCACCATCTTGTTTACTGAGGCTTTGTAATATATTTTGTTGTTGGAAATTGCTGAGTTTTCTGAATTTGGTCTTTTTTGAGATTGTTCTGTTTCTTCTGGGTCCCTTGAGGTCTGTGTGAATTTTAAGGTTAGTTTGCCAATTTCTGCAAAAAAGTAGTTGGAATTTTGATAGGGATTGAATTGAGTCTGCAGACCCATTTGGGGAGTATTACCATCTTATCAGTATGAAATCTTTTCATCTGTGAGCATGGGAGTCTTCATTTACTGAGTCCTAACATGTTTCTTTCAGTAATCTGTTACAGATTTCAGTGTACAAATCTTGCACTTTTTTTTGTTAAATTTATACTCAAGTATTTTATTCTTTTTTATGCCATGATAATGGAATTTATTTCCTAATTTCATTTTTGGAAAGTTCATTACTAATGCAAAAAATGCAATTGATTTTGCACATCGATCTTATATCCAGCAAACTTGCTTATTACCTCTAATGGGTTTTAATGGATTTCTTAGGATTTTCTACACACAAGATCTTGTCATCCATAAATACACGGTTTTGGGGGGTTTTTTTGTTTTGTTTTTTACTTCTTTTCCAACTGGGATGACTTTTGTTTCTTTGTCCTGCCTAATTGCCTTGGCTAGAAACTTTGTTACAGTGTTAAAAAGAAGTAGTGAGAACAGACATCTTTGTCTTATTCCTAATCTCAGAGGAAAACATTCAGTCTTTCACCACTAAGTATTACAACTGTGGGGTTTTATCAACCCTCTTTAGCAGGTTGAAGAAATTCCTTTCTATTCTTATTTTGTTTAACATTTTCATCATGAAAAGACATCATATTTGCCAAATGCTTTGTTGGCATCTATGGGGATTAATCAAATTAATTTTGCCCTTAATTTGTAATATTACACTAATTGGTTTTCAGATCTTAAACCAACCTGGCATTCCAAGAATAATTTCCATTTTGTAATAGTGTATGATCCTTTTTATATGTTGCTATAGTCAGTTTGCTAATATTTTGATGAGAATTTTTGTATCTATATTCATAAGGGCTATTGGTTAGTAGGGATTTTTTGTAGTTTTTGTGATTTTGTTTGTTTGCTTGCTTATTTGTTTTCCTTGTGGTATCTTTGAATGAATTGAGAAGTATAACCTACTCTTCTATTTTTCAGAAAAGCTTATGAAGGGTTAGTATAATTCTTTAATTCTTTAAGCATTTGTCAAAATTTACCAAATGAAGTAATCTGGACCTGAGCTTTTCTTTGTGTGAGATTTTTAAATTACTAATTCAGTCTCCTCAGGCATTACAGTCCTGTTCAGACTTTCTATTTTTGTAAGGGGAGGGTCATTTTGAGTACTTTGCATCATACTAGTAATTTGTCCTTTTCATCTGAGTTACTTAATCTGTTGGCATGCAGTTGTTCATAGTGTTTTCTTTTCATCCTTCCCACCCACCCCAACCTAAATTAGGGTGGTTTCCTCTTTTTCAGTCTTGATTTTATAGTTTTGAGTCTTCAATTTTGTTTTCATCCCTCAGTCTAGCTAAAGATTTATCAGTTTTTCTAGTTGTGTTTGTGTGTGTGTATGTGTGTGTGTATGTGTCTGTGTGTATGTGAAAGAGAGGAAGAGTGTGTGTATGTGTTGTTGTTGTTGTTGTTCTTTTTGTTTTTGAAGTGCTAGAGATTGAACTCCACGGCCTCTTGTATGCTAGGCAAGTGCTCTATGACTGAGCTACATCCCCAAGCCCCTTTTTTTCCCCTAGTTCTTAAGGTAGAAAATTAAGTTGTTGATTTGAGATCTTTCTTTAATAAAAAATATAGATGTTTAGTTTGTGAAGTTAACATTGGTCACCTGATCAACTTATTCTCTGGTTTCATGACCATAGAGTTATTATGTTTCTAGGTACTCTGGGATTGAAACCCTCAGGCACACATTCCTTCCCTCCAAAGGTATAATGTTATTAGGATATTTCAGCTGTATTGAGCTGGGCTAGCTGAAGGCCTCCATCAGGAAAAGATTCTGAGTGTCCCCAGGCAGTCACTTAGAAAAGGAATCTGAATCCAAACCTAGACTTGATGACCAGGGTGGCAGTGTAACCAGGGGCACTGTAATGCAGGGGAAGTTAGACATACCTCTGACCCAGCCATCCAACCCTTGTGGGTGAGTGTGAGGAACTAAGGCAGAGTGTTTGAATATGAACTAAAGATCCTCAGGTAGGGAGTGAGTTTTTCAATCATGGAAATGGGGATTATTTCCATGACATTGTCTCCTATAAGTTAGATTACTTTGAATATTGAAAAGATATGGTTTTATATATGCTTTGAACTGAGGAAGCTAGTTATTCCAAAGGCACTATTTTGTGTTTTGTTTAAATTATGACTACCTTTATGGATTACTTTTTTTTTTTTGGTGTTGAGAATTGAACTCATGGCCTTGACCATGCTAGCATGCTAAGCACACAATCTGCACCCCCTGCCCCTCAGTGATTTACTTTTGTGCCATGTGGCACACCCAGAGAAAGATTAGTTTCTGAAGGTAAGATAGAATTCTGAAGAGAATTTTGCTTATTTTGTTTTATAGATGTTTGTAATCAGGACTGCCTGGTTTGGCTCTCCATACCTAACAGTACCTGAAAGAAGGATTTTAACTTTGTAAAATCAAAGGATTGTTTGATGAATCATTAACATAAGTTTCTAGCAATAAGGCTAACTGGAGGGTCAACAAAAGACTTACAAAAATCAACCAAAATATTTAAATCACTCATTTAAAGAAATGGACGCATCTGAAGAATTCAGGTGGAATTCCTTTAATGGCAGGAACAAACCAGCCAAGAAGTCCACAGAAGTAAGTAAATAAACATTAAAGCTGCTCCATAATGAAGCAGAACCTCTGTATGGGGCACCAGGTACTCAGGATTGGGTCTGTGCCAGGAGGGGAGTTACTCTTCCCCCAAAATAATAAAACCAGGATTTAGCAATGGTAAGTCTTTGAGGAAAAGAATGAACTAGGAGAATACATACCAAGAAGAGGCAGACAGCAATGAAAATTGTTTCCATATTGTGTTTGGGCAGAATTTTTAGAAAGAAAAGGAAATATTTCCCTGACACTTTGTGGCCTTTTGGAGGGTTTTTGGCCTGAGTTTTCACACTTTACATGGTCCAGAAAATCATCAGCTAAGAATTTCAGTTTGAAGTGGAACAGATGGGGCCTGGAGGTATAGCTCTGTGGTAGAGGATATGGTTAGCATGTGGAAGGCCCTGGGTTCAATTCCCAGCACAATAAAACAAAAAATAAATATAAAATGGACTAGATCTATGGTGCTTCAGACATGTAGCAGAAGCAGATGTGAACTCTCCCTGGAGGAAGGAACTCTGGACCTAGACCTGGAAGAAACCTGACAGAGAAACTTAGACAAAGATGAGATAATTAGCCAAAATCACAGTGTATTTGAACAAATTCAGCCATACAAGTGAATCACTCCAACAAAGACTTCAGATACAGGAGTCATTAGATAATAGCCAGAGGTGCCCATATAACGTGCCCATATGAGGTGCCCATTTTAAAAAAAAATATTTATTTTTTAGTTTTAGGTGGACACAATAACTTTATTTTTTATTTTTATGTGGTGCTGAAGATCGAACCCAGTGCCTCATGCATGCTAGGCAAGCGCTCTAACACTGAGCCACAACCCCAGCCCATGAGGTGCCCATTTAAATTAGAATTTGAGATAAACAATAAATCAAATTTTAGTATAATATGTTCTGTGCAATATTTGGGTAATCTTTTTTTTTCTTTTCTGGGGGGACCCAGGGATTGAACTCAGGGGCACTCAACCACTGAGCCACATCCCCAGTCCTATTTTGTATTTTATTTAGAGACAATGTGTCACTGAATTGCTTAGCACCTCGCTTTTGCTGAGGCTGGCTTTGAACTAGGGATCCCCCTGTCTCAGCCTCCAAAGGGGTCATCTTCATACTTTAAATAGTATGTGTGTTTTTTTTTTACCTGAAATTCAAATTTAATCTGATATTCTTTATTTATAATTGCTAAATCACCTTTTTTTTTGTACTGGGGCAACTTTCCACTGAACCACATTCCCAGCCTTTTTAAGTTTAACTTTTATTTTGAGGCAGGGTCTTGCTAAGTTTATGAGGTTGGCCTTGAACTCAGGATCATCCTACCTCAGCCTTCCAGGTCACTGGGACTACAGGGGTGCACCATTACACTGAAAGACCTAAGCAACCTCATTCTACTTGGGACCTCTTTTGCTCTGAAACTTAACCTCTGACCTACTGCAGTCCTAAAGTCAGGAAAATACCACAGAAAGCTCTGTGGAAACAGATCTCAGAAAAGCCGCAGATGGTGATCGCCTAAGATAGGCTAAGATATCGAAATGTCTGAAATTCCAGATGGCCCCCACCTAGGTATGGTGACCAATATCTAAACTAGAAGCCCTTCAGCTTGGCACGTACCCCCCTTGCAACATTCTCACGGTTTAACCCCTTGAACTAACCAATAATCCTTTCCAGATTCTTTCCCGCCACTTGATACGCTAATCATGTTTTAGAGTTATTTTATGATTTTCCCTCGGTGTGTGATGATTTGCTAAGAGATGCTATGATGTATGTGAAGTCCCTGCCTTCCCCAAAGAGTGTCTAAAACTGCTGCAAACCCTGGGCTCGGGGCCTCTCAGCGTCACCAGTTGTTGTGTGCCTGCAGAGGACTGAGCTAGCTCACAATAAACACCTCTTTGCTGCTTACATGGATCTTGGTCTCTGGTGGTCTTTTGGGGGTCCCGAATTCAAGCATAACAACGCCTGATTTTAATTGCTAAATCTGACAACCTTAGATACAGATTATAAAGTAAATATAGCAAATATATTTAGGAAACAAAGGAACTAGAAAGACAACAATGACCAAGAGACCATCAGAAATCACTGTATAGACATGAAAAAGAAGGAAAATGGACATTCTAGAAATGGAAAATATAAAAATTAAAAATAAAAACTGCATGGAAATATTGGGTGTGTGTTTACCACTGCTGCAACTTAATTTAATAGGTATATAAAAGGCTTTTAAATAAGGGTGAAAATTTGAGGGTTTTTTTTAAAATAAAATTCAATTTATTCTCTTATTGCAGATAAAAACAAATCTAAATGTATTAGTAACAATAAATGTAAATAGGCTGAAAAATACAATTAGTAATTATAGACTTTCTGACTGGATGTATCTGTCTGGTTCCTGTCCAGTTTCTTTTCCCTGCCTCACCATTCAGATAAATCACTCTGATTCCATAGAGAAGAGATAGAGGAGAGGGAGAGACGGGGGAATTTATGCTTGTACACGCAGCAGCACCTCTGTGATGGCAACAGGAAGCTACAGTTTTTACCACTCTTACCACGATTTTTACCACTCTTAGGTTCTAGACATTGTTCTTTTCCATATTTATGTTAGTTTATAAATTTTAAGATGTGAATTCAAACATAGTTTTAATTTTGCAAAGTATGTTAACTACATACTTACAAAATTTTCTTAGAAAAAATATCAGTATTTCTGTGTAGTGAAAAATGAAGCTTTTGCCAAATACAATAGTAAGAATATGAACCTATGTAGCTCTACTCCCATTTTCAATTTATTTCAATGTTCTCATTCTAATTTCTCTCTGTGTGTGGGGGGGCGGTGCTGGACATCAACCCAGGTCCTCATGCATACTAGGAAAATGCTGACCACTGATCTACATTTTTAGCCCTTCATTCTAATTTCATAAGTTCATTTTTAAAATACCATTTCCAAGATAGCTCCATCTATAAGAAATAAATATTTTCAACAATTAATCAAGAAAATTGCAGTACTTTATATTTTTTGATAACGCTATAATATAAAACTGTCTTCTGGAAAATGGCCTCTAATATGTTTTGTGGGAAAATACCATAGATAAAATTGTGGTTGATGTTCCAGTATCTACTCTACCTCTCTTCAGTAGTGGTGTGGCTGCGGAACTGGACCCACCATAAGGGGTGTAGCCTGAGGACTCTAAAGGTGTTCTCATCCTCTGTTCATCACCTAGTTTAAGAAGGGGCATTTTACCCCCTCATAGCTAGTGGGTCTGAGAAGTTGGAATAAAGTTTCTGGGAAAGTTTTTGTTGTTGTTGTTGTTCTTAAAGGAGAACACTGGGAATCCAGACTCATTCTCTCCCTGTGGATATGACAAAGAAACATTTAATTTCAAATTTTGTCAGGAACCATCCTGCCTAAATATGCCTCCGTGGCCCAGCCTGCCTCTTCACTTTACCAGCTAATCTTATCAAGGACTTAATTAGTTAATCCAGTTTGAGTTCCATTTTCTATAATTAGGAGCCAGAAGTTTTCTAATTATGTAAGCTTTCATTCATGTTGTGGTATTATTGAAACATTCCACTACAAATCTACTACTGAGAGAGCATGTCCACTTTTTGAGTCTGGAAAACTTAGCAAGAACTCCCTGGATTGCATGAAAATGAAATGAGAATAGGAAACTCTTCCCCTAAATTTTCAACTCTATATGGGAATCATTATATGACAAACAGTGCTAGTTGCCAACCCCATATCTGTTCTTTCCTTCTCAAAAACAGAATCTAATTTATTCTGAATAGCAAAATGTGCCTCTAGAATGATATACTCAAGTTTCTTTTGAATGTAGAGAGTAAGCAGAAGTTATTGTGTAGAACTTGCAGGAGAGATCTTCAAAAAGAGGACAGACCTTGACATGTCTCCTTTTGCTTCTTGTACCTTCTTGTTTTCTGGAATGCAGACATGAGGGTTGGAACTCCAGGAGCCAGTTGGGACCATGAGGCAACCTTATAGATGAAAGCCACGCGATAAGATAGTGGATAAGAAAGACAGAAGGAGCTTAGGTACCTGATGATTGCATAGCTGCCTGCCTCTGAACTTCCATTACATCAAAAAGAATAAACCCCTATCTTACTGGAGCCACAGGTTTGCTCAAAATCGAAATTAATGTGTCACATGCTATAGTTAAGAACAGAAGGTCTGGAATCAGATCTGAAGTTGGGATCTTACTCTTAGCTAATTAACTGTGTAACCTGGGGCAAGTTTATTAACCTCTCTAAGCCTCAGTTAATCCTCTGTAAAATAGGAATAATGGATGGTACCTATATGATACATTAAATGAGATAATACAAGCAGCTTGCTTAGTACAATAGTTGGTAGAGATTAATGATTCAGAAAATTTCAGTAGTATATTTATTATTTCCTAAAAACATACAGAGGCTAGCTAAAACCATTTATGAGATGGAGAAAGGAGAGAGAGAGAGAGAGAGAAAGAAATCAGCAGTCTCCAACTAAGCAAAGGCCTTGGTACTTCTTGTTATTCTTTCAAGATATATATATTTTTTATATAATAGAAATCCATTTTCTTACAGTTCTAGAGGCTGGAAGTCTGAGATCACGCTTGGGTGCAGGCCCTCTTCCTGGATTGCAGACACTATTTTCTCACTGTGTAGTCACCTAGCTCTCCCATTCCTTAAACTCCCAGCACAATCTTTCTAAACCTGTGCCTCTTCTCAAGAATCCTACCTCTCTCAGCATATATTACCTTGTACTTCATAGGGAGAAAAGGGGATCATCAGGAGTATCCACCTGAACGTCTTGCCCTCGGTCAACTAATTTCATCCCAGGGGTTTCTTCTTACACCCAGAGATAATCCTCCCATCTGTGATTTGATAATTCTCCAACTCAGAGATCTGGGATCATTCTATCTCATCCCCCTTGCTTGCCTCCCAGCTTATAAACATGCTCAAAGCTCTACCATCTTACAAAAAAATCAAGACAAGACAAACATTACCTCTTTGATACTTAGTATACATGTAGTTAGAGATCCTTCTTTCTCCTGCCCTCACAGCCAAGTATTTATGAAGAGCACAGTATACATTCACTGTATCCACTCATAAGCAGCATTGGCTACTATTGACTAGACATTAACTCTTTGCCAAATGACTTACATATATTATCTCCAATCTGCAAGTCAGTGAAACAAGGGAGGACTCTTACTTCCGTTTTTGTGAAAGAGGCTCAAAGAGATGTAAGTATTTTGTTCTAGCTGAAACAGATGAAATGTTCAGAGTCAGAATGGGAATCCAGGTATCTCAATGTAACTTCTGTTATTTGCATTCTGTTGATACTTCCCAAAGCTGCCAGAGCATCAAAGTCATACAGAGATCTCAGGACCCATCCCAAGTTCTACCAAATCATAATTTTTCTCAACCTCTCTCTCTCTTGTTTTTGGTGTGTGTGTGTGTGTGTGTGTGTGTGTGTGTGTGTGTGTATTGAACCCAGGGTCTCACTAGGTTTCCCAGGCTGTCCTCAAACTTTCAATCCTCCTACCTCCACCTCCTGAGCCACTGGGATTACAGGCATGCACCTCTATGCCTGGCTTCAAACCATGATCTCTTGACAAAGAGTCCAGGAATTCATACACATAAAGCTCTCTAGGTGAATCTGATGCAGCCAGATTGACATAGGATTTCCCTACACTTTTTCTCATTCATGTGTTCCCCAACACATCCCAATTTGGCTTTTGATTTTACCCCTCAAACCAAATTGCTCCTATAACAAAGTCACCAGACATTTCCAATCTTTACCTTTCACAGCATTGACAAGCTCATTTCTAACTTTCTTTGCCTTCCAGAACACCGTACTCTACTCTTGGATTTTCTCCTTTTTTTTTTTTTTTGAGTTTTCTCTACCTCTGGCCACGTCTTAAATGTTGATACCTGTGCACCTTGGTTTCTAACCTCATTTTCTTCTTACTTTAAACACTATTCCTGAGTGATCTCATCCACTTCCATGGAACTAATTACTGTTTATATATTAGTTACTCCCAAACTGGTATTTCTAGACTCACTCTTGGCCACTGGGTCTATAAGTCCATGTACAAGGAATTGCCAGTTGAATATAACTTAGTTCCCTTAACTCTCAATAGGTCCATAATGAAATTTATGATTTTCTCAACAACCTGCTCCCAGTTTTGGTTTTACACATGTATTAGCCAGCTTGGGCTGCTATAACAGAATATCATAGATTGGTGGCTTACATAATAGAAATCCAGTTTCTTACAGTTCTAGAGGCTGGAAGTCTGAGATCACGCTTGGGTGCAGGCCCTCTTCCTGGATTGCAGACAACTATTTTCTCACTGTGTAGTCACAAGACTTTTCATTAGTGCATACTCATAGAGAGAGGGAGAGAGGGGGGAGAAAGGGAGAACTGCTCTCTCTGGTGTATCTTCTTATGAGGATATCAGTCCTATTGGATTAGAAGCCCTAAGTTTGTAAACTCATTAAATCTTAACTACTTTAAAAGCCTTTATTTCCAAATACATTTAAATTGGGGTTAGGGTTTCAACATATGAATTCTGGAGGAAGGCAAACATTTGGTTCATGATCACTGGTGTGCAATCAGCACAGTGCACAGGACTCTGGTTTCAGAAGGACCTAGTGCTTGGAGCTTAATGCTCTTTGATAACTGTTTTGAAAATTCTTAACACCTTTATATTTAATTCATGTTTGTAAGTGAAGTCGTACGGGGTAATGGAGAATGTGTTGGATACTCTGAGCTTCAGTTCACATACCATCCTGCCTCTCATGACCCCCTTACAACCCTGGCTCCTGCCCCCTAGTCCACAGGCTTCCCCTCCCATCCCCCATGACTGCTGCCCACTTCTGTCCCCAGGGTGAGGTCCTGGGCATGGGCACAGGCATGGGGAGGGGTAGCATTGGCTATGCTCACACTAATATCTAAGGGCACCTCAGTGGCTATCCCACCCTCAGACTGGCAGTGCCACAACACATTCAGGGGGGCATCTTGGCAGGGCAAGTCTGTATCCCATCCCCGTGGGATACTACATAGTTCCTACTATGTAATATTACTTCTTGACACAGAAGTAATATTATTCTTGGGAGTTACCATCTGCTGTGGGTTGGAACTATGTGCCCTTGGAAGTGGGGGTGGGTGGCTTGTCTTTTATTGATGTACTGGGGATTGAACCCAGGACCTTGTTCATGATAGGCAAGCACTCTACCACTTTTTGTTTAATTTTGAGACAGGGTCATATTAAATTGTCAAGGCTGGCCTCAAACATGCAATTCTCCTGCCTCAGCCTCCCAAGTAGCTGGAATTACAGGCATTTACCACAACGCCCAGATCCTGGCTTGTCTTAAAGGGTTTTGGTCCCTGGTTGGCAGAAACTGGAAACCTGGCAGCTCTGTGCCCCATCATGAAGTAAGGGCTTCAGGAGCATCTGAGGGTCTGAACTCACCTTTATTTCTAAATATAGTTATATTTCTGTACCCTAGGGAAAGTGATATTAAATAGGAAATAAAGGCCGTTATAACAAACAGGGGGAGAAAGAGATTGTGGGGAAAAAGAACAAAGAGTTTTTTTGAACACAGGCACTCAAATCTTATTTTAAAATTTTATTTTCTTTATTTGTTATTGGTGCATCTCAATTATACAGAATAAAAAATGTGTGCATATTCACACATATGTAAAAACACAATTTTATCAATTTAACTCTTGAATTTATATTTTAACTCTTGAATTTGTATCTTTTTTTCTTCTACGTGGTCTGACCACATAAATTATATAGGTGGCTGTGACACCCCTGCCCTTGAGTCCCATTTTCCTTCTCTCAGTCAATGATACCACCAATCCAATTGCCAACCAAATCCTGGGATTATCAATGACGTTCACTCTCTTCTTCCACCTTAGCCGAAACCTATGGTTTTTTTCCTAGATGTTTTTGGCATCTTCATTCCCAAGTGTCCCTGGCTTCGTTCAGAAAACTAAAAGAAATCTGCAATTATCCTGTTTTTGAGTAAGTCACCCAAAGTCTCTTTTTTTTTCTCCTATTGTAGGAAAAAACTAAACAATAGCCCATGCCTAGTTCATCCTTTGGGATGATGAGTTATGGGAATGACATCAGTGATAAGGACTCCTGTATACTAGGTAAGTACTCTACAACTGACTTATATCCCCAGCCCTAGGCCAACTTTATTATAGTGAATTACAAGTAAATTCCAAACTTCCTTCCCCAACTGCAGGGTCAACTGAAGCTATTTAGGGCGGGACAGAAATGTCAGAATAAAGGAAGCCACATAGTTGCAATGAGTATTTGTAGTATTTAAAGCATTCTTTTATAGGCCAGTTATCAAGTGCTTGTGGGTGCCAGGTGGCATAGAGGTATAGTATACCAGCCTACACCTGAGTGCTAATCACCCAGAGTGTTCTTCCTAAAACATCACTTTATCTATGGCACTTGTCTGCTGGACACCCTCTGGTGGTATCCCAATTTCTTAGAAGTGAAAGCCCTGTCTATTTAGGAGGCTATTCAAGACTCCCCTCCCATGCCCTTGCCTTACTGTGCCAGCATTTTATGTCACTATTCCTCAATACCAGCTTGCAGAGCAGTCAAGCCAAGTTCCTTCTCGTCTTCCAAAATTGCTATTTGTTACTACTAGTGTAATCTAATTCAGAAGTCTCTTCACTCATTTAATAATATTCATGCCATCTAGTTGAAATTCTACCTCTATTTTTAGTTTACTTAAGAAATATTTAAATAGTATAACTATGCATCAAACATTGTTTAAGTGCCTTACATATATTAACTACTTCAATCTGCACAACACCTGTGACACATTGCCAACTTAGAGATAAAGGTAAACAGCTACTCCAGGTATGATAATGAACCCAAACCACCTTTTTTTCCCCCCCAGTACTACTGGGGATTAAACTCAGAAATGCTTTTACCACTGAGCTACATTGTCAGTCCTTTTCACTTTTTATTTTGAGACAGGATCTCACAGTTGCTGAAGGTGACTGTAAACTTGTGATCCTCCTACCTCAAGTTTCCCAAGTCACTGGAATTACAGGCATGCACACTGTCTGGCTCCAAACCACTCTTTTTTAAAAATATACATATATTTTTAGTTGTAGTTGGACATATACCTTTTATTTTTATGTGGTGCTGAGGATGAAACCCAGCACCCTGCATGTGCTAGGTGAGCATTCTACCACCGAGCCACAACCCCAGCCCCTCCAAACCACTCTTGACAGAGTCCTTGCTCTCCATCACTATGCCATGCTGCCCCCACTAATTAATCCTTATATTACCACTTGAGGCCTTAGTTTTCCAGCCCCTATTTTCTTTTCTTTTTCTTTTTTTTTTTTTTTGAGAGAGAGAATTTTTTATATTTATTTTTCAGTTTTCGGCAGATACAACATCTTTGTTGGTATGTGGTGCTGAGGATCGAACCAGGGCCACACGCATGCCAGGCGAGCATGCTACCGCTTGAGCCACATCCCCAGCCCAACCCTATTTTCTTTCTCCTTCTCCTTCTCCTTCTCCTTCTCCTTCTCCTTCTCCTTCCCCTTCCCCTTCCCCTCCTCCTCCTCCTCCTCCTCCCCCTCCCCCTCCTCCTCCTATTCCTCCTCCTCCTCCTCTCTCTCTCTCTCTCTCTCTTTTTTTTTTTGTGTGTGTATGTGTGTGGTTGAAACGGGGTCTCTCTAAGTCACCCAGGCTTACCCCAAATTTGTAATCCTCCTGCCTCAGCCTCCTGAGTCACTGGGATTACAGATGTGCATCACTGGGTTTGTTTATTTAAAATGGCTTACTGGCATTCATTTCTTGATAAGTCATGAAAGTCCCCTTTCATCCCCTTTTTATCTTCTGTGCATCTTTGCTTTGTTGTCTCTTAAAGTCCTTGGCTTTCACTTCTGGAGGAAGGATGTTTACCTGATTCCAGCACACATTTTTGTGAGTAAAAGAAGAGAGACAAAGAAATGTACAAGAGCTTAAAACTTCTCATGTTTCATTAGCACAAAATTACATTTTATGCATTTTTTTCAACAGAGGGATCATATGGAATCAGTTCATGCAGTACCATGTGTATCTGGATTCAGTAGCAGATTAGACACTGCTCTGGGTATTTAAAGAAGCAAAGGAATTTAATCCAAGGTATTAGGTTTTTAAAAAGTTGTTTAAGGGGTTGAAAAAGCAAGTTTTCGGTTGGACCTTTGGGAATGAGTATGAGAGTGACACTGCTGAAGCCACAACCCTCTACTCTTTCCACAAGCAGCCTGAAACTGTCTGAAAATAATTTACTCCTCACTTGACCCAGAAGGCCTTCAAAATTGTGCAAATCAGGGCTGCAGCTGTAGATCTGTAGCAGAGTGCTTGCCTAGAACGCTTGAGGTGCTGGGTTTGATCCTTAACACCACATAAAAATAAACAAATAAAATAAAGGCACACTGTCCATCTACAATGACAAAAAAAAAAAAAAAAAAAGAATGACTAGCTCTTAGGGTCAAAAAAATATAAAACATTTATAAGAGCAAAGCAATCCAGTCTATAAGTATATTTGAAACAATAAGCATAATCTTTTTAAAAAGTTGTGCAAATTGACAGGTTCCAATCTTTGCATTTATTTTAAGAACATCTGTGAAATTGTCCAGATCACTGAGAATGTGCATATACAAAAACCTACCAATATATGAAAAATATCAATTATAGAAACAAAGTGTGTCATTCCCTGGTTCAGCAGTGTGGTTGGCCTAAGACAAACAGTGGGTCTGGACACACTGTCAGTGGCCCAGAAAAAAATGTTAAATGTTTGCTGCACATACTTAAAAGGGCAGAGAGCAATGCTAAACATCAGGGTTTAGGCGTAGATTCTCTGGTCCTTGAGCTCATTCAGGAAAACAAAGCTCCATGTTGCATCATTGTACTTAGATCATGGTCAGATTAACCCAGGAATGTCCCCCCACCCAACCCCTGCCACATTAGGATCCTTTCTGAAAAAGACAAATTGTTACTAAATTGGAAGAGGAGGTAGAAGAAGCACAGAAGAAAAAGCTGTCCCAGGAGAAACTGAAGAAACAAAAACTTACAACTCAGGAATGAATCCAGCCTAATATAAATGCAAAACAATAAATAAAAGAAAAAAAAAGTGCTCTCTGAGGGAATGGCTATTTTTCCATGACCAGGAACCTAAGGAATCCTAACATCTCTGTCCCAAATTCTGACTCTAGAATAAGCAGGCCCTGTTGACATTGTAGAGTGAATAATTCTTTATGGAGAGGACTATCCTGTGTATTGCAGGTGTCTAACTGTGTCCCCATGTCTACCCACTTGATACTGGTAGCATGCCCTCAGTTGTGGCAATAAGAAATATCTACAGATTTATTAAAAACTCCCCTGGGTAACATAATAACACCTGGTTGAGAACCACTGCTCTAGCATATCATATTCTTAGCCTGTTAAGAGTTCAAGGAGGGGCTGGGGATGTGGCTCAAGCGGTAGCGCGCTCACCTGGCATGCGTGCGGCCCAGGTTCGATCCTCAGCATCACATGCAAACGAAGATATTGTGTCCGCCAAAAACTAAAAAATATTGAAATTCTCTCTCTCTCTCAAAAAAAAAAAAATTTAAAAAAAGAGTTCAAGGAGCTGTTGCCAGATTGCTTTCATATATCCAAGACATATCTAAAGCTTACTGAATAGCCATACTCTGTGGCTCAGTAACACCCCTGGAACATTCAGCTCCAAAGCCATTCTATACCTGCTGCCATTCATACCATCAAAACAAATGCCATCATCTCTTTTTCCACTTAACCCAGTTTCAAATTCCCCTCTTGCATGATGGCTTCTAACTGGTGGAACCTAAATCATATTAAAAGTCATTTTTAGCTTTCCTATTTTTGCAATACAAGAAGCCACCCTAGAAAGAGCTTGAAATAGTATTGAGAACTAATCTACCTTATCTGCTACAGTGTGTAAACTTTTTGTTCTTTTCAAATTAAACGGCAAGATGAGAATGTTAATCTATTTGAATGAAGTGTTTTGAAAATAGAGTGTATGGAGTGGGGAGGATTTTTGAGCACTCTGAAAGTGCCCAGAGAAAGAAGATAAATTTATCAGAAGGAAGATAAACTTTGGCACATAGTGTTTTTTTGTTTTGTTTTGTTTTGTTTTGTTTTTATAAAGAAGGACCTATTCTCCTTTTTTAAAATATTTACTTTTTAGTTTTAGGCAGACACAATATCTTTATTTTTTTATATTTTATTTTTATGTGGTGCTGAGGATCGAACTCCATGCCTCATGCATGCTAGGCGAGCGCTCTACCACTGAGCCACAACCCCAGCCCGTGTTTTTTTTTTTTAATTAGAGCATTATAGTAATACATAGTAGGTGGGTGTTAGGTTCATTTTGACAAAATCATAGATGCATGGAATTTAATTTCAATCCCTGTTCTTTCTCCCCTTTCCCTCCCCTCCTCCTTCCTACTATTCTTCTTCCTCTATTCTACTGATCTTTTTTTTGTTGTTGTTCATTATGGTTTTTTTGAGGGGAGGCTGGTACTATATATATGAAGATGAAATCCCCTATGGTACACTTATATATGCATATAAGTGGTTTTGTAAAATTCATTCCATATTTATTCCCTTTCTTGTCCTTTTCCCCTCCCAATCTCCTTCTACTCCACTGATCTTCCCTATATATTTATTTATTTATTTATTTATTTATTTATTTTTATTTATTTATTTTTTTTTAATTTTTTATTGTGGGTTGTTCAAAACATTACAAATTTCTTGACATATCATATTCCACCCTTTGATTCTAGTGGGTTATGAACTCCCACCTTCACCCCATACACAGATTGCAGATTCACATCAGTTACACATCCATTGATTTACAAATTGCCATACTAGTGTCTGTTGTGCTCCGCTGCCTTTCCCCTCCCCACCTCTCCCCTCCCCTCCCCTCCTCTCTCTCTAACTGATCTTCCCTATATATTTATGATAACTAATCCCCCCGCCCCACCACCTTCTTTCCCTCATTTTGCTCTACCTTCCACATATGAGAGGAAATATTCAACCCTTGATTTTCTGAGTCTGGCTTATTTCACTTAGCATGATGTTCTCTGTTTCTATCCATTTAACAGAGAATGCCATAATTTCATTCTTCTTTATGGCTGAGTAAAACTCCATTATGTATATATATCACATTTTCTTGATCCATTCATCTATTGATGGGTATCTGGGCTGATTTCATAATTTGACTATGGTGAATTGTGCTGCTATAAACATTGAAGTGGCTGTATTGCTATAGTATGCTGATTTTAGTTCTTTTGGATAAATACAGAGAAGTAGGATAGCTGGGTCCTATGGTGTTTCCATTCCTAGTTTTTTGAGAAGTCTCCACACTGCTTTCCAGAGCAGTTGTACTAATTTGAAGTCCCTCCAACAATGAGTGTATCTTTTTCTACACATCCTTGCCAGCATTTATTGCTATTTGTTCTCTTGATAATTGCCATTCTGACAGAAGTGAGATAAAATCTTAGTGTAGTTTTGATTTGCATTTCCCTGATTGCTAGAGATATTGACCCTTTTTTCATTTTAAAAAATTGTATTTATATATGACAGTGGAATGCATTATAATTCTTATTACACATATAGAGCACAATTTTTCGTATCTCTGGTTGTATACAAAGTATATTCACACCAATTCGTGTCTTCATACACGTACTTTGGATAATAATGACCATCACATTCCACCATCATTTCTAGCTCCATGCCCTCTCCCTTCCCCTCCTACCCCTCTGCCCTATCTAGAGTTTGTCTATTCCTCCCATGCTCCCCCTCCCTACCCCACTGTGAATAAGCCTCCTTATGTCAGAGAAAACATTTGGCATTTGGTTTTTTGGGATTGGCTAACTTCACTTAGCATTACCTTCTCTAACTCCAGAAGATTTTATTCTCTTTTATTGCTGAATAATATTCCATTGTGTTTATATGCCACATTTTTTTATCCATTCATCTATTGAAGGGCATCTAGTTTGGTTCCACAGTTTAGCTATTGTGAATTGTGCTGCTGTAAACATTGATGTGGCTGTGTTCCTGTAGTATGCTGTTTTTAAGTCCTTTGGGTATAGACCAAGGAGTGGGATAGCTGGGTCAAATGGTGGTTCCATTTCCAATTTTCCAAGAAATCTCCATACTGTTTTCCATATTGGCTGCACTAATTTGCAGCCCCACCAGCAGCGTATGAGTGTACCTTTTTCCCCACATCCTCGCCAACACTTATTGTTGTTTGTATTCATAATAGCTGCCATTCTGACTGGAGTGAGGTGAAATCTTAGAGTAGTTTTGATTTACATTTCTCTAATTGCTAGCGATGATGAACATTTTTTCATATATTTGTTGATTGATTGTATATCATCGTTTGAGAAGATTCTGTTCATATATTTGTTGACCAATGAGTTTATTCTTTTGAGAAATAACTGTTTAATTCTTTTGCCCATTTATTGATTGGGTCATTTGGCTTTGTGTGTGTGTGTGTGTGTGTTTGTGTGTGTTGTTTGAGTTCTTTATGTAATCTGGATATTAATCCCCTATCAGAGGAGCAACTGGCAAAGATTTTCTTTCATTCTGTAGGCTCTCAATTCACACTCCTGTTTCCTTTGCTATGCAGAAGCTTATGGCACTCTAAATCTTGATTCTTGGTTTTCTTTCTTGAACTTTAGGGGTCTTGAGGAAGTCAGTGTCTGCACCCACATGATGGAGTGCTGACCCTGTTTTCTTCTAGAATTTGCAAGGTTTCTGGTTTAATTCCCAAGTCTTTGACTCATTTTGATATGACTTTTGTGCAAGGTGAGAGATATGGATCTAATTTCGTTCTTCTACATATGGATACCCAGTTTTCCCAACACCATTTGTTAAAAAGGCTATCTTTTCTCCAAGATACATTTTTGGCACTTTTGCCAAATATTAGATGGCTATAAGCAGGTGGGCTTGTCTCTGTGTCGTCTATTCTGTTCCATTGGTCTTCTTGCCTGTTTTGGTGCCAATGCCGTGCTGTTTTTGATACTATAGCTCAAAAGTATAATTTGAGATCAGGTATTGTGAAGCTTCCTATATCATTGTTCTTGCTCAGAATTACTTTGGCTATTTTTAGTCTCTTGCTCTTCCAATAAACTTAAGGACTGTTTTTTTTCTAGTTTTGTGAAGAATGCCTTTGGTATTTTGATGGGGATTGCATGGAATATGTAAATTGCTTTTGGTAGTATGGCCATTTCAACAATATTAATTCTGCTTATACAAGAACAGGATGTTCTGTCTCATCTCAGCCCCAGAGCTTTGGAGTCAGCTAACAATGGACTGAAGCTCTGACACCATGAAGCAATTTCTTTTTTATCCTTTAAATTGTTCTTGTCAGCTCTGTGGGTCACAGCAATGCAAAACTGACTAAAATACTAGCCCTCAGAAATGGAGTCAGGAATATTTCTAACTACTACTTAGTCAGAATCTGAGAGGCCTTTCCTACATCTTAGTATCCCTGTGGAATTTCATAGCTCAGAAACATTACTGGACTTTTAACATAGCATTGAATCTGAATTGAGACATATATCGAGGATTAAGGATTTAAGTATTTTTTAAAAATTATTTAATCATATATGTGTATAGCTACTCCATTTCCACTCCTCAAGGAATAACAGGGACCAGAGTTGCTCTTCATCATTCTTTTGCCAGAAATGATAGCAACAACAAAGAGAGACAAATGAAACATTGTCTTTCAAGACACATCAGGCAACAAAGGACAGTGATTCTGTGAGATAGGAAGCAAATGAAGCAAACCATGCAAAGGCCTCTGGCCATTTCCCTGAAAGCATTCCCAGGTTAGGCCATAAGTGTGAGAAGCTGAGAAAGCCTAGTGGATTCTTGTGTCCAGAAAATGGAGCTGAGAGTGGAGGGAGGCCAAAGTGACTAAAGTTTTCAGGACTAAGTACCAAAATAAAGAGAGGTGCATGGAGGAAGAATGCTGAGATCTGCAAAGGGTCCTCCCCAAGCATTCCGTGGGTACTGAACAGTCCATGTGTCTGAGGAAATAGACTGGGGAAAGAATCACCCTAAAGAACTAAAGATAAGGATGCTCAGCACTCTCACATGTCTGCTCCACCCCAGAGGGGATGCCCGATGAGGCAGACATTGGGGAGACTGTTCAGAAGGGTCTGGCCTCAGTAGTGAGGAATAACAAGCCCTCAACTGAGCACAGCTGAGTAGCAGTACAGCACAGACCTTCTTAGAAAATCATAGAAGCGAACCCCAAAGGGATCAAACTGTTCACCAACAATTGAAACTGCATCCCAGAACAAAGCTCAAGAATATGTGTAGGAACACAAAATTATCCAGCACCCAACCAGGTAAAATTCATAGTGTCTGACATCCAATAAAGAATAACCAATCATACAAAGAAGGAAAATATAATCCATCATAAGAGATTAATCAATAAATAAAAATCAATACAGATTGATATAGAGGACAGAATTAGAAGGTAAGAACAAAAAAAAGAAGCTAAGGATATTAAAAGTTATTATAACTATAATCCATATGTTCAAAAAGTTCAGTAGAGACATTTAATTTACCTTATGTTTTTACTTTACTGCTGAATAATTCAGTCCAAAAACTATGAAAGCAGCCAAGCAAGGTGTGGAGGCTAGCTGAGATTTGAGTACACAGTGTCAGAATCCTGGCAGGGTAAACAGGTGTCAGTGACAATAAACAGGTTGAATATACACAGGAGGTTGATTCAGAAAGCAAGTATGTTGAGGAAAATAGGGGCCAGTTTTCTCATCATCAGAAAAGGGAGTTACAAAATATAATGGGAGAAAATGGAAATGAATTTGGAGTATTGGTGTGAATGCATGGTTTTCAGTATATATATGTAGATAATAAAACAAACATCATTGCTCATATATATATATGGGTGTGTGTATACCTACATATGTACATACACACTATCCTTAACTCTGTCTATCAAGAGGGTCTGGGAACAGCCTTGTCCTAACATCATAAAGATATTTCTGATTAAGGGCCAAAAAAGAGATGCATCCATAGGAGACAAATCTCAGATCCAGTTATAATGGTATTTTGGTAGTTTGGGCAGCTTTTCCTCAAAGAGTGTTTTTGTTTTGTTTTGTTTTTTGGTACCAAGGATTGAACTCAGGGTGCTTAACCACTGAGCCACATCCCCAGCCCTTTTTGTAGTTTATATATAGACAGGGTCTCACTGAGTTGCTTAGGGCCTCACTAAATTGCCAAGGCTGGCTTTGATATCTCCATCCTCCTGCTTTAGCCTCCAAAGCTGCTGGGATTATAGGTGTGCCTCACCATTCTTGGCTCAAAGAATGTTCTTAATCTTTACAAGCTATAAAAACCAGTATGTCAATAAAAACTACATTTCTACATTCAAAAATTTAGGTTATTGACATTAGCTTATTTATCACATAGAAAAAAAAAGTGTGGGCTTCATCTTGGGGTCTAATTTCAGCTCTAATTTTTGCTAATTTTGTGACCCTGGGGAGTCATTTGTTCTTTCTGAGTCCCAATTTCCTTCAATTTAAAATAAATATAATTTCCTGTTAGATGTTTTTGTGTTATTGATCAGATTGTGTAGATCCCTACAGAGCCTGTTATAAAGTGAGCACTCACCAAACCATAGTTACTTGCACTTCTGTGTGTAAGGTGGGGAGAGTCCTATTTTAGTTAAATAGGAGGAAAAAGGGGAAGCAATGACATTGAAGCAGGAAATCTCAATTAATTCAGACAACAAGTTATTTATAAATGAGATATGTGTAGAGGGAGGAAGATATTGCAGAGAGCAGGGAGGGCAGGAGCAAAAGCCCCAGGTGGGCAAGGACAAGAGATGTGCAGACAATACCACTAGCTGGGTCTGGTGGGACCAAAGGTACCAAGCAGTATGTGGGAAATGCGAGTGCCAAGTTTATTCATGCCAGGTTGTATAGAGTTTCAATACAAAGTTACGCTAAGTCAAAGAATGTTGGATACTTTTCTGTAGCACAGAATTTTCTATGCCTGATTTATAGCCCACTAGACCAACTCTGCCTAAATTTTTTTTTCCTTGCTGGGGATCAAACCCAGGACCTTGAACATACTAACCATGTGCTCTGTCACTAAGCTTCATCCTCTACTCCTAGATATCTCTTAGGAGAGATTGACTTCATTAGATCATGTCATGTCCAAGTCAGGAGGACTCTGGCTGCCCTGCTTCAAAAATGAAAACTACTTTTTGTCGTTGCTTGATGAGGCATATTTAAGGGTGAGGAACTATTGTGAACACAAATACAAGATCTATACACATAAACATCCGGGGTGGAGAGAGGGCATTTCCCTAGGTTTATCAACCAGGACGATCTCGATGGGCAGTGTCTACATGGAACTGATACCTACACATCTAAAGGGAGTGAGAGGAATGCAGACTCTGGAGAACCAACACGTTAGGGAAAACATAGGATTCCCCAAAGGCTAAAGGAACTGGAATTATTTAATAATAAAAGGATTTAAGGCAGTAACCTTCCCCTATTCAAACATCTAAGCCAATCAAAGAATATTGTCAAGAGAGTGAATGTAAAGCTCTCAACCAAAATCTCAAAGAGATTGAAGGTTTGTTGTATTTCTTCTTTGACTCCAATCAGAAGTATTTTCATGATGTCATGTGTGCAGTAGAAATTAAAAGGTGCTGTAGGTTCATAGGCTTCACCCTTAAATCAATGAAAATTTAAAATTGGCTTTATTGTTCATTGTAAGAGCCAGATACAAGTCCTCCATTCATGAGTAGCATAGCACTGGGCACTGTTTCTCAATCAGTGTGCCTTGCCATTTTTATACATAGAGTTTTTTATGATGTCCTGTCATTTTGGGCCTGGTTACTCCACTTTGCAAAACTCTGTACAGGGGGAAGAAGGAGATTATGGAGAGAGAAAGGAGAACATACAGGTTTAACTAGAAAGAAAGATCTAGGTAGAAGGCATTAGGAGACTGGAATGAATGACAGAAAAGCAATGAAATCACCTTTCCTAGAAATCATTCAAAAATATAACATATGTTCATTTGAAAAAGTTAATGAATTTCTTAAAGTATGTGAATTAATGCTATGGTAGGCTCCAGGGATTCAGCAAATAAAACAAGGCACTCACCCTTGAAGAACTCACAGTTCCACAGGGAAGTCAGAACTTGTGAAGAACTGTAATACCATGGGTAGACTCTCTAACAGGCTTATGGGCATGGGAGTGGGAAGGGAAAGGCATCCAACCGCCTGGAGCAGTGAGGCAAAGCTTGGGAGCACCAAGCATCTGGACCGAAACTAAGATGGACCAGATGAAGCAGAATTCACTGGGCAATCAGAGGGTATGGAACATTCAGCTGAGAGGAGCACAGGCAAAAGGGACATTTGTAGGAGCATGAGGACTTAATGACAGCTTCTTGGTTCAGAGTGGCTACCCTGTAGGGTGGGTGGTGGAAAGCAGGAGAAAAGAAGCTGTCAGGGAGTCTGTGTCGTCTCAGCCTGTGGGGCAATGTTGGGAAACTTGAGTTTATGAATATATATTTATGCATATATATGTACATATACATATTAAAAAAACTAGAAAGATACACACTTGTAACAAAGTACTCAGTAAAGTTGAACCAGATTTCTGTTTTCAGAACCAGTAGGCCTGAGTCCCTAAGATCATGAACACTCAAGCCTGTCTCCTTGGTTCAAGTGCCAGCCCTGAGACTGACTAGCTTTGTTCCCTTGAGAAAATTTTATGCTTCAATTTCCTCATCTGTAAAGTGAAGACATTAACACCTTTTATAGGATTGTTGTGGATTAAATGAACTAACATAAGGAAAGTGCTTAGAATATTGCCTGGCATACAGCACAATACAGATGTTTGCTATTATTGCTGCTATATAGTCGAGAGGTTTTGTAGGGAGTTTTTTTTCCCCCCCACTGGAAGAGGAAGAAACTTTTGCTGTGGTGGTTATGATGGTTTTGATTTTTCCCCCATTTGTATAAGCTTTGGGTGTCTGAGTGCCTGGGAAAGGTTTAGAAAACAAAGGGAATGTGGGAATGCTGTGGTGTCCATCTTGTTTTGCCAGACTTTCACAGTCTGAAAACAAGCAGTGCCTCTTTAGGACCTGATGAGTCAGTGGTGCTGGGTGTGTTAGAGGGAAGGGCCAGCAGTGTTCTTATGGTAGACAGCTGTAGCCCAGGCACTTTCCTGGAGGGCAGGAATGCAAGTACAGTGGAATTTCACAAGTAGCAGAACATGGGAGATCAAGGGTTGACTTGTTCCTGAGCACTCATGGGACACATCCTGGAGCCCTAGAAATAACTGAGGGAGTACTGAAGGAAAGAAGAGATTGTCATCCTGCCGTTGTGAGATGAGGTCTAAAAGCCACTGTCATTTCAGCATTCTTGTCTAAGTGATCTGATTTGTTCCAGTAATATATTAATCTTTTTTTTTTTTTTTTTGGTGCTAGGAATTGAACCCAGGACTTTATGCATGCGAGGCAAGCATTCTACCAACTGAGCTATATCCCCAGCCCATATTTATCTTATATCACAAAATACTTGCCATTGTTTTAGGATGGCAGAATTAGGCATGAATTTCAGCTTTTTATTTGTGCTCATCAATACTATCCAGTTGTATAATATGCAGCTAATCAGAAAAAATTTTTTGATTGAACTTCTAAGTAAAAACCGAAAGTCTGGACCTCATCATAGATTAACAATGGGGTTTCATAAAAGATTTCTAATAGTGGAGTGTACTGATCAATGCTGAGGCAGTGTGAAGGATTAGATAGAATGGGGTAGAAATAAAGGTGGAGAGATCAGCTAAGGTGATCTAAGCTAAGTTTGTAATAGAGCAAAAGAGAAATAACTAATGCATTGATAGTGGGGATGGATACAAAAGGATAGATGCAAGAGACATTCAGGAGTTAGTTCACTTAGTCAGAAAGTGGTAGACAAGACTTCTGCATAACATTCTCTTTGGCTTCCTGGAGGCCCTCCATGCCTACTCCCTGTCTGCTTCCTGGAGAGCAGATATACTTGATCCTCAATTACAGGGCTCTGAAGCCCATCATTGGCCTCAGTAACAACTTGGACCTGCTGAACAGTGCCCATTTGTGACCAAGGTCATAGGTGAATTTTCTGCAACTCTGTCTACCTAATGGCAAATAATTCCTCTGTGTGGTCAGAAAATTAAGCCACATAAGAATCTAATAAGTGATTTCTCTGTCTTAATCATGTCTCCACACTGCTTTCTTGGGTTTCCATTGTAATGATTGGGGAGCCCTTGAAACTTTTAGATTTTCTTATCCAACTCATAATCTTCACAAAGGGAGATTTCCTTCAGACTCAATCAAGTCATGTTCCTGACTGAAACCTAGGAAGATGGGTGGATCTGCATGTACATGCAAGGCCAGCTACTCTGTTGGCATTGTATAAGATGTTTCTGAGTGAACCACAGTAAGCTTCAGGGGACTCCACAAGAGCAACTCAACCTGTGCAACCAGGTTTAAAGGGGTGTGGTTCTTTCTCAGCTAAAGAAAACTGTCATTTGCAGATGGGAATGCATTTTGAAATTCCATTAAGTGGTGCATGGTGACTGTGGCCACATATCTATCTATGCGTTTATAAACTGCCACCTCCACAGTTTACCTTGAACCTTGTTTGAAGGCTGAAATTTGTTGAAGGTAAACTGAAAGTCTCTTTTAAGACCCTGAATTTCCACTAAGCATTTTTATCTCAGCACTTACATAGCACCTTAATCAATGCAATCTTCATGAAATCCCATATGTAATTAGTTCCACAGATTAAGGACAAAGCAACCACAGATAACTTTAATGAATGGAAATTACTTTATGACACATACATCTGATGTTAAGTGGCTAGACTTGGATGCAGACAACCACAGTTTGGGGGAAAAAAAAAAACACTCATTGATTCTATTTCTTTTCCTAAATGGGTATATAAAACATTGCGCAGCTCTCCAGTCTGTGTTGAAACCTGTAAGCCCTTCCAGGTTTCCACTTTAACTTTTGGAAGCTGCTGGGAATTTTCTTTATTTCACATAGTGTAAATCCCTCTTTGCCCATAGGTCTCTCTTCTAGATGGGTTTGGCAGTGAGTTCTTCAGTTCCTATCTTTAGGAAAGCAGCTTAGGCCTAGCCCATTTCTTTTGGACCTCTTTTCTACCAGAAGCCCCCAGGTCATAGGAAAGGAGAGTTGCAGGAACTCCCTTTCAGTGGGGGAGTTGCTTTTCTTTTCTTGCCCAGAGTTGTTTTCTATCCTCTCTGTGTTCTCTGCAAGCCCTCCTACTCTAGTCTTCCATCCCATTTTTTTCAGTACATGCTCAATTTACAGTCTTTTTTTCAAATATCTATTGAGTCAGGATGGCATAATTACCTTTCTGTGATAACTTCTGTTTGCTCACTTGGAGCCTTGTCATCCCCCTAATTCCTGAGACACAGATCTCTTCTCCTTATCACAGTCAAAAGCACAAATCCTATAAGTGCTTCTTGAAAAAAGACTACAACATGGTTTGCTTATTTACCTCACCTTCCAGGGCTATCATCATACTGATAAATGGCCTGGGAATTCTGATTATTGTATTATACAGAATTGCTTTAGGGAACAAAACCATACAAAAATTAGATGATGAAGACCTTAAATCTCATGATGCTCTCTTAAGTGATGTCTTCATGTGTTCCTGCTACTGTAACAAAATGCCATGGACTGGGTAATTTATAAATAATAAAAATTTATTTCTCACATTTCTGGAGGTTGCAATGTTCAAGATCAAGACACTGGCAGATTTGGTGTTTGGTGAGGGATTGTTCTGTTTCCAAGGTTGGCTCCTTGCTGCTATGTCTTCACATGGAGGAAAGGATGGAAGGGATGAACCTGCTCCTTCAAGCCTCCCCCCACCTTTTTTGGCAGGGAGGGTATTAGGGATTGAACTCAGGGGCACTCGACCACTGAGCCACATCCTCAGCCCTTTTTTGTATTTTATTTAGAAACAGAGTCTCACTGAGTTCCTTAGGGCCTCGCTAAGTTGCTGTGGCTGGCTTTGAACTCATAATCCTCCTGCCTCAGCCTCAGCCTTGCTGCTGGGATTACAGGTATGCGCCACCACGCATGGCCCTCAAGCCCTTTAATGAGGGTGCAAATCCCATCCACGAGAGTGGAGTCTAATCACCTTCTAAAGATCCCACCACTCAATACTGTTACATTGGAAATGAAGTTCCAAGAACTGTGAAAAGGATTCAAACATGGACCATAGTATCTGTATTCCTAGTCCATAATTAGAGAACAGTATCCAAATTCATGTCTACAACCAACATTCAGATCTTTGGGGGATATCCAAGGTTTTACCTCAATGAGTTCACAAATGTTAGGTGATTATGCATATGCGTTTTTAAATTTTTTTTTAGTTGTAATGGATTTTATTTATTTTTATGCAGTGCTGAGAATTGAACCCAGTACCTCACACATGCTAGGCAAGCAAGCGCTCTACCACTGAGCCACAACCCCAGCCCTATGCATACGCCTTTTAACTGCTCAGCCCCAAAGGCATCTTCTTACAGAACCAGGAATCCGTTCATCCTTTTCTTTTGGACACAGGCCCTAAGATTTTGTCTTTTGTACCTTTTGTCAATAACTGTCACCTCCACTCTGGATCTGTGGTATTTTTCTCCACACTCCTCCTCCTTGCCTTGAGCATACCAATCAGAGGACCACAGTATTTCTTACTCTTATCTTCAGAATTTCTCCCCACATTTAGGACTTTGGGGTTTGATTTTTACTTTGTTTTATTTATTTATTTTGGAGGAAACATGGAGAAGAGTGTTTCTTACTCTTATCTTCAGAATTTCTCCCCACAACTGAACATGTAGGACTTTGGAGTTTGATTTTTACTTTGTTTACTTTGTTTGTTTGTTTGCTTGTTTATTTTGAGGGAACATGGAGAAGTTATGGTTGGGAAATTTGTTCATTTGTGGCTCCTGATCTAATGCACTGAGAACTTTTGGAGTCCAAGGTTTTACCTCAGTGTTTTTATTCCCAGGAATAGGATTCACTACCTACTACCTTCCTCCATCTGACATGGTCCCTATGGCTACGTCTTGGGAACCTCTTCCCCAATCCCAAAGATGCAAATTGAATAATACATATTGTCTTGCCTTCCATGGAAAATTTGAATCTCTGGAATGATCTCTTTTTGATATATCTTTAAGCCAAATATTATCAGCACTTTGCTCACACACACCCCTCTGCTTACTAAGGGCCTGTCTCACACTCTTGGAAGAGAAGATGGGTATTCTTATCATTTTCATCATTTCCACTTATGGTAGACAGAATAATGCATCCTGAGATGTCCGGTTTGTGATGGATAGCTGGACGTGTTAACTTGCATAGATACAGTTTACAGTATTTTAATCAAATAATTGTGTATGTTTTTCTATGAAGGTATTTTGTAGGAGTACTGAACATCTACAATCAATTTCTTTAAATGATGGCAGATTATTTTAGATACTGTGGGCAGAATTTGTCCAATAAATTGAAGACTTTAAGATTAAAAGCTGAGGCTTCCTGGGGAAGAAGTTCTATAAAAACAGTTATTCAGCTGGGCGCTCCAGAGGACAGTCTAAGATAATTCAGAAATCAATTAAAACTTAGAGAATGGTGTACAGTCTTAGAGACTAGAAACTGGCAAGGATTTATAAGACTGTACACCATTCTCTAAGCTTCAGGATTGGTTTCCAACTCCAGGAGGCCACTTGGACTGAAGGTTGCACTGAAGATGAGGCAGGCACTGCAGATGAGCTACCTACAAAAAGGTTCAGAGAAATTTTCAACTTTGACCTCTTCTCCATTCATTATCTCCAGTCCACTGTATTGCAGGCTTAGGATCCCCGCCATCCACTAATATGAAGAACAATCTAACAGGCTTGCTTTTGAAGGCTTGACACTTATTCTAGAAATCTATGGCTGTATAATAAATCACCCCAAACTTATGGCACAAAAATAACCCCCATTTTATCATGTTCATAGATTGTATGGGTCAGCAATTTGACAAAGCAAATCTGGGACCTAAGTGAGAAGATTCAAATGGTTAAGGACTGGGATTATTCAGCGGATCCTTAATTTACATGTCTGGTACCTGTCTGGAATGACGCAAAGGTTGAGCTCAGATGGAACTGCCAGATGGAACATTTACCACAGCCTCTCCATGTCACTTGGGCTTATCATAGCATAGAGGCTGTTTCAAAAGTGAATATCTTGAGAAGGCTCTGGAGAGCAAGGATCCTGGAGAGACAGAAGCTGCATTTTATATATATATATATATATATATATATATATATATATATATATATATACACACACACACACACACACACACACACACACACACTGGGTATTGAATCCAGGGACACTCTGTCACTGAGTTAAAATCCTCATCCCTTTTTATTTTGAGATAGGGTCTCACTAAGTTGTACAGGCTGGCCTTGAACTTGCACTCTTCCTCTCTCAGCCTCCCAAGCTGCTGGATTACAGGCATGCACCACAGCACCAGGCTCAGAAGCTGCATACTCTTTGCTGACCTTACCATCAAGTCAGCTAGCCTACATTTCTACTTCATTCTATTTATTGGCTATAAGCATTCACTGAGGTCACTGACTCTACCTCTCTTAATAGGACAGTGACACATATTACAGAAAAGCATACAGATCCCCAAGCTGACCAAGGACACATACAAAAAAAAAAAAAACTTAATTTATTTCATACTATTTCATACTTACGGGTGGAAGAATGAATATTTTTGCCCTAAAATGAGGAGCAAAACAAGGATCTCCCTTCCCTTCTCATTAGTTCTTTTTAACATTGTACTAGAGATTAAAAATTAGGTAATAAAATAAAATAAAAGGCATACATATTGGAAGGAAAGAAGTAATATTATTTTTATTTATAGATACATTCCTATTTGCAGATGACATGATCTTGAATATAAAAATCCCTAAGGAATCCATTAAAAACTATTAGAACTGATAAACAAATTCAACAATGTTGCAGAAATCAAAATAAATATATTAAAATCAATATTTTCCATACACTTGCAATGAGCAATCTGAACATAAATCTGAGATATATACTTAAAAATAAATTTAACAAAAATAATACTAATTTAACAGATACTAAAAATAATAAGTGCAAACTTTATACTCTGAAAATTATGAAAGATTGTTCAAAGAAATTAAAGAACTAAGTAAATGGAAAGAGATCCTATATTTATGGATTGAACACTGAATATTTTTTAAATGACAATATTCTTCAAATTGATCTACAGATTCAATGCAATCCCTATCAAAATTTCAGCTGACTTGTTTGCAAAGATTAGCAAACTTGTCCTAAAATACATAGAATTTCAAGGGACCCAGAATCGTCAAAATAATCTTAAAAATTTTTTGAAAAACTCATTTTTAAAATTCTTAGTTGAAAATGGACACAATAGCTTTATGTATTTATTTTTATGTGGTGCTGAGGCTTGAACCCAATGCCTCACCCATGCGAGGCAAATGCTCTACCACTGAGCTACAGCCCCAGCCCAAGACTCATGTTTTCTGATTTCAAATCTTACTATAAACCGCCAGTGATCAAGGCAGTATAGCCCAGCAGCTTGGAAGGTTAAGCAGGAGAATCGAGAGTTCAAAGCCAGCCTTAACAGCAAGGCACTAAGCAACTCAGTGAGACCTTGTCTCTAAATAAAATACAAAATAGGGCTAGGGATGTGGCTCAGTGGTTAAGTGCTCTGAGTGTTTTGGTACCTGACCCCCCAAAAAAGGACAAAGTAGCCAATCATACTGTTATATTGTATGCATGTAAAATATGTAACAACAAATGATTATGTATGACTATAATGCACCAATAAAAATGTAGAAAGCAAAAAAATATTGAAACAATCCATTTCTGATAGATTTACTGATAAAATGAAAAGAATATTTTAAAAATGGACAAAGTATATGAACAGGCATTTCTCAAAAGAAGATATACAAGTGACCAATAAGTACAAGAACATAGTCAACTAGTCATCAGCAAAATGCAAATCAAAACCTCAATTAGATACCACTTCACACCCATTAGGATGTTATCATAATAATAATAATATGTGGAAACTGGAACCCTCATACACTATTGATGGGAATATAAAATGTACAGATGCTTTGTAAAACAATCTGGCAGCTCCTCAAAAAGTTAAACATAGAGTTACCATATGGCCCAGCAAATCTACTCCTAGATAGATACTCAAGAGAAATTGAAAGTAATGTTTACATAAAAACTTACATATCAATGATCCTAACAACATTATTCATAATAGTCAAAATATGGAAACGACCCAAATGTTCCTCAACTGATGAACAGATGAATAAAATGTAGTGAATCCATACAATGGAAAAATTTTCAGCCATAATAAGAAATTAAGTATCAGACATAATGAAACACCATCCTCCCCTCAATTTGCTAAAACACAGATTAACATCTACAATGAAAGAAGCCAGTCAAAGAAAACCACATATTTTGGCTTCATTTTTATCAAATGTCCACCAATAGGCAAATCTATAGAACCAGAAAGTAATTGGGAGTTGCTTAGGCTTGTAGAAAAAGAGGTGATTGCTGGTAAGTGATTTCGTGGAATGATGAAAATATTCTGAAACTGATAGTGGTAATGGTTGCATAACTCAATATATTGAATCAACTGAATAGAACACTTTATTTATTTGTTTGTTTGTTTGTTTAGTACTGGGGATTGAATCCAGGAGTGCTCTACTACTGGGCTACACCCACAGCCCTTTTTATTTTTTATTCTGAGACATGGTCTCGCTAAGCTGTTTAGAGCTTTGTTAAATTGCTGAAACTGGTCATGAACTTGCAATCCTCATGCCTCAGCCTCCTGAATTGCTGGGATGATGGGTGTGTGCCACTGCACCCAGCTAATTGAACACTTCAAATAGGTAAATTGTAAGATATTTGAATTATAATCCAATAAAACTTTTTTTTAAGCATGTGGGATGGGAGTTGTTATAGCAGCTATCTTTAGAAAATAACACAGGCCTAAACACAGCTGAACTGGTGAGAAGTGAGTGGGCAGATCTACAAGGCCTGAAAAGTTTTGACAAAGATAGAGAGTACAGCCCCCTCTACTCTCCAAAATCTGGCCTTTTGGGTTACTCCAGAATGCTCCCAGATGACTATGGCCGGCCTAGGAGAAGTTGATAACAAACCAAATGTATACCAGAAGGAACCATTTAAGTGGGGGACTGGAAATGAACTTGATCTTGGGAGAGAGGGGATTCTTATGCCTAGTTTCAATAATTGCCTTAGTTAACCTCATTTATTCTTCTTATTCCTCTTCTCCCTACCTCTGCTTCCTTTAAAGCTGAGTCTTGAAGAATTCACCTACTTGTACACAGCGTTGCAGATCACTGAAGCTCTCTGTTTGTGGCTTAGTTCTCTTCTGGCAAGGCCCTGTGTAATCTTTATAGTCTCAAAATCTGCTTCTTCTTTTTTTTTTTAATGTTTACATCTTTTTTTTTTTTTTGAGAGAGAGAGAGAGAGAGGGAATTTTTTTTTAATATTTATTTTTTATTTTTTGGCGGACACAACATCTTTGTTTTTGTATGTGGTGCTGAGGATCGAACCGGGGCCGCACGCATGCCAGGCAAGCGCGCTACCGCTTGAGTCACATCCCCAGCCCAAAATCTGCTTCTTTAATATCCTGCTCTTGGCCCTGCAGTACTCAAAGGCCTCATGCAGGGGGGAAAAAAATGCTATGGCTAAGACCAAGCATCTATGCAAACTTATCCAGGCCAGTGCCTTATCCAGAAACTACAAATTCTGCCACCTATTGATAATTATTTTCTGTTCTTTATCCTCCAAGTTTCCTGTCCGTTTCCAGGACCCCTTTGATTTGAGGACCACCCCTTTACCAATTTTCTGAAGTCCAAGTCTACTTGTTACCTGCCTACCCCCTTCCCAATCCTGCTCTTAATTGCCTGTTGATTGTTTTCTGAGAGAAGCAGACAGACTCTGCACATCTGGTCCCCTTGGACTTTGCACTGTGGCCTCAAAGGCAATTGGTATGTCCTTTTAGGGTAGCCAAGCTGATCAAGTTCAATCACTTTAGGGATGCACAGGCAATCTTATGTCTGGTGGGGCCTGCCCCTTTAAGTCCTCCTCTATACCTAAGGGGAATACAATGGCTAAATATAAAAAGAATTTTGCTCTTCTAAAAGTCTGGTGTTCATAGTAATTCTAACTGCCTAATCTTAGTTCATGCCTCCACTCCATCACATGTTTGCCTTTTCTGTGACTGACCCTAGCTTTGGCCATTTTTTCTCAAGTGTCTAGTCCCTTGGCCATCCTTTGTCTTCTTGCTTATCACCTCTGGCTCAGCAGGCCTGATCAACAGGAGAGATGATCTTCCACTTTTCCAGGCCATTTTCCTGCAGACAGCTCCCATGCACAGGACAAGTAAGCCCAGGCCTTGACTTTTCCTGACCTCTGAACTCTATTCTGGTTCTTGGAGAGGATAGATGGCCCATTAACTCTTGGCTTATAGCTCCTGATACATTTTCACTTCATAGCTACTCTGTAGGGGAAAACCGAGAAGTTAATAGAGCAATGGGAAAGGGAGAAACATGCCCTTCACAGCTCTGTAAGACTGTATATTTAGCAAGACAATTGGGGAACTGGCAGAACAAACTACCTTAGTAGCATAAGACACCCACTCTTCTTCACCAGGTGGCTGTAAAAGATTGAAATTCTGGCCTTGCCCCAAGAGAAGCAGCCAAGAACTGGACGTTCCACTCTCCGTAATGGGACCAGCAAGACCAAACTGGTGGGGGTTTGGAGGATTAAGTTTTGGATTTCTTAATTGGAGAATTTTTTTTAACCTGCACCAGGACAGCAAAAATAAAACCACTGAGGTAGATCCAAGATAATTCCTTGAAGGAGTGCCAAAAATCAAGGTACAGGGCTCCAAGAAGGCTCACTGGTGTCCTTGCATGATGAAACTGATTAGGCCCCAGGAGGCCAGCCTGGTGGAGGATGGTGGTGGCTTTGTGTCCACATGGGCACTGCCTGCTGGGTCTCACAATTGTTAGGCTGGGCTTCTGTCTTAACTTAGCTAAAGGTGCAAGCACTTGGCTCTCTCTAGCTTTCAGAATCCCATAGTATCCATAGCATTGCTTGTGAGCTATCCAAATAGGCTTGCAGATGCCAAGCAATTTCCTATGTCAGGAAGTATGAAATTCAAAGTAACCCCCAACCCTCTACTCTCTGCCTCTCCTAATTTGATCACCTGTCAGGCTGACCATCAAGTATGTAGAATACCGTGATGGTATATCACCTACCTCCAAATCAAACTCAGTAATTCCTCACAACAGAATTCTCAAAAGCTGCCATTCATATCTGCACCATGATTTCACTTACACTAAACTGTGGTGGTCTTAACTTCTGTTGTCCAGAACATTTTCCTACCCTCCATTGTTGATTATAGAGCTCTCGTCTCCATGTGTTTCAAGTGCAGTGGGCTTTCCACCAACCCCCACTTCAGATATGGGCAGAAGAAACAGGTCTGGATCATTCTGTTATACATGCTCTGTTCATAATGATTGGTTCAGGAATGAGCCTGCACAGTAATGCCTTTAGCCATCTTTGTCTTTTCAAAGGAAGAGCTTGCCCAGGAGTGAAACTATCACCAAGTAAGGCAAAGGTGATAGATAAAACAGGAGGAGGAGTCTTTGAGGCCATAGTTCTGACCTTAGATCAGTTATGCCTGAGAAGGGTCAACTGTGTGTTTTTTTAGTTATATAAGCCACTGGTATCCCTTTCTAACTTTAGTTTCATGGATTTTGACCACTGCATTTGAAAGCACCCTCACTAATAATTTTCCTCTCTGAATCTTTCATGAAAGAAAGAGTCAATAGATATAGCAAACTTCATGTCTTATGTTAGAAAATTTCCAAAGCCTTCCCAGCCTTCAGCTACCCAAGTCAGTCAGCAGCCATTGCCGTCAAGTCAAGCCAAGACATTCCATCAGAAAAAAAGAATGGTTTTCTGAATGCTCAGATGATCATTAACATTTTTTAAGCAATAAAAGTATTTTTAATTAAAAAATAAATTCTCTTCTGACTATAGTTTTTGTGCCTAGTTCTCTTTGTCTTCCTCTTCCAGCTGCTCCATCAGCAGACCATGTCTTAAGGGGGTAGAGAAGGATTTATTTATGAAGGAGTTGATTTCCAAAGTGTAGGTAGAGAAAGATGAACCACACAGTAGACTAAACAGGAACCTGGAGCATGTAGTCCAAAAGGGTGAGAGGAGGGAAGGTTCAGCTATAGCTTAAAAGACAGTCATGTAGATTAAGCCACCTTGAGACAACCAGTGACATACTGTCAAGAGACACAGCCAGCCCAAGGCAATCTCATAGCCATGAGAACAAATGCTCTGGCCTCTTCCCTGCTTCTGACTTCCTGATGGTGTTCTGCATTGACTGAACCCAACCAGGACAGGAGAATATAGGCTAAATTATGCAAGTCAACTCCTGGGGCAAAAAACTGAAGTGTGGAGAGTAGATTTGAAGGGCCACACAAGATGCACAGCATAGAGGAGTGACTTCCCACATTAGAAAGCCCCCTCCCATATGATCTGATGAGCAGTTACTGGTTACAAACAGTAAGCCAAATTCACACCAAGAAGGTCATTTCAATGAAGAACTTAGAATGATCTAGTTTTGGATTATTGAAGCTGTTCTCTGTATTTGAATTATTCAGTTCACTTCTTCCCTCCCCCCTCATTTTTCTTTCACTCTGTGCCTATATAGCCTGTCAGAATCCCACCCTGCATTATCATACATCCCTCTCTGGGTATCAGATACTGGACCCATATGTACATTACAAGCTGCCCTGGACTCATACAATAGATAGTGAGGCAAGTTACAATAGATAGTGGACTGAAAGAAACGCGGTTCTCAGAACATACCTGGGAGCTTATAGCCTGCATCAAGAATAGCCCCACCTGCATGGCAGCTTTTTGCTGGGATAATCAGGAGGATTCCAGCCACCTAGGTTGCAGAGTGGACTAGGGGAAGTTGTTGTCTAGAGAGTAGTCCAATGCAGGACAACTCCACAAGGTTGTCCCCAATTGGTTCTCCAAGATGATGCTGGGTTTGTCTTCTAGTCTTCTAGTTCACCTTCTCCCTTTGCCTAATCCTACTTCTTCTACCTTCTATTCATAAACATGATTATCTCACTGTCCGCCTCTGAAAAATCCAACCTGTGACAACAGTAATTAAAGAGTTTCTGCAAGAATCTAATGCCACACCTACATAGTTCTTGCATCTGTGCCCTTTGCACCTCACCTTTTCTCCTGTTACTATGGGCGAACCGTGTCTTGTTCTTAATAGGATTGGCCTTGATACTAGATATCAATTAGTTTCTGTTCCAGCTCACCTGCCACTCACCCAGATGTCCCTAATCCAGTTCCCTTTTCTGGGTAAATTTTTCCCTTTCTACTAGATCATTTCCATCATCATTTAAGCCTTCTGCTGCTTCTTCCATTAAAAAAAAAAAGGCCCTCCTCCAACCATTGCCTTCTTTTTCTCCTTATAGCAAAACTATTGAATGAGTTGTTCTTGTTTCTCATCTCTCCTTCTTCCTTAAACTCCATTACTACATTGAAACTTCTCTGACTTTGATCTCCTATAACCTCCATATTGCTCAATCTAATGAAAAATCCTCAATCCTTGTCTTACTTGACCTATTAGCAACACTAGAAACAGTTTCTATTCTTCAGGTACCCACTTTGGTTTTCCTCTCTGGCCACTCTTCCCCATTAGACTCCATATGTTAAAGGGAACTGTCCCCAGTGGTTTGGCCCTTACTTCGGGTACTAGCCACATGTGGGAACCCCAGGACACCTGCAATTCTGACTGCTTGGCTATACATTTGGATATTCTCATGGTACTGCCATGTTCAATAATTCAATAAAATGACTGATAGAACTCACTGAAAGTGTTATACTTTCTATTACAATTTCACTATAAAAGATGCCCACAGGCAATGTCTTGGAGGGAGTTCAGAGCTACCTTCCTCCTTGTGGTGTCTGAAAACAGCAACCTTCTGGCACATCAATGTGTTCAACAACCAGAAAATCCCTCTAAGCTTTGGTGTCTATAGTTTTAATTGATCATTGATCACTAGACCACATGTTTGAACTCAATGTCCAATTACCAATCTCTCTATTAATGTGAAACTAATCCTATGATCACATGGTTGGTCTTTCTGGTGACCAGCCCCCATCCTGAAGCCACCTGGGAGCCCACCATGAGTTATATCATTAGCATAAGTCCCTCCTATCTCCCCCAAAGTCCAATGTATTAAAGGCTTGGTTCTTGGTTGTTGGCTTACAACACTATTGGGAGGTAGTAGAACCTTTAGAAGATGGAGCCTAGTGGTAGGAAGTTTGGTCATTGGGGGCATACCTTCAAAGGGTCCCTTCAAGTTCCTCTTTGCTTCCTGGCTACCATGAGGTGAGCAGTCTTCCTCTGCCATTCATTGGTAGGATGATGTTCTGTGCCAACACTGGACCAAACAACAGGGCCCAAAACCCATGGATTGAAACCTCTGAAACTATGAGTCAAAATAAAGCTTTCTTCTTTATAAGTTGTTTATCTCAGGTATTTTACCACAGCAATAGAAAGCTTACTAACACAGCCTGCATCTGTCAACTGATTAACCTCCCTTACCTCCTCCACTGCCCTATCTGCTCTTTCTGTCTTCTGGCCATTGTAATTACATTTTAGACATCTCAGAAATTTTCTTTTATCAACAAGTTCTTCTTAGGGGGAAAAAAAGCTGCTTGGCAATGAAATCCAGATAGTTTCAAGATAAATTACCACAAATAATTTTGAAATGTAGAAGCTACAATTTTTTAAAAAGTGGTGGTAAGCAGACTCCATAAAATCTAGATTAATAGTGAACAACTATTGGGTTATTGTTACATAGAAACATGTGAATGAAAAAAAAAAAAGAAACATGTGAATGATATAACTTAATAAAAAATAACAATGTAATGAATGAAAACCCATAAAGGATGAGAAGTGTGGGGAACTGGGAGAAAAAAATTGATGGCCACATCTTCTAAAGCAGGAAAACAATACATGTTATCTAAAGTTGAATTATATAGCTAAAAAATTAGATACTAAATTTATTTTTCATAGTCCTTCATTGTTTTCTTCCTTCCCTTACATGATGTATGATTTGCAAATATTTTCTCCCATTTTAAGGTTGTCTTTTCACTTTCTTGATAGAGTTTATTTGATTTGGATGAAGTCCAATCTATTTTTTTCTTTGTTGCTTGTAATTGATGTCATGCCTAAGAAATTATTACCTAACCTGTGGACATACAGATTTACACCTACGCTTTCTTGTAAAAGTTTTATAGTTTCATTTTACATAAAAATCTTTGGTCCATTTTGAGTTTATTTTTAAAATATGTCATTTTAGAAAATACATATAATTATTATTTTGGATCTGGTATTGAACCCAGAGGTGCTTAACTTCTGAACCACGTCCCCAACCCTTTTAAAATATTTTATTAAGAGGCAGGGTCTCACAAAGTTGTGTAGGGCCTCCCTGAGTTGCTGAGGTTGGCTTTGAATTCACAATCCTCCTGCCTCAGCCTCCTGAGCTGCTAGGGCTACAGGCATGTGTCACTTTACAGGGACATCCTAACCCTTTTTTGTGGGGGATAGGTACCAGGGATTGAATTCAATCACTGAGCCACATCCCCAGCCCTATTTTGTATTTTATTTAGAGACAGGGTCTCACTGAGTTGCTTAGAACCTCACTTTTGCTGAGGCTGGTTTTGAACTCAGCATCCTCCTGCCTCAGCCTCCTGAGCAGCTGGGATTACAGGCATGTGCCACTGCACCCAGCCCATCCTAATCATTTTTAAGTGTACAGTTCATTAGTGTTAATTATACTCACATTTTTGTACAACTATCACCACCAGCAAAATTAAAATTCTATATACATTCTACTGTTCCTATGAGTTTGACTGCCCTAGATACCTCAGACAAGAGGGATATATATATATATATATATATATATATATATATATATATATATATATATATATATATTCCCCCATCTCATCTATTTTTTTTTTACTTTCCATAGATTTTAGTCATACAGAGTAAAAGACTGAATACTCTTTTAGTCTTTCTAGTCCTCCTTCCCTGCCCTAGTCTATTTATATCACAGTTAATGCTAAATTATCATCTAGTATCCTTTATATTGATTCATCAAATATTTATTGAGAGCATACTCTGTGTGCCAGGCACTATTGTAGATGCTGGAGATTCATCACTAATCAAAACAAAGTTATACTGTTAATGAAGTTTATAATGATTAGTTAAAACATGTTCAGTTATGAGCCATAATTACTATGATGACATTTTCTTTCTTGTTATACTTTCTGCTTTTCCTGGAATTAGTAATTAATTTTTGTTGGCTCAGGTTTCTATGTACTCAAATCATTCTTCTTTCACTCTTCAATATCTAGCTTCTCTCCATTATTTTGCCCTTAGTCAAATGCACCAGGTAACCTACCCATTCTTCTCTTCCTCCTCCTCCTTTCCACCTTAAAAAAAAAGTCCATATAGGTTTTTGATATTTCTTTTTCTTACTATGTATTGGTTTTCATTCTTTGACCTGGGAAGTAGGTAATTTTCTTTGATTTAGATATTCAGTGATTTCTTTCCCTTCAATAATGAGATATTTTAGTTTTTTTTTTAAAAAAGACCGTCCTTTTGCTTATTTTCTCTATTCTTAATATCATTCCCATTAGTAAAATATCAGACTTCCAACATTGTTCTTCTGTTTTCTATACATTGTATTTTTCTCCCTTTTATTTCTGGAAGATTTTCTAGAGTTAGTCTCCCTTTTATTAACTGTTTACGTAGATACCCATATTTTAAACTACTGAGATTTCTTTCTTATTCTCTGTCCCTCCTTTTTCATATTATTCTGTTATTCCATGAATCCTTTTTTATCTTTCTGAAGGTTTTAATAATATTTTTTCTTTTCCCCTTTTCCTAATGGAAAGGAGGAAAATAAATTTTCTTCATGTTAATAGACCATTCAGATTTTCCACTTTTTTCTTGAGTCATTATTTGTAATTTAATATTCTACCTGGAAATTATCTATTTCATCTAGATCTTAAAATTTGCTGCCACATAATTCCATGAAGAAAACTTTCATTTAAAAAATATCTCTTATGCCTATAGCTATAACTTTCTTAAACTTTTCCTTTTGTAACACTTTTTTTCTTGATCAAATTTCCAATTTCATAATTCCAAATGTTAATGTTATCTTCGTTTTTTTCTTCAATTTCTTTCCTTTTTCTAATTTAGTAAATAAATATTTAGCACCTTATGTACTTAGTTACAGAAATTTTTGTGGAGTAGGGTTTGGGATTAGCAGTTCTATATTCTATTTATTTACATGTGTGCTGAAAGGGTGAAGAGATGGACTGAGTAGAAGTTGCTGGGTAGTTGACAGCTGTGGGAAGAGATGATGTTAATGCAGTTTAAGAAGATGATAGGAAATGAAGGAGTAGGCGGGTGGGGTGGCACAGGCCTGTAATCCCAAAGGCTCAGGAGGCTGAGGCAGGAGGATCCAGAGTTCAAAGCCAACCTCAGCAAAAGCCAGGCATTAAGCAACTCAGTGAGACCTTGTCTCTAAATAAAATACAAAACAGGGCTGGCTCAGTGGTTGAGTGTCCCTGCAACCAACCCCCGGAAGCCCCCCACCCCCGCACAAAAAGGAAAGAAAGAGGAGATTTTGACATCAACTCACAATGTTAGGTTTGGGCTCTTTAGGAACTTCTGGTACAACCAGGTGTTCAAAGAGGGCAATTTAGGAGTGAGACACAAGTAATGGCAACTTAACATTGAATGAAGAGGGAGAACTTTCTACTCTCACACCCTCTCAGTGTTGTTACTATTCACTGACAGAACAAGAGTAATAGTGGGGATTATTTTATTTAAAACATTCAAATATTTTCCCCAAAGTGTTTTCAGCCTTAGAAAAAGATGAGTCCCATCCTATATTATTTTTAAAATCTTAATTGAGGGGCATTTATGTTTTTTTGGGGGGGGAGATTTGTGTTCTTTAAATATCAGTCTTCTTTTGTTCCTCAGAAAATTGGAGAAAATGGAGCTTTTAGATCAGAATATAATTTTTTCCAACATCTTATTAGATGAAATGTCAAATACACAGAAAATTGTGAAAGAAACATACAGTTAACATCCATATACCCACTACCTAGATTCTATAATCAGAATTTAATTTTTATCAGTTTAGAATTGGCACTTTCCTAAACTTTTGAGTAATGCTGAGTAGAATGATATTGCTACCATAATTACATACTCTGCTCCTACTGGTAAGTCCAGTGCTTGATTAAGAATTCTGTACTGTGGCCAGTTTCATGACGACTTTAAACAAACCAATACAGGCCAGCTATTTGCTGGGTGGAGAAGCTTCTAGAGAGTTCTTCTGAGCTTAAAGAAACAAAATTTCAAAGTCATCTGGCTTCTTGCTTAAACACACCTACAGCTTTTGGCTCTTAGAGACAGGTGATGTCCACAGATAAAAACTTAGTACCTTCTGGTTGTGCAACAAGGAAACAACTGCCACTGCTCTGGGCTAGAAGGTGACCTACACAGTGATGAAGAGGAGGGGGGTAACTGGGACTCATATCACCTCATTAATTTTCCTAAATCTTCTTCACTGAGATTAACAGCAACCATGAATACAGATAGCATAAGCTCTCTTCTACAAATTCACATAACCTTTTCAATGTTTTTCAGAACCATTAAAGCTCTTAAAGGGGAAATAAAATTCCTTGAAACCTAAGAAAAATAGTAACAATCATCTTTCTAGGCTGATTCCAACCACCACATATGATACTTCAAGCTATATTTTTCAAATCATTATAATTGCTTCATTTTGGCACACTGTCATCTGTCCTTGGCTCCTTTCTTCCCTGGAAGGTTTTTGATTAAACAACATCCAAAGCAAAGGATATGAGCTAACTAATAGGCCTTCTTTTTTCTTCTTCCTCTCCTTCTGCTTCTTTTTTCCTTGTAGTACTAGGTATTGAACTCAGAATCTTACTCATGCTAGGCAAGCACTCTACCACTGAGCTACGTACACCCCCAGGCCCTAGCTAGCTCCTTCTCAAAGGAAAAAAAATGACAAAAAGGACTTGTAACTGAAGAAAGCTTATGGTACACACACACACACACACACACACACACATCATACTCAGCCTGTAAAAATAGATGCCATTTTCTCAATGCTAAAACTCTTGGGGATGCCATAAAATGCATGAGTTTGAACAGGAGTAGAGTACTTGAGTGAATATAAAAATAACACTTTTAGAATGAGGATGACATCTTTAAATTATAAGCCTTTCCTCTTTTGCCTTTCTGAGTCCATGATCATTACTTGTAGATCAAGGATCAGCAAACATTTCAGTACAGATGCAGACAGTAAATATTTGAGATGTTGCAGACTATATGGTCTGTACAAATACTTGTGCCATAGTAGCATAAAAACAGCCACAGACAATACATGAATGAGCATAACTGTATTCCAATAAAGCTTTATTTATTGACACTGAAATGGACTACATTAGTTATACACAAAACAAAGACCTCATTTTTACTCTGTACCACCAAGCTGGCGTGTTAAAGTCTGCAGATTCTTCACACTCTTTACAATTGTTTTCTCAAACATTATCTAGTTTTCAATCTTTAAATATGTTTAATTCAAGTTGTGTAAATATAGGATTAGTGTGAATCATATGGAGCCTGGATTTTCACCATAAGGGATTATAGTGAATAAATAAAATAAAAAGTAGTATGTAGAAGTTAAAAACAGGTTTTAGAGTTAGTCAATGTGAATTTAAATCCAGATTTTGCAGCTTTCTCAGCTGTGTGACATTAGGTACTTGAAGAACATTTCTACATTTTTTTATTTGTAAAACAAAAACATTTTATTTTGAAGATTAAAGGAAATAATGGATATCAAACTCAATACTGTTCAATGAGGCACATGATATTCAATAGATGTTAACTCATTATCACTCTTCAGTGAGTCATTGCTAAGTAAATAATCTTTATTTTTATCTTTGCAAAAAGATCATCCATGACATTAAAATTCAAAGTTCATTATTTAACTAGTTATATACCATTTGGTAACCTGGAAAACTGCCCTAATGTAAGGTCATATTTACTTAATTTAGGGGTTTGGTAATTAATTTGATTTTTAATAGATGATGCTATAGTTTGATGTGGAGTGCCCCACAAAGGACCATGTGTTAAAGGATCATTGGGAGGTAGTGGAACCTTTATGAGGTGGGGCCTAGTAGAAGGGAGTTAGGTCACTGGGGACATGCCCTTGAAGTATATATTTGGACCTAGACCCCCGCCTTCCTGTCTTTTTTTTTTTTTTTGGTTCCCAGCTATCACAAAGTGAGCAGTTCCTCCTGCCATGCACTCCTGCCATGATGTACTGTGCTGCCACAAGCCCAAAGGCCAAAGGGCCAAGCAATCATGGTGAAATTTCTGAAGCTGTGAGCCAAAGTAAACCTTTCTTCCTTATATGTTTTGCCACAGCAATGGAAAGCTAACCCAGATTGATTATGCAATGGGGTTCCTCAAATGACAGTGGCCTCCTCCTATCTCAGCACCATGAGGTAGCAAAGAAGCTATATTTTATGTTTGACTTGCTACTGTGACTACCATATATAACTATGGTTATTACATCTGTTTGTGCATGTATGTTTAAAAATTAATATTAAAGCATTTTAAAGAAGTTCAGATAGTTTATGGAAAGTTCCAATTTTCATTAGGGTTCATAAAAATGCAGTTTTACCTTAAAGCTCTTTTTAAGTTCGTTTTAAAACAACGAATACATGGTATGTATAGTAAAATTCAAAGGTACAAAAGATTATAGCGTGAAAAGGAAAGAAGTTTTCCTCTCCTTAACTCCCTACTCCAGTCTCACAGTTGCCCTCCTAAGAAGCAACTGCTTTCTTAGATACTCACACACACATTACACTCTTTTACACCTTACTTATTATTTAAGATATACGGGTAAATTTCCCTTCTCTGCACACAGAGCTGCCTTGCGCTCTTTAATGGCAGCTTAGTATCCATTAGAGGGATGCTCCCCCACATTATTTAACCAGCCCCCAGGGACTGGCTTTTAGTCTGCTTCCAGCTGCTTGCTCTTACAAGCAAAATTGCAACTCTGCCTTGTTAACTTTTAACCTCCTTTACACTGTGATTTTTTTTTTTTCTGTTTTTCTTCAGCACCACCTAAAAAGTGACTCTAGGACTTTGCTGAGTTCCCTCTCTCCAAACCTTAGCAAGAATTTGTGGAGTTACTGGTTTTCCTCTAGCATTGTTCTCAGGCTCGGGTTCCTTTGCCTACTGGGGCCCTGGAGGCAGCAAGGACGGCTATTGACCGTGGTGTGACAGTACTTCAGTGTGAGCGTCGGTGAACGCACGTGGACACTGATTCCTGGTGAATGCCGAGTGCAAGTGGCTGCTTGTCCCTCCGCAGAGTGTGTTGAACCGAGGTGGCGTCGCGGTCTGTAGTATGCGGTCCTGGTGTGAAACTCCGGAGGAGACTCTCCCAGCTACCGTCCCCAGTCTTCCCTTCACGAAGGGAGGTGTTTAAAGGTGTCTCTTGGAAACAGGCGCAACCCGGGCAGCCCGACTCCAGAACAATGGGTCCTTTCAGCCACCCCTTTAGATGTATGGCTCGTCGCCATGGCAACCACCCCATTATTGAAAGTCAGAGCCGGTCCCTGCCGGAGACGCGCTCCTCCGGGCTCCCCTCCCCCTGCCGGCCCGCCGTATGGTGTGTGTGGCACTGGCAGCTGTTGTCAAAAGAAGGCACCTCTTTGTCTCCAGGGGATGAAAGACATTTGGTTTTCATCGCCACCCTTTCTCTCCGCCCGACAACTCTTCTTCGCGCCCTGCGCCCCGTCCCCAGAAGGTGCCCCTGGAGGCTAAGGCGCAGCCCAGAGCAGGCCACCGTGATTTCGGTATTAATTTTCTCCCCGAGTCACTCTTGTCAAAGTGTTTCTGCCTTTACCCCGAGCTCTTTGTGTCACTAAAAGTCTCACTCTCGAGAAAAGTGTCCACACTAGGGGAACTGGCTTTAGGAACCACAGTTTCTTATTTAAAACTCTTGTTCTTTCGAGCTGTCGTGCAAGCCACTTCTCCCCTCAGACCCAACAGCACCATCTTCTGTAACCAAGAGCTTATTACCAAGTCTGTCCCTGTAGCGCCAGAGCTCTTGGCCAGGAAGTTGAAAAGTCTGTACCATAAGGACCAGTTCTCTTTCCCCGCTACTATTGTCTAACTTTATTTCAGGGGCTCTCACACTCGGTCAGTTAAACACTTTTTGGTTTAAGAAAAGAGCACAGTTATGCAAACGATGATGACCAGTATTTTTTCTCAGATGCTTCTCATTTAAAATGTATTATACTAAAGTTGTGTATTGCTTTGGATGAATTCCTAAATATGATTTACCTTTTTTTTTTGTCTGTAGAGAAACTTTATAAAAAAATAAATTTTAAAATAGCAGAAAAAAAATCTTTGCCATGTGTTGAGGGTGTTCTGGATCAAAGAAGAGAAACTCCTACACCTATAATCTGCCCCAGGGATCTTAAAATTGGAACAGATGGTGTTTTCAGACTTATCTGGAAAAAAAAAAATAAAAGGTTATAGTGGTGAGAAAAAGTGGGATCATGTAAAAAGGAAGCTGGAGGAAAATGTAAAAGTTTGTGTTACTAATGTGGAGAGAAAAAAGCTAGATAAATTGAGTTATGTAAATAAGATGTATGGGTGGGGAAAATAATCGCTATTCAGAACATTTTATCTAATATTCCTACGGAGAGATGCTAAAGGAAGAAATTTGAGGACAACTGCTTTAGATCTCATTGAATATTTCTATAGCTATTTTATTTTTAAAGCTTAATTATTAAATGATAAGAAGGATGTTTTAAAAACTTTGGAAATGCTAAAAGTATGCCAAGTAAAGAAAAGGAAGTTCAGCAGGTTGACTGACAAGAGGTAAGTTTTTCTGGGCTTTGCTTCCAATTACTAACAATTGCATTTGATAAACAGGAAGCAGCTCAGTTTGACACACAGGAAACAAGCATTTATAAAGCAAAGGTTTTTTGTTTTTTTTTACCCCTCAAAACAAATTTTATCTACATAACTATCTAGTAAATATTATGTTACTTTGAAAGCTTTTTTACAATTCAGCCTCTTTTCTTCCCTCAGCAAATTTTAGACAAAATTCTTTTATATAATGAACAGTTCTCCAGAAATTTCAAAGGGGAGTTTACAAAGCAGTGTCACAGTTGAAACTCTCTAGTTATTTAATTTGATGGTTTGAATAAGTCTTTCAGATTGTTATTGCCAAGTAAAAACTTTTACACTTCTGTCAGTAATACTCATGGTGATAGCTATAGTTTGATTTTTTTAAATATTTCTTTTAGTTGTAGGTGGACACAATAACCTTCATTTTTTTATGTGGTGCTGAGGATTGAACCCAGTGCCCCACGTGTGCCAGGTGAGTGCTCCACTGCTGGGCCACAACCCCAGCCCCTATAGTTTGATTTTTACCAGTGAATACATCATATTATTTTATTAAAGTTACACATGGAATTGTGTAGAAGCGTACTCAGGGACCAACACAAAGACTGAGGCCAGTATACAGAACTCAAGCATTCTAATCTCTGCTCCATGTATTTTCAATGTAAGTTTTCATTTGTCTAAAAGATTTCACTTAGTTTTTTAAAAAATTAAGACCAATGCTATAACAGAATTTTAGAGTTGGAAAAAATCTTAGCGGTAATTTAGTCCAATCCTCTCATTTTATAAATAAAGCCATTAAGATCCTACACAACCTGCTGAAGCTCATGTGGTCAGTTTGTGACCATGTACTGGTGACTGCTTGTCATTACCCTCTTCCTGGCCATTACTTACTGGATATTCTTTTTACTAAGGACATGTTTTTGTCTCTTCCTTTAATAAGATGAAATAAAAGCTATTCTGGGGAACTTTCCTGTTTCCCAGTCTGCTCTCCCTAAGTCTTTCAGTTCCTAGATCTTATTTAAAATATCCAATCTTTTCACTAATTGTAGTTGGATTGTTCACTCCCACTGGTTGCAGATAACCTGATGGATCCTCTTGCTATCCAATATTCATTCTCCTATCTTCCTTCTTAACAGAGTCCCATTTGAGGGGTGGGGATGGATATAGTAATTTCCCCAGTTAAAAACATACCCAGCACCTTTTAGATCAATTTTGCACAACAGATCATGAGTGGGACTTCAGGAGAAATTCACTAAAGGGAGCTGACTCCGTTGGCTCATACCCATTTGATTTTTGTCTATTTTCCTTTCTGCCTGGAATATAGCTTGATGACTAGAGCCATAGCAACTATGTTGTGAGCATGAGGGTGAAAGGTCTATCCTAGGAACGGTGGAATAACTAGCTAAAAGAAACCTCTCTTCTTGGGCTGAGGCTGGGGCTCAGCGGTAGAGTCCTCTCCTAGTATGTGCAAGGTGCTGGATTCGATCCTCAGCATCACATAAAAATAAACAAATAAAATAAAGGTATTATGTCCAACTACAACTAAGAAGAGAGAGAGAGAGAGAGAGAGAGAGAGAGAGAGAGAGAGAGAGAGAGACCTCTCTTCTTGATGGAAAATGCCATTCCAGCTATAGATTTTCTGCCTCCTGACTTCTAATAATGTAATTTGGCTTTTCTGATATGCACTGCTGAACATAATCCCCATTTGTTCTCATTTAGAATAAGAACAAAACAGGTTAGGATTTTTATTGAATGATTATTTTTGAACCCTCACCAGCTGATCGTAGACTATAGAGGACTTAACAATATTATACTATTTCATTCACTTACTATGTAATGAAACAGTCTCCTCTCCTGCCCTCTACCATTGACTACTAATGTACATATCTCTTGTCCAGATGTTAGATTCATGTAGTACGAGGCCCAAAAGTTCAAGTGCTGCTTTGACATCTTTGAGCATCACAGGGTCCAAAGGCATGAGTTCCCCTACTTTCACCAGATATGACCCCACCGGCAGGAAGGCTCACTGCAGAACCCTATCAGCTGGACAAGCTCACTCCACACAGTTCTCAACCTAATGGGTTTCACCTTCCTGTCAGCCTGTGAAATTATTTCAACAAGCCTATCATATGCTCTAGGGGGCACCAAGGACCAATCTAGCCTCCAGTCACTATACAGCCTGCCTCCCACAACCCTGATGGTTTTCTCTACTCCAGATGCAAACCACCGGTTACCCTGGGTGGCAGGAAGTGCCCTCCTCCTCCAGGAGTTGCTAATAAACTCATTGTCCAGTGTTGGGTGTCATGTGTTTAAACATCTCATACTTTTTAGGGTAAGGGTCCCTCTTTCACCAACAGGTGAATAGGAGGTGATAAGAACAGTCAATTTATTCAACATACATCTACTGAGTCTCTTGAATTTTACATGTGTGCCATGCAAGAGCTACAAGGGTAAGCAAGGAAGATACAGTATCTGCCCTAAGATACACATAGTAGGCGGAAAACTGACAAGGAATCAAAAGACAACAGCGAAGTAAGCATAGTAATTATAGGCTATAATGAATATTGTGAAAAACAGGAAAATGTCTAAGGTGGAAGAGGAAGAGGAAGAGATACTGGTAGATTTATATAAGATTCACTGAGAAGGTAACAGTCACTTTCCATTACTATAACAAACACCTGAGATAATCAACTTATAAGGAGGAAGGATTTTTTTCCTTATGTTTTTAGTCCATGGTCAGTTGTCCCCATTGCTTTGGGACTATGATGAGGCTACATATCATGACAAAAGTGTGAGACAAAGCAAAACCATTTACCTCCTGGACAGAAAGTAAAAATCAAGAGAAAAGGGAAGAGACTGGGGTCCTACCATCACCTTTGAGGAAATGACCCCATTGACTTGAGATCTGTCACTAGGCACTACCCTTAAAGTTTCCACCACCTCCCAAGAGTGCCAAGCTGGGGACCAGGCTTTTAACATATGGGCTTTTGCAATAAAAATCCAATTATAACTATAGCAGTAAAATAAAGAAGACCTAAAAGAAGTACTGGAGCTAGCAGTATGGAGACTGCAGAGAGAACCTTCCAAACAGAGGAAAGAACATTTTCTAGGTCCAGAGGCTGGGGGTTCAGGTTCAGGGTGATGGCAGAAGATATGATTGGACAAATAGGAAAGGACAGATAAAGAAGATGATAATGCCATGGAAATACATGGGAGGGCTCCAAGCCACAGATAACTGATTCCAGTTTTAAAAGCTCACTTTTGCTGCCATATAGAAAATGGGTTGAATTAATCTAATCCTCCCATGCTCTCCCTCCCTACCCTACTATGAGTCAACCTCCTTATATCATAGAAAACATTCAACATTTGCTTTTTTGGGATTGGATAACTTCACTTAGCATTATCTTCTCCAACGCCATCCATTTACCTGCAAATGCCATGATTTTGTTCTTTTTTAATGCTGAGTAAAATTCCATTGTATATATATGCCACATTTTTTTTTATCCATTCATCCACTGAAGGACATCTAGGTTGGCTCCACAGTTTAGCTATTGTGAATTGTGCTGCTATAAACATTGATGTGGCTGTGTCCTAGGGAGGGAGAGTATGGGAGGATTAGATTAATTCTAGATAGGGAAAATGGGTGGGAGGGAAAAGGAGGGGGCAGGGGATTAGCAAGGATGGTGGAATGTGCTGGACATCATTATACAAAGTGCATGTATGAAGATTTGAATTGGGTGTCAACATACTTTATATACAAACAGAGATGAAAAATTGTGGTATATATGTGTATTAAGAATTGTATGGGGCTGGGGATGTGGCTCAAGTGGTAGTGCACTCGCCTAGCATGTGTGAGGCACTGGGTTTGATTCTCAGCACCACATAAAAATAAAGATATTGTGTCCATCTAAAACTAAAAAAAAATAAATATTTAAAAAAACCTGACTCATTCTAGATTAAATAATACATGGAATTTATTTTTAAAAAAGAATTGTAATGCAAAAAAAAGTACATGTATAAAGGCATAAATAGGCGTGAACATACTTTATATACAGAGATACAAAAAATGGTGCTCTATATGTGTAATAAGAATTGTAACACATTCCACTGCTGTCATATATTTAAAAATAATAAAATAAATAAACCATAAAAAATTACAAAACAAAACAAAAGAAAATGTGTTAAGCTGGGAGTGGCGGCACACACCTGTAATCCCCACAACTTGGGAAGGTGAGGCAAATTGAGGCCAGCCTCAGCAACTTAGCTGTAGCTAAGTTGTAGCTCAGTGGTAGAGCACCATTGGTTAGATCCCCAGGACCACAGGAGGAAAAAGAGATGGTTATAGTTTTTTAGGCCAGAGGTGATGGTGGCCTTCATTTTGTGATGACAATGGAGTTGGAGAGAAGTTGGATTCATGACAGGTGTCAGAAGTGGAGTCAACAGGTTTGCTTCTGTGTTGAGAGTAATGGAGGACTTAAGGATGATAGTTACTGGTTTGAGTAACTGGATGGATGATGGTGTTGGCAATAAGACACAGAAAACTAGAGGTGAGGTGGGGTGGGAAGAAGTTTTGAGAAGGAAACTCAAGTTTCTTTGGGATGTATTAAGATTCTATGAGGCATCTAAGTGGATATATAAAATCAAGAGGCATCGTCAACAGTAATCGCACTCACAGGATCATCTAGGCCAAGAGGGTAGAGATGGATGAAAGAGCATCTGGTAATAAGTTGCAATGCCACTGAGGTGAGAGTCGGGCCTCACTGTTGGAGGTTCCTGTGGTTAATCATCTCGGGAAGGGGCCATTTGATATATCAACTATTTATTCAGGAGACTGTCAGTAGAGATGCTGCTGTCTCCCTTTCAGAAAGGATATGGGTCCTGGGTAAAAGGAGTCACAGAATACCTTTGCCTTAGAGATATCCAAGTTACTCTGATTATGTCATATTTTGTGAGCTACATTATTAGTTGCATATTACTCTCTGTTCATTTCCCTTTTAATATCTTCAAGTTTTTAGATAATTTTTGCAGAATTGTGCACATTTATGTCTGCTCTGTGATGGTACACAATGACAATAACAGCAAAGTATGACTACACTGGCATTGAAAGTTTAAAGAAATACTGAGTCTGCCAAGTGCAGCATGGTGGGAACAGCAGCCAGTGCTAAGAGGCTCCTAAGATAGCTGCAGCATCAATTCAGTCTCTACTTTCTACATGAACAATTTCCTTCTGTGGCCAGCTCTGAAGAAGGTGGTTTTATTTATTTATTTTTAAAAAATATATATTTTTTTAGTTGTTCATGGACCTTTATTTTATTTATTTATATCTGGTGCTGCGAATTGAACCCAGTGCCTCACACATGCTAGGCAAGCACTGTGCCACTGAGCCACAATCCCAGCCCATGGTTATATTTTTTAAATGGAACTGATCTTTTCTTTACAGCACCCCCACCCCATTTGATTGTATACTCCTTGAAATAAGGTTTTTGTCTTTGTGCCCTCAGTGTCGAGGAGATAGTGGGAATTCCATAATTGCTAGTTTAGGAGATGACTAAATGTGTACTAGACATTGTTGTGTTCCATAAAGACTTTATCATCTAGTCACATAGTGATCAGATGCATACATGAATGCATAGCAGAGTGTCAGAAGCACTGGAGGTTGCAAGAAAGGGCTTTGAAATGTTATTTAATCATTGAGGAAGGAGAAATTACTTCCAGTATGGAGGCACCAAGCTTGGGATGTACTTCATGGAGAAGGAAACAGAAGGCTGGGCCTCTACAGCTAGAAGAGAATTTCCACAAATAAGGAAAAACTGTAGCCTGGGAGTGTAGCTCAGTGGTAAAGCATGTACTTAGCATGCACAAAGCCCTGGGTTCAATCCCCCAGCACAAGAAGAAAAAAAGAAAATGCAAGAAAGGAATACCTGCCAGGGAAAAGGAACTCTGAAAGCAAAGTCAAGGAAGGGAGATGCCCATTAGTGAGATTAGTGAGCACCCCCTGCCTCCACAGCCCTTGCCCAGGGATAGCACACATGGAGAGAACCAGGAAGCATCAAAGCCAGAGAAGTGTACTGGCACCCAGCTGTAGAGTCCTGAAAAATTTATTTCTCAGTGGGTGAGGCCTCTCTTGTCCCAGACAAAATTTTTAAATATGAACAAGGGCTGGGGGTGTAGTTCACTGGTAGTGTTTGTCTAGACTGCATAAGGTCCTGGTTTCAATCTCCAGCTCCAGTAAATAAATACATAGATAAATTTAAATTTAAGAAATTATAAACAAATTTTCCCAGTGACTGGCTTTTTATGATAGAAAAAAAATCTTTTAAAAAATATTTTTATAGTTGTAAACCGACACAATGCCTTTATTTTATTTTTATATGGTGCTGAGGATCAAACCCAGTGGCTCACACGTGCTAGGCAAGCACTTTATCACTGAGCCACAACCCCAGCCCCATGACAGAAAAATTTCTTAGCTGTGAGAGCTAAACACTAGGATAATTTATAAAACACTAGAATAATTTATCATTGGCAGCTTTAAAATGTTTTTTCTAGAGAGTTTTATAAATAGATATTTGTTAATAATTTCCTGTTCTCAAGATCATAAGACTGTTAGATTTCCAAGTTCTGTTATTTAATTCAATTCAACAAATGTTTTCCTAGCTAGATTATATGAGCACAGGGTTGTGCCTGTGATAGTAATCACTGCAGCATCTTCAGCACCCAATATAAGGCTTGATACATGGGAGGACCTCAGTTAATGTTAATTCTATGCCTGAACAAGAACTGCCCACAGCAGTGATTTGTTTCTGGGCGTTAGGCACATGTTTCTTAGTAACCACTTTATTGTATCTTGTCTCTTAGGTAATAACAATTGCTAACATCTTTCCAATGCAATCTTCTCAAGTCTATTGAAGTAGGTGCGATTAGTGACCATACTTGAGAAGTGAAAAAGTGATATTTGGAGAATAGAAGGTACTTTCTCAAGGTTACGTCAGTGGAATGTGTTGGAACAGGGTTCAAACCTAGGCACTCTGACACCAGAACGCCAACACTTACACAATACTACATTATTCAGTCATTTTGCATTTCAGTTTTCTCTTTTACTTCAAAATTAATCAACCACTTATACTTCACATGTGTGGCAAAGAGCAATTCATACCATCTTCAACAAAGGTCACTTATATGGAGGAGATGCCACCTATGCTCCATTTTACCAAATGAAAATTAAAACCCAGGGTGAGTGAAACCCTTATCATTTAGGTTGACGTTATTACCATCACCACCATAATTTACCATTTCATCTGCCAAACACTTACCATGTGCCAGGCACCCAGGCACACTCTTTGCATGCCTCATCTTATTTAATGCCTTATTCTTAGTTTTAATGTGCTGTTGAACCTTGTCTTCTGACTTTTACTATACATTTCTATGGATCACAATGACTGAAACCACCTAAAGTAGTGTCAAAGTTATTAGTGTTCAAAAGCAATTTGTAAGGAGAACTACCCAACCCCTTCATTTTCAAATATGGGAATCGAGATTTTGGAAAGTGAAGTGCCAAAAATCATACAAAGTCAAGCAGGTGGTGGCCTTGCTGGGCTTGGAAGAGGCTTCTGGAATTCTTTTCCAGAACTCTGGATAATAAGCTGTACAACCAATCACGTTTATTTTACCCAAGACATAGCACATAAATGAAAAGGTTTGACTCTTTTTAAATGCACTTAATAGCGAAGGGTAGTTATAGCTATTCATGACTTCTTATCCATGGTGTACTATTAGATAAATTGTGCCCTGGAAATCACCTCCTCCCCTGCCCAACACATACTTTAAGCATCCCTTTCAAGGCACATCCGCAATTATGCAGGTTGCAGCAGCGGCCTCTTGGGCCCTTTGTGACTGGACGACTGCAGACTAAACGGCCCTCAGACTGTCCTTGCCTTCCAATCTGGGCTCAGAACCACTGAGCTGCACCAATCAGAGATTACCCGGCCCTAAAAAGAGGGCCAATTAGGGGTTCGAGCCCGAGAACTGGGGAGGCCGCGGACAGCGATCAATCAGAGAAGAGCGATGCATTGGCGCCCAATCAGCGGCCTTCAGGCCTCAGTGGCGGGCGGTGCCGGCGCGAGCCCCGGGGGCCGACCAATCAGCGTGCGAGCGGCGGCCAGTGCGCGCGTGGGGGTGGAGCTTGTTGGCACAGCGGAGTGGTCGGCGCTGCGAAGAGCGAGGCTGGGTGAGAGTCGGCGGCCTCAGGCACCGGCGGGGAGGGGGCTGGGGCGCGCGAGGGTCAGAGAGGGGGCGCGCGGGGGGCCGGCAGAGGCGCGGGGTGGCGCCGATCGGACTGACCCTTAGAGCTTCGGCAAGCAATGGGGTGAGGTGAGAGACAGAGTAGCGGGCTCCGGGAGGTGGTCCGCTCTGGCCGGATGGTGGAGGGAGGAGGGGATCCTGTTACCATGGCAACACATGGGTGCAAAGTGGAAGGCCCTGGCTCCTGAACCTTGTTTACCCCCGGAATGTGCGTTTACCTTAAATCTACCCCGTGCCTTCCTCACCGTGGCTCGCGGGGTCCTAGGCTGGGACCATCCTAGAAATAACCCACTTTGGCCTCCTTCTCCGCGGTCTCCCCATTCTCCACCCTCTGTCCCTCCCTCCCTCCCTCCTGCAGTCGAGTCCGCCGGCAGAGGGATTAAGCTTGCCCTGGCGTACTCGGTACAGCAGGCCTTTGCGGTGCTATCACCTGGGCCAATAGCCACAGTTGGGGTCCCTCGCGGCTGCCTCATTCTGGCGACTGGAGCCGTGGAGATTCCGCCGTCAGAGGTACCTGTTCCCCGGAGAGATGATTTTTAAAGGCACCCAACGAAGAGCCTGTGTATAAGAAGTGCTCAGAGAATGGGTCTCATTGAATGAATAAAGACAAACGAATGTCAGTAGAGGGAGCAGAGAGAGAAGAGGGGAGGGGAGGGGAGGGGAGGGGAGGGGAGGGGGGATAGTAGAGGATAGGAAAGGCAGCAGAATACAACAGACACTAGTATGGCAATATGTAAATCAATGGATGTGTAACTGATGTGATTCTGCAATCTGTATATGGGGTAAAAATGGGAGCTCATAACCCACTTGAATCAAATTGTGAAATATGATATATCAAGAACTATGTAATGTTTTGAACAGCCAACAATAAAAAATTAAAAAAAAAAAAAAAAAAGACCACAATGGCAGCTTTCCATTCTGGATTAGCTCCCAGCACAACTCTAATAGAAATCTGAGCAAATTAAAATGTAATTTTTACATTTTTCTAGTAACTGTATTAAAGTAATAAAACAGGTTGAACTAATTTAAATATATTTTCTATTACCTAATATATACAAAACAGTATAGCATATAATCAGTAAATTAATGGTAACATTTGAAATCTTTTTTTTTTTTTTTGTACAAAATCTTCCAAATCTGTTTTAGATCTTTCAGCATGTCTCAGTTCTTTTCTTTTTTCTTTTGGTACCAGGGATTGAACTCAAGGGCACTTAAACACTGAGCCACATCCCCAGCTCTTTTTTGTATTTTATTTAGCGAGAGGGCCTCCCTAATTTGCAGAGGCTGGCTTTAAACCGTGATCCACCTGCCTTGGCCTCCCAAGCAACTGGGATTACAGGTATGCACCAGAGGTGGCCAGCATATCTCAGTTCTAACCAGCCACATTTCAAATGCTCATTGGCCCTACCATATTTATTTATTTTGGAAGGTCCTGGGGATCGAACTCAGGGTCTCACATACTGAGCTACACCCTCAACTCAGTTCCTGGTGGCTACCAGATCAAACTGAGCAACGTGTATGTGTGCATTGTGACCAAAACCTCCTATCAAAGTCACTAATGTTCTTTGAAACCTTCCATTTCTCCTGTATGCAAAGTGGTACTGTGCAATAAGGCAACAACAACAACAACAAAAACCTCAAAACTCCTTTAAAGAGCTTAGTTGAAGAGAAAATAGATACCCAAAGATTAAGTAGTATTTTAAGTGGGTATATTTCAGGCAATAGTAAAGGTAACTGGGAGTAAGGGCTGGGACTGTAGCTTAATGATAGAGCATGTGCTTAGCATTTGAGAGGCTCTAGGTTCAGTCCTCAGCACCAGAGAAAGAGTAAGTGGGAGAGATAACTAGGAGTATATGATTGACAAAAGAGATGGCTGATAATTATTCTTAGGAATTCAAGAGAAGGATACTTCAAGCTCATGCAGTAAAGGAAGACTTGAGCCTGATCTTGAAAAAATTGGTAAGTCTTGGACTGCTGGAAAAGATGGGGAGAGAATGGCACTGAATATAGCTTCTTTTGTTTTTAGGTTTGAAAGTTTGCAGAATCCTGAGGCTTTCCCACTGAAAAAGGCTTTCCTCTTCACTGACAATTTCCCACCATGATTCATAGTCTTTTCTTGATCAACTCCTCTGGAGATATTTTCCTGGAGAAACATTGGAAAAGTGTGGTCAGTCGTTCTGTTTGCGATTACTTTTTTGAGGCACAGGAGAGAGCAACTGAGGCAGAAAATGTGCCTCCAGTTATCCCTACCCCTCACCATTATCTCTTAAGTGTTTACCGCCACAAGATCTTTTTTGTGGCCGTGATTCAGACTGAGGTCCCACCTCTGTTTGTCATTGAGTTCCTTCACCGAGTAGTGGACACATTTCAGGTTAGTGAATGTGAGAGGATTCATATATGTAAGTTATAAAGTGTCTTTACAGTCCTGTTTCCATTGTATTCAGCTTCAGTTAAAAGAAGTCTGAGAAATCAAAACTCTGCTATTACTCACTTTTATCTAATTAAGATTCTTTTTCCTAATTATTGCATTGGCTGCATTTAAAATGACAAATTGAATACTTTTGAACTTGTGTGTGGTGTGTTTAGTTCCCATCCTACATTTTGTTTACAAAGTAGAGTTTAGATTTTTTTTTTAAATATAGTGGATTTGATGCTAACCATTGTTACAGTGTTGCTTTGAGTTGCTTCAGAAAGTGATAAATGTGTAAACTTTTATAAAAGAAAATACAGAAAAAGCCAAGTAATGCTTATCTTAATTGTCCCTGGCAAAGGTAATTTGTGAACCCATGCTTCATTTTTGGTTTGAGGTGGTTATTTATAGCATATGACTGCTGAGTGATAAACTCTTGTTACAAACATAAGGTTGGGAAGTCTTCTGTATCTGTAAGAATTTGTAACCCATTTTACAAGATACAGTTATCATTTTGATTTGAAGATCTTGGGGGTCCTGGAATGCAGGGTAAGGGAGGTAAGTTTACCAGGGTATGAGAGCATAATTTATAGCATGTGATTTTAGAGTATCCAGGCTTTAGATTTATACAGTGGAATCCTCTTCCTAACAAAATCACTTAACTTCTAACTGTTGTAGTTATTTGTATAATTTAGATGATAAATTAGAAGCAAAGGTCCTTTGGTTTAACTTTTGTGTCATGTGAGGTCTGGAATTAGTCTCATGAATATGGGAATTGTGGAGTTGGAGAAGAGAATGAGAATCCAGACATTATGATAAAAATTAAAAAGCAAATCAAAAAGTCCATTCATTTGCACTCATATCTATATTCTATATCTAGAGCTGTTCTTATTCCCAAGAAAATTAAAATATATTTTATAAGATTTTTTTCTCCAAATACTCTCTGATAGTACTATTTTTATAAATATTTTTTTAATATTTATGGACACAATATCTTTATTTTGTTTATTTATTTTTATGTGGTGCTGAGGATTGAACCCAGTATCTCACATGTGGGGGCAAGTGCTCTGCCACTGAGCCACAATCCAAGCCCTCTGATAGTACTGTTAATCTGGGATTCCAATTATTCAGCATACTAGCTCCTTTGCACAGTGAAAACCTAAGAATTAATAGGTTTGGGGATGTAACTCAGTAATAGAGCAACTGTGTAGTTTGTGTGAGATTCTAGATTCAGCTCCCAGCACTGCAAAACAACAACAACAACAAACCCCTAAGAATTATAAGCCCCAGTGTGTGAAAGGACTAGAAGTAATTCCAATAGTTATGATCTTAAACCTTTCTAACTGTGCCTTGCTATGATTTCCACATATGATACTTCACTCTTTCTAAGATTAACAGTCCAATTAGTGAAACTCAACAGTTGTTGCTATTGCCATATACAATTATTATGTAACTCATTGCAAGACAGGTAGTGGGAAAGTTGTGTAATCTCTTTGAAATCACAGAGGAATTTGAGAAAGCACGGTAAAATTGCTGATTTAGAAGTCTAGAACTTCAGATCTTTTTTTTAATTTTTTTATTTTTTATTGTTGGTTGTTCAAAACATTACATAGTTCTTGACATATCATATTTCACACTTTGATTCAAGTGGGTTATGAACTCCCATTTTTACCCCATATACAGATTGCAGAATCACATCAGTTACACATCCATTGATTTACATATTGCCATACTAGTGTCTGTTGTGTTCTGCTGCCTTTCCTATCCTCTATTATCTCCCCTCCCCTCCCCTCCCCTCCCCTCTCCTCTCCTCTCTCTACCCCCTCTACTGTCATTCATTTCTCCCCCTTGTATTATTTTTCCCTTTCCCCTCACTTCCTCTTGTATGTACTTTTGTATAACCCTGAGGGTCTCCTTCCATTTCCATGCAATTTCCCTTCTCTCTCCCTTTCCCTCCCACCTCTCATCCCTGTTTAATGTTAATCTTCTTCTCCTGCTCTTCGTCCCTACTCTGTTCTTAGTTACTCTCCTTATATCAAAGAAGACATTTGGCATTTGTTTTTTAGGGATTGGCTAGCTTCACTTAGCATAATCTGCTCTAATGCCATCCATTTCCCTGCAAATTCTATGATTTTGTCATTTTTTAATGCAGAGTAATACTCCATTGTGTATAAATGCCACACTTTTTTTATCCATTCGTCTATTGAAGGGCATTTAGGTTGATTCCACAGTCTTGCTATTGTGAATTGTGCTGCTATGAACATCGATGTAGCAGTGTCCCTGTAGCATGCTCTTTTTAGGTCTTTAGGGAATAGACCAAGAAGGGGAATAGCTGGGTCAAATGGTGGCTCCATTCCCAGCTTTCCAAGAAATCTCCATACTGCTTTCCAAATTGGCTGCACCAATTTGCAGTCCCACCAGCAATGTACAAGTGTACCCTTTTCCCCACATCCTCGCCAGCACTTGTTGTTTGACTTCATAATGGCTGCCAATCTTACTGGAGTGAGATGGTATCTTAGGGTGGTTTTGATTTGCATTTCTCTGACTGCTAGAGATGGTGAGCATTTTTTCATGTACTTGTTGATTGACTGTATGTCCTCTGAGAAGTGTCTGTTCAGGTCCTTGGCCCATTTGTTGATTGGGTTGTTTGTTATCTTATTGTCTAATTTTTTGTAGAACTTCAGATCTTGTAATTTTTTTGAGGGGGGCTATTTACTGGAGATTGAACTCAGGGGCACTTAACCTCTGAGCCACATCCCAGCCCTATTTTGTATTTTATTTAGAGATGAGGTCTCACTGAGCTGCTTAGCATCTTGCCATTGCTGAGACTGGCTTTGAACTCAAGATCTTCCAGTCTCAGCCTCTTGAACCGCTAGGATTACAGGCATGCACCACTGTGCCTGGTGAGTTTGTCATTTTTTAAGCAGTTGTTAAAAGTAAATACATATCCTGATTTCAGTGGTTATTTGTTGTTGTTGTTTTGTTACCAGGGATTTAACCCAGGAACATTTAATTACAGAGCTACATCCCTGGCCCTTTTTCTTTTTTGAGACTGGGTCTTGCTAAGTTGCTTTGGGCCTTGCTATGGTGCCAAGGCTGACTTTGTAGTTGTAATATTCCTGCCTCAGCCTCTGGAATAGCTGGGATTCCAGGTGTGCACAATCATACCCAGCTCAATGCCTTTTTTTTTTTTTTTTGAATGTTTATCCTTTCTTGACACCATAACTTTTCTAGTACTAAAATATGATGATAGAGTTCCAGCTGTACTGCACTTTTGCTATGGTACTTTGTCATGTCAAGTCTCCTTTCCAAGTGTTCATATCACATTATTTGGTTTATAAAATCAAGTGAAGTAGTTTTTTTAAAATTTAATTTAATTTTTAAAAATATAATCACTTTGGGAAGGAAATTTGTGACAGTTTTCCCCCTTAAATCTTGGGATCTGACAATGGAGATTATCTATTGTAATTTAGCCTTCATCTAGTGTAATGCATTCAATATTGGATGTCAAAGATATGGCAAGATGGTGAAACAATCTGGAAATCATATCATAGCATGAACAGTAGAGTGATCTTAGAAATTTGGTTCTGTGAAAATGAGTGAAAGTTTGTTGTTGTCTTCAGATAATGGCAGTGCTATTATGTAAGCTTGCTGTGTAAGGCAGCTAGGAAGAGGCAGATTTGAATTTAGCAAAAGAAAGAATTCTTAATAACCAGAGCTGTCCATGAATAGAACTGTGCAAAGGTGCTAGTATGATTCTTAGAAGGGGTAAATTTCCCTTTGGTGGATGAATTCAAGAAGGGTTGCATGCCTGTCTCAGAGGCCCTGTAAAAGATGAGACAACAATTTTAGAAGGATACACTAAATGACTATAGACATTTATTCCATTTCACATAGTACTTTATATGTATAAAGTACTTTCATGGACCTTATCATTTAATCATTTATTCTTAGTACTTTCAATATTCTTGTATATTCAAATGGTATTATCCTGATTATTACCACAACAGAAATCAAGACCTAACTTAGTTAACATGTTTATGGTTTGGATATGAGGTATCCTTCCAAAGTTCCTTTTTTAATGTAGAGATATTCAGAGGTGAAATGATTGAATTATGAGAGCTATAATCTAATAAATCTATCCTAGTTTGAATGGATTGGGTGGTAACATCAGGCAGGTAGGTTGTACCTGGAAGAAATGGGTCACTGGGGACATGTCCTGGATGGGTTCATTCCCTGGAAGGGTTCTTCTTCCCTTCAAGATCCTTCCCCTTTCTGTGTGCTTCCTGGCTGCTGTGAGCTAAGCAGTACTCATCTGCTACACCCTTCCACCATGATGTTCTCCCTCACCTTGGGCCCAAATCAGTGGGGTTGGCTTTCTGTGCACTAGGACCTCTGAAACTGTGAGCCAGAATAAACTTTTCTTCCTCTAAGTTGTTCTTATCAGGTATTTTTTTTTCACAGTGTTGGAAAGCTGATGAACACAGAGAACAGTTTGATCATAATAAGTGACAAGATTATAATCCAGGTCTTCCAGTGATTTTTCTAGACCCCAGACGATACAATATTTAACTTTGTTGTTGTCATTGAGACAGGATTTTTCAGTGTTTCCTGACTTGCCTCAAACTCCTGGGCTTAAGCAGTTGTTTTGCCTCAGCCTCCCAGGTAACTGGGGACTAGGGGCACATGCCACCCTTGCCCAACTAGTTTAGCCTTTTTTTTTTTTTTTCCCATATCCCTGATTGTATACAAAGTATATTCACACCCATTCATGTCTTCATACATGTACTTTGGATAATAATGTCCATCACATTCCACCATCAGGTTTAGTCTTTTTAATAAAAGGAAAAAAGAATTCTTAGAATTCTAACATTAGGGCTGCCTAAGAGATTTTCTACTGTGCTAGCTCATCCACCTCATTCTAATTTTTTTTTGTTGTTGTTTCTCAACTCTTATTCAATGCACAAATGTAAAGAAATAGCACAGTTAAGGTTAAAAAGATTTTCATGTATAATTCTGTCATAGCATAATTTTGCATAATTCAAATTCTTATTCTTAAGCACATAAAATAATCTGGATTCAATTTTGTATTCTGCATATTTTAGTAAGTGGAAGAAACTAACCCAAAGAGTTAAATTGACTTCTTCTAATTTATAGAAGCAGCTACTAATGACAATAGTACCATATGCTAGTATTACCTCTGTCCAACCAGGCTGCCTAAGAGAACTGTGGCTGTGCCCCATTCCAGCATTGTAGAAGAGTACCACAGAAACACTGTGTAAAACACATGTGTATAAACCAAATTCTTGCTCTTTGAAAACCTTCTTTTATTTATTTACATTTTTACAGTCTCTGGACAATAAATGTGCATGTTATATCTTCATCAGGATTATTTTGGAGTCTGTTCAGAGCCAGTGATCAAAGACAATGTGGTTGTGGTTTATGAGGTTTTGGAAGAGATGCTTGATAATGGGTTTCCCTTGGCTACTGAGTCGAACATTCTCAAAGAACTGATAAAGCCTCCCACTATCCTTCGGACAGTTGTCAACACCATAACAGGTATGGGAGTTCTGACAAAAAGTTGCTATCATCCTGGGTGTAGCTTAGTCTGGTGTGTGAATTATTTTTGAATGTTTGGGAATCTTGAGTGTTCAGATACTTTAATGTTGCTCTTTATGGTCTTTGAATCTAATCTGAAATAATATTTTTGTTATATAGAAAATACCCTGATTTCAATGACAAAATGAAGTATTTTATGGGCTGGGGATATAGCTCAGTGGTAAGCACTTGCCTAGCATGTGCAGGGCTCTTGGTTCCATCCCTAGCCTCTCAAAAAAAAAGGTCTGAAGAAAACACATGATGGTTATAGAAACTTCAGAAATATAGAAAAGCACAAGGAGGAACATGAAAATTCCTCTTAATCCCACCACCACACTTAACATACTGGGGTATATATTTCTAAATAGGTAAATGGTAAATGAAACTTTTTAAAGCAAAAATTCTTGTATATTTTTTTAAGCTTCACTTTTATCAACATTTTATGAACACACCTTGTTTCTATATCATTATTAATGATTTTGTAATTTTTTCATATTAAATAGATGCAAGTTATTTACTGAATCCCTGTTTATGATATTTCTGATATTTCTTTTAAATAATGAGGGATTAATATTCTTAAATCTTTGTGTACATCAGGGATGATTTATTTTCAATACTAGAAATGGAAGCGCTAGGTCAAGGGGTGTGTATATTTTCAGGACTTTTGTGCTGTGCCAAGTTTCCCTCTAGAAAATTAAACATGAATTTGTGTTTTCAGTAGCAATTTCTGTGGAAGCTAGTCAACCCTAGTATTATTTTTTTCTGAGACTTTGGCAATTTGATAGATGGTTTATTGGCATCTTGTTAGTTATGAACTCAGTTTTTGTTTATTTTTTTTGTTGCTAGTGAGATTAAAACCTGCTCAAGTTTCTTGATTGCTTTTCCTCTGTTGAGAATTACCTTTTCATGTTCTTTGCCCAATTTTTTGTTGTTGAAATGTTTTTCTTTTCTCATACTGATTTAAAAGAATTTCTTTTATTTAGGGATATATTTCTAATATAAGGGTACTTTGTAGGAGTTCTTTATATATTTTGAATACTGCATTGCAGATATTTTCTCACAATCTGTCGCTTGTCATTTAACATCGTTCATGGTGTTTGTTTAGACACATATTGAATGTTGATTTACTGGGTGTAGTAATATGTGCCTGTAATCCCAGTGACTCAGGAGGTTGAGGCAGGGGGATCCCAAGTTTGAGACCAACCTCAGCAACCCAGCAAGGCCCTAGGCAACTTAGAGAGACTCTGTCTTAAAAAGTAAAAAGGGATGGGGATGTAGCTCAGTAATAGGGCAACCCTGGGTTCAGCTCCAGCATAACTAACTAAATAAATAAAATAAAATGTTTTGATTTAGTCAGATTGATGATTGTGCTTCATTAATGTTCTGTATTTTGGGACTTGTTTAATGAATAAACAAGGATTTCATGGAATTTGAAAACTAGTGGAAAAAATGCATTTTAAAAAGTGTAAATATAAAAAGTAGGTATGGCATTTTGAAAAAGAATTATAAGAATTTGGCCTGTTAAATATGTCAAGGTGGATTAAGTCATGCAGACCAAAATTCTTCGAGTAATAATACTAGAAGATCCAAGACAGTTTTGCAAATAAATTTTTAAAAAATAAAAGAAAGTTTGCCTCACCAAGTATGGAATATAGTATGAAGTTTTAACAACTTTAATAATATGGTAATAAGTATGGCGTTTTTTTCAATATTCTGAGTTCATTTTAAGCCTTAAAAGCTTTGTTAGTGCTTGAATCATTTATGGATATTATGAAGTTATTTAAGCCTGTATCTCACTTCAATCTGAAGAAAAGAATAAAAGCTGAAATATTTAATAAACATGCTGAATATATAGTGTATATAGTGTTTCTTTCTTTAGAGTAAAACTATCCAGGAAATGAAGTAGGAAACAATTTAAAATATTTATAGCATTTTGTTATTTCAGTAAAAAATCTTCGAATTAAAAAACTTTTTGAGGCAAAAATGTAGAATTCATCTAGAGCTCTTAATGACAGGAAAGAATCTAATTTGTGTTTTTAAGTTTTAACATTAGTATGAAACAGCCCATGTTGATGTGTACATTTTAATACTACCACTAATGTACCTAAGAACCTACATTATGCTACAATACTTTTTTTACCCATGAAAATTTTATGTCATTATGTAGATTACCAACACGTTCTGAAACCCAATACATTATTTAGGCTGCAAGCTATTGTGGAATTTGAGACACTAAGTTCAAGTTACTTTCAAATCCAAAATATGATATCTGTCTCTCAGGTAACTTTTTAAAAAAACCTTTATTCTGATCAAGGAGACAGACCAGATGGAGACAATGAGTTTTAAAAATAGACTGGGTTGCCCTATATAGAAGTTTGGAAACACTCATCTTCTGTTTGATAATGCATGAATAGTGGGAGCATAGAAACTTCTGGGGAAATGTATACTGTTAGAATCAAATTGACATTAAAGTACCTGTTTGATTCTAAAAGTATCAATATTAATTATCTAGGAAGTACCAATGTGGGTGACCAACTTCCAACTGGGCAGCTGTCAGTGGTGCCTTGGCGACGGACTGGGGTAAAATATACCAACAATGAAGCCTATTTTGATGTGATTGAAGAGATTGATGCCATTATTGACAAATCAGGTAGGTGCTTGCTCTTAAGATGTTTTGAACCATCTGAGATTTGAAATTAGGAGGCCCCTTTTATATAATACGTGTTAGTATCAGAATTATTCCTTATTCAGAAACATTCATTTTAATTTTGTACCCACTCTGTCAGGCACTGTGCTGGTTAAGGAATGGACTTTTTTCTTTTCAATATCTTTTTTGGTTGTTGATGGATCTTTATTTTATTCATTTATTCATATGTGGTGGTGAGAATTGAACCCAGTGCCTCACACCTGCTAGACAAGTTCTCTACCACTGAGCCACAGTGGATTTTATTTTGATGTGGATTAATTGTTTTGTAGGTGTTATCCTCTTCAATAATAATAAAAAAGAAGTAACAAACTAATATTTTATTGATTAGATTTCCTTTATGAAAGTATTTAATTCCCATTTGTGATGGTGGAACTAAAATTGTAATTACTGATTCAGGAAGCCTTCCTGTCTACCTATTCTAAATTAGATAAATATAACTAAAAGTTCTAAAGCTTAGAGGTCTACAGAAAGTTCTCTTCACATTAGTGAACTTATCCATTCAACACATGTTTATTGAAAACTTGTATTATAGCACAGTGCTGTATAGTGGGTGTTTGGTGGTCATTTCTGAAGACATAGTCTGTGTCTGGAAGGCTTAATTAAAGTCTAGTGAGAGAAAGTAAAAAAGGTGGAGCATGAATGGGACCATACCCATCCAGAAAAGTATGTAGAGAAGATAGTTTTTGCTTCAGCAGCAAAATAAATAGAAGTTGTTAAGATTTGCATTCATTTTGGAGCAACCACTCCAACAGTGTCTCCCAAAATATTATTGGAAAATAAAGTAGTTCAGTATGACTGGATTGAGAAGCATGAAAAAGAACTGATGAGGCCTTAAAACTAAGGCAATGTGGCATACACACACATACACACACACACACACAATGGAATATTACTCAGCAATAAAAGAGAATAAAATCATAGCATTTGCATGTAAATGGATGGAGTTAGAGAAGATAATGCTAAGTGAAGTTAACCAATCCAAAAAACCAAATGCCAAATGTTTTCTCTGACATAAGGAGACTGATGCACAGTCGGGTAGGGAAGGGGAGCATGGGAGGGATAGACGAACTCTAGATAGAGCAGAGGGGTTGGAGGGGAAGGGAGGGGGCATGGGGTTAGAATGGTGGAATGAGATGGTCATTATTATCCAAAGTACATGTATGAAGATATAAATTGCTGTGAATATACTTTGTATACAACCAGAGATATGAAAAAATGTGCTCTATATGTGTAATAAGAATTGTAATACATTCCGCTATCCAATATAAACAAAAAAATTAATTAAAAAAAACTAAGGCCAAAGCAACTTTTTGTATTAGTTTAAATGGGAGATAACCCAAATATTCAGCAATAGAAAGGATAAATAAACTTTAATATGGCCATACAGCAGAACACTGTGTGGTAGAGAAAAACAATGAACCACTGATACACCCAGCAATATAAGTAAATCCTAACAACATTGAACAGAAAAGTCAGGTGCATAAGATTGTATAAATAATGTGGTTACATTTATGTGAAATTTGAAAATAAGCACAATCGAAGGTAATAGAAGTCAGAATTTGGGGGATGTCTTTAACTGGAATGGATAAGAGGGAGCATACCAGGTTGCTGAAAAGGCTCTACATTTTGATGTGCATGGTACTTGCAGAGATGTAACGATATTTACTGAACTGTATGGTTTTTGTATTTTACTATAGAATATCAGTGAAAACTTAAAAAAAAAATGATGGCCAGATCATGAAGAACCTTGTATGCCATTTTAAGGAAGATAGTTGAGAGCATTTGGAGAGTTTTAAGTTGGGGAATAATTTCATCAGGCTTATTGTGGAATAATGAGTTGAAGTGGGGTAAGACTGTAAGCATTGAAAGCAGGAAGTTGTTGCTGAAGTTCACACACAAAATATCACTGTATATAATGGTAGTCAGGATGGAGAGGAATGAATAAATTTGAGAGCTGTTAAGTCTTAGAAAAGAGAAGAATTGGTAATTGACTGGATATGGGGACTAAGGAGGTAGAAATAGTCAAAGATGTATCTGTGTTTCTAACTTATGCAGTAGGATAGGTGGTATCATCATAGCAATGTGGAAATCAAGAGGAGTGGTCCAGGGAGCAAGATGATAAATTCTCTTTGAAGCACCACAGTGACATTCCAGTGGAATGTCCATTAGAAGTGAGGCTGAACTTAAAAACAGTAGGAAATAGTTGGTTGTAAATGAAAATGGAAATCTTGGGAAGTAGGTAACACTACTAAGGAGAGAGTATATAGTAAAAGAAGTTCAGAACTGTGGAAAAGCTTAGATATTTAAGGGCATGTAAAGAAATCTGCAGAAGACACTGAAGAAGAAGAGCTGGGAATAAAAGGAGAAAACTAGGAGAAGTTAGGACAGAAAAGCATTTTGAAAAGGAAGAAGTGATCAACAATGGCAAATGCTGCAGAGATCCTGTAGGATAGAGACCATGGGTGTCTTATTTAGCAGCAAAGCTCATTGGTGACCTTTGGGAGAGCAGTTTCTAATAGGAAATTTTCTGAACCATTGGTTAAGATAATGATGCTCTGTGTGATTGTGATACTAGATTGAAAACTCCTTTAGGCTAATAACTATCTCATTAATCTTTTCATCCCCATCATAGTGTCTCAGCCTTGATATGTAGTTGATACATGTTTGGAAGGATGGGTGAATGGGTTGGATAAATGAATTGGACAGCTGGACAGAAGGAAAGAAGAAGGGAAGAAAGGAGGCAGGGAAGGCAAAGAAGAAGAGAGAGGAGCAAGAGGGAGGAAGTAAGTTAGCTGGGAAGGACAGAGAGGTGTTCAGTAAATCTTTACACTCTATTTGTCTGTTCTGTCTCAGGTTCCACAGTTACTGCTGAGATCCAGGGTGTGGTTGATGCCTGTGTAAAACTCACTGGAATGCCAGACCTTACACTTTCCTTTATGGTAAATCCTGGACTAGAGTTCCTGTTCTTGGGGTGGGAAATTAAAAGTTTCTATAAAACCAGAGGGTAAGAACAGAATAGAACTAGAAATGATTAGGGCAGCCACAAAGCTTATATCAGCCTTGAATTTTCTATAAGTAATTAGAGAGTTTGTGTGTGTGTGTGTGTGTGTGTGTGTGTCTGTCTGTCTGTCTTTTAGTAAAAATAGCAACTGAATTACTTTCCTGAAAGAAAAGTAGGTGTTTAATTCCTACTTGCTTTTCCTTGCCTGGTAACTGTAGAACCCCCGGCTGTTGGATGACGTCAGCTTCCATCCTTGTGTTCGTTTCAAGCGCTGGGAGTCAGAGCGTATTCTATCCTTCATCCCACCTGATGGAAACTTCCGTCTGCTCTCTTATCATGTCAGTGCACAGAAGTAAGCGGCTCCTCCCACTGAGAGTGGAATCTGTGTCTGTCTGTGTATGTGGAGATAGTATCTGTAGTGATTAAGAACTTGGGCTCTAAAGTTACCTGGGATCAAGTTCCAGCTCCTATAGTTACTAAGTGTGCCTTCTCAGGTTAGTTGTTTCCCTGCTGTGTGTTTTCTTATTTGAAAATAATAAAAGTACCTTTTTATCAGGATTGAGTGAGTCTAAACAGTGCTTAATGTGGAGGACGTGCTCATCAAATTTATCACTGTCATTTTTGTTATGTGTCTAAACAAGAACATTTTTTTTCTCAAATTAAAATCTGAGCAAGCCTATATTCAATCCACTTGACCGCCAAAAAAGATTAAATTGTGCTATGAAAAAGCATAAAATTTAATGATTTTTTTGATCTTGAATGTTCACTTCAGTTTGAAGCCTACAGGCTTTTGGATACAAGCAGTATTGCATGGCAGAAGGTGTGCAGACCCAAGAGCCAAGAGACCCCAGAGCCACCAACACCTTCAGGTGTGATTTGAAGTCAGTTGTTTAGGGAAACATCTGAATGCTTAAGGTCAAAGGCTTTGGAATCTGACTGCCTGGATTTAACCAGCACCTTCAGTGCTTATAGTATATGACCTTTACAAGTTACTTAATTTCAGTTAAGTTCAAGGACACCAGTATTCATCTCTAAAATCAGTAACTACTTTACACTTATGAAGTAGCACATAGTGGCAGTAATATTTAATTGTTATTAGGAAGATGAAATAAGGTAAGGATTAAATGAATGGTAAGCATTGAGAATAGTGACTGGTACACAGGAAGTACTCAGTGACAGGAACCATTATTACTATAGGATTATTCTGTGACTTCTCTGGGTCAACTTCCTGTCCTGTCAAATCATTATAGCCTACTCTACCTCTGAGTGTTTTTTTGAGGATCAGATGAGGTAAAATAAAAAACCCTCAAGAAATTATGAAAGGCCTCTCTCTCCAGTACAAATAATAGTCACAGGTCACTAATTAAAACAGAAATATAGGGACTTCATTATTGTTCAATATTTTTCTCATGGTAGGCTTAATGTGCACTTTGTTTTTTTTTTTTTTTTTTTTTTTTAATATTTATTTATTTTTAGTTGTCGGCGGACATAACATCTTTGTTTGTATGTGGTGCTGAGGATCGAACCCGGGCCGCACGCATGCCAGGCGAGCGCGCTACCACTTGAGCCACATCCCCAGCCCCGTGCACTTTGATTTTATTTATGTTATTCAGGAATTCATCAGAAGACAGTTTACTAGACAACACCTTAGCTTTTCAAAAAGAAAAAAACAATGATTGTTTTTTTTTCTATATTTTTAAAAATAAGGAATATAAGTGAGGGAGGAAAAGGCTGCCAAAGGGGCAAAAAAAAAAAAAAAAAAAAAAACAAAAAACAACATAATGTAAAATGAAAAATAATGCCATTTTCCAGTACATGAATAATATGAGCTCTTTATTTCTCTTTTCCAGTCTCGTTGCAATTCCAGTGTATGTCAAACATAATATCAGTTTCCGGGACAGTAGTTCACTTGGACGCTTTGAAATAACAGTGGGACCCAAGCAGACTATGGGGAAGACTATAGAAGGAGTGATTGTCATCAGTCAGATGCCCAAAGGAGTGCTGAATATGAGCCTCACTCCATCCCAAGGGACACACACATTTGACCCAGTGACAAAGGTAGGGGAAAACAGGGCGTTTTGAATTGTTGATGTTAAGTAGAAGTAAACTTCAAGAGCTCTCCATGCAGACGTTATGCCTTGTTTGGAAGATGAGATTAACCAAAGGGATCTTGTTTTCTTTTTTGAGTTTACTTATGGTGACAAATAGGATTCTCTATTGAAAAAACACTCCAGAGGCAACTTGTGATATTGTGAACCGATGCCCTGAGGTTAGAGTCTAACCATCTCAAATGTGGGGTTCTACTATACTTAATTACTTTATTGTAAAGATCACTTCTCTTTTTAAATTTTCTTTGAAGATGTTGTCTTGGGATGTAGGAAAAATAAATCCTCAAAAGCTACCAAGTTTGAAGGGGACCATGAGTCTTCAGGCTGGAGCTTCCAAACCAGATGAAAACCCCACAATCAACCTGCAGTTTAAAATCCAGCAGCTGGCCATTTCTGGTAAGTGACCCAAAGCTCAGGCAGCTTTGAAACAAACATAAGTTGCTTTCTTCTAAAAAGTACACATAGCAAAAAGCCTTCCCAAGGCTCCCTATTTATATAAGATCTGGTTTTGTTACCTGGTTTATAATCTTTAGGTACATCTTTTCCAGTACATTTCTGGAGGGAGTTTACAATCCTTACTTTGAAGTTGGCCTAAATGACCTTAATAAAAGTGTTTAAGTCACAAATGTTAAGAAATTATAATTTGAGGTTCCTAAGATTTTCATTATATGAATACTTCTGCATTCTTAGCTGGTAATGGAAAAGAATAATTTCCTCTCCTTTTTCCCAATTTCGAAAGACTCATATTTGCTTTTAGTGTCACTTTGGAACCATTAGACCTATCCAGGCCAGTCCAGTCTGTACCGACCATAGGAAGATAGTAATAAGTAGTTATCATCTATTGGGTATTTATTATGTGCTAGGTGCTCTTGTAAGCTCTTTTTATATATGTCCTTAGAACAACCCTATGAGATGGAAAGAAAATGACATTAGTGTTATATGTATATTCCTGTTTTTCTTTACTAAAAGACCTTATTTAATTTAAATGGTTAGAATTCAGTTAAGCTATAAGCTGTTTCACCTTAAAACACTTAATAAATTACAAGCTGTATATAATATATTTTTATTACAGTGGGAATACTTACAAAGCAGTCACTGATGAGTTCATTATTTTTCATTATTCATTAGTTATCATTTGTTCATTTGCTCAGTCCAATAACTTGAACAAAAAGTACAGTGATCTTTTTTGCTCTAGCCATCATTGCAGTCTGCAACTTTCTATCTTTCCGACATGAGGAGGTCTTCTTATAGAATAATTTTTTTGATGAAGCATTTTTTTTTTTACTGTCAGTGTATGTACTGTGTCTGAAGAGTCCATCAGCTTCACAGAAGTGATTCATTGTCACTGCAGTCTCCATCCTGCTAATCTCTTTGAACTAAAATTCATGCAAACAATTGTGCTACCTGCATCTTTTGAATACTCATATCTTATTTTCTCTCCTCCTTCCCTTCCTCCTTTCCAGGACTCAAAGTGAATCGTCTGGATATGTATGGAGAAAAGTACAAACCCTTTAAAGGCATAAAATACATGACAAAAGCTGGAAAGTTCCAAGTTCGAACCTGAAGGGAAAGTTTTGTAGTTGGAACACTCATGAACACTTTTTCATTTCTTACTTGTCTAAAAGTAAAAAATATCAGCCTGTCTCTTAGGTAAGTCCCTCCAGGGCCCATCTGCTCCCTTTTTCCTTAGCCTTCAGCGCCATGGAACTAATCAAGGGAGAAAAGAGTCACCAGGGAGAACGACATGGAACTGAAACACAGTCAGCACCAACTCAGTTCTCAAGAAGAGATGTGTAATGGAGGGTAGCAGTACTTGACATCTTATTTAACTATTCTTAACATGATTACCACAGAAAAAGACCAGCATTTGTTGCTTGCTTGGCTTTAATTATCTAAAGCCACTGAAAGACTTTATAGATTTTTTCTTTAAAGTAGAAAGATTAGAAAGAAGGGAAATTAGAAGAAAAATGAATCTTAGTTGAAGAAAGCCAGTTATAGATCTCCGATCTTGCTTAACAGTGTGCAAGGCCCTGGGTTCAAGCCCCAGCACCACACACAACATGAAAAATGATCTGATCCAAGCCTGGGGATGTATCTTAGTGGTAGAATGCTTGCCTAGCATGCACGAGGCCCTGGGTTTGATCCCCAACACTGCAAAAATTTTAAACAAAGAAAAAAGGTCTGATCTTTGAGAAGAAAGAGGAAATGGTACTAAAGAAGAGTTTTGAGGAGATATATTAAAGTGAAAGATTGGCAAGGAAAGTGATCAACCTTTACATTAAGGAGGGTTGTAAAGAAAAGAGTTGATTTCTTTCTGATCCCTCTGATATATAATATTGTTTATACTTCTAAAAATGAACTGGAAACTTCTTAAATTCAAGTCCACTATTGACACAGAAAACCCAGTAGAATCAGAATTTTCCTTGAAGACCGATGATATTGAGCTAGCTTTCATATTCTTTTGCTTGCCTTTAGCATTTGGTCTGTGAGAAGGTGACCCACTTTCTTCCCAAAATAATTCTGCTCTTTTACAGAATTCACTGCCTTTCTGGTTACCTGATCCTTCCACAGGATTTTCTAAATAGCAGGAGTTTCAGTGCAGCCAGATTTTATGAGTCAGAGTATTGGAGTAGCAATGGCAGCTCATTTCCCATTAAGGTGGATCACAGTTATAACTGAATGATCCCTTGTCTACATTTATCTGTGCTAGACTGGTACTGGATCCTGAGCCTTCCTCTATGAAACTTTTCCATAGGTAGAACTTGGTAAAAATAATGCCTAGCATTGAGGACATGATAGATCCTTGAAGCTGCTTGGTAAAGTTGTCATTTCTTCAGTCTTTTGTTTTGTACTCTATAATATATTTATTAACAATAGATAGGCAAAAATTTCCCTTAAATCTTTGAATAAAATTAATGTTGTAGGAAGCTGGACCATTTGGTCATATGTAACCAACCCAGTTTAAGAAACAACTTAAGAAGTACTTAAGGTTTTCCAAGTGGGTAATTTTTATTCTATTTTCATGTGTCCATTACTTATTCAAATATCTAAGTAAAAGACAGGTTTTGTTTTTGTTTTTGTTTTTGCTATCTTCAAAGTATAGGGTAGAGAACAAAAGTGTGCTCTGCATTGTGCATGGAGAAAAAGGAAACCTGCGATCTCCAACTGTAGTTCTCTAAAGTCCTGTTTCCAAATACTTGTGCAACTTTTTTTTTTCTTTTTGCTAGTTTTATCTTGCTGCTTCCAGGACTTATTGTGCTGCAGAGTAATGTTGCTTTGTGGTTTTTCTCTGGGATAAACTGCTACATACAACCAGATGTGCTTCATACTCCATCACTCCACACTGCAGCCTGTACACACCCACCATGGTAGAGGAAACTTTTCTGCCTGTGAATCCCAGGAATGTTCAGAATCACCTCTTCTGAGGGCTCTGAAAGGTTCCTAAGTCACAGGAATCAACTAATCTTGGTCCCTGAAGATTTTGCAGCTGTTTTATGTCTTCTAGGGCAGCTCATCTTATTGCAAGGGACATAACTAAGAAGAATTAAAATCTAGACTATGGGACCTGTGGGCCTAAGCATGTGAAATAACCATCACACATGGGTGTAGCAGACCACTGGAGTACAATCAAGCATCACTGCCAGCTTCCCACAATGTGTCAGGTGGCATGAATAGTTCAGGGTGCCTTAGTTGAGCTGTTCAGTTCCATGTGTGGTTAACATGTGCAGAAGTAGCTTCTCTGTTTAAATCTTAATAAAGTTGAATTTTACCAGTCCTCTGTGGCTGAAGTGTTTTGTTATTAGGACTAATAATAATGCTATGCCATGCATTTGTCAGTAGAAGCAATAAGCAATTTATCTTTTCAGGAGGATCTTGCTAATTTTTGTTCTCTTTAGCCAGATGTTATAAAACCATATTTGATTCTCTGGTCACTGCTGGGAAATAGGGGATGTTAGTGTTAATGTCACTTTTAAGTTATGACAACTAAGGTCCCTATCAATCAAACTATTTTCCCCCAGGGTATAAGAGACAAAACCATTAAAGCTACTGGTGTTTATTCTAGTGCTTTCCCTATCCCTTTCTTTCTTTTTCTTTTTTCTTTTTGGTACCAGGGATTTAACTCGGGGGCACTCAACCACTGGACCACATCCCTAGTCTTTTTTTATATTTTATTAGAGATAGGTCTCACTGAGTTGTTTAGTGCCTTACCATTGCTGAGACTGCCTTTGAACTCACAATCCTCCTGTCTCAGCCTCCTAAGCCGCTGGGATTACAGGCAGTGCGCTACTGTGCCCAGCTCTTTCCCTAATTTTTCCCTTTTGACCTGCTTCTCAGGTTGATTAATTTAGGCACAGAGCAGGACTGCAAGGTACTAGACATCCTTATTGTAGTCAAGGTTTTATGGAAGGTTAAGACCTTGGGAGTCTGGAAAATGTGGATGCTGATATTCCCTGTCTGTACTCATATTCTTCTGAAAATTTCTATTTAATAGCCACAGTGTTTAGGGTTTGTTAATATTCAGCTTCTTCTCTTCACCACTTTTTAGTATAGTAGTCCCCCTGTTCCTTATCTGCAGTTTTGCTTTTCCAAGTTTTAGATGTCTGAATAAACTACAGGCTGAAAATATTAAGGAAAATTCCAGGAAAAAAACAGCTCATATATCTTAAATTATGCACAATTCTGAATAGCTTGATGAAATCTTTTTCTCTCCTGCGTTATTCTACTCTATCTTGTACTGATATGTCCTGCACCATAGTGCCGTGGATATGAATCATCTTCTTGTCCAGCATTTCTACACTGTGTATACTATCTGTTAGTCACTTAATGGCCTGGCCATCTTGGTTATCAGATTGACCATTCAGGAATTTCAATGGTTAGGTTCAAGTAACCCTTATTTTACCTAGTGGCCTCAAAGCACAAGAGTAGGAACACTTGGAGTTTGGATTAAGTGTTTAGAAAAGCCTAAAGTGAAAAGGTGAAAGTTCTCTGTTTAATAAAGGAAAAAAAAATCCTACACTAAGTTGCTAAGATTTATATCTGAAGTTGTAAAAGAAATTTTTACTCATTTTGCTGTAGCAACACAAAGTTACTGCCACAGTGCATTTTATAAGTGCTTAATTAAGATGCAAGAGGTATTGAATTCATGGGCAGAAGACATGAACAAAAAACATGTTCCAATTGCTGATTGTGTATTGCACCAAAAAGCATTGAGCCTTTGTGGAGACTTCAGCAAGGAAGCCCCTGTAACAGGTGATACCAAGCCATTTATTGCAAGTAAAGGGTAAAAAAGGGAAAGAGAACACATTTACATATCTTTTGTACAATAGTACATTGATAATAATTGTTATTGTTTATCTCTGCGCCTAATTTTATAAATTAAATTTTATCACAGGCACTTATGTACAGGCAAACTGGATATATAATGTTCTATACTTTCAAGCACCCACTGGGGATTTCAGAATGTGTCTCCCATGGATCAGGGACACCTTCAACCCTTCCCTCAGGATGTTTTGGTAGCATTGTGATGTGATGTGAAATTTTGTTATCTACTTGCACTTTCCTCTATGGCCTGCAGGTGGTGACTTAATGCCATCAATACAAATTGTTAGTTTTTTTTTTTTTTTTTTAAGGGCATTTAATTTGAAACTCAAACTTTCTCCAAGATCCTAAGTACTGGGGATTGAATGAGCTTGGATTTTGAAGTTAAATGTTGAGCCAAAAGTTGATGATAACATTTTGATGTGCACAAATGGAACTCTAGGAGGACAATAGTTTTAACCATCTGAATTCCTCTATGTCTTTATACCCACTAAAACTAACTTCACAATTACTTGGGAATCTTTCTTGTTCTTTGGGTCTGTTAGCATCTATTTGTTTTATTAATTAGCCAGGGATATTGAGGAAATAATATTGAATTTCCTATTGTACTCATTTCCATCACCTGACAAGATCCAGCCATTTTATCCTGAATTTCCTAACCCATCCTGGGTAATTATGTGTTGCTCTGATGTTTTAGTATAACTCAAATGAATCTGTATTGCTGGGTTGGGTCTCTACCCTGTAACTCAGTGGCCTCTTCTAAGCAATTGTCTTCATTTGGTCTGCGGTTTCCAAGACTCCACTCAGAGGAATGCTGGAGCCTTTTGACTTTGTATTTCCATCCCAGGAGGCCGTACTGCTTCATTTCATTTCATTAACCCCACTCTCTAAAGAAAAGCTTGTCATGCAAGGGGGAGGGGTTGGAACTGCTGTGTTTCAGCCAGAGATGCAGAAGCCAGGGATTCTTGCTCATTGCAGTTCACAAACAGATGAACATCTGTCTAAAATCTTAGAACTTATAAACAAGTTGTGTGAAGTCACCAAATCTGCAACCTAAGTGTCCATGGTTTGCATTGATTTAACTGGCCCAGGGACATTAGCGTTTCAGGGGAGACCCCCATCTCTGTCCCTCCTCCTGACCTCCCTCCCCCATCCAACCAATCAAATTCTTGGACTGCAGATAATTTCTTTTGTGAGTGTAAACTACTTTTCTTCCAAGAACCTCAAACTGGGTAATTTGGACAACCCCTCAAGAGATAAAGACCTTTCTCTTCCCTTAAGAAACTGTCAGCATATGCCCAAAAGTAAGCTTCATTGGATATATTCTTGAAACTAGAGTGTCAATGATAAAAACTGAGGCAGCAGCTAGGAACATGGGTCTCATCTCAAGAGTGATAAGAAAGTAGTCTAAGAGAAGCAGAAAGCAGCAGTATTCAAGTAACATACTTTGTGAACTAATCTAGAGGTAATTCTGATGAGCAGAAAAGCAAAATGGTTTGGGAAAAAGTGACCTAAATACTAGCTTCTAGTCTGAACCAACAATTGAGATGTTGCTATGTTAGCAAAGTCATGATTAGTTCATTTGTTTTTTATGTAACTGTAGTTACTGTCAAAAGAGTCTCACTACCTGTCTTGTTACTCTCCCATTACCACATAGTTCATCTTCCTGACATACTCCCACTTGCCTGAGCAAAATACTCAAAATAGCTCCTTATTAAATTAAATCTAAACTCAGTTTGGCATTCACAGCCCCCATAATCTGAATTCCATTCTACAGTCCCCTTCATAAAGTTCACCGTAGACAAACTACTAATTTCTTTTTATACTTCTCTCTTTTACCTCCAGATCTTCGTATTTTCAGGTACTGAATTTTTTCATCTCAAGATTGCTTTTACTGCACCTGTGTACCAATCCAGATCTCACCCAATCTGAGAAAACCCTCCCTAATTTTTTTTCCTTCAGGTTCCCTAATCCCTCCTGCAGCTGAATTCCAATAAAAGTTTCTGCCCTTCTATGGCCCATCTCCATTCTACCTTATTTCTAAATATCTTCTGTTCCTGTCATACCAAACTGTCCTTTCTTCCCCCTTTTACTGTCCACAGCACCTAGCATATTTATTTGTGGGCACTGTTTATGTTGAATGAATGAAAGGAAATATTTCAAATGATTCAAAAAAATGTGAATTATGAATAACTTAGTAAGCTGTGGGATACTGCATATGTAACAAAACCATTCTACTCTGGAGAAAAATGTGAAAAATATATCTGAATTTATTATTTAAAGACAGTATAATACAGGGTCATGGCAACAGAACATGAAAATTACAGTGGATTGATATAAATAGTCTAAATCCTAGCTCATCTATTACGAAAATGATATAATCTCTCAGTTAACTAAAAAGTTTATAAAGAAAAAAGATTTACACTATACACAAAAGGAATATTTTCCAAGTGGAGTGGAAAGGCAGAAGAAGAATACTTGATTTAAGGGATCGTTTTGGGAAAAATGATCTGTCCAGCCAGCCCATCCCTTATTTGGAGGCCCTGTTGGGCTCTTGTGACTATAAATACACATTCTTTTTCTAATGCAATACTTTTCTCTTTCAGGATCTAGTTATTGTTTGTTATTGAGACATACTTTTATCTTTGTGTTCCCATTTCCAGATTTTCTCACAACCAGTGATTAGGAGTCTGAACTTTCGTTCTACATCTCTTCTGCTCTAGACAGTAGAATTCCAGGAGGGGTTGACATTTATTTAGCTGTCTTCTTATCTGACAGAATACATTCTGAAATCAGCCTTTAACTCCTGTAAAATGTCCAAAATGTAAAGTACCCAACTAAAACACTTTGTCCTCTCCTACTGATTCTTCTCCCCTGCTACCATGTGGTGGCTCATGGAGAAATCGGCATAGAGAAGCACATGGACTTGACAGTATGTCTTCTGAAGAGGAAGAAGTCAGGATCTCCTTTGATTTTAAGGAGCTGAGTTTTCTTGGTCATGGTAGCATATTTTCTTGAATCCAGTCTAGGTAATTCGTGACCTTGGTGTATATACCTGGAACGTCCTTCTGCCCACAACCAAGACCCCAACTGATGATGCCAACCAAAGTCATGCGTTTGTCCTTTACACACACCAAAGGGCCTCCTGAGTCACCCTGCAAAAGACAGAACAGGTTTGCAAACATGGCACAATTTCTGGGAGAAAATTAGAATTACTATAGTATTATGATATATTCTTTAAAGTACTTAGTTCAGAGAGGGCAAATTATCTCAATTTTCTTGATCCTCTAGATGATTAGGTTGTATCTATTCTGATAAAGTGAATTGATACAATTGCTCAGGATTATGGTAGCTCAGTGGTGGAGCACTTGTCAAGGCCTGGCCTCTATCCTCAGCACCACACCACACACACAAACATACAGACACAGACAGACAAAGATAATTGCTTAGCCATTTCAGGCCTCCAAAAACACCTGGTTTGAACTCAACCACTTACTAGCTTTGTGGATTCAGGATAATTGTCCTTTAGTTGTTTTTTTTTTTCTTTTTAATTTTTTAATGTAGATGGACACAATACCTTTATTTTATTTGTTTTTATTTTTATGTGGTGCTGGGGATTGAACCCAGTGCCTCACGCATGCTAGGCAAGCACTCTACTACTGAGCCACAACGCCGGCCCCTTTAGTTTTCTTAACTATAAAATAGAGAAGATGCTGTGTATCTCATGAGGTTGTTATGGAAATTGATTGGGAGGGTACACAAAAAGCAGCTGAGAACAATATGGCATTTAGTAAAACTCAGTACTAATTATTGTCATATTGGATCAAAATAATGTTTTTTAAGCATATAGATAGATCATAGTTTCACTTTGTATACACCCTTGTTTTGACTGTGACTAGGTGGTACATATGAGCTTTCTGAAGAAACCATTCAGAAGGAGACCAAAAGCTCAAGAAACCAGGCCCGGGGAACTGCTTTTATGATTATAAGAACAATGTCTGCAAAGTCTTCAACACAAGAGCCTCATTTGACTTCTTTGTGTCCTAACTTCCATCCCCTAATGGAGAGCCTGGTATACTGTAGACAACTGAAATGTCTGAGCAATAACAATTCCTTGGCTATATTTTAGTCTTAATACCAGCAGTTTGTCTGTCCCCCATGCCCCAGTATCTTGTTAATCATGAAATATAAATATTCTGATAGGGATTCTAACACAGAACCTAAATTAGCCTGTATTCTAGGATATTAGGGCTGAATATGAGTTTTTAAAACTCCTTTCTCACAATTCATCCTATTTCCTTTCCTCCTGGCCCTTCTACAAAATAGATTCTGGTTCTCTAGCACCTATAGAAATTAAGGATTTCTTACTTATGTTGCTTTACCCATCACTTCAATAGTCAATTAATTGCTTTGGCTTACAGGAAATCCTGTACCAGGTGGAGTTTCCTGTGAAAACATGGGGAAATTTCCTACAGTTTTCGATTTCTTAAGTTTAGGTAACTTTGATCTTTCTCCAATTGCTTTATTCCTGGAGGCCTCTATCTAGAATCCCTAGGGCCTCACAGAGATGAAACCACTCCATTCTGGCTATAACTTTTCCCCTTAGTTAAGAACTTGTTGGCCAAGGAGCATTTTTGTCCTTGGGTGGGCCTCAAGAATGGAGCAATATTCATATTTACCTGGCAAGCATCATGCAGGTTTGCTTGGTTCCCTCCACTGCGAGTATCTCCAGCACACAGCATGTTGTTTGTGACAGTTTTATTAAACATATATTGTGATGTACAGCGGCTGGATGGGTACAATCTGACATGAGCCTCCTTCAGCCGTTCAGAATAGAAAGGAGAAGCTGAAAGAGAGGGAGGAAATGTCTTGTAATTCTAGGAAAACTTATTTGTAAGCCTTTTGGAAGGAGAAAGCCAAATTTTCCAATAATTAACATCTCTCAAGTATTAATACATGTTAGGTTGAATTCTATAATATCACTAACATTTTATCATTTTGACTTACAAAAGCAGCAGTTTTATAGGGTTTGATCTAGGATTTCTTGATAGTGACCCTACTAACAGGACTGTCCTGTGCACTACGGATGTTTAGTAGCATCTCTCTTTCTACTCATGTTTAGTAGCATCTCTCTTTCTACTCACTGTCAATATCAACCTTCAGCTTGAGACCTTGAAATGACTCCAAACATTGCAAAATGTTTCCTGGGTGGCAGAATCACTCCAGTTGAGAACCATCAAGATTAACTTGAATAATATTTAATATTTTTAATCCAACTAGAGAATTAGATCTAGGTCCACTTTAACATGAGGAAACAGATTTGGAGTAGCCAGACATGGTAGCACAAGCCTGTAATCCCAGCTACCTGGGAGGTTGAGGGAAGATTATTGTGAGTTCAAGGCCAGGTTGGACAATTTGGTAAGACCCCATCTCAAAACAAAACAAAAAATTATGTCCAGTGCTATAGATTAGATCTTAATTGTCACCAGAAGGCCCATGGCTTGGTCCTCAGCCAGTGGTGCTATTGGGAGGTAAAATGTTTAAGAGGTAGGGCCTAGTGGAGGAAGTTAGGCCATTAGGCGCAAGACCTAGAAGGGGATATTGGGATCCCAGCCTCTCCTCTCCTTTTGTTTCCTGGCCACCGTGAGGCAAGCAGCTGCCTTTGCTGTGAGTCCCACCACAAAGTGCTACTTACTACAGGCAATGTGCCACATCACTATAGACTAAAACCTCTGAAATTGTCAGTCAAGAGAAACCATTCCTCTTTTTAAGTTGACTTATTCCAAGTATTTGCTACGTTAATGGAAAACTGACTAAGACATCAAAGGTCCTAAAGCTAAGCAAGATGTAGATCTGAAATTTTTAAATCAGGCCTACACAACTCCAGCATCTGAGAACCTACCTCCTTCGTTGACTTCCTACATAGCACCTTCTTAGAATCTTAAGTTCTTCAAAGTATTTGCACTATTCAGACTTTCCCTCACCTGTACAGTGACCCTGTGAAGTAGGGAAATCAGATGATGGGTCTCACCAGTCAGGGAGGCAGGGGCCTCTCTCACATATAGTCAGCAGCAGTACCAGAACTGGGGCTAGACCCTGCTGCTTTACTGACCACTTTTTCCTCCATCTGCTCAACTACCACATCCCCTGCTGTCCTGCAGACAGACAGGATGGGGCTGAGACTTCCTTCCACTTACATGCCTCGTGCTTGCCATAGCCAGACAGTTCACATTCCGTCCAGTCAGCCAGCTGCAGGTCGGCGTCAGGGAGGCAGACGGTGCGGACAGAGTTGCTGTCCTGGGCACACTGTAATGAGTCTGATTTCAGCTGCAGCAATGCTGAAAGGGAGAGAATAAGACCTGTGTGAAGGAGAGCCGCTTCCAGTTTTAGGGGAGGAACTAGCAGGAGGGAGCCAGGCTTAGGAAGGAGGAAGTGTGTATGTATGTGTGTGTAAACATATTCGTGTGGGTGTACATGTATGGGGGTATGCTGTGTGTTCCAGACTGTCATCTGTAGCAGAGAATAATAACATCTTACCAATATCATTGTCATAAGTGTCATCATCAAATTCCTTATGGACGATGTATTTTTCTACTTCAAATTTCTGTTCCTCTTCACCAGGGACCACCCGGTATGTTCTGCCCAAGACCACCTTAAGGTGGTGGGGAGGAAACCTAATGGAAAAACAGCTTTAGAATGCTATTTTTACTGTAAAATTTACTCCATTGATTCTGGTTTTAAGACCTTAGTAGAAAAATCTATTGGTTTTCTAAGCCCCTACCTCTCCAGGAAGCAGTGAGCAGCAGATAGGACCCAGCAGGAACTGATAAGCACTCCCCCACACAAAAACCTCTCTCCTGGTGACCTCCTGTTCTTGGCAAATATGGCAGCCTGCCAAGGATGAGAGGTGATGTCTGCGAAGAGTCCTCCTTTAATGCGAAACTGAGGCTTCTTGTACTGTCTTAGGCCACAGGTGGCTGGGAGAAGAAAGGAGAGAGAAGGGAGATCAGACCTGAGGTGCTGGGGCAAGGTCCGGGAGCACCCATCTAGGTTTCTTCTCTTGGATCTCTGACTGCTATAGGCTGACTGCTCTTTGAAAGATGGGTCGAGGGTGATGTAACTTTTCCCACAGTGATAAGAACCACAACTTTCCTCTGTTGAGTGCATTACCAACATGCTAAATATTATGTGTACACTATCTTTATCCCTTCCTGTTTCAGGGAGGCTAAAAAATTTTGGCCCAAGTTCGCAATGGTATCTAGATTAGAACCCATATCTGTTTGACTCCAAAACTGGGGATGTTTCTGCTATGCTTCATTCCTTCTAATTGTATCCATTTCCTGGCTTAAGAAGTAATGTATTGTAAGTTTCCTTCTGAGGACTGTCTACCCATTTCTTTCCTTTACTCAACCATAGCCATTCTTCAAGGTAAGTGAAAGCTGACCTCTCAGAGCTTTTGTCAACACCCAGCTGACAAGGCTCTGTGGCTAACAGAGGACCCACCATAAATGTCCTTGGTCATGAGTTAACTGAGAGTTTATGTCTTACCTTCCTAGTTAGACTCTATATTACTTGAAGAACATTCTGGTACAACTGTGTATTCACAGGAGGCGAGTTATAATCTATTCTCAGACAATTTCCAAAATAAAGTTTTATTTTCTTAGCAACATGTGCCAATTTGAATTTTCTCTGCCTCTCATCCCTTATCATTAATGCAGTTTCCCCATGTTAAATGGGTTCTGTGGGTAACGTGGAAGAGTTCACAGTATAAGCCTTAGAGTCAGAGGACATGGGAGCGAGCCCTATTTTTACTACTGGGAGCCCAGGGAATTAGGGCAGGCCATAGGACTTCTGAGAGAGTGTTTCCTCCTCAGTAAATGGGAAGAGGAAGACTCCATCTAAGAGGAAGACTCTCCCAACACCACTGTTGGGAGAGCACAATGGAAGCACCTTACTTTCTGAGGAGTCACAAACATGAGCTCCCCTCTTCTTCCTTATATTCACCACTACTATCAACACCACTATTAATAGAGGCATCCAGAGAGAAAAATTAGAATTCTAAGAGAAACCAGAGTGGTCTTTGCTTTCTTTTGGTTCCTCCCCATCACCCCCATGCATGGGAAGTGCACACCTGCCAAGACCATTGCTTCAGTTACAGAAGCCTCCTACCCACCAAGGCCTAGTCCTTCTAGAAGTCTGAACCAGCAGCTGTGAGGACACACAGGGAAGCAAAGGAAATAGTGGGGAAGTAAGAGTAGGCAAAGGCAGGTAGTAGAGGGCCAGTCCTTACAGCACTGGGGCATGTCACAGTATTCCCACGTCAACTTGCGGTCCTTCAGCACATGGCACCAGGGCTTGGCATCTCCATCTGGATTCCTGAATGATAAGGGAGTTTAAGATTTTAAGTCACATTTTCAATTATATCAAAGGCCACATAAGAGTGGAAAGAAGTAAATCAGTGGTAAAAACACTGAGCTGGAAAGGAAGATCTCAAGTTCAACTTGCCGAAGTGGCAGGCCCAATGATAGTGGAAAATTTTCCCTTTAATTTTTTTTACTCTCAGTAATATAATATTCTAATCTCACAGGGATGTTGGAAGGAACTGGGAGATGTTTTGAGAAGAAACTCTTACAAAAGTATTATAATAAAAGAGCATTGAGAACGGAATGAATGAGGCTTAAATTAGGTGAGGGGACAAGACCGCTAACTTGGGTTTTGGGTTGGAAAACTGTTATACCTTGAGTTTCAGAAATAAGCGTTGTTCTATCAAGTGAATAGGTTGGACTAGATCATATCCAGAGTTCCTTCCCACACTTTGGATCTTTCATATAACTTTCGGCATTAATTCTTCTCCCATCCCACACTCTTGACTCTTCTCTGCCAAAACCTGAATCCCTTGGGTTCTGATCTACTTACCGGCAATAATTATGTTTTCCCAGGCCGAGAGCCTGGGAGTTGGTCTTCCATGCTGTATAACTCTTGCCTATCAGGATCATGGAATTCCATGGAAGGCAGGAGGCACCGGATGTGGTGAGGCTTTGGGTGCCACGGTATGCTAACCCTTTTCCAAAGTAGCAGTCCTCATTTTTTCCTGGAACAACAACAAAAAAGATCCAAAGCTGAAACAAAACCAATTAAATGGTGAGGCAGGCAAATTGGGGTTTAAAGTGGAGGTGAGGGCTAGTCTAGCATGGAGAAGAGTGTGGTATCTCCAACTTTTCATTTTTTCTTTAAGGCCTTTTACATAGAAATGGCAAGTGGGTTTCACTGTAGTTTAGACTGGGAATGTCTCCTAAGGGCCCATATGTTAAAAGCTTGATCTGTAGCATGACACTGTTGGAAGTGGTGAAATCCTTAACAGGTGGGGCCTGGTGGGAGGTCTTCAGGTCCTTGAGGGCATGACCTCAAAGGGAATTGGGAGAACCCAGTCTCTTTCTCTTTCACTTCCTGGCCATGCAGTGAGCAGTCTTGTTCCTCCACATGCTCCCACCATGTGTCACCACAGGCCCAAAGCAACAGGGCCAATAGATCTGGACTGAAATCTCTCAAACTGTGAACCAAAAGGACCTTTTTCTTTATAAGTTGAGTTTCTCAGGTATTATAGTTATATGGAACTGACTAACACAGATTTCATCTCATGTACCACTTTCGTCAACTGGATGCGATCTCCTAGATTGCTGAGTGGAAGCTGATTCTGAGGGTCTGTTCAGGTTTAATGAAAAAGAGTGCTGTATTCCCTTAGTGTGATTATTCTTAGGGCTGCTTTGAAGTAATTAGGGATTTCCTTGTTTCTACTTAATGGTTGCATTGAACCAATGTGCTTCAACAGGGGGTTGTGATGTTAGGTCCTACTTTGTCCACCAGTTCTCTGAAGGCTTTGCTGGGCTTAGAAGAGAACATATGAGCCCAAGAGTGCTACCTATTTTCATCAATTTGCCCCACCCTACCCTCTTTTCTCCCCATTTGAAACTTATGAAGTATACTTCTTCACATAAATACTGTAATTAGAAGGCATCTGTAAGATCATTTATATTTGTGAATATTAATTTAGACAAAATCCTTGGGATAGAGAGGATAACTTCAGAATTATTGTAAAAGGAGTTTTCACTTTCACAGGTAAACCAGCATTACCTGTAGACCTGTGAACAAAATGCTCATTGTTTTTCCATGTATATATTTAGAACTTTAAAAGTATCTTTCATACTATTGTGGTTACTAATATAATTATTTTTGAAAACACCACTGAATTCATAGTGCCTTTTTGTAACAGTTTTTTTTCCTCTCTGGGGAGTTATTTTATATTAAAAGTTTTGAGAAAGAGAGACCATGAATTCAAAAAGGGAGAATTTCTATTCACTCAAAAAGGACTAGAAACTACTGATTCATCCCCATTCTTTCCTCTGTAGATGGGGAGACTGATGGTCAGAGGGGAGAAGGAGTCCACTTATAGTCAAACAGCTGGAGGCAATGTCTGGGCAGGATTCTTCCCTCTGTGGCCATGACTAACTCCCAACCCACTCTTTTCTCTCCTCAGTTGTGGGACTATCAGCCCTATTCTTTCAGATGTTTCTCCCCTAGTGACACTCAGAAGGTATGGTGACTGTCACTTACCCTTGGAGCAGACTGGTATGCTGCAGAACTCTGAGGTGTACTTCCCTGCCTTAAAGACATAGCACCAAGGCTTTGAGTCTCGGTCGGGGTTCCTGAAAAATCATCCAGGGAGGACCAGGGAAGGTTAAAAGTGAAAACTTTCCTCTCATACCCAAGGACTTGGCATACTCTTCTGGGGAAAGGGTGAGTGCATTTTTTGCATAGTTGAATACTGGATAGTTGTATTATGTTAGGCAGAAACATGACTTAATAATATTGTTTTTATTTGGAAATTAAGTATAGTTTAAGGAAATGCATATGGTTGCCGAGTTGACAAGGGATGGGCAATAATTGTTAGTCTTAATGTGTCAACATGGCTAGGTTAAAGTCCCCAGGTATTTAATCAAATATTAATCCGGGCATTGCTGCAAAGGTATGTCATTAGCACTTGCAATCACTTGATCTTAAGTACCTTATCCTAGATGTTGTGGGTGGGCCTCATCCAATCCGTTGAAGGCCTCAAGAACAAAATATGAGAAGACTACAACATCAACTCTTAAGGTTCCAGCCTGATGAGTTGCCTATAGATTTCAGACTCACTAGCCCCCAGAGCTGTGAGCCAATTCCCTAAAATCAATTTATTTCTATTTCTGTATAGATAGTACCAGGGCCTAGTAGGTTCTTTTCCCCAACCGTAGTGCTTTTCACCAGAGAAGAACCTACTGAGGAAGATGGCCGCCTCACCTGCAGTAGTTGTGATTCCCAAGGCCCAGCTTGATGGCATCTGGTCTCCGCCCATTGTAGGACTTCAGGGCCAACACACTGCTGTTCCAGTTGACACATTCAGCTCCGCTTTCCACAGTGCTCCACGTGCCCCTGTAGGTGATGCCCTGATCCTTGTAGCATGTGGCACTGGAATCTGATTGAGAGCAGGATATGTGACCCTTCACATGTGAATCTCCCTTTGTTCAAAGGACTCTCACATGGGTTTCTGCAGTCACCTTCATCACTGGGGCAGGCTACTGCTGGAATTGCCAGAGTAAGCTGGGAGCTAGGTAACCCAGCAGATGATGGCTGAGCTGGACTCAGATTCACACTCAAGGCTCTGCCCATTGGACCCAACACTTTGGTTTCCTCAGCCACCCTCAGCTGATAGTGGATTCTACCTTCATCCTTCCACCACACTTTTCCTTTCCTTTCCTGCCTTTCCTGGTTGATTTGGGAACTTGGATTTTTGTGCCTCTCTCTTTTACACACACACACACACACACACACACACACACACTCACCTATTTCACAGCGTTTCCCAGCAAATCCTTCAGGGCACTGGCAGACAAAATCTGAGAAATATATAGCCTGCCAACATGTACCCCCATTGAAGCACCTCGGCTCACTGCAACCTGTCAAGCATAAACAAGGAAACCCCTAATTACCTTCAGCTTCAAGAATAACATGAATTAAAAATTCAAGAGTGTTCCTATATGCCAGCTGCTGTTCTACATGGTTCGCAAAATCTAAACCCCACAACCATAAAGTAAGTATATATTGGTATTCTCCCAATTTACATATGAGGAAAGTAAGGATCAGTAAGTGAAGGCATTTGCTACATAGTGTAGCTCCTTTTTGTTGTGTATCTTTACTTTTCCTAACACAGAACATGCCTAAAATCTCCTTTTGAAGATTTGAACATGCTGGGAACCATTAAAGGCAGGGTTTGGGCCCATGAAATTGAACCTCTGAATTGAAGCCTCAACATGAAGTCCATACTTACTTTTGATGGGCACCGAGTGGCACTGTGGGCTGCCGCTATTGCACCAGCAGTATTCCACTCGGTTGCTTCTGAGCATGGGGCGCAGCCATGACTCGTGTTGCTGGTAAATCATCTGTGTTTTTTCATCCCTGCACGTCACTATAAGAAAAGACAGGCTGGCTTCTTAGAATAAGATTCAAGTAAAACAAAACAACAACAACAAAAGATTTATCACCTGTGGACCTACTGAGAAATATCATCCCACTATAACTGCTGGTTCTACATCCACTGATTCACTCACTGAGGGTTGAAAATACAGTTAGGCCTACAAAGCTTGTATCTGTATTGAACGTGTACAGATCTTTCTTGTTATTTCCTAAATAATACTGTATAACAAGTATTTACATTAATGTTATGGAATATATAATTAATGCTTTATTACATATAATAGGGAATCCTGAGATTATTTAAGTATATATTAAAGACATTCATAGGTTCTATACAAATATGTCATTTTTATATAAGGTATTTGAGCATGTGTAGATTTTGGTATCTTGTGAGAGGTACTTGAACAAATCAATGCCCCTCAGAGGGATGACTATAATCTATTGTAAATTCCTTAGGCATACAAGTGAAAAACAAATACAAATACCTAATATTTTGTCACTAAAGATAACATTCCTGTTATTGTTTTTCCTCTGATGAGTCCTCTTTTTTTGAAATAATTTATCTATCAAAATACACTTATTAAGTAATATTCAATTTTTCATTTTAATTCACCAAAAAAATATATTGTATAATTGCCTACCGTTTTTGATCTATATGAGTACTACCATACAGAAAATGATGCACTTTTGGACCAATACAAAGAAAATTGGCATTTTAGGCGGCGCAGGAAAGTGCTGTTTCCATGAATTTTTCCCTCCCTCCCTACCTTCCTTTCTGTGTGGTTCTGGGGATTGAACCAAGGGCCTCAAGCATGCTAGGCTAGACAAGCAGCTCTAACAATGAGCTACACTCCCAACCCTTTTTATTTTATTTTAAGACAGGGTCTCACTAAGTTTCCTAGGCTCGTTCAAACTTGCGATCCTCCTGCATCAGCCTCCTGAGTAGCTGGGATTATGTGTGTACTCCATCACACCTGGATCCATTAGTATTTTTGATATAATTAAAATAGTTGAAGTACTCCCACTAATGTTTTCTTTTCATCTTTTTCTGTTTTCAAACCAGAATGCCAACTTTAAAAAATAAAAAAAGAAAACATGGGGCTGAGGCTACAGCTCAGTTTAGCTGAGCATGTGCCTAGCATGTGCAAGGCACCGAGTTTCATCCCCAGCACCACAAAAACAAAAAAGCAACAAAATCCCTATTGTATTTTTAGTTAATTAAAGAAGTAACTTATGCTCACTGAAGATAATGTTCTTGCTTCTTTCAAAATTCTGTCAAGGCTAGAATATCCTTGTAGGAAATGCTTTGCTATCCAACAACAAAATTATTAAGAGTTAAGTGTGATTTGGTCTGAGGAGACTTCCACTTTAAAATGGAGTATTGAAAAAAACCAAGTCATGAAGGAGGAAAGATGAGGGCTCTAGGTTGGTAGTTCTCAACCTGAAGTCGGGCCTAGAGTTCTTCAAATCAAAGACACGAGGCTGTTAGCATTTTTTATTCTTTTTTGAAATCCTGATGGAAGTGTTTCTCTGCTTTCTAGTCAACTCTAGACATGGACTTATGAAAAAAAATTCTTTCCTCACTACCTCTGTGAAATAGCCCAGGTTATTATTCTGATCTGATTAACAGGAAGAAACGGAAACACAGAGATGCTAACAAAGGTGCTGAGTGGACTCTGGAAGGTTCACAGCCCAGGAAAGACCCCAGAGGACCTGGACAGCAATGGCTTGTCCTTGTTCTGCTGTTAGCATTTGGGTGTCCTTAGGCAAGAAACTCAGTCTCTCCAGGGCTCTGTTCTCTCATCTGTATAACAAGGAATTTGAACTGGTAGGCTCTCACTAGCTTTGTGATCCCCTGATATCCTGACTCTGTTCCTCTCAGAATCTGTCTGGCTGGCATCAGCAGATTGGGTGAAGGGTGAATTAGCAGCATCTTTTAGAATCCCCCTGAAAAATTCACCTAACATAGTAAGCAGGTCATGGGTAGAAGTGAATCTCCCAGCAAGTCTAAGGTACCCTAATATCCTACTACCCTAAGCCCTGACCCTGCCTCCTACCTCCACTGACCCTCTTCCATCTCAGCTCCTTCTCACCTCTGTAGGATCTGGCTCCTCTTCTGAATCGGGTATAGATTTCCTGCAAAGAGACCATGAGTAGGTAAAGATCAGCACAAGTTGGGAGATGACCACACATGAGTCTGCCAATTAGAAGCATCTACTCAGAAGGTCTCCCTCGGGTAACTGGCCCAGGTGGAATATCCATTTCTGGCTGCCTTGTCTAATTCTTCCTCTCCTTTTATACTAGCCAAAAGAACTTTATGTACAATGGAAATGTTTCCTATTTATGTGGTCCAAAATGGTAGCCACTGATCCCTTGTAGCCACGGAGAGCTTGAAATATGGCTAGCATGATTCATAAACTGAATTTTCAATCTCATTTAATTTTAATTTTAAATATAAATTGCTCCATGTAGTTAGTGGTTACAATACTGAACAGTGGAGTCATAGCTCCCTGTGTCCTCCAAGTAGCTGTCTGGGGCACTCTGTACTTTGAGATCCTGCTGCAGAGTATTACTATTATTCTTTGTTGCCAATCATTTTCAAAGAGTATGTGTTTAGTTTCCATCCTGATCAGGTAATGAGCAGCATAAGGGCAATTTACCTGATTCTATGGCTCAAAGAACTTGTGTTGTCTTCTATAAATACTTTGTGGATTAATTCAAACACATTCCTTAATGTAACTCCAAAGAAGGCAGGCGGAGGCCAGGAGCAAAATTAAGAACTTTTGGCTCAAGTTGGAATAAATGCCTAGGTTCCACTTCAGAGACTTAAATCCCAAGTATCTGATCCAGAAAGAAAGGGCACATGCATGTCTGTGGCTTTACTGACATTTTGTCCCTTAGCCTTCCTATTCTTGGGCATTTTTCTCACTCCTGGGATCCTTGGGAGGATGCAGACTCCTGATTGTACTGAGGAGCATCTGCAAGTATAGCAGCCTCCAGGAGGGGCATGCCGAGATGGATTGGACACTCACCTGGCGGGGCAAAGTGAAGACTACTTCACAAAGCAGCAGTACACACAGAAGCCCTTTTTTCATTGTATTCATCATTTCTTCAGAGTGTCTCATAAATTCTAAAAGAAGAAGAAAAAGATCTTAAGCATGTGATACAGGAGGGCAAAGTACAGTAAAGTTCAAGAACCTGAGTATTATAGCTGGATTCTTCCTCGAGCTACAGCTCCCATGGACAAGTGTCTGGAAGATGATTACATACACACACACACACTCTCTCTCTCTCTCTCTCTCTCTCTCTCTCTCTCTCTGAATCTGACTACTTTGCACACATCACAAAGGTTTATCCATATTGTAGCATCTGTCAGAATTTTCTCTCTTTTTAAGGCCAAATGATGTTCCATTGTTGGATATACTATATTTCATTTATCCATTCATCTTTGATAGACACTTCAGTGGCTGGAAGATGATCTTGCCCAGAGATTTCCAAGGGTTGAAGGGCAAAACTATCTCTGGCACTTCTTGGTAGCCAGTGGACTCCAGGAGACTATAGTGCCCTACTTGGTTTCCTGGAGGGGAATTCCTGACTGGGGTTGACTAAATGAAGCCACAGTAATGTCCTCTCTGGGTTTTTGTTTTGTTTTGTTTTGTTTTGTTTTGGTGCTAGGGATTAAACTCAGGGTCTCTCAGGGTCTTAAACAATGCTGGGAAAGCACTAACAATTCAGCTATATCCCCAGCCCTCCTCTCTGATTTTTCCAGAGGAATATGTAGGGATTTTATTGCTGACACATCTCAGAGCCAGTCTACCCATCTCAGATTGCCTCTGCTCTTACACTTAAAATGGACAGAGCTGCTTCCATGTTCCATGGTCTAGCTCACCAAAAAGAAGGCCCCCTCTATGCCGCACTGCTCCATTGGAATGTCTGTCTCCTTTTTTATAGACTATGACAGATCTGGCAAAATGCAGATTTGCAAAAATAGAAGAGGCATCTGGTTTATGGTCATTAGACTCAGATCTTCCTGAACCCCCAATTCCCAGGTTTTTCCCCACTGATCTTTCTTTCCCTTAGTGACTGAAAGTAGGTTAGTTGGTCGGGGTGTTATTTTGTGGTCTGGCAAGCCCTCTCCTTTATGCACAAGAATTAAAACCGACCTTTGTTCCCCTGACTCATTTCCCTTCAGTCACAACAACTTTTCTTCCCACCCTTCCCCCCTTCCTCAGTGCCCCAAGGTCTATTAATTCAGAGCCTTCTGGGATTTACATTTTGCCTGGCTGTGGCTCTGGCTCTTTCTTTCTTTGAAAAGAACTCCTCTCTGAAAGTGCCATCCAGCCTCCTCACATGGCCACAAGTTCCCTACAGGGTCAGGATGAAAATAGAAAGGGAGGGTAAGGTGGGAGTCTCTTCATGCCTGACTGATTCTCCCTGGGCTGCTGGGAACAGGCAGAGGAGGGAGCACAGAGCTGCTGGAGAGGGTGAGAAAGCCCGGCAGGAGGAGCCGAGCAACAGTGGTTCCAAGGAGAAAATGTAGGTTCCCAAGGAATCTTGTCTCTGGCTTCCCCTCCTCTGCCCATTCCCCAATGTAAGGGAACAGAAGGGCTCTCTCTGGGCCTTTGTTCTCCTTTGGCACACCCAAAGCCTCCTTCTAGGCAAGGTAGACTGAGCACTCTGGAGGCCCTTTTCTTATTCAGAGGGCTCAGCTGAGCTACTAATTCATTGGTTTCAGACAGTTCCAGAAGAAAGGAACCATGCAGTTGAGGCCATCCTAAACGGAGTGCAGGGTGAAATCTTGAATTTTTCAAGATTATCTTTCTCAGCTTTTCTTTTCCTTGAATTTCCACTTTCTCAATCTTTTCCCAAAATTTCACTTAAATTTTGTTTCTTAATTTTTATCCCATTACTTATAGGCTTTGGAAAACAGATCTTCCTAAACTGATTCCCCTTCTTTCTTCCTGATGGTCCTCTATGGGTTGTCCTATCTTTTATGATGCTACACTAGCCTAGAGGATAGGGAGAGCTCTACACACTCAAAACTTTTTAAAGAATCCTAAATGAAGTCCAGAATTAGATGACTGAGTAAATGAACCACCAACAGAAGAAACCTCTTTTCTATATCTTGCAGATAAACTAACCAGCCATTTCAATTCACTCATTCAACTAAGCCTTGGAGATTGGCTGACTATCTATCTATCTATCTATCTATCTATTTATTTATTTTCCCTGCCAACCAAGGTACTGTTTTATTTCAAGAATTTAAGATCCTTCTAAATGGAACCCAATTCTAGATGTTGAACACTTACAAAACCAAAAGTGGAGTAACAACATATTTGCACTCCCTGCCCTTCCTTAAGGGATCTGCTCTCTTCTTGGACAAGTGGGGGTGGGTGGGAATACCAAGTAGGGGGGAAAAGCATCTCCTGACTGGCTGTGAAGACTCCAACAGCTGCATCATGTTAAACCCTTTAACAACTAGAGAATCAACATAAGGGGACAGGAGAATGTTTGTGTCTTGTGCTCTTGGGAAAATTAGTCTTGTTTCTTATCTTCTTTGGCTGCTTTTGGCCTTTCTTGGCCTCAGGCCCAGTGTAGATGTCTCATATTAGCAACACAGCAGCTCCCTCACACTACACAGAGGCAATCAGAGCAGCTGGATGGGCTGTATGGAATAAGAAGATGACAAAGGAATTAGTCATCCTGCCATCAGAAAAAAAGTGCAGTCTGAAGACTAGGAAGAAAGGAGAGAGGGAAGAAAAATGTGTCCTTATTTCTCCTTTGGTGCAGATGTGGGTGTAGAGATCTGAGGCGCAGTGCCTGAACAAAGAACAAAGTGAACACCAGAAATGTGGACTTACTCAGCACCCATGGGAATAGGTTAGGCCAGGCCAGACTATGGCTCTGCTCCCACCAAAGGGAGAGTCACAAGTAGTGCTAGGGAGGCCAGGGTGCAAGATGAAGAAGTCTAAGAAGTCTTTCAGAAACTCGTTTTACAAATTCAAAGAAAATTGTTATTTTTTTCTGGTTCTTTTCCTTTTGCTGTATTTAAGAGTTTCCCAGTATTATTAATGAACTTAAAAGGAAAAAAAGCAAGCAAGCAGGTAACAGGAAGAAGGACTGCAGGAAAGGAGGAAAGGAGAAAAAGAGAGGGAAGGAGGAAGGCAGACTGGTCAACCAGGAGGACGCCTGACTTTAGTCAATCTGGAATCCTTGAGTACTGCATGAGAAAAGTGGTAGAATGGCTGTAAGGCCTGTGGTCTCCAAGGCTGCAAAGCCCCAGACCCAACAGGCCTAACCTACACACAAAGTTGATTTTTACACATTTGCAAGAGGCATCCTCTCTAGTGGGAGGAGTTAAGCAAGTTAACACTCTGTAAATTAGAAAACGCGGGCCACATGGTGCAGCAAATAGACCACAGCCTAGATTTCACTGATGTGTGAGCAGGCACATCTGCATTCAACTGGCCTTGTCTGCTTCCCACATGCATGTGTGTCTCCAGAGCAACTCTGACCTTCCTGCCTGGAAGCTGTATGCCATCCTCTTGGCTGCAGCAACAGTGACTGTTCACTTGACCCTTGGAGTAACTTGCAAATGATGACCACTCTAGGGGAAAGGGAATGATGGTCTGGTAACCAGGGACAGGAAAGCTGGCTAGAAGCTAATTCTCCTCGGAGAGGTACTGTTTCCCAGGTCCAAAGATGGGTACCATTTTGAGAAATGCCAGAAACATATTCATTTGTGCAGTAGTAACATGGCAGAATAATGATTAATGGGCACTAGTTAATAATTGATTAATTCTGGATTGGCCAAAGTCATTGAAATATATGGAGAGGACATTTGCCCTGATCAGAGTTACTCCATAAACCTGAGTTACTCTATTTTGTAACAGTATTTTGTAACAGTAGTAAGTTACTCCATTTTGAGTTTAAGTGCTGAGGTGGAATGACTGTACACCTTCTTTGTACAAGTAAACAGCCACTATCTGCCAGGCACAACTATAAAGCACAAATTGAGAAATCAATTAATCATACTAATAAAAATCACTTCTGTGGACTTATCCAATTGATCAGAAGTACATGGATGCATTGGTGTTATCAAACTCATTGGGAAAACCAGGCCCATGAGCTTATGGAACATACCAGACCACCAAATGAAGCTACCCCTCATTCAAGACTCATAAAAGAAAGAACACCTGAGACTGGACACAGTGGCACCCTGACCCCGTCCTTGTCACTCCTTATCACCAGGCTTGCCCAGGAAAATCACCACAGTGACAAACTTTAGAATTTCTGGCCTCAGGCTTCAGCAGAGTACAGTTTCTCCTGCCCTTGATGATCGTGTACCCATGGCTCACTCCAAGATGACACTCTGAAACTACTGACTGTCTGGACTTTGGCCTAGAATAAGTTCCTGGCCTTTGACAGCTCTGTTCCCTTCAACTGGTTCTTGATCTTATCTGACCACCTGTAGTGACTCCGCTTTCTATCTGCTCTCTGTCTTTGCTCTCTTTTATACTAATAAAAATCACTTCTGTGGACTTATCAAATTAATCAGAAGCACACGGTGAACTCCTGTGGCTGCCTGAATCTTTTCTTAACCTTTCTATAACACACACACACACACACACACATATTTTTGTGTCAAGTGTGTTATGTGACAGGAGTGTTGTAGATACTAGAAATTAAGAAACTACTGTTACAAAATAGAGTAATTCAGGTTTATGGAGTAACTTGATCAGGGTATGATGTCCTCTCCATATATTTCAATTACTTTGGCCAATCCAGAATCAATCAATTATTAACTGGTGAACTCCTGTGGCTGCCTTAACCCTTTCTTAACCTTTCTATAACACACACACACACACATTTTTGTGTCAAGTGTGATATGTGACATGAGTGTTGTAGATATTAGAAATTAAGATTGGAATAAAAGAACTTATATTTGCTCAGCCTATGACTATCAGGTGATCCACAAGTATTTGAAGAACTGCCATTGATGAAAGTGGTGTATCCTCAAATTTATTTTTATTCAATAAATTCTGACATTATGGAAAGGCACACACATGTTTGGTCTATGTTAATGGCATAGCTTACCCACCGCCAAATGGCAGTTAGATAACAGAGGGACCTGAGAAGAAGTAAGCCAAGTGTTGTCCTCAGTGACTTTGCATTGCCTGTCTCCCCTCTATTTTCCTCCTACTTCTTCATCTTCCTTCATAAAAATATTTCAGGAACTGATGGACTCACTCACACAAGTTAGAAATTACTGGACATTACTGAACATTAACTAAAATCAATGTCCTGCCCCTCCAAGAAGCTTTTATAATTTGAAACATAAAATGTGCTCCTAGCAATATAAAACCAAGCAAGCTGGAGGCTCTAAGTCTTCCTCCAGAGCTGTGGTTTCTACATTGTATCGAAAGTGAGTGTTCACATGCTGTGTAAATAATGAAACTCTTATAAATGGGTATAAGTACTTTTATTTAAACACTCAACCTGCTATCTGCAATTATATAGGAAAATGATTTGCAATAAAGGAACTATACAACAGCAGTCAACCAGTCAGTCAAAGTCTAGGTAGAAACATTGCAATTTCCTGAGATGATATTGAACTGGAGGATTTCTAGTTTGTACTCTTGCCATCAAGAGAAGGCAGAAATGTGAGCAAGCTAAAGGAGGATGGAAATAGCTAGGGAACATAAAAATGAGTGGATACTGCTATCAAGTTTTGCAACATGTACAATATTTGGTCTATTTTTTCGTTGGTAAAGGAGGGCCTTATGTTATTATTGCCTTGCAAAAGTTTTCTCTGGAAATCTGAGTGAGAGAGAGGGAGTCAGTCTTCAAGAATACCAATGCCCTAAAATGATTCCTAGTTTTAAAACAACACACACTCTTTACCCACTCCAACCGCTACAGCCCAGAACAGGTGCCAACAAATTAGAAAAGAAATGGTCAGAACTCGTTGGAATAGCAAAAGACGAGAGGTGTGGTGAGAGGCTGGGAGGAAGAATTAGGCCTCAGAAATGGTAGAAGTTTCCCACAACAGCTTATCTAAAGGACAGGGGCCTTTAGCCTGGCAGTTCTAATTCTACCTCTACAAGTCCTGTTCACTTTAGAGGCCATGCTCTCAGAACATAAACTATTTTTAGAAACTACCATCATATAATTGATTCTTAACTTTTCAAATAGGTAATTTTCCGTAGGCCAAATATTCATTTTTCTCTCTTCTTGAACAAGAAGTCTTTTACAAGAAGGGAGAAGAGGAGTCTGCTTTTTAATATAATTTGATAAATTGTAATGGGATGAGTAGAGCAGAATTCTCTCCTGGCATCTCCCACCCCAACCCATCAGGGAAGAATTCTCTCCAAAGCATCTTCAAAATATAGGTATGTTCTATGCCTAAGCTACATGAAATTAACCTCAGAAAAATCTATACCATTACTTTGAGTGTCATCTCCTCTACCTTTACCCTCAGCCAAGTAGTATGGTTATTTGCAGGAGCTAAGAAAGTATAAGTTGTGGGTCTAGGAAAAGAGATGTCTCTCCTTGCCTCTTCCCATGATAAAAGCAAAAGCAATACTTTCTTGTGGGCCGGGGATATAGCTCAGCTTATAGAGTGCTTGCCCTGCATGCACAAGGGCCTGGGTTCAATCCCCAGCACCACACATATTAAAAAAAAAAAAAAGTAATAAAGACATGGTTCAACTGGCAAAGGCTAACTCAATTAGTGCAATAAAATATTAACCCCCAAATCTGAATCTAAACAAACCCTGAAATTCAATGATAAGCAAAAAGAAGGTGTTGTTAAGTAAGCGATGAAGGTGCTTTCTCATGTTCCTTCTGTTTCTTAAAGCAAACGGCACTACACAGTAATTAGAGATGCAGTAATGTGGTTCTTCCATCTATCTCCGTATTTTATCAGACTTGAATCAGAAAATAATGACCAGAAGCTTTCATTGTATCATTATATCAATTTATCCAAATTTTACTGGCATTTTGTGAAACTAACATTATAGTGTTTGAGAAATATGTGTGGATTAATGCTTAGCAGGTATTTGAGTTTACAAAACTCCTTTATATCTACTAAACCACTTAAGGCAATTTTAACTTATTTCTACCAATAAGATAACTGAACTTCAAAGAAAGCATAAGGGATTTACCCTAAGATGACAAGCCTTGTAAGAGGTGGCATCGACTTTCAAACCCAGGATACTGAGTTTCTCTAGCCCACACCTGACACTTTTCACTTGTCTCCATGATACTCACTTGTGACAGTCTTTCTTTTTGGTGCTAGGATTCAAACTCAGGGTTTTTTGGATGCTAACCATGTGCTTTACCACTGAGCCACACTCCTCCCACCCTCACTTGTAAATTTTTTTTCTTCCTTTTTTATTTTTGGTGGTGCTAGGGATTTGAACACAGGATCTTGATCATGCTAGGTAAATGCTCTCCTGCTAAGTTATACTGCCATCTTGTGACATTCTTAACGAGTTCAAAGTTGATATTAGAGCAGCATGTCATCAGGTATGGAGAAGGACTCTAGACTTTCAACCAGGAAGCCCAACTACCACTTACAGGTCCTCTGAGCCTGTTTCCTGGGTCTTTCCAATAGGCTCCTCATTTTTCATTTTGCTTAATTATTCTGATAACTAGAGAAGTAGCAGGTGAAGGCCCTGCACAATGCCTTATGCACAGGTGTTAGCTGTATTTAATATCATGAGCTATACTCCCTTCAGCAATAGGAGCACCAATATCAACAGGGTCTTCCTGGAACAACTGCTTGAAACTAGAGACGTAGAAGAGATACCAAGCTCTAGGGGTCCTCAATGTATTCAAGTGTTAATAACAAATCCTGTTTCCTAGCTCATCTGGACACCTCTTGATAATCTGTGATTGAATTCTCTATAATTGAAAAAAAATTTCATGCTTTGTTTTTATGGTCACAGAAAGGTTTGAATGGGAACCATTATTTCCTGAATACAGACAGGGTGGTGTCTTACATCCTATTTTTAATCTGTTTTTTTTTTATTTGTCTTTCCCAAGCCCATTTATATCACACATGCCAGGGACTCTGTGGAATTTTGAAGGAAGTCAGAATTAGCAACTGAGATATATGGGATATCAGGTGTCTCTATTGATAATTCCTGCCTGATGTAGAGGGTATGGATGTCTGAAAGCCAGGTGTATTTTATGAGGAAAAATAAGGACACTGGAGCTTCCCAGAAACACACACACACACACACACGCACACACACACACACACACACACACACTCCCTTCTTTCTCTTTACAGCCCTTGTGGTATAGACTGGCTCTTGCTACAACTGGGCAGAATAAAACAATTTTCTCTTTGCTGTGAGCATAATACAATGTGAATAGCCAGAGGAGATGGAGTTGACTGGGTAGACTTTCTTTTAGATTATGTGCACTGGGTTATTGGACTCAGCTTCCTCACTCAGCCCTCTGTCCTCAGCCTTCATGAAACCCAGCTGACATCAAACTGCTTATTAAAGAGCTGGAACAAAGGGGCCTAAGAACCTCCCAGGGTCCCATCTACCCAGTGCCTATGGGACCCCTCACCATACACTGAGACCTCAAGCCCTAGCTCAGATAAGATTCCACTTTCCTGGCATTCACAGGTGATGATTTACTCACAATATATATTCACTATCAAATGTCTATAGAGCTCCAACCATGCAGGAGGTGTGCAGCAGGCTAGCATTCCCTGGGCAATCATGATCAGAACCAGAGTTCTCCTGAGCTGTCCCTTCAGATATGTTTGTGAAATTCATGCTGTGTGCCCAGCACTGGTTTCATTTTCCCTTCGGACCCTGGAGCTATTTTGGGTAATCAAAAATTGAGTTTATTTTTCCTTCTGTATCCTTCTACTGAAGTCTGTTTCTCAGGTAGGAACTGGTATCAGAAGACCATGTGGCTTGATTGGGGTTGGATCAGGGTGGATTATCTTAAAATCCCCCTAGAGCTGATTTTCTATAAATCTAAGTCCTCCTCACTCTTACCAGGTTTGGCTGAGAGGTGTCCCCCAAAGCTCATGTGTGAAACAATGCAAGAATATTCAGAGGTGAAATGATTGGGTTACGAGAGCCTTAACCCAATCAGTGATTAATCCCTATCAGGAATTAACTGAGTAGTAACTGAAGGTGGGTAGAGTGTGGCTGGAAGAGGTAGGTCATTGAAGGTGTGCCTTTGGGGTATATATTTGGTGATCTGAGCTTAGTTTCTCTGCTTTCTGATCATTTTGTGAGCCTCTTCCCTCTACCACACTCTTCTGCCATGGTGTTCAGCCTCACCTGAGCCCAGAGGGATGGAGCTGGCTGTCTATGGACTGAGACCTCTGAAACCATTAACCCTCAGATAAACTTTTCCTGCTTAAAATTGTCTTTATCAGGTCTTTTAGTTACAGCAGTGAAAAGGCTAACTAAAACAGAAATTGTTACCAAGAAGGGGGTTCATTGCTGTGACTAACCTGCCCATGTGGTTCATAAGCTTTGAAACATTTTAGAATTGGTGGGAGGAATTTTGAGATACTTAGTAGTACAAACTTTAGATTGTTGTAAATGGAGATTAATGGGTAATTCTGATGGGAGCTCAGAAGTCCAGAATGTCAACAGGACAATGGACAATGAAGTCAGGGTTCAAGAGAGTTCAGAGAAGGAGGATTTTATTAGAAATTGGACTAGAGGCCATTTGTGTTATGGTCTGGCTGCGAAATTGTCTGCATTTTGCCCACGTCCTGAGACCTTCTGTGAGGCTAATTTTAAAAGCAATGGCAGATGTTCCATGGTACTGGCATTTCTTAATCTTGGGGTTTTCCACTGTAGCTTCAGCTTCCCCCTCACATATATACTCATTGCCCTCTCTTAAGTGTGCCCACAGGGATCTTAATCTGGTAGAAGAAATTTCTAGCAATATGGCATTCAGGCAGTGGCCTGGATATTGCTGGTGGCTTTTAGACAATTTTATTGTTATAATTAGGCACAGAAAGCAGAGCAGAAAGATCTGAAAAACTTGGACTTGAAGGGTGGGAGTAAAATGAGGGCTAAGGAAGATTCAATTGCCACAAAAGAAATGCTAAAGACTTTGCCCAGAGACAAAAAGAAAGATGGCTTGAATGCATCTCAAGGAGTTGACAAGACCATACCCATTTCAGGATCAAGGGAGTGAAAATAAAACTTTCTCTGAGAAGAGACCAGTGGGCATACTTCTTGCACAAGGGGCCCTAGCTACCCAGGCACTCAGAGGCTCCTGCAGCCAGGGTCCCTGGAGACTTGGTTACTGCTCAAGATGGTGATAGATCTTGGCATCAACCACATGGTGCTGATTTTGCAGGATTGCAGGATGCTGGAGTAATAAAGTCATGAAGGCTTCCACCAAGATTTCAAAGGAAGGTCTGGGAGGCCAGGCAAAGTGCCCTCGGGAAGGATCCCTGTGGGCAGCCCCTAAGAGGGCAATAAATATATATGTGAGGGGGAAGCTGAAGCTGCAGTGGAAAACCCCAAGATTAAGAAATGCCAGTACCATGGTCTGCCGAGGAAAGCTGCAGGAAAGCTGAGACAAGTTAACAGAAAGGCCACTTGCGCTGCCACCAACAAGGCCGGAGAGGCAGAGCTACACAGGCCCTTTGAAGAGAACATCATGCCATGTGCTCCAGATGCTGGACATAGAGCTTCAGGACTTGTTTGCCTAGCTGGATTTCAGTTTTGCTTTGGTCCCTATTTTTCTGAATTGAAATGTTTACTCTGTACCTCTATATATTGAATACTTGGAAATCGCTTTTGATTTTTACAAGAGCTTACAATGTGAGCTTGCCCTGAGTCTCAGAGGAGACTTTGGACTTGAAATTCTGGGCAATCTTGAACTGTTGAGACTAGGAGGACTCTTGGAAATGGAATAAGTGTATTTTGCATGGTGAGTTGGTCATGAGTTTTGGGGGGCCATGGGTGGAGTGATATGGTTTGGATGTGAGATATACCCCAAAAGCTCATATGTCAAACAATATAAGAACATTCAGAGGTGAAATGATTGGATTATGAGAGCCTTAACCCCATCATTGAATTAATCCCTATCAGGGATTAACTGAGTAGTAACTGAAGGGTAGGATGTGGCTGGAAGAGGTGGGTCATTAGGTATATATTTGGGGTATATATTTGGTGAGCTGAGCTTAGTCTCTCACTCTGCTTTATGATCATCAAGTGAGCCTCTTCCCTCCACTACACTCTTCTGCCATGGTGTTCAGCCTCACCTGAGCCCAGAGGGATGGAGCTGGCTGTCTATGGATTGAGAGCCATGAAACCATTAGCTCTCAGATAAACTTTTCCTGCTTAAAATTGTTTTTTGTCAGGTCTTTTAGTCACAGAAGCAAAAAGCTGACTAAAACACCAGGTTTTGTTTGAGACCTGCTACATGAATTTTGTGAGCTGCTTGATTAGGCTGAGGCTTATAGTCTGAAACTGTGGACAGAACTTTTCTCCTGAATATACAAAACAAATGTCCCAAAGATGGAATGAACAGAATATTACAGTACCTCATTGCCTATCTTAATCATCTTATCAAAACAGAGCTGAAAATCACCCCCAGAAAAATTTTATTCTAAGACTGAAGATGTGCAGTGCCAAATAATCAAATGACAACTGAATAATTTCACAAAAGACTCAAAAATCTTCCTCACTACCAGATACTCAGTATTCCAGAAAAGCATGCTGATTTTGTATTTTGAATGGAGTTAAGTCTGCTACCCTTGCCTATGACCCAGGTTGTTACCTCAGCTGTCAAAATGAAAATAATCTACACACACTCTAGAAGCTTTAGAAGTCCTAAAACTAGAATTAGTCCTTCCAAATTGATGAATCCAGCCAAGACCTCTGTAAGCTGCTATAAAACCCCATGACTGAAAAAATTCCTGTTGGCAGATGAATAACAGGCCTCCTCTGAACAGGAAACTTTCCCAGTTGTGCTGTGATCCTCCTACTCACTCACCCCCAAAATTGATAGATGGCTATGGTCACTTCAAATTAAAGTATAAAAGTGTGCCTGGGTTGCCTAGTCTAAGAGTGGGAAATTCACTGGTTTTCCAGCTCTGCTTGTCAACTCTTTAGGCCCTGGGAAAACAAAGGCCAAAGCCCTGTCTTAATAAGCTTTCAGATGAACCGCAGGGTCATTGCTATTCCTAAGCTCCTCCCTGGCTGGTGAACTCTCCTGGGCCCTTGATGAAACAGCAGAGAACAGTGCAGACACTGGGAGAATATGATAGGTGGCATCACAAAATAAACTGAGATGGTTCTGGGAAGTCTGGGCAGAGACTGAGCCCTTTGGGGAAAGGCACAGCTCTCATCGATCCTGACAAGACTCAGAGTCTCAAGGCTGGCATCTCTGAGAACATTTTAGGCAGAATAAATTGATGGGTAGGATGGAGCTATTTATGTTTCAATATTTACGGCGCCCCCGCTGGTGCCCGCAGTCTGACTCCTTCATCCTGGCAGGAGGAACGTACCCCGCACTCCTGCCTGTCAGCATATATTGATTCTGGATAAGCCAGGGTTTAGATCCCAGTTTGAGCCTTCCTGCCCCCCCCACAGAATTGCTAAGAAGTCACCTTTCAGGAAATTCCACTTAGAGTCGTATTTGCAGGATTTCTTCACAGGATTGCACACACATATCCCACCACCCCACTGGCTCCTGTCATCAATCAGCTGCAGGAGATCTTTATATTATTCCATGTTGGCCACCAAATAAGTCATTGCTACGGCACTTCTTTGTGCTTGAGTTTGCCTTTAGTTACTTGGAAGCTCGGCATATCTTCCCACTTCCCTCCTTCCCACCCTCCCTCCCTCAGCTTTGAGGTTAAGAAAATAAAGATAATAACAGCAAGAACCTAAAGAGACTTACTATGCTTCCTGAAGAGAGTGTTAGGAATAAAAAATATTGATGTTATTTTCCCCCTCTGTAATTGAAAGGTCCTTTAAGAGGACTGCACATTTGATTAATGCTTACTTGGAAAAAAGCCGGGGGACAAAATTGGTGGAGATTATAGCGGGGTGATGGGAGAGAGGAGATCAAAGGCATTTTTTCTACCCTAACTCCCAAGTGAAAACGTCAGAGATCCCTAGAAGTCACCTGCTTCTCTTTCCCAGCACTTCTCACCTAATAATCATGCTCAGGAGTCTGCTGCAACCCAACCTCAGTGTCTTCATGGGCTCCTTGAGGGAGGGAGGCAGCCAGACAGACAAACTTCTGGACATTCCCCAGCCCTCCCGGCTCTCTCAGCCACGTGTCCTGAGTGCAGCTGATTTTACTTTTACTGCCCATTACTCATGTGGTCGGCTCATTGTCTATTCTAAGAATATCTATGTAATTCTTTCCATTTTCTCCTTTACTGTGCAAGCAGACATTTCTGCAAGAAATGTATCTTGCCTATTCTCTCCCTTCCTGTGACCCCCCACCTCCCTCCAAATCACTCCAGCCTTTCTCGAGCAATTGCAGATGCAGAAAGAAGATTTCCCTTTGGAGTGATTCTCTTTATGCCTGAATTAGAAGTCAGCCCCTTCAATGAAGCATGCCTTCACTGGCTCAGTTTGCCTGAAAGACTTCAGAGAGACAGAAGAGGAGGAGCTGGGCACAGCAGTTCAACTTACCGCCACTTCTTGCGACTTTTCTCCTTCACGGGCCTTCTTTTTTGGCTCTGGGCTCTTGCAGGATCTCAGCTCCAATCTCGATGAACAGCTCCAGCCTCCTTTAAGGTTCAGGGTAGTGGGTGGGGTCAGTGGACTGGGTGGGTGGATTTCTCCGTGGTGGAGGATGCCCAGTGGACAGGGCTGTGCGGGAGCCAAACCGGGCGGGACTGTGTTTATAAGGCAGGGGAGGAAGTTCGCTGTGGAAGCAGCAGTCAGTCCTGGCTCGGTGCCTGCCTGATTATTCACAGTCTTGATGTCATCAAATCACAGGAATTTGGGAGTTGGACAGGACCTTAAGAATCATCTTCCTTTAGAATCTTGGTCTCAAAGGCCTAAAAGAAACCCTCAAGATCAGGCTCTCAGCTCCTGTGTCCCAACAAGAAGTATTTACAATTCTAAACAAACACATCAGCAGGGGGCTGAGAGTGGGGGTGTCTTCTGGAATATAAACAATATCTGCTGTTTCAAGGACAGATGGACCAGCTGTCTCAAGGCATAGGAAGCACCAGGGCGGGAAACTCAGCAATAAAAGTGAAAGAGCAGGGCAATCCCCTCCCACTTACCTGCAGTGGAAAGTGCCCCAGCCTGGAATCTGGCTTCCTTAGGTCCCTGGGTTTGAGTTTCTGCCCTACCACTCCCCAGCTCTAGAATTTTCTGGAAAATTATTTCACTTCTTTGTAAAGTGAAGGATCAGGACTAGGTGGTCTCCGAAGTGTTTTCAGCTCCAGCAGTCCCTGAGCAGGGCTGTGGAATAAAGGCAGGGCTTTGAGCAGGTGCTCTACCTAAAACCTCCTTTGCAACCAAGTCTGAAGTTTCATCAGGAGCCGTCCATCCCTTGGGCAGCTGAAAGAAGACTTTCAGTGTTCTAGAATTTGCAAGCAAATGGAAATTCTCCTGGAGAAAGACAACCTGTTTGATGGGTTGATGCCTTTTCAGATGACTAACAAAGAGATGTAGCCTAGTACAGGAGAAAGTCTTAGTTTTGAACATGACTGCACCAGTCATTAGGGATATGATCTCAGTCAGGCTTTTTAACTGTGCTGCACTGGAACTTTTCATCAGTAGGTCATGTGAGGCTTAGAAGGGGACAACATGCGTATTAAGTACATGAGAGGGGTTCAAGCGTTGGCGTCTATTATTCTTGATTGATGTGTAGCTGAGAGTTTGTGGGGCAGAGTGACCCCTGTGCTTTGCTGAAATACACCCCAATGATTCAGACCAGCTAATACCTGCAGATCTAAAAACTGGGGCTTTTGTGTTCACACTATAAATGAGATTGTTTTCCTTCTGGCAGGCTCCAGGGAAGCCTGAGAATTCGAGGAGGTGGGTGTGGGGAGGCTGATATGGTGACAATGGGGACTTTGATTTTAATCAAGAAATCGCTGCAGGGAGTAGGGGGGGAGAAAAATGAAAATAAATCTTGGTGACATCACATCCTGGGAAACTTGCATCAAAGCCCTTTGCTTTCAAGAAAAAGAAATAAAATCTAGGCCCAGATAACACCAAGACAAAGTGGCACAGAGAAACTGAAGGAAGAATTCCCCAGAGCCTTTCCCAGGCAGGCACTACTTTGTGCAGTGGGGCACCACCCCCACAGAATGTGTGCGTCACCTGCGGGGGCCGAGAACAGGGGCTTCTTGGACCCCTTATCACAGCAGTGGGTGGCAGGATGGGGCACCAGAACAAAGACCATATTGAGACCCCAAAAAAGCTGATTAAGAAATGATGTGACGTCTGCGGAAACCCAGAGAAAAGAGAAGTGGACAGGGAGCTTATGACAATGTAGTTCTGAACCTAAAGATGGAAATTCTGCTTAAACTAAGAGTTTTTTATTTTGGAAGTGATCTAGTTTTTCAGGAATGGGATAAATGTGACAGTGGATTTGAAATCAGTGTTGTTGTAGCCTTCATCTAAACCAGACACACGCCGCTAGAACGGTTGTGTGAATTCCACACACATACTGAGAAATTTCAAATAGGACAAGCTGAAGGCATAAGAGGAGCACTTAGGAATTGTTATTCCTGTTAAGAAGTGCTCACCATGGGGCTGGGAATGTGGCTCGGTAGTAGTAGAGGGCTGGCCTAGCAAGTGAGAGACCCTGGGTTCAATCCCAAGCACACTCCCAAAACATTGTTCACCAGGCTGTAGGGAAGGTCTTTGCACTATTCTTGTAACTCTCTGGTAAGTTTGAAATTATCCCAACAATTTGAAAAAATTATTCTAAACTATTGAAAATTGGGTTATCCTTTTAGAGCTATAATTCCTTTGACTATTTAGCTCCATTAAATAAAAATTTTTAAAATTATCTTGTATGGGAATACAAGGTAATGATATGTCCAAAACATTGTTTTGATGATCTGAAAACCAAAAATAATTTCAATGTCCAAAAACAGAGGAATAGTACAAAACGACACGTCAGTATAGTGCAATACTGTGTAGCCATTATGATGATTAATAACATAATTATATAGACAGATAAAATCAATGTAAAATTATTTTGCCCACAAGAAGTAAAAAACAAATTTGTATACAAACTGTAATATAAACAATGGAAGACCTATATGGATGTATAGATAAAAATTTAAAGATAAAATTAAGTGTTGGACTGCTGTAATTATTGGTGAATTTTTTCAATTCCTTCAGTGATACTTTTCCATTGCTTTATTGATAAAGAGACTTTTGGACTCCATTCTGGGTCTAGGCAAGTCCTGGTGGGTCCAGCCCAGTGGTCTTCCCCCACAAAGCACTAAAATGGCACAGTTGGCTATGAGAGCTTGCCACGATAGGAATTTTCCTTAATCATTTATTATGGAATTATCCACAAATTTAATCAAACTCTTCTTGAATATATCTCTTCTTCCATCAATTCCTTGGTGGATGGAATTAAGTTTCTTAGGTTGTTTTCTTGAATCTCTAGAACAGAACTTCCTTTCCCTAGTCCTAAGTCTCATTTGAGCTGGTTTCTATCTTCTAAGACTCAGTAAAGAAGCACTCTTCTACCTGGACACAACCCCCATGTGAAGCTGTGAGGTCCAGAGAGATTGGAGCTGCATATCAGGAAGTTTGCTCTTTTTTTCTCAGTCATTAATTGCATGACTATGGGAAAGTCTGCTTGCCTTGTGCTTAACTTTCACTTCCTTGTGTTTCAGATCAGAGCAATACACTCATAGGATTGTTATTTGACTCAATAGGATACCATGGGAAAGAAAATGCTTTGAGACAAATGTATGCTTTCACCTATTTAATAAATTGTCTTATAAACATTTTTGGGAGGCTGGAGGTGTAGCTCAGTAGTGAGTGTTTGCCTAGAATTCATGAGACTCTGAGTTCTATCCCCAGTGCTGAGAGAGAGGGCGGGTGGGAGAGTGGGAGGGAGGAAGGAAGGAAGAAAGAAAGAAATTTTTTTCACCTTTGTCCCTTTCCTATATCTATCTTCAGGTGGAAAGCCCTTTGCAAGGGAAAGCCCCTTACTCATTTCTCAAAGATGCTGAAAGAGAATTTAAAGAGCTTCTGCCTCTCAAATTACTTCCTACTGTCTTTTAAGCATTATTAGTGTCACACATGAACAAAAATTCAGGACTCATAATATTAAAAAAATATATATTACAGCCCCAATCCCTAGAGCACTTGCCTAGTATGTATGAGGCACTGGATTCCATCCTCAGTGCCACATAAAAAAATAAATAAATAAAGTTATCGTGTCTATCAATAACTAAAAAAATATTTTTTAAAAATGCAAAAAGCAATATTACCTCACTCAATGCAAGGTATGAGGGTGGAGGGAAAGAGCAGGGTACATGAGAACTCTACTTCCTTCTCAGGTTTTAAAAAAATTTTTTTGTAGCTGTAGATGAACAGAATGCATTTAACTTATTTTTTTTAATTTGTATGTGGTGGTAAATATTGAATACATGCTGGACAAAGCATGCTGCCATGGAGCTATAGCCCCAGTCCCTCAAGGGTTTTTTTTGTAAGCCTAAAACTGCTCTATTAAAAAATGTCTATTAATTAAAAAAATTTACTTGAAAATGCAAACTATGACCATTTCTGATATTATAAATTTGTACCTATAGGGTCATATTTATGTATACAGATTATATGTAGAATTTAATTATTTTGCTGAGATTAATTGGTCAATGGGACCATTTACTACCATCTACTTATTTCCAAGCATATTGTATCTAATGAATATTTATAGGTTTTCTATCATTACCTCATAACTTTAAAGGTGTTTGTGGTCAATAAGTTTAGGAAAATCAAGTATTCTAACCAAGTTATTTTTGTTTTTGTTTTGGTGCTGGGTATGTATGTAGCCTAGGCCCTCTTGCATGGTAGACAAGCACTCTACCACTGAGCTTTACCAAGCTACCCCCCCAGCCCTAATCCTTGATTTTAAATTTGAGGAAACTGAGAAGTGATCACCTTGAGTCACTGTCAGATGCTGGTTTCCTCTGCTTACCTAGGCCCTATGCTTAGTGCCGCCAGAACTTGTAGTCTAATGTGGAGATGTGGAGTACTTTGTTTCCTTCCTGGTTTGCTTCTTCTTTTCTTTTTTCTTTCCCTCCCTCCCTCTCTCTTTTTTCTCTTTCTTCCTTTTAAATATTGACAATAGCAACGACCAAAACCAAAGTGGACACAGATAACCCAAACACATGACTCCATGGTGACCCCAAAGTGTCATGTGGCTGCTGTGTCTGGGACAGGCACTATGGAGAGAACTACCGAAGCCCTTCTCACCTCAGCCATGAGATCATCCCCAACTCATTCCAGAGGAAGGCAGAGTCCTAGTGACCGTGGTGACTTATGCAGGGGTGGCTCTTGCATCAGTTCTGGTCACCAGCCTGGGGACTGCACATGTTCAGGGTGACAGGAACATTACTGTTTACACTGGATCCACCTTCCCTGTGCAGCATCACAGAACTCCCTGCTCTGCCCTTCTTCCTGAGTCAAGCATTTTTGCCCTGTGAATACAGCTTGTGTCCTTTCCATAGCCTCCCTCTCCTCCACCCCATGGAAGTGATGCATGATTTGTAGAGATGCTTTTTTTTTTTTTTAACCTCATTCTAGCTAAATTATACTTTTTCCCCTATGAAGGATTTGCACTAATCCAAAAAAACCTGAGCTCATTTTTCCTTCCAGTCTTCTTTTATCTGTGGGCCACAGGACTTCCTGTCTGATCTTAGTCCAGACTGGATTGATGACATGTCAAATGTTCTTTAATCTATCTCACTACGTATGTAGGAGTGGCCAGTTCACAGCTTTTATTAGGAATTAGGGAAAGTAGGCTGGGGATATAGCTCAGTTGTAGAGTGCTTGCCTAACATGTGTGATGCACTGGGTTTAATCCCTAGCACGAACAAGGAGGAGGAGGAGGAGAATAATAACAATAATAATAATAATTATTATTATTATTATTAAGGAGCCACTAGAGCTCAGAGCACTGAATGAACTCTTGTGGATCTGAATAATCTTACCTAAACTATAATGTAGAAAAGATGTTTTGTCAGCATTTACCTGGCATGACCATCACAAAACCCACTCACACTTAAGTATCGGGACTGTATTAATCAGCTTTTCATCATTGTGACAAAATACCTGAGAAAAGTAACATGAAGGAGGAAAGATTTATTTTGGTTCAGTTTCAGAGGTTTCAGTCCATGGTTGGTTGACTTCATTGCTTTGGGCCTGAGGTGAGGAAGAACATCAGGGCAGAGGGGCATATTAGAACAGAGTTGCTGAGTTCATGGCAGCCCAGAAGTACAGCAAGAGAGAAAGTGTCTAGGGACAACATACCCTTCTGGGGCATGTCCCCCATGACCCACCTCTTCCTAGTAGGGCCTACCTCCTGAAGTTTCCACCACCTGCCCATAGTCTACTAGCTGGGGGCCAAACCTTCAACACATGAGGCTTTAGGAGACATTCCAGATCCAAACTGCAACAGGGGCTGATATAGAAACTCATTTGCAATGTGAAAAGATAAGTCAGTTATAAAACACTTTCATGCCAATCCTTAAAAAATGTGTGGGAGACCAGCCTTGCACGTGACTGAGTCACACTCCTCCGCTGGGTGCTGAGGTGCTCAGTCACAGAAATGTGGAAGAGCTTTTCCCACCCTTCCTGGGTTGGAGGGACGGTGTCTCGTGCATGGGTGTGTCTTGCTACAGCCCCATGGGTGAAGCTTTGCTCACCTGTTCCTTTGTAATATAACCCCTTGCCCTGTTTAGGATAGAATCTTCCATGGAAGTGCCTTGTGTGTGTCTCCTTCTCTTACTGTGCCCTTGGGTGTGGCCTACTCAGATGTCAGTCAACCTGCTGAGAGTGGACATCATGAAGATAGACTCAGCCCCCTGAAACCTGACCCCTTGCCTCATTTGAATAGCTTCTCCTCAATAAAAGAGGTCAGCGCACTTGTGTGTGTATGTGTGTGTGGGTGTGTATGTGTGTGCGCGCGCGCACGCTCTCTCTCTTTCTGTGGACCCTTAAGGTCAGAGGAGCCGTAACAGCTACCCCAAAGAAAAAGGTATTTGTGTCTCTTGTGTGGTTATTTTGCGCAGCCCAGTTTACCTGGAATGACCTCTGAGCCTTTTAGTCGCGAGAACAAAAACCCGACAAAATTCATACTACCTTGAAAAGTTAACAACATAGAAGCTATGGCTGAAGATTTGAAAGGTGATTGCTCTGAATTAGTATATGAACCTAAGGGAGCAGGTGAGTGCCCTGAGTGGAGTGTGTCAATAGGGCCTTAGAGTTAGACTAGGAAGGCAAGGTTTCTAGCATGTTTATGGCCACTGTGGTAAAGGGTCAATGTTGGCAGAGGACAGAGGACTTCATGACAGGGATTAGGTGGGAGGTACTTTGAAGATCAGTGGAGATTCAAGAAACAGGAAGAGGAGAACTTGGAAGGCTGCTGGGTACCATGAAGATGGAAAAGGATGCAACTGAGGGGAAGTGAAAGGTATCTGGGTTTATCAAGGAAGATGAAAATCTTTCCTAATTCTTGATGACGTGGGCCTATAAGTCACTATACCACCCTATGACACCCAGAGGATGGTGATATTACTGAATCAAGCCAATTTTGCTGGACTATGGTATGCTGATTACTGAAATGTTGAGTTTTGCAAAAGAGAGACTATATTTGCAATGTGGCCAAGCCTAGAGGTGGAAGACCCTAGTCTCAAATCCACCTCCCTAAGGATAGGGTTTGAGGATACCTATGGGGTAAGGAAGGTGGACAATTTAAGGAATGGGGAAAGGTGATTGGAGGTGAAGTAATCAGTGATCTATCTGTACACGGGTCATTAATGTTTATGGATCTTCTTGGGATGTGTATTCAGAAAATGGCAGCATCAGCCTGAGCTGAGAGTGGAGTTTTCAGTCTCCTGATGTCAAAAGGCCACCCATCAGACACCTGCACAGGTCCAAATGAAGAGTCAGTACATTTAACAAAAATAGCCTTCAAGTCCATGAAAGGTAACAAGGCAACAGTAATCATCATAACCCCACACATCAGCGGTTTTACCTACATTAAAGCTAGTGGAAGAGTAATAATATATAGCTCAAGCTGTGTGACTTCCAGAATTAGAGATGTTTAAAGTCAACTAAAAGCAAATAACTAAGGGGGAGCACAAAGGCTCAAAGTCAGAGAAGTGAAAAGTACAAAGGACTGGCTAGTGGGAATGAGACTGGGCCAGCTGTGTTTGTGGGCTGGTAATTATCAAAGTGAGCTTTCTACCCTCCCAGGAAGTCTTGGAGACAGGTTTCCTTTTCTTTTGATGATTACACTCTTGAGAATAGCTCTCAGGCCCTTGAGAGAGGCTTCTGAGCTGTAAAAGATATTGTAAGGTCTTCCTTTATTAAATGCTCAGTATATGATTGTGACCCATCCATAAAGGCTTGGTTTTAATTACTATTTGGAGAGAAGAAAGAGACAAGAAGGAGACTTCTAACAAGGAGAAGCAAAAACCTTCCCACATTGAATGCTTTACAGACTCCATGTAGTTGTTGCTAATGACAAACTCTATAGTGCTTTGTTTTTCAGAAGGCTCTTTCATATACACTATCACATCTGTTCTTCACATCTCATATGCTGGGAGAGGTACAGAGAACATGTCTGTATCAGTCAACTTTCTGTAACTATATCAAAGCACCTAAGGTAACTAACTTATAAAGAAAAAAGGTTTAGGACTGGGGTTGTGGCTTAGTGGTAGAGCGCTTGCTTAACAAGTATGAGGCACTGGGTTTGATTCTCAGCACCACATATAAATAAATTAATAAATAAAATAAAGGTCCATCAACAATTAAAAAAAAAGGTTTATTGTAGCTCTCAGTTTTGGAGATTCCAGTCCAAGACTGAGTGGCTCCATGGCTTTGGGCTGCTGATAAAGTAGCATATTATAGCAGGAATACGTGACAGAGCAAACCACTGACCTCATGATCAAAGAAGCAAAGAGCAAAGAAGATGTGTTGAGGTCCCACAATCCCCTTCCCCAAGGGTATGACCTCAATGACCTAAGAACTTTCCACTCGGTCTCACCTCCTATAGGTCCACAGGAATCCCAATAGCACAATCCAGGGGATCAGACCTTTAACACATGCATCTCTGGGGGCATTCAGCATCCAAGCTTTAACAGTGTCATACTCAATCTACAGAACAGGAAACAGAGCCTTGGAGAGGTCAGCTAACTTGTTAATGGCCAAGTACTTAAGACTTGTCAGGATATAAAGGAAACCCAAAAGATCAACCTAAATCAGATCTGGGCTCCTTCTGGGACACCATATTGCAAAGGAGCTCCACTTCTGCTGGTCTCCCATCAGTGAGCACATAGAAAGACCAATATCGGCCTCTCCTAGGAGACAACTCCAATAATTGAGTTTGTTATGGTTTTGTCTGTCTTGCTCCCACAGGGCCCACACCACATTAGAACTACTGATGGTGTGTTGGCCTAAAGGGATTCTGTTGTGGTAGATTTGCAGGCCAAGTGGCTTCCTGGAGCTCACGCCACCTCTGTGCTGTCCACAGCTTCACATGCTTGAGGCAGAGCAGGCAAGTGGGTTCTTGTCTCTGCAGAATGTTCCTGAGACTTTGAATAGTATTTCCTCTTGCTTACTTCACTCACTGATGGAATAGAAGGCTCCTTCCTTGAGTCCTCCTCCTGCCCCTATCTCTCTGCTCCCACACCCACCCCAATCAGGAACCCCCATCTAGCCACAGGGTCCATTGGCCTCAGTGGCCACAGCCTCCTATTGTGGAGAGGGCACTGACGACGGGAAGCTGCAGCTGCAGTGGCACTTTACCTCAGTGGCCCTCAGCAAATGAACTCAGGCATGGTCTGACTTCTGGATCATGTCTCTATTAACAGAGGAAGTTAGAGCCTTTAGGAAGGCTCTACCCTTTTGGGCCTGGGATAGATCACTCTTTTTATCCCCAGAGACGCCAAAAAGCCATCCGTGATCAGAATCTTTAAAATTGTCCCTGCAGGTACCTGGAGCCCTGCAGTGGTGGTGGCCTGTCCTGCTGGCTGGCATATAGCTGTCAGGATGTCAGAGAAGGAGGAAGTTGTGCTCCATTGGGAGAACCGCCCTGCCTTCTGCTACAGGGCCAGGTGCAGGAAGCTGCTTTGCAGCTGAGAGAGGCAGGAGGAGGCCGGCAAGAGGAGCAGGCCCACTTCTGTGACACATCTTCCCAAAGGTTCTGACTTCCTCTATTAATAGAGACACGATCCAGAAGTCAGACCATTCCTGAGGTCATTTGCTGAGGGCCACTGAACAAGCCACCTAACTTCTCAGAGCTTCATCTGTAAAATGAGAATGTAATCTATTTTCAGAGGGGTTTTGAGGAATCAAATGATAATTTGTATAACATGGGTATGTAAGCATACATCAAATTATTATTCCCTAGTTGGGCATGTGGCCTTTGCCTAGCATGCACAAGGCCCTGGGTTCAAACCCTAGCCATGTAAAATAAACAAATAGATAGATAGATAGATAGATAGATAGATAGATATAATTAAAACAACAGTAACTAGCATTCCCTATTAAGAGAACAGACCAGAAATGAGGGTAGGGAGCGGAAAAGTTGGGGAAGAAAGTTCAGCTACCTCTGAATACTCCACTGGCAACCCAGACTAATTAGATTTTGTTTGGGTCACTCTGAGGTCATCCAGCTGTACTAGGGGGGTTTAACAGTACTGGGGATTGACAGTCCAGGGAACAAAGTGCTAAAAGGGTACACTGCATCATTTCCCTGAAGCACTCCTGCCTCCCCAAACAGGAAATGGTGGACTGAGTACTGAATTCCTATAAATGATTCAAGGTAAAGCCATAAACAAAAATACATCTGAAGTTGTTCTATCCGGCTAGAAGTTGGCCAAAAAAGAACGACAATTGTTTATTAATGTGCTCAAGTTGCTGCATTCCCATGCTGAAAGGAGAACGTTTCAATCAATGGTCCAAACTTCCTCAATTGCAACAGGAGACGTCAAAGGACTGTGACTCTCTCTATCAGCACACACTGGCACGCCCCACAAGAGAGGACATTTCGAGGACCCAGGAACTGCACTTGTATTTCCCAGAGGTGTCAGGTCCATGGGTGAGGCTGTGTTCCCGGGAGTGGCTGTCACTGGCAAACATACAGTTCTATGATCCTGTGTGGCTCCCCTGTATCCCCACAAGATGATCCAGAGTAGGAGGGCTTCCTCTGGGGTCTTGCTTCTTGCAGGAACCAACAGAGTGATGCTGCCACTCCTGTTACCAAAATTTCACACATTTTCCCACTACTGGCTCCCTTGACCTGACTCTAAGTGAAAACGTGTTTTTTTTTATAGTTTTATTCAAAGAAGGACTGGGCTACCTTAGAGAGTATTAATAGCCACTTCTGACATAGAACTTTCTATGCATAGGCACTTCAAATACATTCAGTCCTATAAGATAGGTGCTATGACTATCCCCATTTTGCAGATGAGAAAATAGGCACGGAGAGGGGAAGTCACTTGCCCAATGTTATACAGCTACTAAATGGAACCAGGCTTTAATCCAGCCTGAACCCAGAGACTACCTGTGTCACCTTAATGCAACACCACCTGGTACAGATCTGAGCTTGCAGTGAAGATTCTCCCAGAGAGAACTGAGAGGATATTGAAAGGGCAGTACTCTAGGCTGTAAGTGGGCAGCTGCCTGATGTGCTGGGAAAAGCCTGGGATGGAAGCCACATGAGCTACCTAGAGCAGAGTGGATGAGAAACCAGTAAACTGATCTAATGAGTAGCAGACCCTGAGTCTTTTCTCCCTCATCTCTCTGCTTCTCTCTGCATGACAGTTGCTCTCTCAGTCTGGTGTTCTGCCATGGAGACATATACATTATAGCTCCAGTCTCCAATTTTATAGCCTATGACCACTGAAATATCCTGAGGATCATCCCAGTCTGGGTCATGTGTCTACCATTATGATTTGAGGATCAGGGTTCATTCTCAGAAGGCACAGGAGAGGTATATTACTCAACTTTTCAATATTATAGCAAAATACCTGAGAGAATCAACCTGTAAAGAGAAAAGGTTTAGTTTTAGAGCTTCCAGTTGGTTGGATCCATTCCTTTAGGCCTGTGGCTAAGCAGTACATCATTTCAGGAGAGCATGGTGTACAAAACTGCTTATATCACAAACTGGGAAACAAAGAAGAAAGCATAAGGGACCAGGAAACACCAATTCCTTTGAGAGCATGCTCTAAATGACCTAAAAGAACTCCCAATTGGTCCCACCTACTATAGGTTCTACCACTTTCCAATAGTTCTACCTCAGGGACCAAATTTTTAGCACATGGGTCTTTGGGGGATATTTAAGATTCAAACTATAGCAAGATGGATACCAGGAAGACAAATAATTGACAAAGAATGCCACCTCAGGAAAACACAGAGCAGTTTCTCTCTGCTCTGAGAACCTTGTACCTCATTCCCATGAACAGGAGGAAATATCATATTATCAAAGCCAAAAGTAAAAGAAACCAGGTTTGCAGAATTGTAGAACTAGAAGATACCTAAACTTTCACCTGGTCCAGCTTACTATTGTACCTTTCCACTTCTCTAGACCCCTACTACCAGTCAGTGTTGGAACTAGGACTAGATTCTAGGCTCTCTCTAGAACAATGTGAAACAAACATTACTGCTTTAAGGAAATCAAACCAGACAAAGTTCATTGCAGCTACAGGGTCAGAGATCTTGACCATCTAAAGAAACGTTATTACCCTCCACAAAAATAGGTATAAAAACTCTCATCCAATTTGATGTCATTATCATTCCATAACAAACTTATTTGGTCATTTGTCAAAATATGTTCTTTACAACACCTGACCACATAACTCTTCTCCAAATAGAAGTAGGTTCACACAACTTTGCCAGGTTCCCTTTTTTTCCCTTGTCCATGGTCCTGTAGTTTGGCGGGTGTCCTAGGTGCCACCCTCAGGAGCATTTTGCAGAAGGGTGAATCTCTTGTATGCAGTTGGGCTTTTCATGACCCAGATAACTGCTTTATTTCACTATTTCATTCTGGCGTACTTGCTGGGATCCAGAAAGCCTTATCTCAAACAGATCCTATGTCTCTAAATTCAAGTTACACAAGCCCTCACTCCAGCTAGGGGAAAAATTTCTGTGCTCCTAATTACTTATGTAGTCTTGTAACTCCTTATTCATTGGATTCTTGCTACTTGCCAGGCAGTGTGCAACAGAGATTAGTCACCTTACTCCTTGCCCCCAAGTACCCAACTGTCTTTTGAGGGGAAATAAGTATATACTAGAGTGAGTGGTTGGCAAATTTTCTGGTTAAGAGCCACATGGTAAACAGTTCAGGTTTTACAGGTTGTATAGTCTTTGTCATAACTGCATACTTCTGCCATCTGTTATGGCTTGGATCTGAAATATCCCCCAAGGCCCATATTCTACAGGTTTGTTAACCAGCATGTGGCACTATTAGGAGGTAGTGCAACCTTTACCAGGGGAGCCCAGGAGAAGAAAGTGAGGTCATTGGGAGCATGCTCCTAAGGGGTTATTGGGATCCTGGTCCTCGCCACCCTTTTTATTTGTTTCCAGGACCCTATGAGTGAACAGCCTCCTCTGCTGCACATTCCCACTGTGTTATCACAGGCCCCAAAGCAATGTGGCCAAGTGAGAATGACTGAAACCATGAGCTAAAATAAACTTTTCCATTGTTTAATCTCAGGTGTTTTGTCAGAGCAACAGAAAGCTAATATACCATTAACATGAAAGCAACCTTAGCCAACATGTAAATAAATTAATTTGGCTGCATTCTGATATGGCTTTTGCACAATCAGGTGATGCGTTGGACTTGTCCATAACTATAGGTTGCCAATCCCTGTACTAGAATCTAGGTGTGCAGGACAGAGTAAGTACCTGGTATGGTAAGGCTGGGAAGAGGAATGAACATGTTTTATGGAAGAGGCACTGGGATGAAGTAGAGAAGTACAAATTTGCCAGCTGGGCTGGGGGAAGGAAGGGTCAGTATTATTGGACAGGGAGGCACATGTCAGAGCAAAGACCATGCAGCACAGCATCACATGGGTGTTTGGGTAGCTAGTGTGACTAAGTAGTGGGTTTAAATGATCAGCCAGATCTGGCTAGAGAAGCAGGCAGTGGCCAGCTCAGGGAAGTTCTTTGAGCCATTCTGAGGGGTCGGGTGGAGGGAGGGAGAGGAATAAACATGGATGCCATTGTGCTCCAGTCACTCTTCTAGACAGTCTACATAAATGATCTCATTTTTGTTCTCACAAGATACCATTTGGGTGGTATTATCAGTCCCATTTGCTAATGACAACACTTGCTCAAAATTCACTTCTTCCCCTAAATGGCAGATCAGGACTCAAGCCCAAACTGCTCTAGGCCAGATACCCTGCTTGCCCCATGCTGCGCTCAAGACCTGCAGATCCTTCTTCTCCCTTGCTCTGTGTCAGTGGTTAGCCCCTGCCAGAGAGAAGGGTTTAGAGAACCTCATGACTTCCCAGGGTTGGATAATGGATGGCCTTTTGTGGTTAGGAGAACGAAAGTTGAACCCTGGGTGGTGCAGAAAGGGTATCTCCAGAAGGAAGGATGTTGGCTGGTCACCCTCCTAGGCCAGAGGGAGCCAGCCCCCAGGGGCACTGCTGTGTTGTCTGGGGCCCAGGGAAACCTGGATCCCTTGGGGGAAGAAAGGAGTGCCTTTACGGCAAAGTATCTGTCCTGTTACGTTCACCTCAGCTGAGACTCACCTGGAACCCAGAGAAGAGGCAGTGGCTACTCTATGCCTGAGGTCATAAATGTGAAGAATTCCAGAGATTCCTGCTGAGGAGTCAGCCCTGGCTCATCTCTTCCCCATGCCAAGTTTACTTGGTTGCTTAGTATCAGAACATTATGATTCTTTAACTCCACCTTCTGAAAATTGGCACAATTTTGCAAGAATAGGTCTCTTTTCCCCCTATCACATATGCCATGCATTTGGCCAGTTCTCAATAAATATTTGTTGGATGAAACAACTAATGTTGAAGGACATCGTCTATATGAATGTCTTTTATTTAGTTTTTTGCACTTGCTCTACATCAAGACCTTCTGAAATCGTTTTACAGAGATTTGTCCTTTTCAGAAATCTGGCTCCTTACTATGCAAAGGGAGGACTTGGACCAGCAGCACTGGCTCCTAAAAGGAGCTTGCTGGAAATGCAGTATTAACTGCTCTGGAGGCTGAGGCAGGAGGATTGCAAGTTCAAGCCTAGTATGGGCAACTTAGTGAGATCCTGTCTCAAAATAAAGGAGGGCTGGGAATGTAGCTCAGTGGTAAAATTCCCCTGGGTTCAATCCCCAGTGCCATCCCCCACCCCAAAATGAAGAAAACAACACAATGAAATAAATGCAGTCTTAGGGATGGAGAAGTGAGTCAGTGGCAGAGCACATGCTTTGCACCTGTGAGGCCCTGGGTTCCATCCCCAGCATCACCAAACCAACCAACCAACAAAACCCAAAGAAAACAAAAACAAAAAATGCAGAGTCTCAGGCCCATCCCCAGACTTAATAGATATGAATCTTTACTATAGTAAGATACTTAGGTGGTTCATACACAAATTAAATTTTGAAAAACACTGGAGATGTGATTTGGCAATTTTACCCAGAAATGGTCACTAATCTTAATTCCATTCCTTAGATAATTTCTAAAGTGATATTCTTTACATATTCTGAATCCAGCTATATTATGAACCCAAAAAACATGTTTAGTACTTACAGGTCTCTTCCCTGTTCCAACTCCCTTGAGTGTACCTCCCCCATTCCTGCTTTTACCAGCAATGTCATGGTTAGACAGGTAGATTTTCCAGTGCAATGATAATTGAATAGGTTAGAAGGAAGTGAGAGTGGAAAAATGTTTAATGACACATTGAGGGTGAGAGCCAAGTACCTCACCTTTGGAATCCCCATCTTACACAGATTATGTGTACCCTATGCCCTACTTCTTCATTCCTTTACCAAGCCTTTCAAGATTTAGAGTAAAGGTGAAGGGACAGTTAATAAAGTGGAGGTGAGGGAGAGGAACATCTAAACCTAGAAGATCCCTGCATCGTGCCACTGCCCCTGGAAAGACAGTACAACCCCCTGGTCCCCCACATCCCTATTCATACCAGACAGCACTGGCTTGACCCCCATTCTCCTTTGAAGAGGTACTACACTTCCAGGCTTGAGGCAGGTGCTTTCTTCATGGGTAGATGAAAGATGGCCAACTTCAGAGCTGAACACATCTGCTTTGGATCTTAGTCCCATGATTTACTGATAGTGTGGCTTTTGGTGAAAGACATGCTTTCTGGGTCTCTTCCTTATTTGTAAAACAGGAGCAATAACCACCTTGCAGAATGACTCTGAAGATGAGAAAGAGAGTATGCACTAGGCCTGTACAGTGTCTGGCACATAGTAGATACTCACAGGTTACTAGTTCTGGTTTCTCAGAGAGTTGTTCCCAGGTTATGGGTATAGTTTAGTGCCATAGCACTTGCTGGGCATGTGTTGGGCCCTAAGTTAGATTCCCTGGCACCTTCCAAAACAAAGCAAAGCAAAACAAAACAACGAAGACAACAACAACAACAACAAAAAAAACCCCAAACCACCCACCCACCACTACTGACAATAACAAACAAACAAACAAAAAAAACCCAAACTAAGAGAGAGCTGGAGGTTGTAGTTTAGTGGTACAGCGATTGCCTAGCAAGAACAAGGCTCTGAGTCTATCTCCAGCACTGCAGGGAGGAGAAAAATGAACTCTGAGTTGCTCCCAACTTTCTTGGGGATGGAGAAGTGAGTCAGTGGAAGAGCACATTCTTTGCACCTGTGAGGCCCTGGGTTCCAAAACAATGCCTTCACATTGCTGCCTTGCTGCAAAGCATTCATTGCGCTTTGCTTTCCAGGAGAGAATGTGAATTTTATTTTATTTTTTTTTGCAGGGCGGGGGTGGGGCGGTGGGAGTATCAGGTGGGAGTAACACTCCAGGAATGTTCTACCACTGAGTTACATCCTCAGACCTTTAAAAATTTTTTTTTTTTGAGACAGGTTCTCACTAAGTTACTTAGGGCCTTGCTGAGGCTGTTCTCAAACTTGAGATCTTCCTACCTTAACCTCCCTTGTTGCTGGGATTACAGGCGTGTGTGCAGCTCCCAGCTGAGAATGTGAAATTCCTTAGAATTCAAAGTCTCCCACATTTGCTCTCAATCCCACCTTTCATAAGCCTTCATTCTTCTTTGTCCTCTCCCCTTCCTCCTCCTTCTCCTCTTCTTTTGAAGGGGATGCTGAGGATGGAACCCAAGGCCTCCTGCATGCTAGGCTAGCACTCCTCTAAATCACAGTCCCAGTCTACTTCTTCTTTGAATGAAAGTTTGGTAGGAAATCTGATTTGCTTATTTCTAGCTTATGTAAATATTATTTCTTTTACAAATATATGGATTAGCTAATAGATTAGTCTGATGGGTTGTTAAGAGTGATGGTTAATTATAGGAATTAAGCCACTTAATTGTTTCCTTCTCTCATGCCCACGAGGGATTTGAGTGGGTTTTTTTAAAAATTTATTTAGTTTTAGGTGAACACAACATCTTTATTTTATTTTTATGTGGTGCTGAAGATTGAACCCAGTGCCTCACGCATGCCAGGCGAACGCGCTACCACTTGAGCCACATCCCCAGCTCTTGGGTGTTTTTATTTTCTGTTAAATAGCTTAAAGGAGACTGGGGATGTGCACATGTGTACCATACATGAGGCTCTGAGTTTAATCAATAGTTCAAAAAAAAATCATAAAATGACCTTAAAGTTATTATTGCTAAAGTTTAACTTAAATTCCATTTAGATAACTATCTCTAGCCCACAAATAAACCCTCCTTGCTATTTTGTAACATAGATGACTTCATCCTATTAATCGTTCATGAGTTGTTCATTTTTATGAGATTCTAAACTGATAAAACTTTGAGTACACAATTTTGGTTAACTTCTTTTCTCTCCCACGTACAAACTCAGGACCTCATGCATTTTTAGGCAAGTGTTCTATCATTGAGCTATATTCCAAGCTCCTTTAATTTTTTTTAAAAATTTTAATTGTAATGCATTCTGCTATCGTGTATTTAAAAAAATAAAATCAATAAAACTGAAATTTTTTTTTTCTATTTTGATACAGGGTCTCACAAAGTTGCCCAAGTTGACCTAGAATTTGTGATTCTCCTGCCTCAGCCTCCCGAGTAGCTGGGATGACAGGCGTGCACCACTGCACCAACTTCTTGTTAACTTTTTATGCAAAAGATGTGTTAGTTTTTGCTAATTTTTACAATTACTTGATGGTTATTTTCTGATAGTACTATTTTTTTCTGAATCCCCAGTGTTTTTCCATTTCAATTATTGAGCATGACTGTTTGAGTAAGTGTTAAACAGTTTAATTAGACTTGGAAAGGATTAAGGTGAGTTTAGAATAATCAGGTGGCCCCAATAGCACCTCAAATAAATTGGTTGCTTAAATTGAATTATAATTTGATTCATCTTTCAGTCTATTTACTGTGTTCTGTCTCATCTCTTCTATAAGTTTCAATAAAATTAAGATAGTTATGAATTACAGATTTTTCATTGAGGTGAAAGAAGGAAAGATTTGTTGACTATTTTTATTAATTATTAAATCCTCATGAAGACTTTCATAAACTTTATACTCTAAATGAAAGAACATAGACTTAGTTTTTGGTTTTTAGGTTCCTTCTTTTCCCTTGTACTGGGGATTGAACCCAGGGCTCTAGTTCATGCTAGGCAAGCATCTTACCACTGAGCTACATACCAAGACCTGAATGTATCCTATTTTTAATTCAAATATTGCATCATTTCCTAAAACTTTTACAACTATGCTTGTACTTACTCTTCCACTTACCGAAGGCTGTGTTGATATGGTGAGTAAATAAGCTGAGGGTTTGTTTTTTTGTGTGTGTGCTACGGATTGAACCCAGGGCCATGTGCATGCGAGGCAAGAACTCTGCCAAATGAGCTATATCCCCAGCCCCAAAAGCTGAGTCTTATAGGAAAATATTAATTATAGAATATATAGTCAAATATAAGCACTATGCATTACTTGCATTTAAAGCCATTACTAACAATATATTTAAATTAACATATATTAGTTGTATAAATTAATGGGGTTCAGTATATTTCTAGATTTGCATAAAGCGTTCACTGATCAAATCCATCCTCCTTTTTTTTTTGCATTGATACTTGACTTTCTATGTCTGGCTTATTTCCTTTAACATATGTCCTTCAGTTCCACCCATTTTGTTGCAAATAACAGGATTTAATTCCTTCCTCTTTATGGCTGAATTATATATATATATATATATATATATATATATATATATCACATTTTCTTTATCTATTTATCTGTTGATGGGCACCATTACTAACAATTCTTTGGCAAAATAAATAAATAAATAAATATTTTGTCTTTGTTGGTTTAGGATAAAGCATAACAAAGTATCTAATTCTCCTTGGGGTCTCAATTTACCTGTTCTCTGATATTATAGTCATTTTCTTAAAATCACCAGTTTATAATCCTAATTATAATAAGGTACTCAAGTCAAGAATCATCAATAAATGTTAAAACGAGTAGGTGAAAGGCTGTAGTAAACTGTAGTAAACATAATACTTTTATGGTGCTAAAGAATAATCTGCATAATAATTATAAATTTCAAAGAGAAAATTTACTTTTGTAATAGAGAACTTTGGTGATTACCACTTTAATCAAGGGATAAAAATTAACCCCGCAAATAGAGGGACAACCTGACTGTATGTGTCTCTTCTTGTGATAGAAAAAGCACACCATATCACCCATGAAGTATTTCCTGTCTCATATGTTTAACTTGAGTTTAATCCAGGTGATAAACTTAGCTTCCAGTTTCCCAGAAGTACGGAGGAAAGAAAAAAGTTAAATGATATCAAGAGACCAGGTAGACAAATCTAGACAAATTCAACTCCACAAGATTACTATCTTTCCTTAAAAAGTCAAGATCGTGGAGAGGAAAATAAGGGGTAGAAAGTATTGCTAGACTGAAAGGACCAAAGCCTACATAATAAGCAATAGCAAGGCAGTCAAAGCTATAAACAACATTTTTTAAAATTATTTACAAATTTTTAATATGGATTTTATATAGATGCTTTGTTAGTCAACTCTCTGTTATTGTAATAAATACCTGAGATAATCACCTTACAAAGGTAACATTTTTTATTTTGGTTCATATTTTTGGAGGTTTCAGTTTATGGTTGGTTGGTGCTATTGCTTTTGGGCTTGTATCGAGGCCGAACATCAGGGCCAGGAGGGGGTGGGTGGAACAAAAGTAATCTTATACCCAGGAAACAAAAGAAAGGAGGAAGAATCTGGGGTTCCATAATCGTTTTCAAGGGTATGCCCGGTGACTTAAAGACTTTCCACCAGGCCCCCAACTCTTCAAGGTTCTGTCACCTCCAAATAGTGCCAAGCCGAGGTCCAAGCCTTTAACATATGTGCCTTTGGAGAACATTCCAGATCCAAAATAGAACATCCAGGTCCAAAATATAGCAGATGCTACTATGGAATTATGATTAGTTCTTTTTGGTCTGAAAATAGTATTGAAGTTATAAGAGGAATTGTCCTTATTCTTAGAAGACTCATGCTGGAATATTTAGGGATGACCTGTCATATGTCACAAAAGCTACAACTTACATCCAAGTGACACAGCAAAATATAGGCATAAAATTTCTATCTATGTATCTAGAGAAATTTAGAGGGTGTTGGGGTAAACACTAGTCAGTGCCTAGGAAAGCTTGTTGTTCTGGGTAGCAGGATAAGGACTTTAAAGAATGTGACAAGGAAAGAAATGGAGAGGAGAAACTGGCCACTTCCCTTGTTTCCAGTTGTTAGGTGAGGATCAAAGCAAAGTGATCAAGTAAAGGAACATACTCAAAGAACAGCTAAAGAGATCCATCTGCACAGTGGGCACATAGCCCCACCCATATATTCCCCCTATTGTAGGCATGGTACAGCCCTCCAGTGTATCTCGGTCTGCTGCCACACAGGAGCATGTGAGTACTAAAATACCCAAGCCCTCTCTTGAGTTCTTCAGGTTCTTTCTTTGGGTTTTGTAAACAGTATGCTTAGGGCATTTGCAGCCCTGGGGTTGAAAAGAGGGAAACAGAGTACATAAATATGGCAAAATGTCAGTAACTGTTTAATCTGGGTGAAAAGTGTATGGATTTTTTTATTGTGCCATTCTTTCAACTTTTCTGCATGTTTGAAACTTCATCCCACCCAGCACCAAAAAAGGAAAAATAAAATACTTTTTATGCTCATTTTTATTTCAGCTATGATGCTATCTACAATGTAGTTGAAATTTAACTTCACTTCTAAAGTCTAAGATTTGGGGGAGATGTGGCTTAAGTCAATTATATGAACTCAGTAGCTAGGATGAAATTTGACATTTTGAGGATTATTTAGTCAAACTCTCATTTTTTTGCTTGATTTAAAAAAAAAATTACCTCTGAGGCTTGCTAGTAGAGCACTTGCCTAGCATGTGTGAGGCACTGGGTTCAATCCCCGGCACCACATTAAAAAAAAAAAAAGTTTCCTTTAAAAAAAATTACCTCTTTAAAAAAAAAAAAATTACCAGGCACAGTGGCTCAGGAGGATGAGACAAGAATTGCAAGTTCTAGACCAACCTCAGAAACTTAGCGAGACCCTGTCTCAAAAAAAAAAATTACATCTGATTCCATAGGGACATGATCAAACAAGATGTGATGAGCCACCTTATGGTAAGCTTTGTGTTAGTGCCTTTTAGTTTTCCGTGCTGTAGAGGCCTTACTCATTAGTGCTCTGTATGTATAATCTACTGACAACTAACAAGAAAGCCAGACTCAGCTTTTAGATGGACCTATAAAAGGCCCCCTGGGTACTTCCACTGCCCAGTTTTAATAAACTAAATTAACTCAGGAAGCTTCTGTGTGCTCTCTCTCTACTGAAGCATAAAATCAGGCAATTTACATAAATGTAAATCCAACTTAAAAATTTTATAGCATACATTAGTGACTTTATTTACATTTAATAATTAGTCTTTGGGTACGAGATAATAGCTATTGCTATTGTATATGCTAATCTTAGTTGAGAGGGCTAACAAGATAATAAAAGTAATATGGTGGGGTAATATAGGGAGGTGAGAAGGTTCTCAGTAAATTAAATTAATTTGATTTTCGATTTACTTCAGTTTATTGCTACCACATTTGTGCCATGTACATATCTTTATGAGAAAAAAGAATTTATTTTATACATCACTTTTGAGAAAATAATAATTTATTTTATGTCTAACAAACATTTAGTAAGTAGTATTTATAGATTATATTCTGCAAGTTCTTAGACTCTATTCAAGAGTTTTCTGTTGTCATTGCTGGATTACAGCATCCTCATCATTAATAATGTACTATGTGATCTGGATGAAGTTGTAACCTTGTGATTTATGAAGTTTATTCTGTGTGATCAGGTTCCATTCAAATAAAGCAAAAGATAACTGGTTTAGTCATCTTTCCATCACTGTGACAAAATATTTGAGATAAATCAACTTATAAGAAGTTAAGGTTTATTTTGGCTCAGAGTTTCAGAGGTGTCAGCCCATGGTCATTTGACTCTGTTGCTTTGAGTGTGTGGCAGCATAGTACATCATGGTAGAGACATATGGTAGGAAAGGCCTATTTACCTTCTGGTGGCCAGGAAAAATGAGAAGAAGAAGAAAGAGCTGAGGTCCCAGTATTGACTTTGAGGACACTCCCTCAAAGACCTAGCTTCCTTGCACTTAGACCTTATCTCCTAATGGTTCCTCTATCTCCCATTAATGCCATAGGCTGAGGACCAAGGCTTCATTCAATACATGGGACTATGAGTGATGATCAAGATCTAAACTACAGCAATATCTAACTGATGGAATCTCTGTTTTGGGTGACTATAGACCAATCAGCTATGGATTCATTATCATGATGTTTTATTTAAGAGAAATCAAGGGCAATTTTGGATTTCATAATCTTGAAGAAGGACTCAACTACCAGCTGTCTATATTTCAGCCTAGAAACTGCTTTGAACAATGGGCCAGTGCTAAGAAGAATCCTCTCCAATATGGTTGATATTTTTTCAGGAGTTTGCAGATCAAGGAAAGAAAGTGGAGATGAAACGCATGGTGACAAGGCTTACAAATAGTATGTGATATGTTTCCCATAAAAATGTCCTTTGAAAATGCCAATGAAGCAAATATGAGAAAGTGTTAATATCTATATTAAAATTAGTATTGGTCATGTGATCATCTTTTATATTATTTATATATTATTTATATTATATTATTTTTCTACTCTCGTGAAGGTGAAATACTTAATAATTTAAAATTTTAAAAATATATTAAGATATGCACTCAACCAAAGGGAGGTTATCAGATAAATGGTGGCACAGCAAAAAGAAAGGATCATAGGCCTCCTGTGTTATCAATGTCTTGTTCATCATTAACACTGTGATTAGTAGAACCAAAGCACATGAATAAAATTGCTTTGAAGAAAATGTGTGTTTAAATGTAAAAGATTTTTCAGTAAACTGGATTAATTCCAAATGGCATTATTAACATTCCTACTAGGAGTCAGCCAAAAATTGGAAAAGCAACTTAAAAAATTTTTTTTAAATAGACTTTAATTTTTAGACCAGTTTTAGGTTCAAAGCAAAGTTGAAAGGAAAGTACTGAAAATTCCTCCTCCCCCACACATGGACAGCCTTCTCCCTTTTCAACATCCTACACCAGCACAGTACATTTGTTATAGTCAGTAAACCTATATTGAACATCATTTCACACAAAGTCTATCGTGTATATTAGGGTTCACTCTTGGTGGTGTACTTCCTATGGGCTTGGACAAATGTACCCAACATAACAGTAACATATAGAATAATTTCACCACCCTAAAAATTCTCTGTGCTTCAGTTATTCATCTCTCCACCCTTCTAACCCCAGTTAACCACCAGTCTTTTTCATTCTCTCTACAGTTTTGCCTTTTCCAGAATGTCATATAGTTAGAAGCATATAATGTTTAACCTTTTCAGATTGGTTTCTTTCACTTAGAAATATGCACCTAAGTTTGCTCCACATCTTTTCATGGAGCTCATTTCTTTTTATTCTTGAATAAATTTCTATCACCTGGGTGCACTACAATTAATTTATTCATTACCTACTGAAGGGTATCTTGGTTGCTTTAAGTAAATACCATAGAGCATGATCACTAAATCATATGGTAACTATTTGTTTAGCTGTATAGGAAACTTCCAAATTGTCTTCCAAAGAGATTGTACTATTTTGCATGCCCACCAACAATGAATGAGAGTTCCTGTTGTTCTCCATATTTGCCAGCCTTTGGGCATTATCAGTGTTTTATATTTTAGCCATTCAGTTAGGCATGTAATGGTATCTCACTGTTGTTTTAATTTTCATTTGCATATTGACAGATGATGTGGAACTTATTTTTATTTGCTTATTTGCCATCTATATATCTTCTTTTCAAGTAAGTCTGATTAACTTCAACTGGTTCTATTATTACTCCTAGTAAACTGAACACTGAAAAAGGTGACAATTTTCAAAATATAGTTTTTTTTCCATAGAACTTAGATTGCTATAAATAGTAAGATCTGGGCTCATAAGCATATGGTTAGAGTTTATTTTGTTTTATTCTGTTTGTCTTTAGGAGGTAGTGGATTCAGAATAGTATAAACAGACCTTATTCTTACTAGTCCTAGAATGAAATTAGACTGTTAAAGGTGGAAGGCTTCCATTGTAAAAGGTAGTACAGGGCTAGCTTTTATAACAATGCCACTTCTAATCTAGCTAACCCACTCTTGAATAATGACATTAATCCATTCATGAAAGTGGATGGACTAAGCGCTTTTGTTGTCATCAAGTCTTAAAGTTCCCTCTTCCCAATAGCATCACAATGGCAATTAAATTTCCACATGCTGGGTTGAGGATATATGTTAGTGGTAGAGTTCTTGCCTAGAATGCATGAGGCCCTGAGTTCAATCTCCAGAAACACACACACACACACACACACACACACACATTTCAACATGAGCTTTGTAGGGGACAGATGATAAACCATAGCAGTCAGACATCCTTACAAATGGAGAATTCCTTTATAGATGTAAATTTCCTTTACAAAGAGATAATTTCTACTCTGTTTTCAGAGCTTCTTTATTACTACAGTCTCTCAATAATCCTTATTCTATAGAAGCATATTAGAAATGGCATATACATTGGGTGTGGTGGCGTATACGTATAATCCTAGTGGCTCAGGAGGCTGAGGCAAGAGGATCACAAGTTCAAAGCCAGCCTCAGCAACTTTGTGACACCTTAAGCAGCTTAGCAATATTCTGTCTCAAAATAAAAGGAAGGGCTAGGGATGTGGCAAAGTGGTTAAGCATCTCTGGTACCAAAAAGAAAGAAAATCCCTGGTACCAGGAAGGAAGGAAGGAAGAGAGAGAGAGAGAGAGAGAGAGAGAGAGAGAGAGAGAGAGAGAGAGAGAAATAGCATATTCCTGTCTCCTACATATTTTGGTACAGGAGACTAGATAATGATACCTCAAAATATGACCAGTCCAGTTAAACAGCTATAAGTTGGTGGGCTTCCACCAATATGAATGTTTCTCTATATTGAGGTATATAACCTCAATAGGCAGCAATAAGTTGTTTAATAAAAGTTCTTTCTATGGAAAGAAAAGAAAAACAGAGAATAATAACAGTTGGAGAAGACTATAAACCCAGTTCCTGAATCCAGAGAGCAACCAGGAGAGATTTCTAGATATTGGGCTTGAAATGTCATTTGCAGTTTGAGTGTCTTTGGTGATGTCATTGGCTGTTCTGAGTGGTCCACAGAGTGACAGGTGTGAAGGTCATCCACACACAATGAGTTCCTGTGCTAATTTCTTCAGAGGGAACATCAAGTTGTTGAGCATTAGCTTACAAGATTTCAGAATAAGGGCAGTTTTTGTTCTTAGTGATTTCAAGAGGAAAATTTGAAAATTTAGTTTGTAAATATGGGAGATATCTACAAATATGGGAGAAAACTAAAAGAATTCAGTTTCAGTCCAATTTGTAGGACTGAATAACAAAATAAATAACAAATCTTCAAAGAAAATGAACAGGACTAGAATCTGACAATAAGTGCACTATAATTTTCTACTGAAACATATTTTCTTTCTAGAGTCATCCATGCCATTTCTACAAAAGATAGTCAAAGTAGACTGATTTGTTTTCAATATTAATCTAGTCATATTAAATATGGCTTGCATGAGTGCAGGCAAGAATAATGACTAATCATATAAGTTCTTTTAAAGTCTGCATTTCTAGAATATTAAAGATTTTTTTTTTTTTTGGTCCTGGTGACCAAATCCAGGGCCTCATGCATGCTGGGCAAGTGCTATATCACTGAGCTATGCCCCTAGCGCTTTAATAAGGAATCTTTTATTAGACATTTAAAATCTTTTCCAGGCTAGGAAGCCAAATTAAGTATTGCTTTATGTTATAACTACTTCACATTATAATACCTATAGATTTGGATTGGTGATTTCCTCTTCTTCTTTCTCTTGGTCAGGGTTTCATGCATGCTAAATATGCGCTGTACCACTGAGCAACACCCCCATCCCCTAATTCCTCTCTTCTTGAGTTTCCCATGAAATCCTAGGATCCTAGGCCTGCCAGGAAATGACATTCCTACCTAACTTATCTATAAGGCCGGGCATGTTTTCAAGTCAGATCAACTCTTATTCCAAGAGTTTTTATTGGCTCCATAAAGTCAAAATTAGTTCCTTAAAACTATCTAATCAAATCTGAGTTTATGTCCATCATTTTCAAACATAACTGATAGCCATCAAAGTCTTGGTAATATAAGCAGTGTTTCCAATTGTATCCTCTTACAAGGGACAATTCTCATTGAAACTATGTAAATAATATATTGTCATGAAAATAAGAAGACTTAATAAGAAAGAGTTTGAGAATTCTATAGGGTTTGGTAGGGAAAAAAAGATAAATATTTCAATTCCATTTACAAAGGTATAATTTACTAAATTGTGAGTTATAGTTAGCTTAAGAAGAAAAAGTTTGCTTAAGTCTGGAAAAATAAAATATTAAAAAAACCCAATATTTCAAACAAGAAGTAATAAAAATTATAATCATCTTCATCAGCTCCTCTAGTCCCATGTAGTCAATTCTTATTTGCTTGATGTTGGTTAGCAATTTTAAGAACCTGTCAGTTTGGGATGGGGATGTGGCTCAGTGGTTAAGTGCCCCTGAGTTCAATTCCCAGTACCAAAAAAAAAAAAAAAAAAAATCAGTTTCTTTATTAGTTCTGGAATTTCTTACCCAACCCAAAAGAATGGTCTTAAAATTACCACAAACCTATTCTTGTCAGAGTTCTTTCCATGAATCTCCTTGAAGACAAAGAACTCTCAGATTATAGTTACTTGAAAAAAATTTAGAAAAGCACCAAGGTAAAACAACTACTTGTCTATACATGTCAAAAGGTTTTAAATGGCCATGTTTAAAGATTTGATGAGAGTTTATTAAAATGCAATTGACAAGAAAATTTTGACATTTTTGTCACAATATTTTAAGACAATAAGAATTATAACTGACAATAACTGAAATATAACTAACAATTATAACCAAGACATATCTGATCTCTAGGAATACCATAAATTTCTGGAACATTTATGTTTAATCTCCACATAAATATAACTTTAAAAAGATTAAGCATCACTTCTTAATTGACGATGCTTCCCATAATATCAAATGAGCCTAATTATTTTAACATCTGTCTGGAAATCCCCGAAGTTAGTTTGGGATCAAAAGACTTCACTTACATTATGATTTCTAGAAGTTTCTCAAAACTTTTAAGTAGTTTAAAACTCTTGGTTAAATGGGATCACAGGTCACTGTGAAACAATACTTATTTATTTAACCAAAGAGACAAGACTCAAATACAAATACAGAAAATTACATAATTGTGAAAACAAAGGAAAGAATCCTAGCTTCTATAATAGAGAAGATTCACTTTTCTTAACCATTCAAAGATCTGATAAAGACACAAATTTCTTCCCCCTCTTCCTCTAAGCAGATTCTAGGTTTCCTAAGAGATTACTTAGAAGGTAAAGAAGCATCCTTAACAATATTCTATCAAGAGCAGATGAATAATTTTTTAAAATGTCATTTTAACAGAGAAGACCAAATATACATTTCATAGTGAGGATCACTTTTTAGAGTCTCATAATAAATTGATTTAATTTTATTCAGTTTGACTACATGAGATTCCCTTTTTCTTCCCCTGTCTCTTTCAATCTTTGTATCAACTTAGTTTCTTGTCCTTCCTTTTCCCTTTTTATTCTGGAACTATATTTAAATCATAATAGAAAAAAGTTACTCTTTTCCTTAACAGCAAAGCACATTCTTATATGGCATAATCTTCTTACCCAAAACATGTCTTACTTGCCTTGAATACTTTATATACAATTATTTCCCTTATCATTGCTAGTAGTCTTCATTACGTACATGAATTAGAATTTTTAACTCTTAGTAATTTTTATTTTTACCAAAAAATGAGGAAGCAGTCAATTATGAGCTGTCATACAAGCATTCTATAGACTGGCAAATTTATGAATATGTAATTTTCACATTTTCTAGAAGTATGTATTTTATATTACAATGCTTCAGTGTGGACATAGTACATTTGTTAACAATTTAAACTATCTTTAGTTCCTCTGTAATAAGAAGCTTAAGTAGATAAATTTAAAGTGAAAAAAAATTTTTTTTTGGTACCAGGAATTGAATCCAGGGGCACTCAACCACATCCACATCCCAATTTTTATTTTATTTAGAGACAGGGTCTCACTGAGTTGCTTAGTGCCTTGCCATTGTTAAGGCTGGCTTTGAATTCATGATTCTTCTGCTCAGCCTCCTAAGTTGCTTGGATTATAGATGTGTACCACTGTGCCCAGCTGAAGTGAAAATTTTAAATTAAAAATTTTAATTAAAATTAAAATTTAAAATTTTTACATTAAAAATTTTAGGATGGGGCCTGGTATGGTGGCATATGCCTGTAATTCCAGCAATGTGGGAGGCTGAGGAAGGGGGACTACATGTTTAAGGCCTGCCTGGGCAAATTAATGAGATGTTATCTCAAAATAAAATTTTAAAAAAGAACTGGGTAGTTGTGATGCCATACTTTTTAAATTTAGGTTATTTGTTTGCTATATAATCCACTTTTTTTGACTTTTATTCCTAACTTGTCCCTTTCCTCTATATACTTGAGAAACTCAAGTTTTTCTCAATGTTGTTTTGAACTTTCCAAAACCTAAATCTAGTAACAATGATGAGATTTAAAAAAAAAAAAAAAAAAAAAGAACTGGGGATGTAGTTCATGGTAGAACAATTGCTTAGTATGTGTACAGCTTTGGATTTAATTCTGAGTACAAAAAAAAATTAGTTTGGGAATGTATCTCAATGATAGAGTGCATACTTCTCATGTTTGACACTGTGTTCAATCCCCAGTATCAACAAAAAGGTTAAAAAAATTTTTTTTCATAACTAGAGATTGAACTCAGGTCCTTTCACATGCTAGGCAAGCATTCTTCCATTAAGGAATATCCCCAGCCCTTTGTAAAATTTTATGTTGAAACAAGGTCTTGCTACCCAGTTTCCCAGACTGGCTTCAAACTGGGATACTTCTGCCCCTTTTTCCAAGTAATTGCAATTACATTCATGCACCAAAATGCCCAGCTATAAAAAAATTTTAATTATAATTAAAACTTGAATCAGACTTAGGAGCAAAAATTACTATTGCAGTATTTTATCTTATTTAGAAAACATCTAGATATTCAATTAATTTTCATCATTTAATTCATCCAATGTCTAAGAGTGTGAGTTACTAGAGATTTAGGAAACTATTTTTAAGTAGACATATAATAAACCATAATCATTATTGAAAAGTTCACTTATGAACTGTGATCCAACTTACAGCTTTTTAATTCATTTTTTAAAGAAAAAATACGCTTTGATTACTCATGAAAATTTCATGAGATGTCAGCCATCGTCTCAACTTATTTCCCCCTTAACTTATTAGTAAATGTTAAAGAAGTATCAAGTGGAGAGCAGGCTGTTCCCTGCTCTCAGTTACTCCATGATGAATAGAACAATAGTTTTCAGACTGTGCCTAACCCTGAGATACTCCATTCTACAAAGCAGTATTTTGCCATGAGTTACTACATTTTGAGAATAAAAGCTGAGAGAGAATGATTCTGCACATTGTTTATACAAGTATACCACCACCAACTCCCTAGCACACCATAAGGCATAAACTGATATAAAAAAATCATCATGCTGATAAATAATGACCACCTGTGAACTTATTGGATTAAATCAGTAGCACATGGATACATGGCATATAAATCACATATCAGAAAAGCCAGGCCCATGAGTTTACATCAAACCACCAAATATAAAAGGAGGAGTGCCCCAAGACTGGTTGTGGGATGCATGGAAAGTTTTTGCTTGTGACAGCACACATCATCAGACTATCTAGTGAACATGTCATAAAATCAACAGGCAAAATAAATAAGTAAATAAATAAACAAATAAATAAAATAAAATCAACAGGCCATGAACCTCAACTCTGTCCCTGAATTTCAGCTCAGCTCTGTGTCCCTGCTTACATGTTAGGAACACCTCTGCTTTCTCCTCAATACAACAAAGAAGAGGGCTGTGATTGGATGACATCCTTAGTTTACAATTTTCCATCTGATAAAGCAACAAAATGTATTGGGACACCTCATCCCATCAGACTCACAGACAGGTCCCAGGCTATCTGTCAGCAGTGCCCTGAGCCACACAACTCTGGCCTGGAGAAGCCTCTTGGTAATTGAGAATCACAAGCAGGCAGAGAGCAGCGTGGATTTTATATGGGTAACTTTGGCATGTATTTGACAACAAATAAAGAAAGAGGGAAACTCTTGTCTTTAGGAGCTTGCTATAGTTTGGGTCTGGAATGCCCACGTGTTAGAGGCTTAGGGCCCATTTTAATACTATTGGGACAGAATAGAAACTTTAAGAGGTAGGATCTAGTGGGAGGTCTCCAAATCATTGGGGTTGTGCCCTCAAAGAGGATTGAGGAACCCCAATCTTCCTCTCTCTCTCTCTCTCCTCAATCATAAGGTGAGCAGTTTTGCTTCACCATGGGTCACTTCCATGATGTGCTGCCTTGCCACAGGCCCCCCAAAATGGCGCTAATTTGTGAACTCTCCAAATCTGTGAGCCAAAACGAAACTTTTCTGTTTATAATAGGATTATCTCAGGTATTTTTTTTTTTTACAATAATGGAAAGCTGACTAATACAGAACTCATAGTTTCATCTTACTTTGCTCATAGTAAAATCAAGTACTCTCAGGCTCAAAGAGGAAAGACGGTTCTTAATTTATCAGATCCAGTTGCCCTAAACTGGAAAAGGTACATAAAACATAAACAATTTCAAGAGCAATTTGGCAATGACTATTAAAATATTTACATTTGCATACTTTTTGAGTCAGCAATTCCACCTCCAGGAATTTCTAGGAAATTCTTGGCATGTGTGCAAAGATAAAACGTTCAAGGATGTTGATTGCAAAACTATTATAATAGCCAAAATTGGAAACAACTATCAAAAAGGAAGTTGTTAATTAAGAAGTGAAACATCCACGCAATGGAATATGATCCTGCTGTTCAAAAAAATAAGAACTGACATAGATATGTTTTCAAGACATAATACATAGCGGAAAAAATTACATAAGAGTTAATCTCTGTGAGCAGCCTTATGGAGGTTTTCACTTTATTATATTTTTCATATTGGTCTATTTACCACCAAGATATATTGTTTTTTATTTTTTAAAAAAGCATTAAAATGATGTAATATTTACTCTGTGCCATTGTATATTGGGTATATGTAACTTGCTTTTGATCTTGCTTTATAGCCAAGGGTTTGTCTTGAATCTCAGATGAGACTTTGGAATTGACTTTTGGGCAGTGTTGAAACTGTTAAGACTATGGGGACTCTTGGAATGGACTAAATGTATTTGGTGAGATGGACATGAGCTTTTGGGGTTCAGGAGCAGATATGAGGTTTCCCCAGGGACTCCTGTTTAATGCAGAAATATTCAGAGGTAAAAGGATTGGATTTTGAGAGTTGTAACCTAATCAGTCCATCCTAGTTTAAAATGGATTTACTCGATGGTAACTGTTGGCAGGTGTGATGTAGCTGGAGGTGAATCACTGGGGGTATGTGCTGGAAGGGTTCATCTTTCCTGCCACTCCTTTCTTCTTCCCTCCCTCTCTCTGTTTCTCTCCACCCCCACTTTCTTTCCCAGCTACCATGAAGTGAACAACTTCCCTCCATGATGCCCTTCTGCCTTGGTATTCTGCCTCACATTAGGCTCAAATCGAGAAACTTGGCCAACTGTGGACTGAATCTCTGAAAACCATGAAATAAAATTAACTTTTCCTCCTGTAAGTTGTTCTTATTGGGCATTTTGGTCATAGCTATGAAAGGCTTACAAATACAAATGGGAAAGACTTGTCTACTAAGATTTACATATAAGGATCCAAAGAGATGCATAAGGCCCCTCGAGCAGTTTAGGCATGAAGTGTTGCTCACTGAATCTTACCTCAGCAATCTCAGTAGACATCTAAGTATAAGACATAATTTCTTGAACTTGCTGCAGAAAACCACAGAATCTCAGTGTGGAGACTAGTATAAAACAGATTCTTAGAATCTTTTTTGCCCTTTGGATGTCTCTACATGGCAATTTCAAGTTTGCTGTCTAAGCAAGATAAACTGGTTTCTTAGATTGGGACCATCATTTATCATGCCGGTCATCTTTGCCAGGCAGCTGTCAGTGTGTATGAAATGCTAGTGAAGTAGGGAGACACAGGTTCTCCTAGAGGCACTGATCTTTCCCATGATGGCCAATCTTATTGTTCTTTTCACAATATCTATGATTTTAATATGTACTTCTCATTATACAGTTGGCTCTAATCAATTGGGCTTGCCTCTTTTTTTAAAATGACCCAAATATATCCTCAAAATCTGAATCACAAATAGAAGGGCAAATAAGCAAATTTTATCACGGCAAAAGAATTCTGTTTACTAGAACTTCTCTGAGAGTTCTTTTCAACTGAGACTCTTGTTCATTTGAAAATGCATTCATGTTATAAAAATTGGATAATACAGCTTTTTAGAAATATCTATTACAGAGAGAAAAAAGTTGGGTCCCAAACCAACAAGATTAATGAACTGCAAGGTCTTCTATTGTGCCAGGGGAACCTGATGACCTTTCTGGATCTTGGTAATGTACAAGAACCTGCAAAACACTGCTAGAAGACCATACATTCAAAAAGTCCTGGAGAAAAATGGAGAGACTGGTACGGATCCCGGCATATCTGCTAACTTCACTGAAGCCAGGGACAAGTTGCTTTACCTGTCTTCCATTTCCTCATTTGCAATCATGGGAGAAAGAATTTTTTCCCCTGAATTACTTTGAGGATTAAATGAGATCATGTATCACCTTCCATATGGGAAACATTGTGAAACTACAATCATTTAAAATGTTTTTTTTTTCCTAGAGAAGAAATATGAAGAGATAAATTTTTAAAAATAGATTTGAAACAAATGAGAATGAAGTTTATGATAAAGGTAGCATTTCAAGATGGATTTTAAAATAAATGGTTGGGACAATAAACTATTCTCTTGAGGGGCAAGGCAACGGTGCTACATTCCCTCTTCATTCCTTATGCAAAAGAAAAGAAAAAAATCCCAAATGGACCATTCATTACACCTGAAAAAGATACTATAAAAGTAAAAAAAAAAAAAACTTGATTGAAATTTATTTGTAAACTTAGAGTAGGGAAGACTTGTCTAATTAAAATATAAAGCCTGGGAGTCATAAAACCTCACTAAATTTTTATAAATATTTACCATGTCAGAGAATAAATAATAAATTGTCAAAAGGCTAATTTTCTTAATTTATGAGAAGGGTCAAGAAAAACAAAGAAGAGGCCTGGGGTTGTAGCTCAGTGGTAGAGTGTTTGCCTAGCATGCAACATGTAAGGCCCTTGGTTCAATCCTCAGCACCGCATATAAAATAAAGGTATTGTGTCCATATATCACTAAAAAAATTTTAAAAAAATACAGAAGAATCATTTAGACTTTATAAGGAGATATTTTTTATAAATTGAAAGAGACTGAGGAGATACAATGGATAAATGCAATATATTATTGTGAATTGAATCCTGGATTAGAAAAAAAAAAACTATAAAGGATATAACCAGTAAAACCAATATCATTTAAGCATAGACTGTGAATTAAGTTCCAGTTTTGTTTTAATGTCAAATATCCAGATTTTAATAATTGAACTGTGGTTATGTAAAAGTTAAGTCCTATTCTAAGTAAATACATCCTCATGTATTTAGGAGTGTAGTGTAGAAAAAATAAAATTTCCCTCCAAGTTTTCTGATTTCTTAGCTGGGAACCTTGTAGCAAAACCAAATTAACAAGAAAGAAAATAAAGTGTATTAGTATGTATAACTCATGTATATATGAGAAATATGTAGAGAAATAAGTAAATCTCATCTTCAAAAAATGCCCTGGAGAGAAATGTTGAGGCTGGTCCAAGAGCTCAGAATTTAGGGTTAAATCTATTTCCAGTGGGAGCAAAAAAAGGTGTGTGGAGGGGGAGTTATAGGGTGGTGACCAGAAAAGCTCAGTAAACAAGAGTAGATTTGTTATTTAGATTTAATACCTGCCTTCTCCATTGATTACAGTCTCTTGTGATTTAGTTACCCTTTGCTACCTGGAACAGAGAAGGAGACACTCTTACAAATGAAGATTTACTTTACAAAAGTAAATTTACCTTACCAAAAGGATAACTTCCACATGATTTGCAGAGCTTTTCCTTTGGTTACTCTTTCTCAAAACAATCCTCATGTTAAAGAGACATATTTTGGGGTGGTAAGTTCTGGACTTTCACAGTCCTTCATTTGAAACTTCCTGAAAGGAAGTTTAGAGCAAAAACAATAAAAGAAATCAATCAATAAAAAAGGACCTCCCAAAGGTCCATGTGTTTAAGATTTGGTCCCTAGCATGGTAGTATGGGGAGACAGAACCTTCCAGAGTTGGGGCCTAGTGGAAGATCTTCAGGTCATGGGTGTGTACCTCTAGCCCTTTCCTCTTTTTCTCACTTCCTGGCTATGAGTTGAGAAGTTTTGCTCTGCTATGTGCTCCTGCTATGTTGTGTTACCTCATCACAGGCCAAAAAGCAGGGGCCAAGTGATCCTGGATTCAAACCTCAAAATCTGTGGGCCAAAATAACCTTTCACTTTATAACCTGATGATCTCTGTTTGTTGTTGTTGTTGTTTTTTGGAGTTACTACTATTTTTTTCTTCTTCCTTCCTCCCGCCTACCGGGTCACACTGTCTTGGGGGTTGTCATTTTCCATATCTTTCATTATGGAAACAAAAGAAAGGCAAAGAATAATAGGGCAGTTTCTGAGTCTGGGAGGGACCAGTCAAGATTTCTAAATGATGGGCTTGAAACATTTTTTGTGGTTTGAGTATGTTTGATTAATACAGTTATGTCTCATCAGAAGACAATGCTACAGGTAGGTTTCCACCGATTTAGGCCCAATTTAAGGCCTCTGTCTAGATCAGTTATTTAATGAGTATTTTTTATGTGTAAGCAAAAATAGCCAAAACGGTTTTGGCACCATAACGAAAACACCAATAACCAGGAGGGAGCAGACTTCATGGATCAGCCATGCCTTTTATTCAGCAGCAGAGTCAGGCATCTGAAGGTTTCACTTTCTGGGTAGAAAATGACCCCTGGTTACAGAAGAGGTCTGTGTTTTACAGGTTACAATGAGGGTGAATAAATCATTGGAGACTTAAGCAGACCGGGTCAGTTTGGGCAGTAAGGAAAAAAGTTATAAAAAAAGTTCGAAACTTATTGTTACTGGGAAGGATGGAAGCTCAGAGCCCAGCACTCATTGCTTATCTTCTTCCTCCAGGATCCACTGTTACCTAGAGCTTCGCCATTTGCTTTTCTCCTTCCAGGACTCATTGGCAATGGGAAAGTGTGACAGTCCAGGGCCCAGCACTCAGTATCCGCCTCCTCCCTTAAGGACCCATTGTCACTGGGAAGGATTGAATGTTTTGCCTTCTTCCTTCCTCCCTCCTACCAGGTCCCACTGTCTTGGGGGTTGTCATTTTCCATATCCTTCATTATGGAAACAAAAGAAAGGCAAAGAATAATAGGGCAGTTTCTGAGTCTGGGAGGGACCAGTCAAGATTTCTAGATGATGGGCTTGAAACATTTTTTGTGGTTTGAGTAGGTTTGGTGTTTGGGTAAACACCATTCAGTGCCCAGAAAAGCTTTCAGAGATAAGAATGAGTGGTAGGAACAGGAGGTTAAGGGAATAATTCTATAAAATGGGCCTTCTTTTCCAAGAAGCAATTTATCTGGAGCCTGCGTGACTTAAGTGTATCAGCCTATATCACATTCCTACCTGTTAACTGTAGGAGAAATGCAGGCCCAAATAATGTCAATTAGAGGAGCCAAATTACCTTAAAGAGGGATAATTTTGTGACCCTTTTTACAGACCAGATCCTGGAACTCAGGGAGATAAAGATAATTCTTCCTATCCATAAAATCTGTGAGAATTTATGGTTAAGAATCCAATTTGAACTTGTCATTGTGGGCCAAAGTGACCTAGAGTTGTCATGGCAGTGGGGACTTGATAGTCTGATGTCACCTAGTGTCAGTCAAAAGTCAAGAGGTGGACCTGGGCAGGACTCTCTGGAAACTTCTCTGGGGTCCCCAATAAAATGAGTGCAGGAGAGGTCCTCTCTGTTAACCTCAGAGTGCTCCCTTTCTCCCTGTTCCATATCTTCTAATAAACTCATTTCTGTTACTCTGAGCAACATGTCTGAAATCTTTTTGATTTGATTGCAAGAATCAGGATTTGAATGGGGGCCTTTGCACTGTTTCAGTTTCCTGGAAGTCCCCAGTCCTGTAACAGAAGGACTCTAAAGAATGTGATAACAAAAGAAATGGAGAGGGGAAGCTGGCCACTTCCTTTATCTCCAGTCTAGGTTTTAAAGTAAAAGATTATATTTATAACAATCTGTAGAAATCCATCTGTACAGTGGACATGCAACCTGTATCATATATTCTTCCTGCTCATAGTGCTACCAAAAGCTTAGTCCTTGTCCCCAGTGCAAATCCAAAAATGAGGACATGGTTTTGAGAAAAAGGAAAAAGAAGTTTTATTATAAAGGAGGAATATAGGGGACTCCTATCCCAGAGGCTATGATTCTGCCCATCAGGGGAAGAGGTATTTTTTTAAAGAGCTGATTCAAAAGCTAAAATTCACTTGTTTTCTGTCTGTTGGGAGTTGCAGTTCACTTATTAATTTGACAGATAGTCATTTCCTAGATTTTCTGGTGCCATCCCTGAAGGAAGTCTGAATTACTTCATTCTATATTGGGTGTGTCCTCAAGTACAGATAACTCTGCCTAAAATAGGGAAGAAAGGTAATCCTGTTTCCCCAAGAGGAAAAGAGGAAGAGAAAGAAACACATTCATTTAAAAAAATAGCAAAGGCTATATTAAAAGCATAAAGTGAACCACTGTTACATTTCCCCATAGTCAATTTCTGCATTCCATTTCTATGGAAAAAATGGATGTCTCCAAGCTGCTTCCTGTTGAGAGAATGTGAAGTTAGAGGAAGAAACCTGAGTACATGTTCTCTATCAGGTGGGACATGGACAATAATGGGTATTCAGAATCAGGGCGATCCAGAGGTCCAGTGGCAGGCAGTGGGTGATTGGAAAGTGCATACATAGGGATCATGCTAAGACAACAATTAACAGGATAGCAAAGCATTACTTTTTTATAAACAATTAGCCCCAAAGCATTAGTATTTCAGCCAATTTCTGAAAACCATAATCATACTGTAACAGATGACAAAACTAGGCCTGGATGTAAAATAAACTATAAGGACACTGTCGAGGAAACTAGTGCCTGGGAAAGGAAGAGTTCCCCTCCCCTTATAGTCATCCCTTCTTCAGGGAACCTAATTAACACCATAGACCCCTACCTTTGGGATTGTAAATAACTACATCTAGGAATATAACTACTCCCCTTTGAAATACTCCCCTGTTGAGGCTTCAGACCCAAGGGTACAGATTTATGAAGTGGATCCCAAAGATAATTTAGTATCATTTTGTATTTTCCTTGTAAAACTTACAACTGTTGCCTGTCAATGTTTTGTAGAAGTATTACTTCTAAAAGAACAACCTGAGTTAATTTAAGATAATAAGTCACCACCAACAGGACAGATAGGATATAATGCTGACTTCCAATACTAATACTGACCACAATTAAATGAAAGGGGTAACTGCAAAATTATAGACATTGAAGTTATAACCCACTAATCCCACTTTAAGACTGGTGAAACTGGCCTGCTGGCTGTTTAAAACCAAAAATTTGGAGCCCAAAGTCAAGGAAGTAAAAGGCCAAGGAAAAAGCAGCCAATATTTTGGTCCTTACCCTCTAAGGTCAGCCAGGACCTAAAGAATGACAGGACCCCTCTAAGGGCATTGCAACTCTAGTGAGTCCTGACCTCTGAACCAGGGGAATACAGAGGACCCTAGAGAGAAGGAAGTCAACCAGTGCACATTCTAAAAAGAGGAGGGTCATCAGAGAGGGAAATGTCCCTGATGCTTCAAAAGAAAGCCACATATGGTCAGCAAGACCTTGACCTATTCTGGAAGATGGCATGACTGGTAGAGGAAGGGTAAAGAAGCCAAGAGGCTTCTCACACATTCCCAAGAGGGATTTCTGTGGATTCTCAGCTGACCTTAAGAGTAGATAAGAACAAGTTCAATTTTGACCAATTTGGTCTTAAACACCTGACAGGAGAGTACAACCAAAGCAGAGGCGAGTATAACCAAATGCACATTTAAAAGGAAAAATAAAGTTTTTGTTTTGTTTTGTTTTTTAGATGTAACTTAAGATGTACACCTATATCAGCTCTACCAAAATTAAGTAAAGGTGAAGGCTATAGAGGAAGGGTTTTTGTGTTGAAGTGCCTAATAATAAATATCACAAAGGATTCTGCAGTCATGAGTTTGTCCTGAGTCCGTTTGACTCTGATCTCATAGATCTACAAATCCTCCTGACTTTCTACATGGATAAACTTGATCTGTTTATCACTGGCATTGTGGGAATCAGACAGGTCAAGAAGTGATAAACAGCACTTGGAGAGTGGGAGAACTCAAACCTTATTTTATTCCTGCAGGCTCCAAGGAGACCAGACTCCAAATTCTGAGTCGCCATCTCCAGTTTCTCACAACATTTATAGGCTATCTGGTGCCATAAAATTTCTAGTCTACATGATAGAAGGCCACCTGCAGGTTTCTAGAGGGAAGCGTATTTAAAGAAGCAGAATGTGATAAGGGGAAGAAGTGGCCCCTGTCACAAGGCCTTCATAAATGTATACATATATCTAGTCACATGTATTTAAGGTATCAACTATTATAACCTAAAATAACAGTTGTTAATAAGTTACAAAGTAATCATTTAAAAGACTTTGAAACAGATACAAACCCTAATTCCTTTAAGACATAGTTTCCTTAGATAATAAAATTTGACAGATACAAGAAAATTATCTTATGGATAAGAGCAAATTAATGTTTCAGACTTTGCTTCATATCAGTACATTAAAATTTGAATAACTTTGTGCTAATTATCGCTGATTTAATCACATACAAACTTTCAGAGATTTACTATGCACAAAACTTCTGCAACTTATTTAAACATTCTACAACTTATTCACAGTTTTGTACTCTCTTTAAGTTCAAGAATATTATTTTACCATACAGAATACTTTCTCATCCAGAAACATTTCTTTTACTTTCTAATTTTTCATACTTTTATATATTTACATACCCATAACTTTCTTATATCTCTTTTCCAGTTTTAGACCCTTTCTTTAATTCATATTCTGAAACAATTCTTATTAATGTTATCTGTGCATTTAATTTACACAACAAATTTTATCCCAGGAGAGGGTCAAATAATCTAGCAGATACAAAAACTGTGCCTTAATCTTTTTTCTCCCAGGTTGCATTCAAAAGTTTGGAGGACAGAATATTCTTGAGCCTGACCCATTTCCCTTATCATTATCACTATGCCATCATCTTTAAGTGAGTTCCCCCCTGTCAATTGTACTGAGAATCTTCTTTTGGGCATTTTTCTTACACTGGGCATATTCAGTGGGAGAGGTCCTTTCCATCTTTTCTTTATGATTCCTCGAAGATAACTTTGCACAGGCTGCCAATAAAACACAGGTTAGCTTTAGTTTCTGTCTTTTTCTTTTCTGGGTACAGTTGTTTATCCTCCCAGTCGCCCCATGCATTTAGTTTGATGGAATACCATCACAGCAAGAATTGCTCTGACCCAGTGACAGATATCTCCTGGCCAATGGGGTGTCTTGTCAGATCTTAAAAGGGGAGACCATTCCTATTCCCAGGTCATAAACTAACAGTGCTGGAACCTACTGCCATGTCATTTGTGGCCAGCTGCCCCTCCCACCATGGGTAAAAGGGACTGGAAGGCAGGGCAGAGGCCAGTTTCTCTTTACAGATTTTTCTATAGCCCAGGCAGCTTTCCTGTTTTTTTTTTTCCCTTTCTTTTCTTTTTTTTTTCAGCCCAGGGCTGGTGTCCTTGACCCATGGTGAAATAATCTGCAGCTGTCTGGGGCCAGGCTGAGAAATAGTGCTGGGACTACCAGCACTGGGTTGAAACTATTTAAGTCTATTTTTTTAAAAAACCCTTTCTTCTGGTATCCTGCTATCCTTGCACACAAGAGGCAGTGCCTTTTTGCATCCTTAATTTAGTTTCTGACTCTTCAGACTCTTTATCATGCAGCTGCATAAATGCCTATACATACAAAAATATCTTCATATACTTTACCTCTGACAGACCAATTCCAACTGAAATATTGTTTAATAATCCAGGGGAAAAACATTCAAAAAACCAAATTGTGTTATAGTCAAACATCTTTCTCTTAAACAGGCTTATTCCTATAGGTGGCCCATTCAGCCAAGATCTTTCTTCCCAAGAGACTACTGGTAAAATCAACATAGCATGACCCATGTCTTAAAGGACCAGAAACAGATACAAAAAAGAAAGAAAGAAAGAATAAAAGACAGACAACCAGAGAAAATCCCCCAAACCATGGATGACACATAGAAACCTTTGAAACAGAGAGACCTTTAATACAGAATTTCCTCCACTTACTTTACCTCTGACAGATTACCTCTAACTTTAAGATTGTATAATAATTCAGAAGCCATTCAAAGGATAGATAATTAGAGAAGAATGTTATCTTTTTCTTAGGCTTATACCTCTAGGTGGCCCTTGAGCCAAGATCTTTCCCAAGAGATTACTTATAAAATCAACATAGCATTGCCTATAGGCTTATACATATAGGTGACCCTTTCTTCCATTTACTTTAACTCTGACAGACCAACTCCAAGATTGTACAAAAAAGAAACACAGAAATAGACAACCAGAGAGGATCCTTAAAACCCTGTCTGACTGATGGCAACCTTTAAAGAAACCAGCCAAGATCTTTCCCAAGAGACTACCTGTAGAATCAACACAGCATTGCCCATGTCTTAAAAAGGGCAGTAATAGATAAAAACACAAACACAGACAAACAATCAGAGGGAATTCCTGAACCCAAGGTCAACAAACAGATGAGAACCTAGAACAGACCAGAAGAGAGTAAAAATCCCTAGGTTCTCAAGTCCTGCTTAACCATGAGTCCTACACCCTTGGAGCCATGGGTATCTCCACAAAGAGGGACCAGATGTTCCAATGAAGAGGAATCAGATGTGTGGAATCAAGAGTCTTAGCAAGAACACCAGCAGACTTACCAGATGACCAAGGGTGTCATGACTTTACTGCATTCAGTTTCCTTTTTCTCAAAGTGAATCAAGATTGAGCAACCTGCACTGTTTAGCATGGAAAAGGTGGGAGTTCCCCAAAGCAAAAGGGACTTTGGCAACTGCTGGGACAGTCCCTCAGCCTCTCCATTACTCATAGGAATAGCTCCTCTGGTTAAACCTGAGGCAAACTCACCTATTTCCTAACTCTCCAGTACTCTGCTTTCAACAAGTTCAACAGCCACCTTGCATCCTCAGCACAGAAGTGGGGTTGCCTGGAAAGCCACAACTGCCCAAGAAAGTCAGAGCAGGGGCTGCTCTCAGGTCCCATATAGGGTGCCAAATTTGTTACTAAAATCTTGGTTTTTATCCCCAATGCCAATAATGAGGACGTGGTTTTGAGAAAAAGGACCAAGAAGTTTTTTGCTTTGCTAGCAAAGAAGAAACACAGGGACTCCTGTCCCAGAGACTATGATTCTGTCCATCAGAGGGAACTTTTAAAAGAGGTGATTCAAAGGCTAAATTCCACGTGTTCTCTTTTTGTTGGGAGTTGTAATTCATTATTAGGGAGATAGCTCTGGAGCCATCTCTGAAGGAAGTCTGAATTCCTTTGTTCCTGCGGTGGGTGTATCCTCAAGGACAGGTAACTCTGCCAAGGATGGGGGAAAAAAGGTAATTCTGTTTCCCTAAGATTCAGAAGGATGAAGAAAAGGGGAAGAGAAAGAAACTCATTCATTTTAAAAATGTCACAGTTGCGGAGCAGCAAGGACTATATTCAAAGCATAAAGTGGAGCAGTGAAGCCTTCTGTTGTATCTTGACCTGCCACTGCCAAGGACTGCATGAGTAATAAAATGTCCCCAAACTGTCCATTGAGCCTTCCAAGTTTTTTTTTTTTTTGGGGGGGGGGATGGGGGGAGGTCAGTAAACAGTATGTTTGGGGAATTTGTAGCCCTGGAGATGAATAGTCGGTGAGAAATATGTTGAGTTGACTCCTGAGTCAGGAAAGGACATAAAGTCTGTGGAGAAAATCCTAGGTTGGCCACAGCTTCAATGTGGTTTGAAGTGGGTTTCCTACTGGAGGGCTGGGAACCACCACATATATTTGGGGACACCCAGAAACATAAAGAAGGGTGCTGTTGGAAGCAGCATCCAAAGTAGTCACAGGAAAGAGAAAGAGAAAGAAAAAAAAGAAGTCCATTGAAGTGGTGGCAAGGCCACTTTGTGCATTAAACTTAGCTACCAACAAGCAGTTAGCTACTTAGGCTCAGGTCCACAGAGTACAGGACAAGTTAAAACTAGAACCAGGGGGTCTCTATGGAAGAGCTACAGGGTTATTTGAAGGAACTGGGGATAAAACTTGCTATTTATGAGCAGCCTTTCCCAGGACCAGACAGTATGACTTTACCTAATGTAATGAGGGTTACAGTGTTACATGTGGCCCCTCTGTCCATTTAAGATGCCCTGGTATCAATATTACCCCGAATAGTAGAGCAACCCCTCTAGCAAGCAGCACAACTGATTGCCACTCTAGGAGAAAATGGAATCCCTAAAACCCAGCCCAAACTGGAAGGATCTCTTCAAGTCTCCCATAAACAGATGTGGGGTGGATTTAATAGCAGCAGGAGTGGGTAAAAGAATAGATGTACAACCTAATGCCACCCTGGTACAGTTATGGAAACAGCTGCCAAAGGAGAAAAGGATTCACCAATTGCCTTTTTTTCCCCCCAGCCATTACCTCTTAATAAGGAAGAGAAAATCAGGAAAATAGAATGGACTCCTACTCCAAAAGGAAACAAAGACAAGTCTCTCCTGTTAGGAGATATAATGAAAGCAGAGCCAATGGCTCCTCCTGAGGAGTCTTTAGGTCTTTGGTCGTGGAATGACTGAGGTGAGGCCATGATTCAGGGGTCCAAACCATGTTTCTGAATCAGAGGCCATATATGACACTGGAATATCATTGGTTTACAAAAATATTCCAAGAGTTAACAGCATTGGTGAACACAAGAGCTGAGTGTAAATTGATATATGGTAGTCCTGACAGATTCTCAGGCAATTAACTTGCTATTGATAGATATGAGGAAAAACAGTGAGAGTCCAAGTTGTATTGCTGATGCTGTGGCTTGGATGCCTCTCACCCCCCACTACCCAGTGTTCATAACTCCCATTCCTGAAAACATTGTTAGTGCTGATATCCTATGGGGTAAATGCCTATAGATTAGTATAGGAGAGTTCTGTTTGCATTTTTGGAAGATTAAGTGTGTGTTAGCTATAAAGCCAATATTAAGGGGGCATGAAAACACCCCCTGTAGTTTTGCCTGCACCCCGCTGAATTGTCTCCACCAAACGTTATTGGCTCCCTGGTGGCCATCAAGAGATAATGTAAGGACTGAGGATATAGCTCAGTTGGCAGAGTGTTTGCCTTGCATGCACAAGGCCCTGGGTTCAATCCCCAGCACCACAAAAAATAAATTAAAAAAAGAGATAATGGAGACCACACATGAATTGACTAAACAAAATTTACTCAATTTATTGTCCTTTTTGCTGCCCTATGTGGCTGGTGAGAAAGCAGGTTGGAACTTGGCTGATGACAGTGGACTACAGGAATTAAATAAGGTGATCTCTCTCCTTTATGTAGCTGTTCTCAACATAACCACTATTCTAGAAGAACTAAGTATGCAGTTGGGAACATATCACTGTGTGCTAAATTTTTCTAATGCCTCCTTTATTATAGATAAGTTCCCTGAGACTCAAGACTCATTTGCCTTCATATAGGAAGGTGGAAAATGGATATTTATGGTGGTACCTCAAAGATATCTCCATTACCCCATCTTGTGTTACGGTATGATAAAAATGTAGTCCTCCTGGTAAAAATGTATACATCACATCTGATAATCATATCTGATTCTCTTTCAGTGTTCACCGAGGCTGCACCCACATTTTTGACTCATTTGCAAGGAAGAGGATAAGCCATGAACCTGAATAAAGTGCAAGACCCTTGCTTATCAGTGAAATTCTTGGTTGTTGTTTGGTCAGATAAGATAAAGCTTGTACCATAGGCTGTGATAACATTCAGGTATTTCCACTGCCCAACACAGTAAAGCAAATAGAAGAATACGTGGGGTTACTAGAAGGCTTTCATTCTTCATCTCTGTTTTTATGACCCCCTACATAATTGGGACTGGACTGACTGGCATACTGAGGTATTTAATCAGTCCAAATAAATGAACAGTAAAATAAGCACAAGCCCTTGGAACACTAGACACATCAAAACATGCAGAGTTTACTATCCATGCCACTCCAGATGGCTTTGGATGGGGGTTTATGTTAGCGGATTAAGAGATTTAGGACCCCCATTAGATTTTGGTAACAGTTATGGAGGGGGGCAAGGGACAACATAGCTTGTTGGAAAAACAACTCATACTACTTATGCTAACTCTTTTGCCACAGAGCCCATCACCAGAGAAGCAGCAGTCAAGATTATACAACTAATGAAGACAGATGGATGGAGGAAGCCCCAAGACAGGGAATCACCATTTGGCTATGTTGTATATTAAAGCACACAGGACAAAAGACTATGTTAGTAGCTGTGGTACAATAGAGACTACCCATAAAGAGGTCTAATGTTGTGCTACATGCCAGAACTGTGTTGCTGGCTCTCGTGCTACTCATAATGACTGAATGCCACCAAGGGGCATATCAAATGAGTGGATGTCCCTCTTCAGTGATGGCAGATAGAATACATTGGCCCTCTCCCATTATCAGGAGGGACCACCTATGTATTGACTTGTGTTGACACTGTTACAGGCTCAGTGCAAGCCTTTCCCAGCAATAGAGCAAATAAAACGGCAATTATTAAGGGACTGATCCAGCTGAGAGCCATATATTGCACACCACAGGTAATTAAGAGTGACCCAGGAACTCATGTCTCATGGCTCAAGATCAGAACATATTCTGGATTTTCCACTGTCATACAATTCAACAGGAGGTAGAATAAATAAAAGAAAGAATGGCATGCTGAGATAAGTCTTAAGGACTAAAAATAACTTATGCAGGGGTGGGCTGCTCTTCTGCCTGATGCATGGAGGACACTAAACCCAGACCTCTATGCTATCTTACCCTCACTTGCCAGCTTTCCGGTTATAGATAAAGGACAATTTCAGTGGAAAATATCCATTGAATATTTTCTTAAACCATTGAGGTCACAAGTAACAATTTACTGTTGCTGACTCTTTAAGAGGTCACATTGGAGACAAGGTCATGGACTGTACAAGTAAGCCCCTGATGGTTAACCTTACTGACTCTTTGTTCAGGGACAGGAAAATATCTGAATTTTCAAGTAAAGCCTTCTGTATTGGGAACCTGGATTTCGCAAGCACAGTTGATGTTTACTCTCAGGGTGTTATCATCCAAGGAACACTTTGTATCAGTTTATGGCAGTTATATATTCCAGAGGTGTCTCATTTTTTCCGTAAAGTAAAGATAGATTATTCTGATATGCTTTCCAAGATAAGCCTAACACAAGATCATACAGTATCCTATATACTGCCTCATGAAGCTAATTTGCCACTATTGGTGCTCATTAACATTTGTCATATTCTCCGTAGATTAGCGACAAGGAACCTATTCCTGGACTAGGTGACAGAAGCTACAAATCATGCCATTTGGACTGACTATTGGATCTGACTGCAGCATAAGGACTTCCTGGGTAGTCTAACCTGCAAATGAGATGGAATGGACTTGGATAAACAAAACTGGACTAAAACACAGTATCTCTTATGCTTTAACCCAGTGTCTAAACAAATCAGTGTTATTTTAATTACCTTAGTTACTTGCTGACAGATTCTTGCTTCTTGTTCTGCTATTATAAGATATGGTTGCAATGTGCCTTTGGATCCATATCTAGAGGGATTCACAGAAGACATGGGGCAGTATGTGATTGTGAGGGACATTAAGGGGTTTCCAAGGCACTGAAGGGGTGAAGTGTTGGGGTAGAAACAAATAAGTGTCTAGGAAAGCTTGCATGAGATAAGAAGGACTCTAACGACGCGAAAATAAAGGAAATGGAGATGGGAACCTGGCCCCTTCCTTTATCTCCAAACTTTAGGTAAGAATAAAAGTAGAGTGACCTTGATTGTAAAGTAAAAGAATGTACTCATAAGACACCTGAAGAAATCCATCTACACAGTGGGCATACAACCCGTACCACATATTCTTCCTCCACTGTGTTCTGGCCTGCCACTACCAAGGAGTGCATGAGTAATAAAATGTACAAAAACTCTTCACTGAGTCCTCCAAGTTCTCGCCTTAGGCTTGGTAAACAGTATGTCTGGGCTGTTTGCAGCACGGTGAAGTTTCTGAATGGCCCAGGCAGTGACAAACATGAAGGTACCCATACATGAGCTCTTGTGGTGATTCTCTCTGAAGGATATATCAAGTTGTCAATTTCAGTCTTCTGGCTTGTTGAAGAAGGTGGCTTTTGGTTGTAGTAATTCCAAGTTAGAAAAATGAAGAAAAAAATTAGAATGATAGTCAGATATAGAAAATGATAAAGAAAAAATAAAGGAAAAAAAAACCTGAAAGAATTCAGGACTCAGTCAAGTTAAGCTAGGGGATGTAATTCAGTGTTAGGGCACTTGCTCAGCATGTTACAGGTCCTGGGTTCAATTTCTAGTCTGGGAGTGCCAAGGGAGACAAGAAAAGGACTAGAATCTAATCATTGGTGCACTAGAGTTTTCTACTGAAACTCTAGAGACTCTAAGTCTCTAGAATTACCCCCAATTTCTACCAGATACAATCAACTTAGTGTCACAAAAGAAGAGGGGTCTCCTGAGAAGGGTCCAAGGAGTTCCCAGTGAGAAGGGGTTCTTGGCCACATCCCAGTCAAAGGCATAGACAGAGGTTTACTTCAGGAAGTGGATACAATTCAAGGGAGAATGAGGGCAATCTTAAGAGAGAGAGAGAGATGCCTTTGGGATTAAAAAAAGATATATGCATTAAGGAAGAATGCAGGCTATCTCTTAAGAGTGAGACATATGCTTTGGGTATTTCCAGTTCTTCTTTTAAAGAAAACTTGGTGAGAGGTGCATATGGAAAAGTATGTGGGAATAATGGCAGGCTGGTGATATTAAGATAGTTTCTAGTGGTCTGGTCGGTTGCAGGATTCTCAGGCTGCTGTGGTCTTCATTATCAATAGATTGCAATGGAAGGCTCCCTAAATTATAGGTTCCTCAAGATATCTCTTTCTTTGCTCAGTCTAGTTATTGGGTGTTAATTAATAGTGCACAAATAGATTTAAAGAGTTCTCAAGAATTTTGGAGTAACAGGTCTGGAATAGAGACAGACTTAGGGAGTAACAGGCCAAGAAGGGAGACAGGCTTAGAAGGTGACAGGCCTAGAAAGTATGCAGAAGTTCTGAATTAAAATCCTGTCTTCTTGTCCTTCCTTTATGTCTCCTTTCTACCTGTTTCTTTTTTCTTCTACCCTACCTCATTTTCCCTCCCTGAGATTTTTGCTCCTTTAATCTTAAGGGTTGGTGAGGGGGAAGGATCGACCATCTTCTACGGCTGCTTCAGGCCAACAAGGGGCCATGACCCCACATAGCTAGGGATCAAAAGCCTCATCCTGACTGATCTGAAGGATATAAAGAGACACTGGTTTTATCTGTGGGTTGGGTTGGAATTCTTTTATTGCCATCCTCTTAATATAGAGTTGTTATAATTTGAAAGATAAAAATTTTGTCATATGATTAAGAAAGCAAGGAATAATAATAACAGTAAGAACATAGCAGGTCCTGACAGTGGTGACAGTCAGTTGAAGACAGGCAAATGAGCTTGAATATTACTACTTTATTTTGCCCTGAGGATTGAGTCCAGGGGTACTTTAACACTGAGCTACATACCCAGGCCTTTTTATTTTTATTTTTTATGTTGAGATAGGGTCTCACTAAGTTTCTGAGGCTGGCTTTGAACTTGTGATCCTCCTGCCTCAGCCTCCTGAGTCACTGGGATTATAGGTGTGTGCCACTGAGCCCAGCTAATATTATTACTTTGGGCATATGCATTATTCTATAGTCCAGGGTGCAAGCATAAGAAGGTAAGGAGTAAGATAATCAGGGTTTCCAAAATAAAAAGATTCCTAACTAAGAAACTGGCTCTTGATGTTATAGAGTAATTCTCATAGCTAAAAGTTAAAAGTCCTACAAGAATGAAAGAAAGCAAGATTCTTGGTATATGGCATAGAGTGGGACCTAGCTTAAACAGGCTTTATGGTTTTATTTTGTGAACAGGATATAGATCCTCCCATGGCCCATATGAATAAGAAGTTTTCTCTTTTTGGTAACATGGGGTCTAGACCTGTAAAACCTCAAGAGGGACAGGTTTAATTTTATAGTATTTTATAAAGACTCAAAAGTTTGGGGAATCAGTTCCATATCCTATATATTCTGTAATCCCCAAAGTAGGAGTACCATTATAAATTAAGATATAAGAAGGAGCCAAAGTCAGAAGACATCTAATTAAATAATTTATGTAGGGAAAGGGCTTAATGGCTCCATAAGTATGGCTGTCTTTTTTTAACCCCCATGACAAAATTTCTGTCTTTCAAATCTTTCTCTTTCTGGTTATGCTTCCCTGCTGGGTGTCCAAGACTACATAGGTAGTCTTGCCAATATAAGCAAAAATCTTTTTCTACAATTTTTGTTAAGATCAATCAAGGCTCCTCCAAGGTAGGTCTTAGGGACTTTTTCCTCTACCAGTCTGTCAGGATGGGTCAGTGCCTGGCTGGCCATATGCCTTTCCTTGGAAGCACTGGGGACTTTTCCATCTTCGATGACTTTGCTTTTTGCAGAATATTCGTAAGTGGCCCCTAGTCTCTCAGGTCTTCACAATCCTCCTAATCAGGAGGTTGGGTGACTTACCAGAGTTGTAGGATCCTTAGAGGAGTCCCATCATTCCCTGGATCCTATTTACCTTAGAGGGCAAGGGCCAAAATACTGGCTGCCTTTTTCTTTAGCCCTTTTATTTCCTGATTTCTCTCCAAGAGAGAAATCTCAGTTGTTGAATACCCAGACAGTCAGTTCCATCAGTCCTTTAAAAAAAAAATCTTTGCTAATTCTTCTTCTTCTTCTTCTTCTTCTTCTTCTTCTTCTTCTTCTTCTCTCTCTCTCTCTCTCTCTCTCTCTCTCGTTTTATGGACACGATACCTGTATTTTATTTGTTTTGTATTTTTTTTAATGTGGTGCTGGGCGAGCATTCTACCACTGAGCCACAACCCTAGCCCCTCCACCAGTCCTTTTAATGACTAGGATTAACATTACAGCCTATCTTCTTGCAGGTGATGACAATCATCCTAAACTACTGTTTAGGTTATTCTGTTAAAATTTGTACTCCTGGGGGCTGGGATTGTGGGTCAGCGGTAGAGCACTGGCCTCGCACGGGTTTGATCCTCAGCACCACATAAAAATAAAGGTATTGTGCTGTGTCCATCTACACCTAAAAATAAATAAATAAATATTTAAAAAATTTGTACTTCTATAAAATGTTAACAGGTGACAGTTTAAAAGTTCTACAAGGAAACTGCAAAACAAATTCAGTTTGAATAATAGTCCTAAAAATATTAGATGATGTAAATAAACCCCCAAGTAAATTTGACTCTTTACAGATGATTATAATTTTCTTTTTTAAAAAATGATATAGAGAGAATTTTTTAATATTTATTTTTTAGTTTTCCATGGACACAACATCTTTATTTTATTTTTATGTGGTGCTGAGGATCGAACCCAGCGACCTGCGCATGCCAGGCGAGTGCGCTACCGTTTGAGCCACATCCCCAGCCCGATTATAATTTTCTTTAAGTTACCAATGCCCAATTTTTTAAAATAAGCATAGCAGCATGGTTTGGAATACCAAGTGTTTGGGGGTATTTAATTATTTTTGTTTAAGATAATGGTCACAAATATAAACCTAAAAAAGGTTGTAATTACTAGTAATTTGAGTATGGAGGAATCAAGTTGGTAAACTGTCTTTTGAAAGCTTTTGCATTTTACAAGACTTATACTTGGGAAACACAAATATATTTAACATTAAAATACCAATAATAATTAGCATTACATTTATGAATGAGTCCTTTATATATTAACTTAGCTGTTGGAACAAATATAGAATCCAAAATTTAATAGTTTGATAAGATAACTATAATTACAGGTCTATATATGTTACCAGCATTAACAAAAATCAAAGAATAAGCCGGGCATGGGAGCACATACCTGCAATTCCAGTGGCTAGGGAGGCTGAGACAGGAGGATCACAAGTTCAAAGCTGCCTCAGCAAAGGTGAGGCATTAAGCAACTCAGTGAGACCCTGTCTCTAATAAAATATAAAAAAGGGCTCAGGATGTGGCTCAGTGGTTGAGTGCCCCTGAGTTCAATCCCTAGTAGCCCTCCCACCAAAAATAATAATAATAATAATAATAATAATAATAATAATAAAGAAAGAAAAGAAAAGAAAATAGCTTCAGACCTCATAGGCTTAGGAAACAGTGTTTATGCAATAATGAAACATTTATTTAGTCAAAGCAAACAGATGTAAGCCAGGTTTCAAATGACAGGGAATTAAAAAAAATATATAAATGGTACCAAATACAAAAGACAGAAATTTTAAAACATTTCATTAAACACTTTATATGTTTAAGGTACAGATACAATGTATAAAAGAGAGAACTTATTGGTTATCTTGTATTTCTTAGACCCACAAACCTTTAATTTCAATACATTTTTGTATAATGTGTATGAGTGTATTTGTATATTCTCAGATATATAGGATAATACATATCATAGTAACCTCAAATATTAGTTGTTCATTTAATGAGAGTTATAAAGTGGTCATTTAAAGTCTGTCAAACAGACTTGAATAAATCTTGACTCTGCCAGGACTTTTTATTTTGTTTGTTTGTTTTTTAAGTAGTCACAAGAATTAGAAATGATATCAGTCTGGTGACCTGAGATAGTTCCTGGTGGTCTGGTCAGTCTCAGGATCCTCAAACTCATGTGGTCTTAATTATATGATCAATAGATAGCACTGGAAAGTCCCCCAAATTATAGGTTTTTCAAGATGCCATATCTCTCTTTGCTTGATCTAATTATTACATTAAAGGGGACATAATTAACAGTACACAGATTCACAGATTTCACAGTGTGGTTTTAGATGCTCTTTTGGGAGAACAAAGACATTAATGTAAATAAGATTTCCATCTTGCTGTTTAAAGAATTTATATAAATGTTTAAAACATAAGGGGAGGGGAGGGAGGGAGAATTTTTGTAGAATGAAACATGCAAGCATCACACACTGCACAAAGTGAGGGAGGATCAGGTGGTAGCCCCAGAATGTATAGCAGTCTTGGTGCACCAAGGTCCCTTCTAAAGGCCAACACGCATACCTTGGACCCTAGCCAAGCCCAGTGATCACTTGATCACTCTCAAGTCCAATAGCCTTTGGGCACCCTGAATTAAAGGTAGAAAGAAGTGGTGTGTGTTTCTTCAGTGGAAGCAGCACATGAATGACTGACAATATATGTTTATATAAAAGGCAGTCATTTGAAAAGCTGTCTTGTAGGCTGACAGTGACCCTTTCTAAAGAGAAGAGCCAGCTAGTCCTGCTCTTGATACTGGTGGAGACAATGGAGGGGTTCTGGGACCGTTAGCACAGGGCTCATCTGATCACTTTTGTGCACACTGTGGCATTGTCAGCCTCACTGAGCCCCATGTTGCTGGGGGACATGACGCAGAGTTTAGAAGGCAATGGCATGTTATTGCTAGTGAGTCGTAGAATCCTTAAGTCCATGTTTTTGAATTGCTACTAGAAGTGAAAAATGATTGCTCTTGACCCAGGGCTGCCTTGTTATGGTGTCAGGGAGAGTGGTGGTGGGGAAGGATCTGGTTCATAGAATTCTGATCTTGGCTCACAGGTGAACCTCTAAAATAGTACTCCAGTCTCGGGTTATTGCCATCTAGGACTTCAAGAGGGTGTGTTACATCCTGGAGATGGTAGGTATTAGAACTGCCACTTAGGTCCTAAGGCAGAGGGGCTGGAATTGTCAAAGGGGTGTCTGGGAGTATGAGAAGGATGTCTGATTTGTTCAATAGTTTTGTTAATGTTGTCCCCATCCCTGCCTTCCTCTCCCTGTGAATCTCCAGCTACAGCTGGGGTCCAGGAAGAAAGAATCAGTGTAGAAACTTAGGAAGAACATAGGAGTATTTTGGTTCTGGATAAGGTCACTACCCTAGGTCGATCAAGAAAAAGACTCAGTGGATGAACTCGTGCAGGGCCTGACAGAATGAACAGTATTTGTCCCTTTAGAAAATAGTCCAACAGGACAGTGGCCAACTAGAAGGAAGTTCACTTAGTTTCCTGGGAGCAACGGCACAGATCAGAAGCCAGACTTGCTCTTTGGTCATGCGCTTTGGGGTATGGGGGTATGAGATGCAGCCCTGTAACAACACTCAGGAAAGTAGCAGTCTTTGGGCCTAGTCACCCCACACCCCAAAGCAGGAAGATTCTGGTTCAACATAGCACAGACCCTTAGGGAACATGAAACCAACACCACCAATGTGTAATCCAGCCAACTCTCCCTCTTTTGGGTGTGAATGTGTGTGGGTATGTGTATGCCCACTTGTGTGTGTGTGTCCACGTGCAGCACACTACCAATAGCCTCTATGTGTACTTGACCAACATGTCTGCTGAGAACTCACTAGGTTGGCGCCTGAATGCCTTACTCTCAGCAGTCAGAGGCTGGCTTGCTCTGTGCAGATTTTTAATTTTCTATTTTGGCCTTGGGCTGTTTAGGACCTCTACAGCTTCATTCTTTCACCATTAAATAGTGGCCTTTTTCAGTATTTTCCCCTCCCCCTTATATATCGCTGAAGCCACAAAGCACATTTTGGGGATCATAGGGGTTGTGGTTCCAGAAGGTATCTGTGATGTTTCCACTCACCGTGGGTTTTCCGTACTTGCTGTATTCTCAATTTCTCTAATAAAAAGAGCCAAATGGAAAAAAAAAAAGATCTGATGAGAGTTCATTACAGGGCAATTGGCAAGGAAATGTCGTTATTTCTGTGCCATACAATATTTTAAGATAATAAATAGAATTTATGGTCAATAACATTCTACTATGACATGTCAGATCTTTAGGAGTTTTATATGATTTTGGAACATTTAAATATAAAGAAGGCTTAGCATCACTTCTCTCTTGACAATGCTTCTAATATAGTTTAGCATATTATGTTAGGCTCAATAGTCTAGTGGCTTTCTTTCTATAAGGAGAAAAACAAATCCTTTGATTTTCCATGGTCCCTCTGGAAAAAGCCAAAATTAACTCAAGGTCAAAAGATGTCACTTAGGAAGTGAAGTCAGGAAGATAGCTAGCCAGAAGTGCTTGGCATTTTCCCCTCCACAACAGAAAACAAAATAAAGAATAATAAAAATAAAATTAGTAAAGAAAAGAATAGCTATTTCACTGGAGCATTTGAAGCACATCCCTATAATGCAGTTGGGAGTAGGGCAGAGACTTTGTGTAGCACAGAGATATACGAAGGCCTTATAAAGAAGGAAACTATAGAGCATCTACATCTCAAGATCAACTCTAAACCAAAAGGGACTTATTTACCGGGGAAAGAGTAAGCAGGAGACCCCAGGAATCCACACTTATATCATGGACTCAAACATTTGGTTCTGGAGAATTTCTACAACCCTCAAAGATTCTGAGCCCATTGGAGAGTTGCCAGATTATCACCCTACAGTGTGTTGCATGAGAGAAAGAGCCCAGCCATAAAGTGCTCACCCCAATCCAGGCTCCTGCTGCTCAATTGAACCTAGGGCTTTGCATGTGCTAGGCATGTTCTTTACTAGTGGGCTACATCTCCACATCCCTAACCCTTTTTTCTTTTTTAATATTGAAACTCTGTCTACCTGGGATCCTATGAAGTATCCCGGCAGCTGCCGCTAGTAGGTCAGACAATCCAGCCCTTTGAACAAACTAGGTGACCCCATCCATCCTCCCACAGCTTAGGGAAGCACCTGGTCAGCCAACCCTGATTGGCTTGGCCTGAAGAGGCCTCCAGACAATAGTAGGGAAGTCCTGCTATGCTGGGAGACAATAGTAATAGACAATAGAGGCCTCCAGACAATAGTAGGGAAGCCTACTGAGACCCCCCTGGAAGCAGCTGAGCAGCCCCACTATGCTCCTGCAGCCCCAATAAAGAGTTCATTGCAGCCTCTTTTCAGAAGATCAATTCACTGAGGCCCTGAAAAACAGATAAACAGTCTCCTTTACCCACTCTCCACTCCAGAAAACAACAGCTAGGAAGCCTGTCTTGAGTAAGTAAGCCCCCAGAAGTCACTCATATAGTTCTTGGACACTGACAGGTGCTGTCTGGACCCACTGGTCTGACCAGAGCCTCATGGGGCCTACAGACATTGACAGGTACCCCACCCCATTACTAGGCATGATGAGCCCATACAAACCTAGGACCCTGGGACAGCCTGCCCCCATGTAATTCTAGGAAACTGAGAGCTGGCACCCTCAGCAGGATGCATCATGCCCAGAGTTGCTAGTGAATCTGCCCTACCTTAGAGAGCTACATCCCAACTGGTGGAGCAATCCAACAACACTGTAGCCAAGGCCACTAAGACATGAATAGACATTATCAACAATTATAGTTGAAAAAGTTACAAGGAATCTCATGGAAGCACCCATCTTGAACTAAAGCCAACACAGTGGAATCATTCAACACCCTAGGGCATATTACCTGGAGAAAGTTTTTTTTTTTTTTAATTATGAATGCTACTCTATAAAATTTGTAGAGATAACTAATCTGACCAATGCACAAACACCAATCTACTGGAAAAAAAAAGCATGAAAAAATAAAGGCCTCCAAAGTTAAGCAATGACTCTCCAGTAATAGACCCCCACCAAAGAAAAATCAGTGAGTTGCCTGAAAAATAATTCAAAATTATTTTTAATGAAAAAATTTTAAAATATAAGAGAATATGAATAGGTTATTCAAATAAATTAGGAAAAAAAATTCATGACATGAATTAGAAATTCAGCAGAGACAGAGTCACAAAAAAGAACCAAACATATTGTGGCATTAAAGAACTGAATAAATAAAATTTAAAAAAATACAATTGAGAACCTCAACATCAGATTATATTGAGAAATAAAAAAAAAAGAATTTTTGAGCTTAAAGACAGATTTTTTTCTTCTTGTTTTGGTGGTGCTAGAAATTGAACCTAGGGCTTTGCATGTGCTAGGCATGTTCTTTACTAGTGAGCTACATCTCCACATCCCTAACCCTTTTTTCTTTTTTAATGTTGAGTTTTCCTTAATCTTTATTTTATTTATTTATTTTTTATGTGGTGCCAAGAATCGAACCTATTGCCTCACATGTGTTAGGCAAGTACTTTCCACTGAGTCACAACCCCAGTCCCCTAACCCTTTTAATATTTTGAACAAGATCTTGCTAAGGTTGTCCTTGAATTTATATTCTTTCTGCTTAAGTTTCTCTAGTAGCTGGGATTCCAGGCATGTGCCACCATGCCTGGCTTGACGGCAGATCTTTTGAAATAACCCAGTCAGACAAAAAAGAAAGAAAAATGTTAAAAAGAATAAAGAAACTCTCCAAGATTTATGGAGCACCACTAATGAAGAAAACTTTTACATTATGAGTTTCAGAAGGAGAAAATAAGGGAAAAGTCACAGAAAAACATATTTAATTATGGAAAACTTTCCAAATCTTAGGAAAGATACTGACATCTAGGTCCAGGAAGTTTAAAGAATTCCTAATAGATTTGGCCAGAAATAATTCCCTTTAAGGCATACTATTTTCAAACTGTCAAATATACTAGACAAAGAGGAAATTCTAAAAATAGTAAGAGAAAAGTGTTAAGTCACATAGAAAGGGATCCACCCTAGACTCTCCACACAGTTTTCTCCCAGAAATCTTGTAGGCCTAAAGAGAATGGGATGATAAAGTCAAAGTCCTGAAAGGAAAAAAAAAAGGATTAAAAACACTATCACCAGATATGCCAATAATACTACAACCTGTAGAAATGAAGAAAAATAATGGCTTTCTAAGAGAAATAAAACTGAAAGAATTCTTCACTAACAAACAGGCTCCACCAAAAACATGCTTATGAGAGTTCCACACAAGAAGCAAAATGATGGTAACTACACCCTTGACAACAAGCAAAAGCAAAAGCTCACTAGTAGAATACAGATACAAAAAGAATGAGGATCAAACCTGTCAATATATTAAATCACCAAACCACAAAGATCACAAGAAAGAAAAAGGAAAACAAAAAGGATATACAACTAGAAAAAAAAAATTATCAAACTGGTAGGAGTATGCCTTTACTTATCAATAATAACCTTGAATATAAATGAATTAAATTCTCTAATTAAAAGATATTTAGCTGGGGGCTGGGGCTATAGCTCAGTGGCAGAGCTCTTACCTAGCATGTGTGAAGCACTGGGTTTGATCCTTAGCACCATATAAAAATGAAACAACAAAATAAAGGCATGCTCTCCCTCTATAGCTATAAAAATTTTAAAAAAATATATCTTTAGCTGAATAAATTAAAAATACAAGACCTAATGACATGCTGCCTACCAGAAATTCACTCCACCAGACAAGACATAAATGGACTAAAAGTGAAGGGATAGAAAAATATATACCATGCAAATGGAAACCAGAAATGGGCAGGAGTAGCTATACTTCTATCAGACAAAATAGACTGTAAGTCAAAACTTACAAAAACAGATAAGAAGATCACTATAAAGGAATCAATTCAACAAAAGGAAATAACAGTTGTAAATACATATGTACCCAATGCTAAAGTGTCCAAGTATGTAAAGCAAACACTGTTAGATCTAAAAGGAGAGATAGATTCTAATGTGCAATAATAGTTGGGGACTTCAACACTCCACTTTCATTAGTGGACAGATCATCTAGATGAAAATATTAACAAAGAAATGTCATCATTAAACTGTACATCAAATGAACCTACCAGATATATCCAGAGTTTCATCCAACACCTGCAGAATACACATTCTTCTTATCAGCACATAAAAATTCTCCAGGTAGATGATATATTACATCACAAACAAGACTCAACAAATTCAAAATAAATTTAAATAACAACATCTGTTTTATCTGACTACAATGGAATAAAACTGGAAATTAAAAGAGGACCCAAAGAAAAATACATAGAAGTTAACCAACATTTTCTTGAGTGACCAAGTCAATAAAGAAATCAAAATAGAAAGTGAAAATTTCTTTAAACATATGAAATTTAAACTCAGACCTTTTGGAGCATACGTCTAAATCCCAGCAACTCAGGATCCTGAGGCAGGAGAATGGCAAGTTCAAGGCCAGTATTCACAGTTTAGCAAGCCCTGTATCAAAGAAAGGGGGTTGGGGCTAGGGATGTATCTCAGTGGTAGAGCACCCTTGGGTTCCATCCCCAGAACCAGAGAGAGAGAGAGAGAGAGAGAAATAACACATCAAAACCTGTGGGTTATAGCAAAAGCAATACTAAGAGATAAGGTCATAACAGTAAATGCCTACATTAAAAGAGAGAGAGATAGTGAGTGGGCGTGGTTGCTATCTATCATAAGGCAGGAGGATAGAATGTTCAAAGCCAGCCTCAGAGATTTAGCGAGGACTTGGGTAACTTAGTAGTGAGACCCTGTTTCAAAATAAAAAATAAAAAGGGCAGGGGATATGGCTCAGTAGTTAAGTGCTTCTGGGTTTAATCCCCAGTACCAAAAAAAAAAAAGTCTGAAATTGCAGTGCCGCAGTCTGGCTGGGCACAAATCACAAGCCACTGAAGCAGGAACAAACTTTATTTCTGAACTCCACAAGCACACTCCACACACAAGCTCCCGGAAAAATGCCCAACGCCACGCCACGTGGCTCCTCCCAGGACACACTACTCCAACAGGAAATCCCTCCTCCGGAATTCCCTCCTACCTCACTTCCCCAACCAATGGGAACTCTCCAAGAGTCCCGGAGAGCTCCAAAGTAGCAGGCCTAGGCAGACAGCAGGGGTCTAATCTCCAATTGAATGCACATCTTAAAATAATCATTATCATCTCAATGGCTTGCTGGGGTCACCTTTCAACCAAAAATGCCATGAGTCATTCCTACTTGGCTATGGCTCTCAGCATTGCAGCATTTGCTGGTAAATGAATGGAAGCAGAGAAACTCATGCTAAGTGAAATAAGACTCAGAAAGCCAAAGGTCAAATGTTTTCCCCCATATGCAGAAGCTAGAGAGAAATAAGGAGAAAAAAGTGGCAAGGTGGCAGGGTGAGAATCCCATGAAAATGGAAGGGAGACTAGTGGAATAGAAGAAGGGTATTGAAGGGGAAGGAGGAGGGACAGGAAAAGAGAGGAACTGTGGAGTGAAATTGACTAAATGATGCAATGTACCATGACATTAATGCACTATAGTGAATTCTACCTTTATGTATAACTACAAAGCACAAATTTAAATACAATAAATAAACAGAAGTAGAGCATTAAAGTAGAGAAAGGGAAGCAGGGGAAGGGAGAAGGGAAAGTTCAGCAGAGTACTGCGAATTGAAATGGAGCAAAGTATATTCCATGAATACATAAAAATGAACTCCTCGACTGTGTATCTACAATGCACTCATAAAAACATTAAATTTAGCATGCATGCCCTATCTCCCAAAGTGATGTCCTCCGCCACGTTATGCTGCAGTAAGAAGGCCCTCAACTGATAAAGCAGATGCTGGAGCCACACTCTTGGACATCCATAAGTTAAATAAATCTCTATTCTTTTATTTGTTTGTTTGTTTATAACAGGGATTTAACCCAGAAGTAACCACTAACCATTGAGCCACATCCTTAGGGCCTCACTAAGTTTCTGAGGCTAGCATCAAACTTGTAATCCTCCTGTCCCAGCCTCCCAAATTGCTAGGATTACAGGCATGCACCACCATGCCCTGCTACTAACATCTACTCTTTATAAAGTATATGGCCTCTGATATTTTATTATAACAATATAAAACAGACTAATACACTAGTTTATTTTTTAAGTTCATTCCAAATTTGAGTTTCAGCCAGATTGAATAAATGAAGGTTATTGCTTAGTTGGCTCATGTTGTTTACCAATATTTATGGAATAGACTAGATTTTTTCATTTGCCAGTTTGCTTCCATGTACAACTCCCCCCTCCTTCTGATGAGAATAATTTCCCCAAAGCTTGCCTTTCAAGGTGATGGGCCCCAGATCCTAGAGGAAACAGAGTAGGAAATGTGTATCTCAAAGGCAGAGAATAGATTACGTTTTCTCTAAGAAAGAATATTTGGGGCTTATTTACCTATGGTCAGAAGTCAGTTTTGTGAATGCTGTGGACTAAATTTAAAGCAAGTGACTGAGGAGACACTTAGCAGCTATCTGAATGTTTCCAAAGACCATCTGAGTGGATAAAATATCTGGTCTATGACTATCTTACTTACCCTCAGGTAGTTGCTTTTGGGAGACCCAGACTCCCTGAGAGCAGGGGTAGCAAAGGTTAAAGTGTTGAGAGGCTGAGAGGCTGGAGTGAAAAGAAAAAAGGTCTGGCAGTGGTGGACGGAGAGATGCAGGAGGTAGGATTTGAAAGGGGATTCTCAAGAATTTAAGAGAACTGAATAGAGGATCCAAGATGGTAAAAGGAAGAAGGAGGAGCAGAAGTGATGAGAAGAAAAAGGTCTTAGGGAAAGTATTTTGGAGAGAGCTTAATATCCAAAAGAAGCCAATGAAGTTCCAAATTATCTGTAGCAAACCATGTCAACAATAGGAGGTGAACAGAATTTGAGGAGCATATAGTCAGCAGGTGTTTGAGAAGAGTGGCACGGTTTGGCTCTGAACTGTTCCCCAAGACTCACATATTGAAGACTAGGTCTCCAGCTAGTGACTCTATCAGGAAGTGGTAGAAACTTCAGGAGGTGGGACCAAGTTGGAGGAAGTAGGTCACTGGTGAGTTGTTCTTGAAGGATATATCTTGTCTCTAGTTCCTTTCTTCCCTTGTCCCTCCCTCTTTCCTCCTCCCCTTCCTTTCTGGCTCACATGAGGTAAGCAGCTTTTCTCCATCTCACACTTCCACCATGAGGTTCTGACTTACTTCAGACCCATAAACAATAGAGCCAGCTGATTATGGGCTGAAACCTTCAAAAACATGAGCCAAAATAAATCTTTCCTCCTTTAAGTTGATTTTCTCAGGCATTTTGTCATACTGATGGCAGGCTGACTAACATAAAGGGTGTTTCAGGTGCCTGACAAGATCCCATGGGAGGAGGAGGATCAAATAGAGCAGAGAGATCTTGAAAACAAAAGTTTCTATCAGGGTCTTAATATTAGCTTCCAGCAAGGACAACTTCTGACCATAGAGATCTTCTTTCCCCTTATCCTTTCAAATATCTTATCATTGATTTAGTTGGGACAACCAGTAAATATTTCTGGCATTATTGAACTTCAAAAAAAATTGTTTTTCTTTTTCTTTTACATAAAAGAAATACTTATCATATATGAAGGACCAAAAGCAATACAGCCCTGATGATCTGAAACCAATAAGCTATTTATGGCTTAACCACAGATACAAGAGGTATCCCTAAAAGAAGACTCAAAAGTTACAGCCCTCTGAAAATCCAGAGTCACTCCCAAAAACCACCCCAAAGAAATCATCTTAGACAAGTCCACTGAGATCTGCCAACGGTTGGTAGAATAATTGCAAATGGTTTGCAACCCCCATTTCTGTTTGGCTATATGTGGGGTGTTCTCTACTTCTAACCTGTTGGTTAGAGCTTGCACAGGAAGGCCTAAAAATTTGGACACCTTATGAAAAGGTAAACTTCTTTTCTGTATTCAGAGACTCTGATTGCTTGTTTCTCAAAACAATCCTTATACCAAAAAGTCATTTTTTGTTTTTTGGTGTAATATAGTCTGGGCTTCCACAGTGTTCTTTAGGAGTTGCATATTTTTGGTCTTCTTTAGTGATGTGGCAGCTCTGAGGTCACCCATAGCCTCTTGCAGAAAGAAGTTGGGACTGGCAAGTAGGTGGGATTGACACTACGGACAAGCAGAAGTACTAAGAAGCCTGGGCTCAGGATGGATTTGGGTCTGACAGTTGAATTGCATCACAGCTCAGGCCTTTACCTAATGTTCCCGTCTTTGCAGGCTTTATGGCCTTTTCTACTCCTCCACCCTCAAACCCAGATTTTTTTCCCTCTCTCTTTTTTTCCTCATTCTTGGCATAGGCTTTGAAGTCTCTGCGATTAGCAGTCCTTTTTCACCATGGCCAGGTCATCCCTGCATTATTCTGGGGTGGCTGAATCAGACCCATCCCTATTGGGTCAGCTATTTGATCATCTGTGACCTCCTCTGACTCCTTAGCAAGAAAAAATCCAACCCAACCCAGAAGTCTGGCCACACCTTAGCAGTTCTCTAGAAAACGTAGCTAAGAAGTTAAATTAAAACTAACCAAACTATGAAACTAAAGTGACTGCAGATCCAGAGGTTACCAGAGGCTGGAGGGCAGAAAGAAAGGGAAGAGATTGACAGCACAGGGGCACAAGAGAATTTTTGGAGTGATGTTTCATACAGTGATTCTTCTGACAGTTAAAAATTATGTGCAGTTGCTAAAAACTCATTAAATTATACACTTAAAATTGGTAAATTTAACTATATATGAATTATACCTCTGATTTTTAAAAAATGATGGAAATGAAGCAGAGAATATCTGTGTATGTAAATTAGCCTATATCCTCAGATAATAAAATGAGTAGGGATCTATAATTTTTCCTCTTAAGAGTTATCCCTTCTAGGGGCTGGAGTTGTGGCTCAGCAGTAGAGCACTCGCCTAGCACGTGTGAGGCCCTGAGTTCAATCCTCAGTACCACATAAAAATAAATAAAACAAAGATATTGTGTCCAACTACAACTAAAAAATAAACATAAAAAAAGAGTTATCCCTCCTAGTTCTGCTGTATTTGCCTGTTTTGCTTATCCATGTACTTGATTAGTGTGAAATCACTCAGATTGGCAGTTAGTAATTATTAGAAGTAGCAAAGAGGAAGAGATGTTATTTAATGTCAAAATCTGTCAGTTTTTCTATCTTCTAAGAGGAAACATAATTCAAATAAAATCACTGCAGGGGTGGGGGCTGAGGCTGTGGCTGTGGCTTAGCGGCAGAGCGCTTGCCTAGCATGAGTGAGGCACTGGGTTCGATCCTTGGAACCGTATAAAAATAAACAAATAAAATAAAGGCATACTGTCCACCTACAACTACAAAATTTTTTTTTTTTTAAATCACTGCTGGGCCCTTTCCCTTTCAGACAGTGGTTGCTAGGGCAGACAGAAAAAGATATTAGACACTGTGTATAGTTAGCCCTTTGTTTGGCCCAGGACTTTGGTCATGAAAATAGTGCTAAAATTATCAGAAGGTCTGGGGTAAGTAGTGTCAACTTGAGAAGGAGCAGTTTTACCTTGGTAGGGCAGAACAGTCAGCCACAAAATAGAGAGCCTTCAGGTACATAGCCTAGGGCATTCAAAATCAAAGTGAAGCTGCTGTGCTAACCACTTTAGATTCCCTGGCCCTTCAGGTGCTGAGGTTGGGAGTTGTGGCTGAGGATTGCTGGTTGCTCTGCAGGAAAAATGGAGAGAAATCTGGTTCTTTGTTAAAAACCAGAGGCCTGAGAAGCTGCGCAAGAGTGGGAAAGCTGAGATGCATGGCTCAGAATGGGCTTATGGAATTGGTGACTTTTGAAGTTCTCTGATGTTTAATTTTAAATGGCTTGTGACACTTTGATGTCAATTTATCCACCTCTCCAAACTCTTGGTCAAATCAAACACTAAATGTCAAATATTAAGTCTTTCTATGAATGATCATTAAATTAAATCCTGGGAAAGGGCTGACTTCTACATCTTGGGGGGTCGAGGGGTGAGGGGAGGAGAAAAAAGATTCCACGATCCTCAGATGGCTAAAAGATCCATACACTGATCAAATCTCTAATAAATAATTATAGTGTACAATACTAGTCATCTTTGCATCACTGTGACAGGGTATCTGAGATAAACAATTATTATAATGGGAATGGTTTATTTTGGTTAGTGTTTTCAGGACATGGTTGTATGGCCCTTTTGCTTTGGGTGTTTGATGAGCCAGAACTTCATGGCAGGGAGCCTGTGGTAGACTAAAGCCACTCACCTCATGGTGGCCAGGAAGCAAAAAAAGAAAAAGGAAAGGTTGGGTTCCAATATGCCCTTCAAGGGAATGGCCCTGATGACCTCACTTACTAGTTCCACCACCTTCTAAGAGCTCCATAGGCTAAGAACCAAGTCTTCAACACATGGGCCTTAGGGGGACACTTATGCAAATCAGAGTAAGCACCTATTTTTTGACCAATAAATGTTTGCTGCTGTTATTATTGTGTATGGCCAGCATGAGGTAATGTTTGCATATTAGCTTGAACAATCAGGCAAAGAATGGACACATAGGGAGTTGCCAATATTGGGTGAAGCAGGCAATAAACAAGAAACAAATAATATTAAAATTCTAATCTTAAGAAAGATTAGAATAGAGTGTGGTGATAAAATAACAAGTTGTGGTGGGGAGGAGGATCTGTTTAGAAAGGTCAGTTAAGAATTTAGCAAAAAGAGGAAGTCAGAGTAGGAAGCAAGTAAGAAACATATCACCTGCCTCATTGCCATCATATACCTCTTTTGAAACCAAGCTCCTGGAGGGGAAGGGTAAAAGACAGGAGATCTTGTACTTCAAAGGGAAGGAATGAATCATTCAGTGTATTTTATTTGAATTACAAAGGATAGAGATCTCAGCTGATTTCTAAGTTATAGCATTAAAAAAAAAAAGGCTGGACATATAGCTCAGTGGTAGTGTACTTTGTGTGCAAGGTTCTGGGTTTAATCCCCACTGCCCCCAACACTGCAAATAATAATAATTTACAAATAACAATAGCATTTATAACTACTATTCAAAGGGGTTTAATAAGTATCTGACTCTGTACTTTTTAATACATTATCATATAACCATGAAGAATAGGTTTTATTAGCCTCCATTTTATAGAAAACTGAGGTTTAGTGAGGTTAAGTAAACTGCTTGAGTTTATAAATCCAAGAAAAGTCAGAGCCTGGATAAGAATCCACATCTCTCAGATTCCAGACATCATGTATAACCAACTGCAAGAGTATAGAATCACTTGTCTTTTCATTGTTAATTCCCTCATTCATTCAAGTCAATCAATTTTTTATTGAGTACCTATATGTACCGGGAACTAGGGATGCTACAGTGAACAAAATCTTTGCTCTCATAGAGCAAAAGGAAACACTCAGAACTGAGATGAGCAAAGAAATATACCTACAACCAAGGTCAAGGAATGGTAAGTTGCCCTTTAGTGACTTCTTCCTCTTTAATTGGAATTTACAGGAATAAAAACATGTGTATAAAAGTAAAGGGAGCTTACAAAGTGATTTCCACCCCCAAGCTTTCATTCCTTCTGAGACTGTGACTCAGGGCCCCAAATCCTTGGCTTTCAGTATTTCATCCAAAGTTTGAGACAGGATGGTCTGTTTGGTTCTGCTCCTCTTAAAGTTTTCACCATTACTCAAGTCCAAGTTGCCTGCCTCTTCATTACTTCCTTTTCTGCAGTTCTACACTGAGCCTAGAAATATCTGAGACAAGGTTCATTATCACTATCAGTCTCCATCAGTCCACCTCCTCCCGCTAACTCCCTGCAAAGAAAGGCAGATTTCTTCATGTCCTCTAACTAAACATGTTTTTCCAACTTTCCTGGCAGAGGAGTATTGTTGACGGAGCAAGACCTGACTTGCAGAATCCTCTCTCTGCAGGTCTAGGATTAAACCAACTTGGAAGGATAATAAAAGAATTGCTAAAATCACTAAAGCAGAGCTGACTCTGAGGGCTGGGGAAATCCATCCTGAGGGGTCTGTTTTTATCCCTATCTCTGAGACTGGCTTCTTCTACTATGATTTAGCCCCCAGATGGTGCTGAAAACAATCTTCCTCACTCAAAGGAGCTCAGTGCTGCTTCACCTGGTTGCTATTAGGTGAGTGAGCAGAGCTTAACCAACTGATAACATAAAAACAAAACAACAACAACAACAAAAAAACTAAGAGGATAGTTATCTTTGACTTCCTCAGGGAACAAGATTTCATTTTATAATCAACGATACTCATAAACTTTATCCCTATTTCTAATGATGTACTATCTCTGTAGCACAATGAATTAGCACTAATTTTATATTGCCTGGTCCTCATCTCCCCACAATGGATGGCTGTCTATGGGTCTAGTAACTCCAGGAAGATTCTGAATGCCTCTGATGCAAATTATACTGCTGGGGTCCCCTGGGGATCAACGATGCCTACAGCTGTCCCATGTTGTTCAGTGTTTCATGATAACTCTTTAGTCACAGCTAAATAGCACACTCAGCCTCAAAGCATGAAGAAAAAGGAACATTTTTCTGCTGCATCTGAAAAATATCTGTCAACAGTCTGCTTACATTACCAGAGCAAGATAAAGACAAGATGCAGGCAGTGATCTGGACATGGTCTTATCTGGAGGGAAAATAGGGCTTAACATGATAAATATCTTGGAACATGATAAGTTCCAGAGGCCCCTTCCCGGCACATCATTTATTAAAAAAAAAACCCAAACCTATTAATTTACGACTTCATCAGAATGATTTATGTTCAGCTGAAAACCAAGCTATTTTGAGCTGAACAAAATGAGAACTCTTAAATTTCAGTGGTGTAGAGTAAACCTTTGGCATATTAGTAAATGTCCTGATAAGTTTCTTAGGGACACTAATTTTCAGAGATGATAGGACTAAAGAGAAACCATTTATGACATCATACAGGAAAAAGACTACATAGTATCCAGCACACATAGGTGCTAAGTTAATATGTTTTATTTCTAAAAGTTATTTATTAAACAGTGCAATGCCTAGACTTTGCCAGGCACTACTCAAAGTGCTTTGTGTCTATTAACTCCTATTTTTTCTTACTTTGAAGTTGAGTATGTAATTCAAATGTGACTATAGGGTAATCAAGAAATACTATAGCTTAGTGATACAGCACATGCTTAGCCTGTATGAGATACCACAAAAGAAGAAAATAAATAAATAAACAAAAGAGCAGTCCAAGAGCCTAGCACAGCCCTAGGCACCCTCAACTCATATTTTTGAGTTAAGAAATGTTCCTATGAATTAACTTCAAGCCCTGGGCTCTGTTCAGTCAGGAGAGTCCCCTGTATCAAGTGTTGCTTTTACTAATACCTCATTTCTTCCTCACAACTCTTCTGGTGCCTCTTTTTACAATTTATGTGCCCTTCAGTACTGCTGCTATTAGGCTGAACCAGATGAAATTGCTGATCTTTGTTACTAATGTCTTGATCTCTTTTTAAAGAAAAGGCAATTTCATGTAACTCAGCCTAATAATGCCTGTATTTTATTTTAAGAATGTAGGAGTGGCTAAGTAACTTGCCCTAACATCAGAGGTCATCCATAGCATTATGTAGATTCAAATTTCAGTTTTCTGCCTTCTGAATTTCTTAGCATGCTACTTTCAACCAAATATTAAAGAACATGCACCCAGAACATGCAAGCTCCTTGGGTTTGAGATTTAGTTTCAATTAGTAGCTCTGTGACTTTGGGATAAAGACTTTTTCCTGTTCATCAGTTTTCTCAATGGCAAAATGGGGATAATGATATTAATATTATATTTTCTATTTGTAGGGTTGACTTGCAGATTAAGGAAATCTAAGTACAGACTTTAGGATAGTGCCTGGCACAAGGTAAGCACTCTGAAAATGTCAAGTATTATCATCAGGTTTCTTTTAATATGGTTTTTCCTGCTTGAGTAAAATGTGCCAACACACACACTGCCTTTGACTGCTAATATGAGAAACTCAATGGTAGAAGACCTTGTTACAATTTTAAGTAGGTAGGTGATGAACATGAATCTCAAGGCTTGAGAGTTTCCCATAATTTCCCCCGCCTTACTGGAGATGAAAATCCAAGTTAGTTTAACACTACTCGATTCTCTTTGTCTGGGACTCTTTGAGGGGGTGTCACTTTGAGGAGTACCGCTCTTATTTTTCATTCTTGACATCAAGCCAAGTAGCTGCCAAACAAGGGGAGCGCTGTGGGAGGACAGGCGGGCAATTCTTATAAACAGTCCCTAAGTCAATCCTAGCGGGGGGCGGGGGCGCGGGAAATTCCACCTAGTTAAAAGTCTAGGAAGCGGTGTCAAGTTCACCCTAGGAGTGTCAGGTAAGGAAATCCCCAAACCCCTGTCGCAGAAACCGCTGCAGGTAGAAGTCGCTCGTCTAAGAACACGGGCGTATTAGTTCATTTTAGGGCCATTCTTTCATCTTAGTGAGCAGTCTCCCCGATTTCCTCCAGAGCTGTCTGGAAGCCACCTTCAAACCCTCTCCCTGAGCCCTGGGAGTCACCTGGGCAGGGTTCTTGGGGCTGGGTAGGTTCGTGCTGCTCTGCTCGCTGGCACCGTGGCGGCCTGCCCCGCAGCCCCGCGCGGTTCCTTTAAGAGCCGGCCAGGGCCCATGTGATCGTGACGTCAGAGCAGGAAGTGTTTGAGGAAGTCGCTGGTTTAAGATTCCAACATTTTAATGTCTTCAGGGGGGTGTCAGAGCCCCCAGCTTTGCCACCCCAGCCCCTGTCTCCCCTGCCCCCGGGAGCCTGTCCCCTGTCCCGCGTCCCCGCCGACAGGTGAGTCCCTTGGGTGGGCCGGGGGCTCCAGGTGCCACCTACAACCTGGTGTCCCCTCTGCCCGGGGCGGGCTTTCCCCCGTCCTGTTTTCCTTTCCCCTCACTTCAGGCTTTGAAGACATTTCTGTGGAGTTTAAAAACCGGGGTTTTCCGGGCGCGGGAGCGTTTCTCTCTGCTCTGGCCAGGATGGCCCCAGCCGCAGGTGGGTGGTTTGGGAGACAGCCGTGATTCATTGACTTGTAAAGACACACGTGACCGTGGGGAAGCTCAGAAATAGATTCTGTCTCTGCCCCCTTGGGCAGAAGGCGGGCAAGTCTAGGCGCCCCTCGCAGGAGTCAGGTGGGGGATCCCCTTTCTAAGTCGTAGCGTGTGGGGCAGCATCTCCCTCGAGTGACTCTTCCCTGCTGGCTTCTTCGAAGACAAGGTGGGGGAAGGTGAGAAAGCCCAAAGTTGGCCACCCCAAACAAACCACACAAACTGGCTTACTTACAAACGAATTCAGTTTTTTCTTCTCTCACATGGAAAGCAGTAGTATCTCATTACTTTCTCCATCTCCTTGAGCTCAATCTTTTCACCTGAACCTTAACCTTAACTTTTGTCCTCCACCCCAAATTGCTTACAGAATTAGCAGGGCATCAATATGAGCTGGTCACCTTCCTTGCCAACCCAGACATGTGGGGCCTGGGAAATGAAAGAACGACTTGGGACAGGGGGATTTGGAAACGTCATCCGATGGCACAATCAGGTAGGGGCTTTCTGCAGCCTGAGCAGAGGAAGGGGAGGAGAGTGGGAAGATGGCCCCCTTTCATAGCTTCTGTTCTCACTGTTCTGAGTGGACAGAAGACCTCCCCTTTGGTGTGGTCATATGGGAGAGTGAGAAAGGGGCCATGGGAGGGGGCTGCTAAGCTGACTCTCAAACCTCTATTAACTGTACTACTTAAATAGTACAAAAAAATTAAGTGCTTAACCCCATTTGCGTATTTTACATTATATGTCTCTGAGAATATTCAAATATCAGGCACTAATACATAACATGCTGATAAATGTTATAAGACAGACAAATTGAAAGGATGAGAATAAAATTTTTAATATTTTAAAAATTAAAATATTTTAAATATTTGTTAATTGTGATGTCTCTCCAGTATTATTTATAGCACAAAATACACAGACCCGCTTGAACACAAGGATGGCATATTATTGAGGGTAATGGATGAAAGTCCATATTTCAGATAATTTTTAGTTATTTGAACTTATATCTTTTTGAATATGATAAGATCCTCATCGTGTTTAGTCCTTCTAACATTAGAAGTGTCAGTTCTCCCACATTTGTGTTTGTGCAGATGTTAGATGCTCTGAAATTTTCTGTAGGACTCTCTGTAAGCTGCTTGTTCACTGTATGAGAAACTTTAAATTGCATAATAAAATCAATAGTTCTGCCCAAGTGGGGCTGTAACTTGCCCTTGTCCACCCTCCTGCTCATGGAACACCTACTTGCGTACTTTCCTGTGGTTACCTCCAGTGTCAGACATAGCACAATAAATGATCTGAGAAGAGTGCTGTGTGCAGAAACTCAATTTTATTTTTCATTTTTTAAGATTTCAGTCTTGGGTAAAACTTAGAGAACATATATCCAATTTGGAGACCATTTCTCTAGGGAATCTTCATTCACCAAATAACTGAAATTAAGTTCCTGACCCCAAAATCAGACCCACTGAAATCCTTGAAGGAATGGTTTTTAGTTAAGGGCTATTGAGGATCTTTTGTGACAATAGGGGATAGGAAACTACCAACCACTTTCCAGGATCCTGGCTGCAGTGAGTGAGAGGGTCATCAAGTTTGCTAGCCAGCTATGTCAGAAGGTCATTATGGTCACTCTCCTGTATCATTAGTTGGAAAGCATTCCAGGCCATGTCTTGAGTCCTGTCAACTTTGAGCCAGTGGAAGGACCCCCAAGGAATGTGGGTGTCAGACCTAGAGAGCAGAGTACTATTCCACAGGTGATAATATTCACACACCCAACTTGGAAACAAGGATTTCAGCAAACCCTATGGATAAGGGGCCCTTAGAAATATAACTATCTCAAGTCTGGCATGGTGGCACACACTTGTAATCCCAGTGACTGGAGAGACTGAGGTAGAAGGATCAGCAGCTTAAGGCCAACCTTTTCAACTTAGACCTAAGTCTCATACCTAGTCTGAAAATAAAAAGAGTTTTGGGGGTGGTGGTGGGTCGGTGGTAGAAGGCCTCTGGGTTCAATCCCTAGTACCAAAAAAAAAAAAAAGTAAATAAGAAAGAAAGATATACAACTACTTCATATTTGTCCTGGTCAGTATAGCCAGGAGCTAGCATTAAAACAAAAGAGCCAGATCATTCTGCAGTCACATAAACCTTGACTATGTTACTTTTTTTACACAGCCTAGTGCTTCTAGAGTCAGCTTAACTGCAGACATCCTGGTTTCCTTAAAAAAAAAGTTCTGTCGTAATGTGCCCTGAGTCTCTTATCTCTAGCCCAGTATGACCTCTGTCTGCTCTCTGGACTTGAAAAGCTTTTGTCAGATGGAATTTATTTTTGGCTTTATAGATGTGGACCTGTGAGAGAGAGAGAGAGAGAGAGAGAGAGAGAGAGAGAGAGAAAGAATGCGCACGCGTGCGTACTATTCTCTAGTATTACTGCTTCCCAGTACTTACCCTTTTCAAAAGCCTTCTTTCTTTCTTTAAAAAAAAAAAAAAGTCTAGTCAGGTGCTGTGGTGCACACTTGTAATCCCAGTGTCCCAGGAGGCTGAGATAGAAGGATTGCTAGTTCAAAGCCAGCCTCAGTAACAGAAAGACACTAAGCAACTCAGTGAGACCCTGTCTCTAAATAAAATACAAAATAGGGCTGGGGATGTGGCCCAGTGGTTGAATGCCCCTGAGTTCAATCCCTGGTACCACCTCCAAAAAAAAAAACCAAAAAACACAGAAGCTGACTACTATTCTTGTTGTTTGAGGTTCCTCCACAGCCTGTCTACCTTGCCTTCTAGCACCTTGGCTTCCAACAGGTTAATCTGTGAGCCCTGTCTCTGGGACAAGCCTCCCTCTCCTCCTTTACATAAATTCTGCCTATTCCTCCAGGAATAGGCCTGTAGGCCACCTCCATCAACCCTTTTTCACAGGCTGCTTCATTCCCTGGGAATTCATTCTTCCATTGAATTCCTTATCTCCACTCATTTGGCATGCCTCTCATAGACTGACTTTTTGTCTGTGTGTAGGAGTGCCATGTCAAGATGGGTCAGTTCTGGATTTCTTTAGATTTTGGCATAGTGAAGATCTTATGTATGTATTAGGTGCACAAAATCATTCACTCAGTTCATCTTTAAGTATTTATTGAATGTGTGTTATGGCTTAAATGGTGGTTAAAACAAACTTTTTAAGAGAAGAAAAAGAGCCGTTAATCAACTAATTATAAATGTGTACTTCTGATTGTGATAAGTGAGTCTGAAGACCCCTCATACACTGATACCTTATACATAGGTAGGATCAGTCAGGAGGTCAGAGGGGGGCATCCCCATGGAAATGGTGCTTCAAGTGGGTGGGACTGCAAGGCCAGTGGGACTGGAAGGGGGACTTGGAGAGCAAGGTGTGCAGCGGGTAGGCAGCTAAAGGTAGAATGTGAGGAGCTGCTCTCTGTAGAATATGCTTCTATTCAAAGCCTGCAGAGATTCATAGGAAATTTAACCCGAGAAGGTTTACTTTTGATCCAAAGTTGGGGAGAAGGACCATGGTATTGGAGGCTTATTCTGACTGTAAGGGCACATTGGATGGGATCCAGGCAGTCAGTAGTGTGCTGGGAAATTTTTGTCAGTCATCAGAACAACAAAAAACAACAAAACAAACAACAGCAACAACAAAGAAGAAAAATAAATGTTCTGGTTTTTAGTGTTAACAACCATTTCCATGGGGTTACTTATTCCCAGCATGACTAATTTCAAGCCACCAACAGTTGAACAACCAAGTTTTACTAAACTAAGAATATTGAACAATTAGCTGATCCTGGGACACCATTGGCACCACTGTAATAAGGTGGAGAGACCAGTTAGGAAGTCTTTGGAGTAGCCCAAGTGAGAGGTTGGACTGACTGATAGTGGTGGAGATGATGGTAAGTGGGTACATTTAAGTGTTATTTTAGGTGTAAAATGAACCAAACTTGGTGGTGGGACAGTGGAAGGGGTTGAGAGAGAGGGAGGAGCCAAATGTTAACAGACTTTTAGTGATGCTCTCTGATGAACCTGCTCAGCCCAGAAAGCTTTCTGTCATCCTTGTGGGTAGTTCCTCAGTTTGGGAAGCCCTGAGGGGCTTCAGGGTGCTCAGGGGAGGCCTTCAATCACTATCTAAGATCAGAATGTGAGAAGCTGCTCTCTGTAGGATATGGTTCTATTCAAAGCCTCTTAAACAGGGTAGCTGAAGCATTAGTATTGGTTATTTAACTCCAGTCAAGTATAATGCTTAACGATGTTCATTTTCCAATACTCTTGTGGTTTATCTTGTCTGCAAGTGGAAGAAAATTTGTGGTTAACCCAGGAGAAATTACTTTTAAAAGCCTAAGAATTGGTACTCATAGTCAGAGAAATGATGCCTGTTAATCAGACCCACTGTTTATTGAGAATCCATCATATGCTAGCATTAGGGTAAATATCATACATGCTTTTTTTTTTTTTTTTGGTGGTACTGGAGATGGAACACAGGGCCTCATGCATGCCAATCGAGTGCTCTACCATTGACCCACACTCCCAGCCTTATCTCACCTGCTTTATCTCTAGTCTTCACAATAACTCTCACAGGAAGTACTACTGTCTATTGTCATTTTTAATAGCTGAGTAAACTAAAATACAGTGTGGTTAAGTAATGTACCCAAATAGGCTAGGCTAGTAAGTAAAGGAGCTGGAAGGTATACAGCTGTTCAAATACCAGACTTTCACCACTATGGTTTCTCCAGGTAGAGCCCATGAATAGAGACACCCTGGGACCTTCCCAGTATTTCATTCCTAGTACTCCTTTATTCTTCACACTCAATTCAAACCATTTTAAAGCATTAGGGGAAACACTCTTTGAAGGACAAAATATGTAAATCTTTCTGGTTAAACCAAGAGTTCCCAAAAGAGTTAAGATTGAGCAATTAAGACTGAGCATTCTTAATCCAAAATGCTCCAAGATCTAAAACATTCTGAGCACCCATATGACACCACAAGTGGAATATTCCATACCTGGTCTTGCAACAGGTCACAGTCAAAATGCAGCTGAATGCACTGAGGTTGTGGCTCAGCAGTGGAGCACTCACCTAACGCGTGGGAGGCCCTAGGTTTGATCCTCAGCACCACATAAAAATAAATAAATAAAATGCAGCTGCCCTTAAAATACTGTATAAAGTTACCTTGAGGCTATGTGGAAGAAGTGCATGTGAAACAAGTGGATTTGCATCCCATCCCCAGTATATCTCATTATATATATGCAGATATTTCAAAATCAGAAAAAAAAATTCAAAATCTGAAACATTCTGGTCCCAAGTGTTTCAGAAAAGGGACATTCAACTGTATATCCCAGTGAGGAAGGATAATAAATATCCCACCCCTGGTCTCCCAGTTTCTCTGATTTTCCTACAAAGTGTGGGCCTTGATGTTCCTTGCTGTCAGTCTGCTCTTAAATCTTCAGTCCAATGCTCAGCATAAACCATTTAGCAGTGTAGTTTAGATAGCCCAATAGTTCCAGTAAGACCTATTTAGCATTCAAAGGAAAAAGAAAATGCGGTAACTCTAGTAACTTCAACCTGCTGTACCTTTTGGGAAAAAGCATTCAAGGAAAAAAAGTGGCTTATAATCATATAGATATTGCTTCAAATCCTGACCCTGAAGTGTCACAGTCTTGGCTTTGGGTCACAAGTTCCCATATGCATTATGAGGTTTCTGAGATACTGATCCCCTCCTCAGCTTTGGATCCCCAACACAGTCAGCAGGACATGGGGCAACTGCTCTCTGGGAGAATCTGAAAACATCTCAGGAAGCCTTGAAATATATTCTGTGTATACTTTGATGTAAAAGAGGCTGGGAATACTCCCTGGGGTCCTATGGGATGCTTGTGAGGATGGAGGTAATGCACTGGCTATTAGAAGGCAATAATATTAATTATCCTTCCGGCGAAATAGCACTATCCTACACTGGATAATACAGCTCACTTCTGCTTGTCTGTGTGATTTAAAGTCCTGAAGACTGATTTGGTTAGTGAGTTCACTATGAATTTACTGGGCGGGTCTAAGCTACATCAGGGATATAGAAATAAAAATAGATGACCCTGTCCTTGATGTTCTTATAATTGAGGTAATAAAATTAGTACTTGGGAATATATTGAGTAAGTCTAAATACAAGCACAAAATATTGTGGAAATAATAATGACTACCATTTATCAAATGGCATGTGCCAGCTGTGCTAGATGCCTGTCCACTTGTGTCTTTTGAATGCTCAGAGGCAAGGGATGACTTCTTCGAGGGAATGGAGCTTCAGCAAGATCTTGAAAGGAGGTAGATAGCCTGATAGGAAAAGAGAAGACCTTTCAAGTGAGTAGAGCAACATTTACATTGGATCAGAGAAAGGAACTGATAGTGCTATAGTTAATCCAAAGCTTACTACGGATCAGATGCTACAGTTCCATTTAATTGGCAACACTGGAAGAGGTAGAGTCATGAATAAAACAGTAGAGTCACTTATGGATAAGTAACCAAAGACTTAAGTAATAGGCTCAACACCACACATTTGCCTGGTGAAGGAGGAAGGAGTTACACATTTGTCTCCTGAGCCCGTGTTTCTGGCTCCTGTGGGTAAGATTGGAGTCCATTGTGTCCATTAGGTGTCTCTGCTCTGCTTTAAGTACAATTGAAGGAGTCACAGTCTCTGATCAATGCTGAGGAAAGAATGTTTCCCTCACCTGTTAAGTTAGAGATGAAGCTGCAGCCGGACTCTGGACCTTTTGACTCCCCAGCCTTGGTCCTGTCCACATAATCTCTCTGGGTCCAGATTAGCACCTTCTTTCCAAAACATTCATCTTGAGAGTCAGGGTCTGAGAAGGAATGAGGAGATTATTACTAATTGTCACTGTGGCCTGGTTTCATGGTTGCCATGAAAACAAGCAATGGCTTTTCTGGGCTAAGGGTCTAAATGGAGCTCTGGTTTCCTGTGAGTTTCCCCTGAGTCATTAAGGGGCTAGCTTAGGGAAGCTGGGCTAGCCCCTTTTGTTTCCTATGTAAAACTGACCTTCTGGCTCACTTCTGCTGAAGCACCTTTTGGTGGCCATCAGGTCTGTGGATGTGTCTCCCTTCACCCTTACCTTTTTTGAACTTTATATTGCACATTTATATACAAGTTTTATTTTTTATTTGTTTTTTATTCCAATTAGTCAACTTTTATATTTTTATGCATTAAAGGCAAAGAATTGCAAATTGTGAGGGCCTTAAAAATCAACCACATTCAATATAGATAATACTTTTGGCCCTTTTATTTATTCAGAATACAGCCAATTTTAAATTTTGTCCCACATGAGGAATCCACTGACTAGAGAGTTTGATACTGAGATCGTTTAGGGCAAGTCTGGGCTTCATAGAACTGAACTAAGACTCCAGGGGTTCAAGCAAAATACAGTAAGTCATTGACTAGTATCTGAGTTTCCCTGCTAAGAAACAATAAACTCTGGGGTGGGGATGTGGCTCAGGCAGTAGCGCGCTCGCCTGGCATGCGTGCGGCCCGGGTTCGATCCTCAGCACCACATACTAACAAAGGTGTTGTGTCTGCCAAAAACTAAAAAATAAACATTAAAAATTTCTCTCTCTCTCTCTCTCTCTCTCTCTCTCTCTCTCTCTCTTAAAAAAAGAAAAGAAACAATAAACTCTCCAGGGTTTCAAAACCAGTATTCATAGTCTGTTTCTGTACCATTTAATTGAATTTTGCTTTCTAGAGCAGGTATAGTTTTAGTAACAAAATCATCCTGTTTGGGTTTCTGTTTTGAATGAATCATTAATCAGAAAAATGGGAATGTTTTAGAGTATTACCTAGAACCAGTGAGGGCCACTGTGTTAGGAAAAGTTTATGTATCTATTGCAGACATTCCTAGGCCTAGGAAGTTAGGATTTCCCCTACAACTGTAGGGCTAAACTGAGCTATCCATAAGTAGAAAGTTATTTTTCAACTCTGCTGTTATTCCAAGACTTGTTAGTTCACTCTTTTTAGTTTGAGTTTGAAGATTGAAGGGCAGAATCTAATCCTCAGCCTTTAATATCAACCATCATTATAAAAATCTATTCTCGGAATAGAGGTACTTTGGATTAGACAAAGGGGAATGAAGGGAAGGGAGGGGGGTTGGAAACAGGAGTGGAATGAATCTGACACAATTTTCCTATGTTTATATATGAATACATAACCAGTGAAACTCGCCATCATGTATGACCCAATAAATTAACTAAAAAAAAAAAAAAACTATGGATTAAATGGCAGAAAGATCAATAGAGGGAAGGGAGCAGTGAGTGAGGGGAGGAAGAGGTACTGGGAACTGAATTAGAACAAGATATATTCTGTGCTTTTTTTTTTTTTTTTAAAGAGAGAGAGAGAATTTTTTAATATTTATTTTTTAGTTCTCGGCGGACACAACATCTTTGTTGGTATGTGGTGCTGAGGATGGAACCCGGGCCGCATGCATGCCAGGCGAGCGCGCAACCGCTTGAGCCACATCCCCAGCCCCTATTCTGTGCTTTTATAATTATGTCCAAATGGATTCTACTGTCATGTATAACTAAAAAGAACCAATAAAATAAATTTAATTCAAAAATTTAAAAAATCTTTTCTTGGCTTTAGGATTGTGCAGGTGGTAGCTGTGTGTTAGATATAATGTTTGTGTTCAGCAAAAGACTACAATTTTCCAATTTGTAGACTGACATATTGCATTAATTATATCTCAGTAGAACTGTTTAAAAAGAGTAGGTGTGGGAGATGTAGCTAAATGGTAGAGCTCTTGCTTGCCTATTTTTTGTGAGGCCCTGGGTTCAATTTCCAGTACTGCAAAAACAAACATCAAAATAGAAAGTAGACATATAACTGCTCAGAGAGCTTGAGCAAAGCAGTTTTGGGCTTTTTAAAAAGCAGCTTCTGAAAGAGTGCTAGAGGTGTTGTAAATATCTGTTCTTTGGCAGTGGAGCTGTAATGGTCAAATGATGCTTCCACCTTATTTCTGAAGCTTTGAGTTCTTGAATGCCAGTTTTAGAATTGGCTTATTGACTGGTGATTTAGTGATCTTAATTAGACAACTTCTGATTGTGTTTGGAGATTTGCGTGGTTCCTTTTCTTATTAGTTGGCTTCTTAGTTGCCGAGGATCTTGGCCAGTCTGGTATATGTGAGGTTGTGATGCATCAGGATAGCAGCATGCACACTGGGAGACTTGCCACAATCCTGTGCATGTCTTTAAGTCCCCTTCAGTGCCTTATGAATGTAACACTTAGAACATTTAGGATTCCTTAGTATGCATTTTCATAAAATGAGAAACCTAGGAAAATGGTCTGACAGGGCCTCCAGGATATCCTTCAAAGGGGCCAACAGTATTATCTATATAGATGTAGTTGATTTTAAAGATCTTTATAGTTTGTAATTCTTTGCCCTTTTTACATGGAAATAAAGCTTTACATAAATAGAGTGTATTATAAAGCACAAAATTTGTAGAATTTGGGTATAGTTTTGAAATATTTCCTTATTGTCACATTTACTCCACCATCCTGCAAGGCCATTGCTCTTCTCTAGGTGTGTGCTGAGTGTGAGGTTTTTGAAGGAGATTTTTGCTGCGGATGCACAGAATGCACAGGACACTGACGCAGGTCAGTTGTTCACTAGTAGTTGGATTAGCTTCCAGTCTAATGCCACTGGAGTTGCAGCTGGGGACACTGCTATCCCTTAACCATCCTGGAGGCCCCCTGGTGGAGGCCGCAGCTGCTGCCAGCTCTGCAGTCTCAGAGCCCTTGCTCATATGTGCCCCGCTTGGCTTTTTGGTACACCAGTGATGAGAGGTGACTTAATCCTTAGGATTAATTCCTAATCCTTAGGAACCAACCATTCAGTTGATTAGTCACACACACACAAAATATATTGATTGCCTTCTCTTCCACTTAAGAAACCACAGTAGAGAACATTGTGCTAGTTACTAGTATAGAGGCTAAAGCCACAGAGATGGATAAGCCTATAATTTAACAAAGAAAAGAGAAAAAGCCCTGTTTCCCTATATAAAATAGCTCTTTAATAGATGTATGCAGCGAAAGAATTACCTGTTATAAGAATTCAGAGGAAGACAAGGTCCTCTTCGTCAGGGGCTAGCATTGCCTGTACTGTGTGGTCAAGAGCACAGATGTGGAAAGCACAGACCAGGACAGATGGTGTAATTTAGCTGCAATTTTGGAAGCCTGAACCATTGGGGAGTGGCAGGGTAAGCAAGTTGGAGTCAAACTTCAGAGGTTTTTAAGTGAAGGAGTATCTACATTGTGATAAGTTGTCCTCTTAGTAGGGTCTTCAAACACCTACCAGGGACAGGACACTGCTCATCTTCATGACAGCCCTGGAAGGTGGGTATCAATATTTCCATTTTATAAAGGAAGATATTGAGTCATAGCAAGTAGTGACCCCAAGGTCACATAGGTGGTAAAGACAGTTGGAATTTGGGCTGGCCTGTGTCCCATCTCTTATACTCTGCTTGTATTCTCTCTGAATAGACAAAACTCTTACATGAAACAATGATGACACCCAATATGGCATGAAGTATTGGGTTGAACCAGTATGAGTGCCATTTTTGTAGGTCAAAGTTGTCATATATTAACAGTATCACCTGGTTCAACCTATTATAGAAGCAGTCTCCAAACAGAGTTTGGAGAGAAGTAGAAATTTTTCTGGGCAGGAATGGTCAGCAGAGATACCATAGAGGAGGTGGGAATGGAGCAAGGTCTTAAAGGGTTTGTAGATTCTACATGTAGAAGTGATGTGGGAGAAGGGCAGGCTGAAAAGTGGGAGTGGTGAGAAGAGCAGCCAGATTGAGAAGATACCCTGAGCTCTCTCAGGGACAACTGTGTGGTCTCTGAGCCCCAAGAGGTAACCACGTTTGGTAGTTCATTCTTCTATCCCCACTCTGCTCTTCCTATAGGAAACAGGTGAGCAGATCGCGATCAAGCAGTGCCGGCAGGAGCTCAGCCCACGGAACAGAGACCGCTGGTGCCTGGAAATCCAGATCATGAGAAGGTGAGGGTCTGGGCATTTTGAGCTGTGGGAGCTGCTACCATGGCCATGGGATGCTGAAATGAAATCTGCAGCAATGGCCATGCCTGCTGCATCTTGAAAAGAGAATCATATCTCCCTCTGTTGGGACACCTGCCAGGCTGTCCAAATAAATGACTCTCCTCTTCTAGAGACTTCTAGAGAAGTAACATATAAAGACTACTTTGGGCCTTGTGGCCAGTTTTATTTATTACATTAAATAACTTTATATGGTTATGAAAGCATACCTGTAGTCCCAGCTATTTGGGAGGCTGAGGTGGTAGAATCACTTGAGCCTACAAATTCACAACCAGCCTGGGCAACACAGCAAGACCCCATCTCAGTAAATAAATAGCTATCATGGTGAATTTTCCTTTGTTAGCAAAAATTTCTTTCCCCTGTATTTCCAATTCTAAGGTGGCATGAGACTCTCTACTGTTGTGAGCCTACTGCTGATATTTATTCCTCCATTGTGGAGCCAGGGTCTATCACTTGCCAGGTGGATGCTGTCCCCTGAGCTAGGAAAGCATGGAGGTAGTACTGTCAGCCTGGAAGACAGCAAACAGGTGCTCCCTCTGCCAACCTTTCAAATAAAGGAAAAGGAGCAGGTGTCCACCTTGATTATGTGCTCACATGCATGCACATGTCATCCTCTTGAATGAGCTTGAAGTCCTTCTGTTTTCTCTGCTTTTAGAAGCAGTTTTGTAATACAGTAAGGACTAGAAATGGGGCCCTCTAAAGAAAATTAAGTGACACATGATATACTCACAGGGTGCTTGAGTTCAGGGTGCTGGAAGTAGAGCTGGGTGGTTGCTAATTGACCTAGTGACTGAGGTAAGTTGCTTGTTCCTGGGTCCTTGTCTTCCTCTATTTGTTTCTGAGGACCCTTGGTTACTCCAGGCCTTGGTTGGAAGGTTGATACATGGAGAGGGGAAATGGATTTGAACTGAAGCTCAGGTTCTGCCCTCATTGTTTTCTCCTCCTTCTTAGACTGAATCACCCCAATGTGGTGGCTGCCCGTGATGTCCCTGAGGGGATGCAGAACTTGGCACCTAATGACTTGCCCCTGCTGGCCATGGAATACTGCCAAGGAGGAGATCTCCGAAAGGTGAGGCTTTGAGGGTAGTGAGGTACAGAGCTCATCAAGGCAGAGCTGGGACACAGGGAAGGGAGAGAAAGGAGGACCTCTGACCAAAGTCATTACCAGGAAGTTCAAGGAGCCATGATGATTTCATTGAACTTTTTGTTCTTCTCAAATCCCCTCTCTGTGCCCACTTTGGCTGGTGTTATATGTATATATGTGTGTGAATCAAGAGACTGAATCAGAAGCCCTTATGAGAAAGTCAGGGAAGGGCCTTCTGTACATTCTTCACCGTGATTATTAAAGTAACAAGGAAAACTCATCATCAGGTCTGGAGCATGGGGAAAGACTGGATGAGTTCCAACACAAACTTTTCTTCACTTGCATGTTAGGGCCACTTCAATCCTTTAGGGTCAGTGTTGCTGCCAATCTTATGAGGAGGACTCTTCTCCACAGATATGACATCACTGCACAGAGTCACAGAGCATATCAGGAAGGGTACTGGCTTAGTCATTGGGGCACTTGGTTGTGGTTCCAGACCTACTGCTGACTCACCTGCTGGGTTTTGCCTTCTTCCTTCTCACCAAGAGACCTTCTCTGTCCCAGAACCTACACCCGAAGGTGGATGTTGGCACCTCTCCCTCATCTCAGGGATGGTTCCATGTGCTACCCCCAGCTGTTCTCTAGAACAGCACTACACAACCTGCTTTAACATGGTTCCTGTTTATGGTTTTCAACAGCCTTATGATGTTTGTGCACAAGTAGGATTTCTGTGGTATAGATGGATATTATAGACCAGAGAGGTCAGGTCATCTCAGGCCTCAGGAGTGCAAGAGCTGAGCTGGGGTCACACTGCTATGAACCCAACCACAAGCTCCTCCTCATCTGTGAAACTGAGAAGTTCCACTTAGGAAAAATAAAAGCTTGGATCTGTTCTTAGTATAGTTCTTCTCAACTCTTCACTCTAGAAAGTCCATGATTTGTGGGGATCAGAGGAAGGGATGCACATTCTGTTCTGTCTATACATGGCAGTTTCCCAGACTCACATCATGTGCTATTCTCATTCTTCTGGGCATTTCCGCCTTTTTTTTTTTTTTTAAAGGAAAGTTTCCATGAGGGTTGATCTATGTGAGGAACTTTCTCCAGCCATGGGAGGTAGGCATGCCCTGGGAATGGTGAATTGTCTGGCAGGATGTGAATACAGTCACTGGCATGGTTCAGGAGTGGCCAGTAAGAAATGGGAATGTGACAGTGCTTTGATTTTTTCCACCCTGTTTTTCTAACCTTTTGACAATCATCCAGTTACTAACTGCAGCTGTGTGGAGATAAAACCTTGTTGTTATAATTGAATAGAGAATTCCTAGCGGACAGCTGTGGGCAGTAGGTGACTATGGCCAGATTACCAAGGATTCTTGAAGTGGAGCAGGGTATTTTTCACTTGGTCTTCTAGGCAACAAAGAGCCAATGAAGGAAGAAGATGATGAAAATTCCAATATGACTCCCCTGGGTTGCAGGTGATCTCTGGGGAGGCAGAGGCCTCAGTTCTTGCTGTTACCTGGAGTGTGGCACTGTGGGGAGGGCACTGTTGCTTAGAGTTCTTGTCATCTGTTATTTCTTTTGTTCTCCAAATAAGAGCCTGTCTTTCCCTCCTCTAAAAAGTTCAAAATCTACATTCATGGACACAGACAAACTTGGCCAGCCATGCCAAAGTCAGAATTGATTTAACAAGTTAAATCAGCCAGACATAGTGGTGCACACCTGTAGTCCCAGCTAATTTAGAGGCTGAGGTAGGAGGATTACTGAGCTCAGGAGTTCCAGACCAGCCTGGGCAATATAGCAAGATTCTGCCTCAAAAAACAAAGCAAACAAACAACAACAACAACAACAAAAGAGTGAAGTCTGTATGCCATATAGGTAAATAGTCCTTGGAATATTCAGGAATATTAATATTAATTAGTGACCATACTCCCTAGTTGGGAGGTTTCTTTCTCCATTGTTTTCGTTTGAGACCAACTTCCAGCACACATGGAGCCCCTTGATAAGTCAAGTGGCCAGTTGGGCAAAGGGTAAGTGCTCAGGCTCAATCACCAGGTGGCTTGCCTCGCCTTCTAGCCCTGCCCTCTGATAGCTTCTTGAACTGATAGATATTGGAATCCTTTAGTCTCAGTGCCCCCATCTCTGAAATGGAAACTCTAGTAGTGCTTACCTAAGCAGAAGCTGTGAGGATTCAGTGAGATAATGCAGGTAAAACCTTAGTGAGCTCATGTAGTAAGTGCACATTAACTATTCCCTGCTGTCATCACCGTGTTGCAAGGCAATGTCAGGGAAGTGGTCAGAGGGTGGGTTTCAGTGAATGCCTTCCCAGCCTGGCCGCTGAGCTGAGCTTAAATTCTGGCCTGCTTCCCTCAGGACTACAGCAACAGGTGAGACCAAAAGTTCCTCATCTTAGAATGACTCAGACACCCCACCCCACCCCCATCAGGGCCAGTGCTGTGTATGCACGAGAGCCTCTGGGGGTGTTGCCTCCTCCAGCTCCTCCTTTGACCGTTCTGCCAACTTTGCTGCTTAGCCTCCCTCAAAAGCAGGTCCCCAAAGCCAAGGGCTGGCTTTGACACTGGTATGATACTGTGGGGCTGATTGGTAATTTGTGAACACTCACACTGACACTGCTTTTCAACTTCTTGGCAGTACCTGAACCAATTTGAGAACTGCTGTGGCCTGCGAGAAGGAGCCATCCTCACCCTGCTGAGTGACATTGGTAAATCCCTTCCCTGGAAGTCAGGCTGAGGCCTTCAGGTAGAATGTAGTACCTCTGTGAGTCCTTGCAGAGCACAGAGGGGAGACATTTCAGTTCTTTGGTTTTTACAGAGGGTTGGATGGGGTCATGGTGGGGCCCCAGTGGAATGGGGAGGTCAACAGGGACTAGTCAGACAGGCACTGAACTCAAATAGATTTCCCTTCCTTCCTGACTAAGTCATGAAGTGAATTATGATGCATATAGAGCAACAGATTTCCTTTCCCATTAAAAAACTCCACTCCCTACTTTCCTGGAATGGTGAGGGATGGAATACGTTGTCATTTGAATGAATTTCATCCGTTGGCAATGAATTTTTCCACTCCCACATTGATAGTTTTTTGCCAGCCGCTGGCATTGGAAAAACTACCCTTGTTTAATCGTTTGGTACTGTCAGTGTCCTCAGATGAGGGTGTCTGTGGCATTCTCTGAGAAGTCCAGGCTGGCTTTGGAGACAACAGTCACCTCAGCCTGCAGAGGTCACATGCCGTTCCCACGCCTTGGCTCTGGCCTAGGAAAACAGGCACCAGAAGTGCCACAGAGACTTTCTCAGGTCCTTTTTTAAAAATTAAAAAAAAAAAATCCAACAATATCCAAGGTTGTTAGTACATATTGATAGTTTGAGATCTTAAGGGTCAGAATCTATTTTGGATATGACTTCATTTTCATTCCCCCTTTATCTCAACCTTTTGAAGCTGTACATTTTATTTAAGTTTTTTTTTTCTTGCAAATTGTCAAAAAAAGAAAAGTTACAAGAGTAGTGTAGTGAAACTCACACACCCTTTCCTTAGATTCACCCATCGTCAGCATTTTGCCACATTGGTGAAGCTGTATTCTCCAACCCTTGAGCTGTCCTCTAGTCTCTATCAGTCACTTGGCCTTGCTAGTGTGAGTCCATCTCCCTTACTCTGCTTCTTTGGATAGAGGGTGAAGGGACAGTGGGGAATCAATTAATGAAGTCTGAGATTCAGTAATCTGAATCCTTCTCCCTCTATATGTGGTGTCTTTTCCCTTTGGGTGGAGTTCACATGGAGGGCAAGCTGACATTATATCAGTCTTATCTGACTTGACTGGGCAGTCACCATTGGCCTCATTGATTTCTCTGTCTGTGGACCTTCGTGTGTCTGCAGGAAGGGCCCTCACTATTTACCTAGACCATCTAATCTAGAGGTCAAGAATTTCACTTGATTTATTGACTCCTTGCAGCATGGCTTGCTCATCCAGATTATTTATGTTTAGCAAGTAGTTATTTAGAAGGTCTTTAAATTATTGGCTCAAGTAGCCATATCTGTCTTCTGCCATTTTACTTTCCTAAGTAGTTCTCTACTGATATTAATAACACCTCTACTGGTTGCAGATTTTTTTTTCACCTGGGTATATTTTGAATCTTCTTACCATTAACTTGTGTGGTAACTTTTGTATTATGCAAGTTGCCCACACAGATGTAAGTTATATGTGAATCAGAATAATGAGGACAGGTGAGCTTTAAAGTGCTTATGTGGTACAGCTCAGCTCTCCTATATGAAATAGGGGATTTAATTCTTTAAGTCACTGATTCTCTCTTGTTTCTATTTATAACCCCAAGTTGGAAATATTTAGGCTCTGAAGAACTTCTAAACTAGAATTAAACTACTTTTTGTGGGGAGTGCTGGGGCCTTGCACATGCTAAGCATGTAGTCTACCATTGAGCTATACCCCGAGTCCTGAATTAAATTTCTTATAGGCAGAAACCTGAGTAACTGCTTTATCACCAGCTTCTAGAAGAGTATACCTTGTATATATCATCTTCTCTATCAATATTTATCAAATGAATGAAATAAACCCTAAAGGAAATTAACACAAAAAAGAACTTAGTTTTGCAAAAACCTGATGCCCACATATTATCCTTAAACCAGCTCTTCCACTTACTAGCAGTATGACCTGGGGTGTGTTACTTAATTTTTCAGAATGTCTGAATTATTAATTATCAATTAGAAATGTGACTAACTTCATTAGAATTGTTATAAGGATAAAATGAGATGGTATACCCAAAGCTCATAGCATAACACTCTTTTCCTAGCAGAATGTACAGTTAGCTGTTCCTTACTCATTTCCTTCCTGCTCTGGATTTGTATTTATGGTTCCCTTTTTGAAAAATGTCAGGTCCTAATTTGGGTTGTGACCTGAGTTTGGATCCAGCAAACCTGACAGGTGGTTGTGTTATGAGACTTTTCTTCCTGGAAGTGGCTGACCTTCCCCAGATCCATTCCTATCTCAGTCAGCTTTTGGATGCAGTCACACCCCTTGATTTTGTGGTTGCACTAATAAACTTGTAATTCATTTTTATTTGCATTTCTGATTTGTATACGGGGCCCATTAGATTTATTTCATTTGCAGGGAATCTCATGACTGATTCAAATTTCAAAAGCTTTACTTGGAGCAGCTAATCTAACATAATTCTTTTGTATTTTGAAACATTTCCTGAGCATATTTTGTTCTAGTTTGTTCCAAGTGTTGGCCCCACGTTTCCTATGTTGGAGTTGCCACTGCTGTTCCTTTCCCTGTTGACTTCAGATAAGTGTCAGAGCCACACCCTTGTCTGCAAGGTCCAGATTTATTGCCTTCTCTTCAGGGTTAAGCTTATTTGCTTCTAATTTCTTCTGTACCTCTGCCCTCCCTAGAGTAGCATCAAGATAATGGACATAGGTAGGATTTTTCCACTGAACTTTACATTGACAAGATAACACTGCAGAATACACATGAGGAAATTAGGCAAGCACATGGGAGCCCGCCACTTCCTATACTAGGGCAAGCTTGCTAACCATTGCCCTTACACTGGCAAGAGATGCGGGGGCAGGTGTGGAGCAGCCAGAAATTATTTGGCCTTCCACACAACTTGATCCTAAAATAGATCAAGGAAGTTATATGCAAGTGGACTGTAAATTAACATCTTGCTCATTATCCTTTGGAAAACATTGGACTGTGTTTCCTTCTGCCAGTGGAGGAAGAAACTGATGAGCAGTCAAAACAGAGGGTCAGACAGCAAGCACTCCCTTGTACCAGGGGTTAGGGGGATCCTGCCCATGCTGAGGCCAGCTGGGCAGTCTGGACCCCTTTGTGGATTGTCATGGCCTTTTTGGTTCTTACGTTAGGATTGGTCTCCTTGATTCTCTAGGTGGCTGACTTGCTGTGGTGACTGAATATATTAGTCAGCTTTCTATTACTGTAATGAATACCTGAGGTAATCAACTTATGAAAAGATTCATTTTGTCTCAGTTTTGCAGGTGTTCAGATCATGTTTGTTTGGCCCCATTGTTTTGGGCAAGTGGGGCACATCATGGTGGGGAGCATGAGATTAGAAAAAGCTGCTCACCTCACAACCAGGATGCAAAAGAGAAAGAAGAAGACAAAAGGGTCTGGAGTCCCACTATCCCCTTCAAAAGCACACCCCCAGTGACTGGAAGACCTGTCACTCATCCCCACTTCTTAAAGGTTCCACCACCTCCTGATAGTGCTAAAGGCTGGAGACCAAGCCTTTAACACATGGATCTTTGGGGGACGTTCCAGATCCAAATTATGACACTAACCATCTTGTTCTCCGAGTCTTCAGGAATCCCACCCCACATTATTTGTGCTTTGTTCCCTGCATCACCATCTCCACTTCTGTTGGCAGCTGCTCCTAGATGGCATCCAGTATTTCAATAGTAAAGAGCAGAGAGGGTTCCAGGGAGAACACATGGCTTGAGGGAAGAGAACTCCATTAGGAATCAGAAAACTGAGTGCTCTGTTTAGTGTTTTCCTACCTGTGAATTTTCTTGCTTGTTCTAGTGAATGCATCAGTCTGACTCTACTGTTGATTATAACAAAACATGTTTATTTGATCCCAGATCATTTCTATAGAAAGTGTGTCGAAAAGCAAAAATAACCAGATTAATAAATAAATATAATATAATTACAAAAGAGAAGACAGCTGGCTCTCAGTCCTGAGTTTCTCTGCTTTACCAGCTCTTTAACCTTGGGCAAGGCTGGTGACTTTCTGGGTCTGAGGGTCCTCAATTTTAAATGAGGGGTTTGAGCCTCTAAGTGACCTCTAAGGTCCATTACACCCCAGCTATTTCATTTCACTGCTTAGGTAGCTGATCTGCAGAATGATTTTCCCAGACTGTCCTTGAGTTGCCCTCAGCTGTCCCAGCCTGACAGCTTGCCACAGACTCATCTGCATGATCTTTTGCCAGGAGCTTTGTCTTCCTACTTTCTCCTCATTCCTGCTTCATCCCATTCATCCTTCCCCACATGGATCAGTGGCCCATTGCTTTCTAGTATTCTGTTTGCCAGGCTGTTCTTGGGTCATCTTTATTAACCATTTCTTTTCTAAAATCTGATTTCTATCCTCAGTCCATATCCATATCTACAAGAATTTCTCTTAGAGTTGATTCCAAATTGAAGTCCTAGACTTCTTCCTTAAACCAGAGCCTTTCCCAGCTTCCACTTTGTTGTGTCACTAGACCCATCTTTCTGTCAGTTTCCCAACATGAGTGTCAATTTTTAATCTTGCTCTTCTTAGAATCTGTCCCTACTCTTGCTCCATACCCTCCCATTTAAAAATTCTTCAGTCCATTTAACCTGCCTGTGTTGTATATTCCATTTTCCCTGTTACTACTGCCTCCACTAATTCAGTGTCACAGTAAATCACTGTCATGACCTCTTACTGGCTTCCTTATCCACATTTTGCTAATCTATCATGCCTCTGAAAAGACATTTCATTATACTATTAGCTAATGGCTAATCTTCTTAATCTAGCATTTTCCCCACCCTCTAGAGCCAGCCTACCATATACTTGACTCTCAAAATCCACTTTTTATCCTCCTGCTGACTTTTGTGCATGCTGCCCCTTATTAGGCTTCTGTTTGTATACCTCCCCAAGGGCCCTCAGCCTTTTTGTCTTTGTGGGCAGAGGTTTAGACCTGATACTGCACACACAGTGATTCTTTCACAGGATTCCTCTTCCCTTGTTCCTAACGACACTACAAGTACTTGTTGAAGGACTGAGGAAATGATTTTACACTTTCCTCAGCACTTGGTGTTGCTGCCTTGCTACCTTGCTGATTAGTCATAGAGCCTGTTTTAGCTGGGAAACCCAGCCAGACTAAATCTTTCTCCATATGTCCACAGTTGGCCTTCCACTCTGTTTTGTTGGCAAAATCCAGGGACACAAACTGGCTGGCACATATTAGGGACAAAATAAATTTTGATTGAGTGCATGGGCATCCTATTGCCATTCTTAGTCAGTGGCAACTTGTATTTTGGTGACTACCTTTACTTTTTTCTTTTAATCTCTGTCTCAAGATTTTGATCCATTTGTCTTTCCATTTCTTCCCAGTGGAATGTACTTTAAACAGGTATTCTGAAGTGAGCTTAGTTATCTCTTGAAACTTGTGGTGTGGTAAGTAGGGATTCATAGACACAACCCTTCTAAAGCTCCTTTCTACATTGAAGTCTAGTGAGTCCAGCTATTCCCTAACTTGGGTTGTTGTCCAGAAAAAATACACAGGCTGTGATTTAGAATTGTGTTTTATCAGTAAGAATCACAGGATAGTCACATTCTTCAGTTGTATGTCTGTGTCTGCCTCATAAGCTAAGGGAGCACTGGGGTAAGTCTCTGAATGCCATTCCTGATGAGGATAATAGCTGCTGTTATTTGTAGAAGATTCTTCAACTGGGACTCTTCTTTCTGCAGTGTCCTTTCTAGGACATGCCACAGTGTAGTCTAGTCAACAATTGTTGTATGTGTGTATGTGTGTTGCTGGGGAATGGATCCAGAGCCTCACACATGCTAGGCAAGTGCTGTACCACAGAGCTACATCCCCAGCCCCTGAGGTATAACATCAAAGTTCACACAGAGCAAGCACTTCTCATAACTTGTTTCTGCTACTAGAACATGAAAAATTAACTCTTGGCTTTTATGCATTGGAGTGATGTAGTTCCCAATTTTTATAAATGTGTACTATCACTATTGCCAGGAGTTTAGAGTTGTTGTTGTTTTTTAATAAACTTCCAGATGCAACACTGTTTTTCTTAAATCTCAATATTGCATTTTTCATCCAGTTTAAACTAAGGTTCTCTTGGCTTTAGACAATTTTGACTTATTTCCTGACACTGTTCTTCAGAGGCTGTTTTGTGAAATGTGACTCTGTCTGACTAAACTAAACTCTTTGAAGACCTGTTCTGCAAGAGAAACCATTTAAGATGTCTTGCTTGTCAGAATTTTTACTGTTTTCAGTTAGACAATGTGTAAATGTGTAAAGAAACTACCTATAACTATACCTGTTAGATTCTTTAATTCTAGACTTCGTTAAGTGAACAGAAATATTTGAGAATAAATGACCACCCTGAAATGAGAACTAAAGTTTGTTATGTACAGTTGCTTAAGCATCAAAATAAACAGTTATTAATAGTCATCAGTGGACTCAGTTGCCATCCCTCTTCACTTAATGAGTGAAGTGTAGAGAATAACATGTTGTCTCATCTGAACTCTTTCTCCTCATCGGGGACTTTTTGAAACACTTCACCTGCTCCCACCCCATGTAATTTGCCTTAAAATGTTACACTTCTGGCTTCAGGGCCTTTGTCTTAGTCTGGCATATGTACTTCCTCAAATTACATGAGTCTCAAGTTTCACATAAGTCTGCTTTGGAATAAACTAACCCACACTTTTACATACATTATATCCTGATATTCTTCAACAGCTTGTCACATACCAAAATTTTATTGAATCCATCAGTAAAATTTTAAGTTATTGTGTGATCTTGGTGCCTGCTGGCAGATAGTTCAAGATTAATAGTAGTGCTATCTCTGACTGTAAGGTTTTGTGGGTGTGGTTATTAGAGTTTTATTATACTTCACTTTGCTTCTTTAATAAAAATAGCAAAATAAAAATGAAAGTGTTGGTAAGAAGTTTTGACTTTTAGAAATTAATGCATTTGAGCTGAGTATGTAGCTCAATGGTAGAGTGCTTGCTTGGCATGCATGAGGCCCTGGGTTCTGCCCCTGGTACTGCCAAAATAAGAAAACAAGGTTGAGACCAAGATAGAGTGGAATTCTTCAGGCACATGGAAAGCAGCACAACTTTGACTTCATTTGGATGGTGATTGTACCTAATCCAGTCAGGTTACTATGTCCCTTATGAAAGAAAAGAAAATCAGGAACAAGTATGAAATGTTAAAACTATGTTCAAAGACTGGATTTAAAAGGGTATATAATTAGCAACTTTGCAGTGTGGCTTAATGTCCTGAGCTAAAACCCACCTAATAAAATGTAGTTCCATTGTTGAGCTCTCTCATTTTGCCTTTCAAGTGCATTTTTAGGCAATGTTCAGGTGAAAGTCCTCACAGAGCATGCTGATCACTTGGTTTTTGTGGAGGCTTTCTCCTCTCTGCACAGTGCTCCCTCCTGATGCAAATAGACAGGACCAGCCACCTATCCTGCAAGGCTGCCTACTTCTCCACGGCTGCATTCTCAGTCTGACCCAAAGAGAGTTTATGTGTGTTTTTGTGTGTGTGCTTATATGGGCATGGGAGTGTTTAAGCATGTGTGTGGTGGCATAGAGAGGGCTTGTTTTTAAACTTCTCTTAATGTTGCTGTTGCTTTTGCTTTTTACTCTCATAAAAAAAAAAACAAAACAGGTCATACCATTCACTTGGCAGTACATCATTGACATCCCTCTGAGTCAGAAACTATAAACTTAAATTACTTTAAAAGAGTTGCCAGTTGTACTGTGGATCTACCATAATTTGTCCAGCCATTCCGTGATTGTTGACTTTCACTTTATTTCTAGTATTTGGACTTTGTTTATAATATCTTTGTCGTAAACTTTCAAAACTTTTTAATGTTATTTATGCTTTTATCTTTATACCATGTAGTTTTCCTCACATAAGACTACTTTTTTGCTAATTGCACTTCATGATGTTTTTGTTTTTGTTGCTAATGTGAAAGAGATTTTTTTTTTCTCCTTTTCAACTAGATAAGCTAATACGGAGGACAGCTATTGATTTGTATACACTTGTTTTGTTTCCAGCCAACTAGATTCTTACTAAATTCTTTCCATTTTTTAGTCTTTTGAGTTTTCTATGCATATTTATCATATCATCTCAAATAGGGATAATTTTATCTCTTTCCAATACTCATTCCATTTTTCTCTTCCCTAGTTAGTCTCTTGTTAGCTATTAAAGTTGATTAAACCTCTCTTACAGGTAAAAATCACTTCTTCTTGGAGTCCAAGTTACGGATGGATCTCTGTTGCTCTGTGCCATGGCCCTCCTTGTGTAATATCCCATTTCTTCTTCACAGCAGAAGCTGTGTGTGTCAAATGACCTCATAGGCAGTTTTCTATAGGCTCGATTTCCACATAAATTCTTAGATTTGGAGCTGTGTCCTTTGTTTTATCCCCTGCAGAACCTTCTAGAGAACTAGGCACAGTTTATAAATACCTGCCGAACTTTCGAAATGTATTGAAGGCATTCCTTTTCTGTTCCTCTCAGGCTTCCCAATATCTTCTTAAAGCCAGCTCCAGCCTCGTTAGACTCTAGGTCTTAATGACCATAGTATTCTTTGCCCAAATGGCCTTTTTGCCCTCCCTGCAGAATTTAGATTTTCATACCTCAAGACCAGAGAAGTTCCACTTAGATTATTTCAGTGTCAGTACAACTAGAGAACTTGTGATGCTGAAGTAAGCCTGAGAATTTAGCATTTCTAAGTTCAGGTGATACTGGTCCAGGTAATTCAGTTTGAGAATCACTGCTCTAAACTATAATTGGTGACCTCATGGGTGCAAGGCAGAATTAATATTGTCAAAATGGCCATACTACTAAAAGTGTTATACAGATTTAATGCAATTCCAATTAAAATCCCAACGACATTCTTCACAGAAATAGAAAAAGCAATCACAAAATTCATTTGTAAAAATAAGATACCCAGATTAGCCAAAGCAATTCTTAGCAAGAAGAATGAAGTAGGAGGCATCACAATCCCAGACCATAAACTATACTGCAGAACTATAGTAACAAAAATGGCATGGTATTGACACCAAAATAGACACATAGACCAATGATACAAATTAGAAGACACAAAGAATTTTTTTTTTCTTATAGTGCAGGGGACTGAATCCAAGGCTTTGTGCATGCTAGGCAAGTGCTCTACCATTGAGCTTCTCTTCAGCCCACTGAGGAGCATCTGTCCTAGGCCCCTTCCTGCCGCAGTGAGTTTGTGCACTAAAAGTTATAGAGTGCATTTCAGGGGAACATTATATAGGATAGGAGATTCTGAAATGAAAAGCATTTCTTAAACTTAATAAAAACTCACTCCCCTTTCCACTCCCTCAGCTTCTGCGCTTAGATACCTTCATGAAAACAGAATCATTCATCGGGATCTAAAACCAGAAAACATCGTTCTTCAGCAAGGAGAGCAAAGAGTGAGTGACCTTCCTGTACTCAGGAAGTCTCAGGGGCTGCCTCAGGGAAGCTGCCTGGTAGAGAAGGAACATGTTTTGTAGGTTTGTTTATATTCACATTTCCTTGAGTCACACTTTGATCCTCTGGCCATACTTTTTTATTTGAAACAAAATTCAGCAAACAGTTCTTACTGGCAGATTGAGGCAAGTTTAAATGGCTCACATTGTTAATTGCCCAAGTTGCAGGATTCTGATAAGGAAAATACTGTTTGTTGTCCTACCTCTATTCCCAAACTTTGGGGCTAGTACTTCTTGGAAGTAGACTTATTGTTTTCCATTTGTTTTAAGAGCCTTAAATTTTAATACTAAAATGGAAACCAACTGTAAATTGGTTATCAGTGTGTCTGAGAAAAGATGCTTGGAAATGGCATTTGCCATCTCAAGCCTTGTCCAGCCTGCAGTCCCCCAGAATTCTTGTGACCCTCTTGAATGGCTGCTCTGCTTAGGTATGGTGGTAACCACCATACAGGACTTGATGCTGTTGTTGACTGGGCTGATGAAGGGAATACAGCAGCTCAGCTCCAGTTCACTAATCCCTCCTGGTACAACTCTGACAGCATCCTAGACCTGACCCCATACCTATGACAGGATTCACTTTCATTCCAGGGCATATTCATTCTTGCTGGTAGTTCTAAAATTTGAGAACTAAAGTATTTCCTGAGAAGGAGCTTGCCTGATCTCTGACATTAAGAAGTCCAGGTTTAGCAATCTTGAGGGCTGGTCCATGACCAGTTAATTTTGGCCTTTTTGTGATTGGTGGCAGAATGAGGGAGAATATATGCCTAGCATTTTTACATTGAATGATTTCTCTACCATATTCAGTGCATTCTTCTATGTATCTGGCTTTAGGAATCTAGGATTTAATACTCTCTGGGAATTCTGTAATAATCTCTGCTATAATGACAAATTATCTGAATCTTTGTAGAAGAACAACACATTCTGATAACCCTCAGATTTCTCCTCCATTTTTTTTTCAGTTAATACACAAAATTATTGACCTAGGATATGCCAAGGAACTGGATCAGGGCAGTCTTTGTACTTCCTTTGTGGGGACCCTGCAATACCTGGTAAGAAATGGGATTTACATGTTTGCTTATCAGTTTCTCTCATGTTTGTAGGGCTCCTCTCCATCCTTACCTGCCTGAACCTAAGTCCTGCCAGATTCATGGATGTTTCCTAGATATATAGAAATTGTCTCATGAGCTCACAACCATAATCTGCTCAAGTTAGCATATTCTGCCATCAGATGCCCTCCAGAAGGATGTAGTCTTCTTTGATGTCAGAAGGGCTGAGCCAGTGTGCCTTTACACAGAACTGTAACCTCACTGTCCTTCAGTATTTTCCTTACCCTTCTTTATTTTATGTGATCTAAGTTCTGAATTACTCCATTTATTCCAGAATATCGATCCAGTGCAGTCTGTGTGCCAGGTGCTATGCTTAGAGCTGGTGATGCAATGGGAAAGAAAATAAGCATTCCCCTGCTCTCCAGGAGCTTAAAATTTAGCAAGAAAGTAGGTGTTAACTTGATACACAGGTAACTAAGAGTTACATTTCATTGAGCCCTACAGAGGAAAACTGTAGGATGTCATGGGGGTATATAGGACCTAGCCTAGTCTGGGCCCCAGAGGATGAGTAGATAAGGGCTGGAGATTAAAGGCAAAGGTGGAGGAAGGGGAGATTTGGGCCAAAGGAATAGCACATTGGAAGACCTAAGAGCATGACTGAGACCTAGAGAAGGAAGAGGGAGTCTGAAGTTGATGCTGGGGAGGGAGAGGGAGAGGGACGACAGATCGAGGGCCTGCTAGCTGGTTAAGGGTCTTAAACTATATCCTAAACCCTCTGGAATGACATTAAAGAGCTTTACCTTGGAAAAGGAGCAGGCTTTGAAAAGACTACTTTCATTTTGGTGTAGAGAATGGATTGCACTGAACAAGAGAGACAAGCAGTAAGAAGCCTATTTCCACAGGCCCATTCAGAGCTGGTGGTAGCAGTGAGGTGGTAGAGAATAATTAGATAAAAAAGGTTGAAAGCTAGAGGAGCCTAAATATCTTCCTGTTTTTTAAATAAGAAAGAAGCCATTTGTTCTCTTTTTGCATGTGTTAATATTTCTTTCGTGTCCTACCAATTCTACTACTGAACTCTCTCCGTTTATCACCTGCTCAGTGGAATAGAGGTTTCTTAGTGGTGACTCATGGGGAGCTGTGATTCGGGCATTTGTATCCATAGAACGTGTACTTATATTTGTCCTGTTGAGTACCTGCAGGAGTCGTCATCAGCTCAGCAGCAGTTAGGGGGATCCTAACAACTGTGACCAGTTGTTCACCTGTGTGAGTTAAAACATCTGTTCATAACCAGAACCAGAGGTTGACCCGACCATCCCCAAATTTATTCTCCTGGCTTGGACTCCCTGACTGTAACACATTTCTACCCACATTGTACATAGTTCTGTCTCCCTTGCTCATGAAAGTCCCTTCTGTAATGTCTCTGTCTCCTGCTCATTCAATGAACCTTCTGAGGCCAGTTCTGGCCCCACCTGGGCTTTGTTGCCTTCCTGGATCACCCTAACTCTCTCACCTTTGGCAGATGTCAGGCTTCTGGCTTTTTCCTGCCTGATTGAAAATATCTCATTCCATTGTGTGGCCACATGTTACTTGGTTCAGGAGATTCAGTCAGCATTTAATGCATGCATTGTTTATTTGGTATACATAACCTGGTATTGTTTTCCTTTGTTTTATGTATTGTATCTTTGCATCTCTACAGAGCATCCATGACTGGGCCCTGCATTGTCTTAGCTTTTCAATAATCCCTTGAAATTCTTCTGCACAGCCCTCATTTTTAAAGGGGAGAAATTAAAGCACATTGAAATGCATAATTGATTTACTCTGATCTACCAAATATAACCCCTCAGGGCCCTGACTCCTTAGCTCTTCTCTCAGCATTTAATGAGAGTATGTGAGTTACAGGAAAACCTTAGGTACCACCAGCTAGACCACCATCCTCAGGTAGTTACCTCCTCACCCTTGAGTGGATGTGCTAGAACCTCTGGGATGGAGCCAAGAGAGATGGGGGTTGCGTGGGCGGGGACATGATTAGATGAGCTACTTGGACCTTTTGCTGTGACTTCTAAGAAGAGAGGGCAGCTCAGGTGTGCCTTTATCTTGTGTTGTTGCAGGCCCCGGAACTGCTAGAGCAGCAGAAGTACACGGTAACTGTGGACTACTGGAGCTTTGGCACCTTGGCCTTTGAGTGCATCACAGGCTTCCGGCCTTTCCTCCCTAATTGGCAGCCTGTGCAGTGGTGAGTGAGAGCCTGGGCAGAGAAGGCTGCCTAGTAGATGGAGTTACCCCTGGCTCTGTTCATCTCTTTCACTTTGTCCCCAATTCACTGGTTGCCCCAAAGCTGAGCCTGAGAGGTCTGTGCTTGATCTTCTGAGAGGAAAGCCCGTTAACATATAGCATGTGGGCATTTCAAACTCCACAAATCTAGAAAAATGGGTGGTTGTTAAGAAACCTCTTAAAATTTAATACTATGTGAGTGCTACTTACTTGTTCTGTGTTCAGCAGTAACGAGTCAGCCTCTTTGTCCACTGTTAAGTGAATGTGTGTACTTAAAATGCTGTACATTAGTAAAAAATAAAGGATACCTGCACATTATACGTGAGGAAATATTTACATGAAAATTTAGTGTTGACAAATTTTAGTGCACCTTAATATACATTTTTATTTTTTTCTTTTAAAGAGATCAAATCTCACTATGTTGCCAGACTGACTCTGAGCTCCTGGGCTCAAGTGCTCCCCTGTGTGAGCCTCCCAAGTAAATGAGACTAAAGGTGTGTACCACCATGCCTGGCCTGAATATAAACTTTTGTTTTAAAAGTATAAGAAAGTCAGACTGAGGTTGTGGCTCAGCGGTAGAGCGCTTGCCTAGCACATGCGAGGCCCTGGGTTCGATCCTCAAAAACCACATAAAAATAAAGATGTTGAGTCAAACTACATCTAAAAAATAAATATTTTTTTAAAAAAGTATAAGAAAGTGGCTTTAAATGTGAATCTAATAAATTATTTTTTACTTATCAGTTAAAATAACTTCAAGTGCTGGAGGGAAAAGAAAAAAAGCTTAATCATTACTAAAATACATGATTTAAAAATTAACATTCTCCCCAGTCAAGTAACTTTCACTGAAAATTACTTCTTGGGAAGCCACACACTAATTCAAATGATGTTGTTGTTTCTCAAAAAGTTTTTATTTCAAGTTTTTTTTTGTTTATTTTAAGCAGTAATAAGTTTGCATGGTTCAAACTTCAAAAGTGTGAAAGAGTATGTACTCAAAAGTCGTCTCATACCCTTCTCCAACCACCTGGTCCCCTCCCCACAGGCACCTGATACCACTTGGTTTTGTTTACTTCTGAGGATGTTTTTAGAACCTCTCAACCAAATTGACCGATATTTATTTGTTCAATTTTGCATTTGCCCCCTTTTTTTGCACCACTGGTGGCATAATTTGAACACTTTCTCTGTGTGCTTTTAAAGCATTTTACTCTGTAAAAGTTTCCTTCAAAGCCAATTTATCTACAGCATAAAAAAGATCCTTGTCTTGAGCCTAAATAGTCTGCCCAGTTTGATTACTTCAGATAAATTTTGTTTTATTTTTGTAATTTTAGAAGATACAGATAAAATTTTTAAAAATAAACAACTATAATCAGACAGTCTGGGAATAACCACTATGAACATTTGTATATTTTCAGTGTGTGCATGTGTTTTATAATTTTAAAAAATAGGTTATTATACATACTCTGATATACCTTGCTTTTCAAACTAATATTGAACCTACTTTATATTTTTCCATGTTGTTTGAATGTCCGTTTGGTGTTCCATTGAGTGTCTGGCTGCATTGTAGTTTATTTAACTTATGCTCTGTTGTTGGAAGCTTGGGTGGTTTATAATTTTTACTTCTTAAAATAAAACCAAGAATAACATCCTTGTATGTAAATCCTTGCACATTCATAGTTATTTCTCTAGGATAAATTCGTAGGAATGGAATTAACAGATCAAAGAGTATGCACGTTTTAAAGGCTTTGATGTGTATTACACTGCTTGCCAAAAAGGTTATTTAAATACTTACTTCCGCCAGGAATACACAAAGCTGCCTCTTTCTCCACATCATTGCCATTGGCTGTTGTCATCTTTCTAAATATCTTTTTGGAAACAGTAAAGACATTAACTTTTCAAAGGACAAGTGTTTACATCATGAGAATGTTTATTGATGAGAATAAAGTGTAACCTCTGAAATGAGTTCTAGAAGAGAGGTTTTTTGTTATGGCAACCCAAGTCAATTCTGTATTTGTATCCCAGACACTGGTAATGTAAAGAGGACAGAGATGAAGTCCCTTCACTGGAGGAGTCTGGCAAAGTGGTAAAATATGCCCTCCTGTGGTGACTTATGGAGAAGACTTTTTTTTTAGCTGCATAGATTCTGGAATATTAGAGAATTTCATAACTGTAGTCACATTTTAACTGTAACCATCATGAAAAAAGTTTGAAATTATTTGTGTATCTATAGTGATTTTAATTAATCAAGGGATTATTGCATTTCTTCAATATAGATGTTGAACTTTTCCATTATTTATAACAAGATGAGTTAGAGTCCATTAGAACTGCAGGAAAAATTTTTTTTATATTTATTTTTTAGTTTTTTAGGTGGACATAATATCTTTATTTTACATTTATGTGGTGCTGAGAATCGAACCCAGTGCCTCACGCATGTTAGGCGAGTGCGCTACCACTTGAGCCACATCCCCAGTCCAGGAACAAATGTTTTTGAAAATATATCTCTAATGGCTCAGCATCTTCATAGTTAAATCTATTGTCTACAGAATCTTCTTCCTAGAACTACCCTCATCAGTACTGGAAGGCCAGGTGGCCTTAGTAATTTCAGAACAGGAGCAATTTTGAAATATATTTTAGGATCTGCCTAAAACATAATTTTCCATTTAGTGTGTTTTTTTGTAATTTTCTATTGATAGACAGTTTTCTGTAGGAGGACCATCCTACTTCAATTAGAAAGTGAGAGGGCCTCTGATTCCTACCTATCATAGTTTCTGCCAGATGTGGAAACTCCAAGACTCTGCCAGACACCAACTATTCTGGATCTCATGCATGCTCCTGATAGGCCAGTTCACTGAATTGTTCAGGACAATAGCATTTTTAATTTGAATTTCTCAGGAGTTTCAGTAAAAGATGTATTTTTATATTTAGGCAGAGTATAAATTACACCAGTAATTTTCAGACCCTAATTCTGCCATTCTAGTTGTGTGACCTCAGACAGATCACTTCATCTTCATCTCCTTATCACTAAGTGTTGGACTAAAAATGATATCACCACTTGAGCAACTAAGGAAACAATGGCAAACTACATAGTTATCTTTAAAGTTGAAATATAAGGTATTCTTGTTACCATGAAGGATTGAAGCCAGTTGGTTTTAAATTTCTTTCCTTCAAATACTACTTCAGATATCCTAAGAGGTTCCATAGATTGGGAAATGTAAAAGTTCATTTCTCCATAGAAAAAAATATTTAGCAATACACATTTAAAGGGAAGTATATATGTGTGTGCATGTATTGCACATCTCATGTAAATGTGACCTGCATTTGGTAATCTTGATTTGGAAGTCCTAATTTTATCCTGTATCAAACATGAGAACTTACATTGGGTGGAATGGAAAGTAGAGAAAATGAAAAGCAAGAGCCAAGAATGAGAGTTCTGCTGTTTGTAGAACTCAGGGCACAAGATGGTGAATGACCACTAGAGGCTGTCCTTTAAAAACTCGCTCAGGTAGTACTGACCATTCTTATAATGTGGTGCTGCGTATTGAAATAGGGTCTTGCACATGCATGCTGAGTACATGCTCTACCACTGAGCTACACCTCCCCTACCCTACTACTAACCATTCTTAAATGAAGAAACCAACCTACCAGGATACCAACCATTTTTCCAAAAGATTAAATATCCATCTGGAGGTACAAGTCATCTGTATAGTTGTAAAGTGATGTTACAAATGTTAAATGGCTCTTGAGGCCACTGAGTGACTTGAGGGAAATGATAGTGGCATACTTGCAGGCACTCAAAAGTCCGGCAGAAGAGTGAGATGGATATTGTTGTTTGTGAAGATTTGAATGGAGCAGTGAAGTTTTCAAGCTCATTACCCTACCCCAATAATCTTAACAGGTAAGGTACCATGGTAATTTACTACATATCTTCCTTTTTTCAGAAATAAAAGTTCAAGGTAACATCTGATAACTTTGAAACAGACTACCCTGTGACTAAGAACTTGACATAATCTATCTCAATCTTAAACAGGGTGAAGTCCCATCCCTCACCTCCCTCGAAATCATCTTTTCTCTTTCTTTCTTATTCATTTCTTGTAATTATATATAAGATAAAGCTCACGCAGAACTCAATGTAATTACTTCCATAGTAAGTCTTTTAAGGGGAGCAGATTGTACCTTATTTCTCTTTGCACTCCTCATCTGTCCTAATGCTGTGTTAAGAGTCAACAAATCCTTGTAGTTTGAATGGCATTCCAGTCTAATCCAGTCAGAATACAGCAGTTAATTAAGTTATCAGAATTGTTTCATAATACAAAGGAAAGTTACAAGGCTTGGGGAATGATGACCATGAGCATTTAGAGGTATGGTGAGCAGTAGAGTTATGTGGGGTGATTTTGGATGTGCTGGGAGGATGTGTATGCTATGAACAGATGAAAAGGTTGGAGGAAAGAAGTTCAGAGGGGAGACTGGGGTGAGCAAAGGCACTTTAGGGAGGCCATGAGTAGCTGTGTGGGTCTCAGGGGAGGGCTTGAGTGCATCTAGGAAGCAGGTGCTGGGGGTCCAGGAGAAGGGGTTTGAATTTTGTCACGGGCACCTACCAGATGCTAAGTCCAGCAGTATGGGGGCTAGGTTGCGGGGTGGGCTAGTGATTACTTATAAACCACTCCCTCCCTGGCTGTCCAGTGCTGCAGATGGAACCCAGAGCCTCATACATGGTAGGCAAGCACTGTGCCACTAAGCCACACCCAGCCCTAAAATGCATTCTTTTAAAAAAAGTTTTAGGTATAGATGGACACAATATCATTTATTTATTTATTTATTTTAATGTGGTGCTGAAGATCGAGCCCAGTGCCTCACACATGCTAGGCAAGCGCTCTACTACTGAGCCACAACCCCAGCCCCCTAAAGTACATTTTAAAAACTTCACAGATCATTGTTCACAGGTCATTCACAGGTAGCCAGTCAGAAATGTGTACTGGTCCATGAATTGGAAATCCCTGATTTAGGGGAACTGTGTTCGCAGGTCAGGAGAGGAGGGATGACACATGAATGATTAAATTGGTTGGAAGCACTTAGGGTTTTTTTTTCTCTCTCAGATTAGTCCATTTCATTTTCAATAACCATTTATTGGTTGCCACCCATGTGCATAATGACAAGACATATGCAGGGTCAAACTTTTAAATTTACACATAAAGGCAGCCTGAGACTGGCTGGCAATATCTCTTCTACACTGTGCTTTTCTCAGCGTACTGGCAGAACGACTGGAGAAGTGGCTACAGCTGATGCTTATGTGGCACGCCCGACAAAGAGGCACAGATCCCCAGTATGGTCCAAACGGCTGCTTCAAGGCCTTGGATGACATCTTAAACTTAAAGGTAAATGCGCAAGCAAGGTAGCCCTGAGGCAACTGCTGGGTCCCCTGGTGGGACATAGCAATTCTGACAAGAAAGATTTGCTGGAGGACATAGTAGGTCAGGGGCCAGCTTGCTGAAGGAGGAAATTTAGGCTTCTCTGACAGTCTTTCCACAAAAGAGGCTGACAACTGAGCTCACTGACCTTGACAGTTAAGTCCTCACTGTTTGCAAACACTGAGCTCTTTGACCTTGACAGTTAAGTCCTTACTGCATACAAACAGGAATACTAAAGACTAGAATGTGGAAACCTAGCACCCAGCCTCCCTTCCTTAAGTTAGGCCTTTACTTTGTGGGACTGGGAAATGTTGGGAAGTGGAAGATCTCTACAAATAGATGGGGATCTGCATAAAGACTGTTGTTTTTGTTTTGTTTTTTAATATAACATCTGAGTTGTGTTGTAGCTGGTTCATATCTTGAACATGGTCACGGGCACCATTCACACCTATCCTGTGACAGAGAATGAGAGTCTGCAGGACTTAAAGACTAGAATCCAGCAAGATACAGGAATTCCAGAAAAGGACCAGGAGCTACTGCAAGAGGCAGGTCTGGCGTTGATCCCCGACAAGCCTGCCATTCAGTGTATTTCAGATGGCAAGGTGAGCCTCCTTGCTTCCTGAAGATTGCCCTATTTTCCCCTAACTTCGTCTCCTAGTAAACTAATCACACTTTTGGATTGCTACTTTATTGTATCAAATAGACTGTTAATCATGCATTACATATACATGCCTGCTTTTTTTTTTTTTTTTTTTTAAGTTGGGGTATGAGATCTCCTGTGTGGCTTACTAGGAGACACACGCGACTTCATGCTTGACTTGTTGTTTCCAGACCAAATTTGCTTTCTTTTAAAAAATATTTTGTTTTTTAGTTGTAGCTGGACCCAATACCTTTAATTTATTTTTATGTGGTGCTGAGGATCGAACCCAGTGCCCCACATGTGCTAGGCAAGCGCTCTACCAGTGAGCCACAACCCCAGCCCCCCAGATTTGCTTTCTTTTGCCTTTATTGCCAAAATGATTCTCTAGTCTTCTGAGTAACCAAAACAATTTATGATTAGAGCTGTTAGGCACCTCAGTGTTAACCAGCTCAATGTGAGACATGGTCCTTGCTCATAAAGAGCTTATAAACTAACTTATAGTCATTGCATAGGGAAGTATACAGTGAACTTCTAACTGGACAGGAAAGTTAATCAGAGAACAAAATAGAATACAATGTATTGTAAATAAGGTTTAGGTTCAGGTTATTTTTATGCTTGATTTCGGGACCCCCAAGAGACCACCAGAGACCAAGATCCATGTAAGCAGCAAGGAGGCGTTTATTGCGAGCTAGCTCCATCCTCCCCACGCACACAGCAACTGGTGACGCTGAGAGGCCCCAGGTTTGCAGCAGTTTTATATACTCTTTGGGGAAGGCAGGGACTTTACATACATCATAGCATCACTTAGCAATCATCACACACCGCAGGAAAATCATAAAACAACTCTAAAACATGATTTGCACACTCACTGGCAGGGAACAAGTTGGGTAAGGATGATTGGTTAGTACAAGAGGGGGACACGTTTGAACTGATTGGTTTAAACCACGAGGGGTGTATGTGCTGAACTACATGGTTTCCCAACATGTTATCAACCACCATAAACTACTTGGAGGGTCATCTGGCATCCCAGGTATTTTCCCTGTCTCATGCTGATTGGTGGCTGCTAGGGGGTTGCTATGGGTCCCCACCTAGCCTGACTGAGTCAGGGACACCTGGTGCCAAAGATCTCTCCTGTGATTTGTAGATAAACAACTCAGCAGGGTGGGTATGTGCCTAGGAGTGCTCTGTGGGTCTTTCCAAGGACAAGGGTCATGCCCCCTTCCTTGGACAGGCTTTGCTCTGAGGTAGAGGCTGGTTTCTCAATTATGAGGATAAAAGGAAAGATGAGTGTAGGCTGGAGTCAGGAAGAAAATCATCATACCTGCTTAGTACCTGGGGCTAAAGATGATGCCCTTGTTGAACAATGGAAGTTGATCCAGAACCTCTCATGATTAGCTGGGAAATGGGAAGGTTGGATCCACAAGATTTCATTCTGTTCTTGCCTCTTTGCAGCTAAATGAGGGCCGCACACTGGACATGGATCTTGTTTTTCTCTTTGACAACAGTAAAATTGCCTATGAGACTCAGATCTCCCCACGACCCCAACCTGAAAGTGTCAGCTGTATCCGTAAGAACATCATTTTTTTTTTTTTTTTTTTTTTTTTTTTAAAAAAAGATCAGTTGTAATATATGGATGAAGGCAGAAGAGAGAGACTTGAACCAGGGGAGGGAGCTACATAAAGGAAATTCATTTACCCAGTCCTAAGGGCAGCTTTCTTAACCTAGGATGTGAAAGGAGTAACACAAGCAAAACAAGTCAAGGAGATTATCAGTTAATTTCAATATAATAGAGCTTTAAGCAGAGGACAGAATACTGCATATTAGCCATTTTAGTTATTTTTGAAGTTGCATTTATATTTTAGTAACTAATGTATATAAATGGTATCTTTAAGAAGAAATATGAAAGATTGAATATACCATGAAAAAATAAGCCAGCCTCTCTTTCCAACTCCCCAGCTTGTGAGTTCCCCTTCCAGGAAAACTGCTGCTATCAAATTTTTGGATATCCACCCAGGGGTATTTTTTTCCTCACACACCACTGGTAGTACCCTTTTAACTTAACAATTTATTATATAGATTTTTCCCCTGTTGGTACATACAGAGCTGTTTTGTTTTTTAATAGCTGTATAACATTCCATTGCATGAGCGTTTAATGCATAATTTTACTCCCATCTCCCCAACAAACATACATATACTTAGAATAAACAGACTGGCAGTCCAAGGTCTTAGAGATCTCTAGGCTTCTCGCTAGTTTAATTATCTCTAGTACTGTTAGCTGATGCTGTGTTTTTATAAAACTTCATGAACCTTAAATGTTGTGAACATAAAAGACTTTCTGTTGAAAATATGTGGGCCTCTGTACATGTGAACATGCCTTTAAATGGTTCACAAAATGTATCTTCAAATCAAATCAGTAGCTGTTTATTAACCATCTGGTGCATGCTTATACTGTGAATAGGCTACACAAAATATTTAAGATAATAACCAAGTATAATACCAAAAAAGTTATGTAATAGTATAATAATTATAAATTTTTTTTAAATACTAGTGATGTTTCAAAGCAGGATGTGGTTCTTTGCAGGAGAGTTATTTTCTGACAATTGTTCATCTCTTTTTCCAGTTCAAGAGCCCAAAAGGAATCTCTCGTTCTTCCAGCTGAGGAAAGTGTGGGGCCAGGTCTGGCACAGCATCCAAACCCTGAAGGAGGATTGTAACCGGCTACAGCAGGGACAGCGAGCTGCCATGTATTGTGCCAGACATTTTTTTAAAATTTAATTTATTTAAAATTCCTTGGTGGCTTTGGCTCTAAGAGAGGTGGCTGAGGCAGGGACCCAGAAGCAACTCTTCTGAGAGACAAGAGGGAGACACTGGTTTGGATAGGTAGGCAGTGGTTGGGTGGGCTAGCTGGAGGGAAGCCCTTTTCAACCTGATGAGGTGAGTGTGGTCAGTATATGCAGCAGAATTGCAAAACTGAGGGTTGAGTTGGCTGAACTGTGGACAGAATTTGGAACTCAGGGAAGCTCATTGCAATTTGGGTTAGAAAAACTCCCCTGATTATTATGCTGGGTTACAGATGCTTTCCTCATTTAAGAGAGTTTAATTTATTGGCCGTTTGTATATAATTCTAATTTTGGTGTAGAACCCCATGTATTGCTAAGGGCTAGGAAATTGTCCTTATGGTTTTAAGTGGCTTCTTTAATAATAGTGATGATTATTATTATAGCAGGGACCTCCCTAGGTGTTTGAGGGGGGTTTGTTATTATACAGGAAATGGTATTTGGATCCCAAAGATGCTCCAAGGTTCTGTTTCTTGTGGTTCCTGCAGGATGAATCTCCTCCGGAATAACAGCTGCCTCTCCAAGATGAAGAATTCCATGGCCTCTATGTCTCAGCAGCTCAAGGCCAAGTTGGATTTCTTTAAAACCAGCATTCAGATTGACCTGGAGAAGTATAGTGAGCAAACCGAGTTTGGAATCAGTGAGTGTATTCTGCAATGAGTATAAAGAAACCCTTCCTTCCTTTCTTTCTCTCCTTTCATTCATTCATTCATTTTTTTCCCTTAGGTTTCTTTTGTCCTTTTATAATTAAGTTGCTTACTTCTGTTTTGGTTTTGTGGTGTTTTTGTTTTTGTTTTTCATTTTTTTTCTTCCCAATTTTTGTTTTTCCAGCATCAGATAAACTGCTACTGGCCTGGAGGGAAATGGAACAGGCTGTGGAGCTGTGTGGGCGGGTAGGAGACTCATTTTAGGTTTCTGTTCTTGTGATATGTGTTAGGCTTTGTTCTACCATTTCCCACTTTCTCATCAAACACTGGTTGATCTTTCATGTCAGAATTCAAATTTCTTTGCCATGCCCTTTCTCCTTAACCAGACTTGTTGGAAAGAAACTGATAGAGTACCCAATACAAGAAGCTCTACTGTAGGCAGACTCAAGGTAGACATCAATGTTTCAGATTTAAGTAAAGAGCAAAATATCAAATGTCCTTGGAGAAAAACCTAGACCTCTTGTTGTTAGGAAGAGAATTAGATGAATGATCAACGCACCCTCTTGTTAAAGTTTTTGCCTGATTTTGTTGGTACATGAAATTCATAAGAAAGGAAAGGTCTTGGCAGAAAGTTTCAGGACACTAAATCAGATGCCACTGAAAAAATAGCAATTATGGAGTCAATGGAATGTGACTCGGTAAATCTTGCATAAATTCAAGACCCTGGGCTCCAAGGCTTTTCCTACCATCTCCACCCTGTGCACTTGCATGAGGACTTTCACCTCTGTTCCTTGATGTCTGTTTTTAAAAATGAGTCCTGATGGGTTTAAACTTGTTTGGAAGTGAATATCATATAGACATTTCCTTATTTGGCATTTACATACATCATCTATGAAGTAAAGGAGTCCAGGCCTTCACACACATGATGGCACTGGGATGGACAAATGGAGAGAAGGCAAAGTAATGTGCATGGGGCATCTTCTTTGTGCCGGATACTTTATCTTACTTAATCTCTAAAATGGCCCTACTAGAATTCTTTTTATGGAAGAGGAAACTACAACTCATGGGTTAAATAACTGTCCATGGGTCACACAGAGGTAGATGTGAGATCCAAACTCCAGTTATTCTGACTCCAGAGTCCATATTCCTTCAGCCAGTCATTTGAAAGTTTCCATTGAGTTTGGAGGTTCTCCCTCTGGCAACCCAAAGCAAACCTTGTTCTTCAGAATGCTTTTCTTGCATCAGTTGATATTAGTGTAGCTTTTTCATTAGGAGAATGAAGTAAAACATCTGGTGGAACGTATGATGGCACTGCAGACTGACATCGTGGACTTGCAGAGGAGCCCAATGGGCCGGAAGCAGGGGGGCACACTGGATGACCTGTGAGTACCACCTGGGAGAGGACCAATTCTGCTCCCCCATACTGATACCCCTGCCCAAGTTTCTGGTTGTGTGTTAGTGTCATCTCAGGAGGCTTGGTAGAATCAGCCTCCTGCAGAGCATGTTCCCCGGGTGAATCATGTCAAGATGTTCCAGAGATGAGCCAGGGGAAATCACCATCACTCTGAATTTCAGTTTCCAAATCTGTTAAATAGCAGGGAAAACTGTCTGACCTCACAAAGTTTTTGAGGATGCATTCGTGAATTGCATATAAGAAACAATCTATAAAGATCTATAAAATACAAGTATCCTTTACCATTGTATCAGACATCACTGCGCATCCTGCCTACCGTGGCTCAGCTGTGACTGAAAGAGTAGGAAGAAAAACAGGGAGGGAGGAGCCTGGCAAGTCTAGGAGTTTAGATCTAGACACGGTTCATTTGAGTCTTCATTAGGTATTTGGCATTGGCTCCAGGAGGGAATGAGGCATACAGGCAGAGCATCCTACCTGAAGAAATAACATCTTTCCCCTGTGTGCTGACAAGAAGGAAGCAGGCAAGCAGGATCAGTGTATTAAGGACTCCATGGCTGAGCTCAGTGTATTTCCTGATGCTTTTACTAGGATTCTTGAGATGAAAAATCTGAGCATCAGAACTTTAATTATTTGTTCCATATTTTCTCTAATTCTTTAATCCTTATTCTCTAGTTTTCAAATGAGAGTCTTCTTTTGAGAACATTGCCTGACCTTTGTTAGGGGAATGGGATAAGAATTTGTGTCTGCCCTTGGCTCAAATTTTCAAGGGTAAGCATGTTTTCTTGCTCAGATCCAGAGATAGCACCTGTAGTCACTACTGTAGAATTCAAGTGGAAGAGGAATTCAGAAGGATGGAGCCAATACTGCTTCTCTTAAGATTTGCTCTAGTGATAGCTTGGGGATGTTTGAATTGGATGATGAAGGCAATCATTCACTTACCACAGACATTACCAGAAATAATAGTCTTCTCCAATCCAGAAAGACATATCATCATTCTTATGTTTGTAAATCAGTAATTCTGCTGGCAGGAATTAGCAACCAAGACTTCCAGGGTTCCTATTTGGTCTTGAATCTAAACAGAGCTTCCTATATATTTCAGAGAGGAACAAGCAAGAGAGCTTTATAGGAGACTAAGGGAAAAGCCGAGAGGTAGGTGGTATGGGGGCCTCTGGCTCCTATTTATCTCATTTTGAGGCACTGGTACTCTTCCAGGCACCTGGAGCAACTATGTTACTACCCCTGTCTTTCCCAGACCAACGAACAGATGGTGACAGTCAGGAGATGGTACGATTACTACTTCAGGCAATTCAAGGTTTTGAAAAGAAAGTGCGAATGATTTATACACAGCTCAGGTACGAGCCCTCTTTCCTGCTAGAGGATGGAATATAGTGCAGCAGGAAGGCCATGGGTGAGACCATTTCCCTCACTCTGATCTGATTTGCTTAACAGCAATAAAAGCTATTCACAACTACTAGTTGGATCCATATTATTAGGGGTGATGTTCTGCTTGCTCCAGCCCAAAGCCCACTCGAGTTTTTCATGTTTGTTCTTCACAGCAAAACTGTGGTTTGTAAGCAGAAGGCATTGGAATTGTTGCCCAAGGTGGAAGAAGTGGTGAGTCTAATGAATGAGGATGAGAAGACTGTCGTTCGGCTTCAGGAGAAGCGGCAGAAGGAGCTCTGGAACCTTTTGAAGATCGCATGTGTGAGTCAGCCCTTGGCCTGCCAGCCACCTCCCTGCTCTATGCCACTGACAGCATTCTGCTAGGGGAGCCACAGCGTCACCAACAGCCCTCCTTAGTTGCCACTGCTCTGTTGTCATCTCTGTGAAATGGAATGGGCAGGGAAGGGAGGACTAGGTGGGGAGATGAGAGGAATGCTTGTGCTGGTAGTTTTTATTTATCCTAGTGACTGCCTTAATTACCACAACCCAAGTGGCTTCTAACAACAGAAATTATTCTCTCAGAGTTCCAGGCCCCTCCAGCAGCTCCAGGGGAGAGACCTGCCTTGCCTTTTATAGCTGCTGGTGGCTCCAAGTATTCCTTGGCCTGTGGCCATGTCACTCTGGGATCTGTCTTCACATGACTCAGTGTCTCCCATCTGGATGTCTTTCTAAGGACACCTGATACTCTATCTGGATCACACTGAGCTAGTACAGAATGATCTCATTTGGGGGCCCTTAATTATATCCGTAAAGACCCTTTTTCCAAATAAAGTCACATTTGCAGGTTCCAGGCGTTAGGACTTGGACCCACATCTTTTAGGGCCACCATGCACTTTCTGTGCATACCATCTTAATGCAACTGTGATTCCATCAAATCCACTTGGGGTGAAAATATAAAAATTTAAAAGCCAGAGAAAAGAGAAGAGCCAGTGGGGATGGGGTTGTGGCTTAGTGGTGGAGTGCTTGCCTGGCACATGTGAGGCACTGGGTTTGGGCTTCAGCACCACATTAAAATAAATAAAGGCATTGTGTTCATCTACATCTAAAAAAAAAATAATTAAAAATAAAGAAGAGCCAGGTAAAAGTTGGTTATGGAAGCCAGAGCCACTAGGAGAGTGACCCAATCATGAAAGGCTGCAGAGAGGTTGGAAAGAATGGAAAGAGAGCAATTTGAAGACTAATTCCTGCCAGCAGAATTACTGATTTATAAACATAAGAAGCTACTAGTAAGTAGCTTCAAGAACAAAGGGAGGAGGAAGGGTAGATGGTTGCTTATGGTGGGAGCAAGATACAAAGATGGTGCTTTTCAAAGGTCTTAGAGAATAGAGCATGTTTGTGGGCCAAGCAGAAAACAGTGTACCAGGAGATCCTTAATCAGAGAGAGGTGGGGGACAGTTGATTAATTTGGTCCTGAGACCCAAAAAGAGTTAGGATCAGGAGCATTGTGATAGATTTGCCTTGGAAGGTGTGAGCAGCATTTTTTCCTATCAGAAAAATGATAAAGAAAAAAGGAGGAGATGATCCAAGAAGGAGAGAGAAGTTGAGGTCTGCACAGGTGATAACTTGACCTGCCTTCTGCATTCTTTGAGTGCTACTTGCTCAGCAGTATGATGAAAACTGAAGATACAGTGGGGACAGGGCATGACATCTGCCCTGGGGAGTTCATAATCTGGCAAAGGCCATGGACAAGGACATGAATGAGAACAATCTAGAGCAAGAAGTGCTAAAAAGCAGCTATAGCTGTAGTACGCATGAGCAGTGGTGTGAATGCAGGGGAGGAAAGCCAGCTTTCATCTGAGAGGTGAGGGAGTGACAAGAAAGGCTCCTGATGAGTACATAGGAGTTAGGTGGGGGAATGGCAGTAAGGATATTCCAGTACAGTTGGATTGCTTCATTGAAAGCATAGAGGCCTGGAAGAGAGTCGTGCATTCTGGGTGGCAGAAGCAGGTTGCAGTGGTGTTGGAGAAAGGGTTTCACCAAGAATGAAATCTGGGAAGGTCAAGGGTTAGCTCAAGTAGGCCACCCTGTGTTTTCAAAGTCTAAGGAAATATAACAGGATTTGTTCTTCCCTCATATCAAAGAATGCAAGTATGAAAACTATATGATCCTATTTGGGTTTTATGGGAATCACTCTGGTGGCAGCTGGAGTCCAGATTTGGCACTCTGTCAAACCTCAGTACTAACTATGAGGGGCCATGCAGTGGTGGGTGCTCAGGACCTAACAGGAGAATGTTAGGAGCAGATTGTGTAGAAATGATCTGCCACCCATAATTATAGACCCAGGGAAGAAATGAAGGAGTAGGTGGCTGATCAGCCTGGAAGGCACAACAGATAGATAAGAGCAAAGCTAACATACTTGAGGAACTGGGATTGTGGCTCAGAGGTAGAGCGCTTGCCTAACATGCATGAGGCACTGGCTTTGATCCTCAGCACCACCTAAATATAAAACAAAGATATTGTGTCTACCTATAACTAAAAAATAAATATAAAAAAGTTAGCATATTTGAAAGTCTGGTTAAAGACAACCTCAATGTTTAGCCAGAGAAGAGTATAAGCTTAGAAAGGTCTCCAGATTGACAGCTAGGGAGAGACTGCAGAACTGCTGCCTCCAGCGAGGGTAAGAAGCAGGGATGGTGAGTGTAGAGCAGATGAAGGAGGAGGTGTCCAGAGACTCATAGATGTGCCTGAGGTGCAGAGAAGATGACAGTAAGTCATGTTTACAGTAGATCATGTCCACACTAGGTCATGTTCACAGGCTGCATATATGAAGAGGTACAAAGAGCTGGAGCTAGAGCCACTGGCTGACCCCCTGTTTGAAAGGGCAGTGGCTACATTGCTCCTGGGATTCAGAACAGCTGCATTTTCTTCTTAACTCTACTGCAGATTGTGCCATTCACACAGTTTCTTATTCTTTTTGTGTGTCTCATTCTCCTTGGAAGAGTAAAAATACCTTTCTTTTGTTTAAGAGTACTCCAGGAATCAAATTAAATAAAGCCTGCAAATTCAGGTGTTCAAGTTCTCTATATTTAGAGTCCTTTTTCAAAAAGCACATATGTTGATACAGAAACACCTTTTTTTTTTGGTGCTGGGGATTGAACCCAGGGCCTTGAACATGTGAGGCAAGGCAAGCACTCTACCAACTGAGATGTATCCCCAGCTCAACTTTTGAGGCATAATGCAATATCCCCAGCTGTTGTCACGGATAGAGATGTTGACTGGTAGTTTCTAGGAATAGTTATGGTGTCTTACAGGCAGTTGTCTCAAGAGGAAGTACTGTGGTGTGAATGCAGAATTTGTTTTGTTGACTGTTTTGGGGTTTTGTCCTTCAGAGCAAGGTCCGTGGTCCTGTCAGTGGAAGCCCAGATAGCATGAATGCTTCTCGACTTAGTCACCCCGGTCAGCTGATGTCTCAGCCATCCACTGCCCCTGACAGCTTACCTGAGTCAGCCAAGAAAAGGTAAGTCACAGTTAACAATGCCTAGTATCACATTCAGGGCATATCAGGAGACCATGGAAACGGAAATTATGTTTATCACTGATAAACATCTACTGGTTTTGTGCATGCTTCTCTTTGTTATATATGCAAGGCCTTACAGTGACAAAGGTGATTCATATTTTACCCGAATAGTCCCTTGTAACTTGCCCACTAAGTAGTTTCCTTGTCCTAGGTGGATTACTAATTGTTTAGTGAGGATACAGTTCTAGTCAGTCACATATTGTTACATATAGTCTATCAACAATCATCTCTTCTTCAAAACCATCTTCCCTTCACACCTGGGTTGTCTGGCCTCCTCCATCCCATTCACCTACATTTTGAGTTAGCAAGTTACTATTTTTCTTCCCAGGGCCTCTCTTCATCTCCCATTCATCCCTTCTTTTCCTTCCTTTTTCCTGAACCACTTCAGTGGAATTCCCAAACAGAACATTTCAGCCCTTTTCCTAGCAAGGCTTTCTGCCTCTGCTTCCTATCTGTTACTGCTGCCTAGACTTTTTTTTTTAATATATTTTTTCAATTGTTGATGGGCCTTTTATTTATTTACTTATTTATATGCAAAGCTGAAAATTGAACCTAGTGCCTTGTGCATTATAGACAAGAGCTCTACCACTAAGCTTCAACCCCAACCCTGCTGCCATGTATTGACAAATACTATTCTGACCAAGTAGTTACTTTAACAGTGGCTTCACATTCCATTAACAATGGCTTCACATTCCATTCTAGATCAGGTCTGAACTTTTTCAGGCACTTGCAAGCACCTCATTGTGGCTCTTGGGCTTATCCACTATCCCTTACAAACTGCTTGCACTAGCCCAGTTCTTAAAAAATCCCATCCAGACCAGCAGCAGCAATAACATCCAGGTACTTGTTAAAACAGTAGATTCCTGGGTTCCACCAAAGCTCTGAATCAGTGGTGGTGCCTAGGAGTCTGTGTCTTACAAGCTGTCTGGATGATTCTGCTGCATGTGGAAGAATGAGAACTGCTGTCCTTACTGAGCAAGCTCTCATTCCTCAGGTGCCCTTCACTGTGGTCGTCCTCCCACACACTGGGCACACTGTTTTTCTCTGCTTTCCACCTCCTTCAAAGCCTTGAGCATCCATACATGCCTTGCTCCCTTCTTAGGATTTGTTTTCTAGTTCAGTTCCATAGGCATTTATTTAGCACCTTCTATGTGCTGATCCCTAGGTACTGGAGATGGTTAAATCAGTTCCTGTAGGCAAAACTGTAGGCATAGAAAATAAAGTAATGATTGCCTAGGGTTAGTGGGGAGGAGGAAAGGACTGATTGATAATGGGTACTAGGTTTCTTTTAGGGGTGAAAAAATGTTCTAAAACCAGACATGGTAATGATTGCTCAACCCTATAAATATACTAAAGCCATGGAATTGTTCACTTTGAACAGGCACACTTTGTGGTGTATAAATTATATATCAAAATGTTTTGAAAGAATTTGTTCTTTTCCTTGGGGAGTTTGTTGCCAGTTTTGGTATTTAATCATACACAACTTTAGATTCTTCATTACGTCCCCTACCTCTTGTAAACTTCTGGAGGACTGTAATCTGGTCACAGGTCATGTGACTCTCTGAGCTGATACTGAGCCTTTAACTTAGCTAGAAGTCCCATAGATGAGCCTGAGTACAAATGTGCTTGTTCCTTCCTACCCAGGATTTTGTTCTTTCCCACCAAGTTTTACAGGGCAAAGTAAATTCCAGGGCACCATTGACCTATAATTGGTGTTTCTCCTCCAGTGGTATTCTTAAAGTTCAGAAAATTTGTACTGAGAGCACAGAGATTCTCTGGTCTCTCCATGTCATAAAGCAGAGGCCAGAAAAGGACAAATGGTTTGACAGAATCTCCTTAGTCTCATGGTGGCCCATTCATGAAAAGAAACATGCATTTCTTACTATAGAAAAGAGAGATCAGATTCAATGAAATAATATCCCAGAACTATGCATTTCAGCAGATCAAAAAGGACTGTGGAGGGCTGGGGATGTGGCTCAAGTGGTAGCATGCTCTCCTAGCATGCGTGAGGCACTAGGTTCGATTCTCAGCACCACATAGAAATAAAATAAAAGATATTGTGTCCACCTAAAACTAAAAAATTTTAAAAAAGAACTGTAGAAACCCAGGGAACTGCTTACTCCCCTCCCCCCACCCTTTCTTTCTTTTCCATTTCAAAAACTGGGAAATAATTTACTTAAGAGGATACCTTTAGATTTTGGCAATTTGAAAAGAATTCAGTATAGCTATCTAGTAAGTCAAAAAGCTGTTTTGCTTTATTAATTAAACAGATCTATTTACTTTTTCCCATTTTGAACAGTAATACTCATGACTGGATTTGGGCTTCTACGAAGTACTTAATCAGATGAATGGAATCATTAGTCAGTGACATGGTGTTAAGACATTTAGGATCAAAATAATTGTTGCGTCATTCAAAAAACAGTGTCAAAGGTTCTTTAGCATATTTTCAACTGAAGTATTAGCTTCATAAGATACTTATGACCCTTTCTAATAATTGATCATTATCTTTAGTGAAGAACTGGTGGCTGAAGCACATACTCTCTGCACCCAGCTAGAAAATGCCATGCAAGACACCATGAAGGAGCAGGACCAGAGTTTGATGGTAATAACTTGTGGGAACTCTATCTTTTCATGCCCTTTTTTCCTGTAGCAAAAGAGAAAACAAAAAGGCAACCCAACATTAGCCTTGGTCTCAGTATGTATTTGATTTTCTAGTACTTTTTTTGTGATTCATAATAATTAATGGCTGTTGATTATTGCATGTTTCTAAGTACATTGTGTGCATTATCCTTTTTAATCTTTACAAGACTGAATCCTGATGAGGAGGCAACATTATTCCTAGAAGATCCTGCCCCACCTTGGCTACTATTGCTGAGCAACTGTGTTGGGTACTGTGCTGGATTCTGGTGACAAAACAGCAATCTCTCATGGCTCTGTACCTTAGACACTTAGCTTAGCAGTAGGCAGTACTGATATGGGGAAGCTACATGAGGAAAACCCAGCCAAGACAGAGAGGTACATTAAGACAAAACTGAAATCACTGCAAGGATCCTAAATCTTTCCCTTAGATGTTTAAATAGACTTTTTCTGCTAATATAATCATTTTCTAACTCTTCCCTAACTTCAAGAAAAATCAAAGAGGACACTACTGCCAGTTGTAGTCGTCTCTGATTTGTTCAAGTGTCCTCCTTTGTGGGAGCTTTCTGTACCTCTTATTTCTCTTCACCTCCTGGTGCTATATATATATTTTGATCATTTCACTGCTACTTGACCTCTGCCAGGAGAGAAGCGTTTCTCATCAGGCCATTTCCTCTTGTGAGATTGGAAACTTACAGTTGAGGTGATAACTGTCAGTATTACCTACAGTGAGTATGTAAGTGTTGTGAGCTATTAGTAGTACTAAAATTCTCTTTTTAGTTTTCATAGGGCTTTGAGCTGATCCAAAAGTATTCTGCATGGTTTGAATATGTAGCTCAGTTCAAGAGTGCCCTGCAATAACAGGACTGTTCCTGACAGAAGGCTTTAAACTTACTTTGAAATTGCATTGGTTGCCTCCTGAAAAGGAAAGAATGTCTAACATGCGTATTGATTTGCAGGCTCTGGACTGGAGCTGGTTACAGACAGAGGACGAAGAACAGAGTGCTTTGGAGCAAGCCTCATGACTGGGGGCCTAGACCACCTGACCTGCCACTTTCCTACAGAGGCTCCTGTGGTATTGACGTCCCAGTGCTCTCCAGCATCTAGATGGAGATCTTACTTCCCCAGCATCTGTGTTTTTCACCCCGGACCAAAGTTGTGGCCCTCAGCAAACCATGCCAGTACCTTGTCTGTACACTGGAAGTCCTCCATTATAGAAGCCCAGTAAATGTTGATACCAGTTGTAAGTTTTCAGGGAAACAGAGCCTCAGCAGCTGCTTCCTCTGCTATGAAAAGAGTGCTCAGAGTATGGTTTGCCACACAGACCACTGGACAGATGTGTAACTTGAATCTTTTAGAAATGGTACTTGGTGCCAGCCTGCCCTCTTCTGACTTCTCCTGAGCTCCAGGGAGGCCTTAATCCACTGTCCCTTTTTATGTTACAGCTAAGACTTTGTCTGGATTCAGCTTCTCTTAAACAGACTTTTAAATCATAGGTTTGGCCAGAACCCATCTCTGTTCCTTTTTATTTCATTGCTGCTAAAAAAATGTTTTTACCTACTGCATCATGGTCATCCCCCTTTCAGCAAGGTTGTAGTATTGCCAAGCCCCCCATTGTCTGCAGTCCTTTCAGCTACAGAGTGACTTCCTAGGGACAGGATGAAGAGCTACTACCTTCTTTTGAGTTCCAATGATGACCTGGGAGTAAGTTATCCTGGAGAAGAGGGAAAGAAGAAAAGGGTATCTGTCAATGACTAGCCTACTGACCTTTTTAACCTTGTAAAAAATGTCTCTGTGTGGTGGTGGGGTAGGGGTGTTCCAGCCTCTCATATCATCTAGCAGTATTATTAAATTGGTTTATTTTATAAATAGTTTCTTTATTTTGAAACGTGACTGAAATACTTAGACTGGATTCTGCAGTCCATTTCTATAATACCTATGGTTAGAATTTCTGAACTCAACATCCAGCATAATGGAAAATTTTATAAAATTGAATATTATCTGGATCATAAACAATGTTGTAGCTCTGCTTCAGCATTTCATAAAACGATTTTATATGTAAAAGCAAGAAAAATGAATTCAGATGATCATAAACAGGTATGTTTTGTTGGTAAAAAAAAAAAAAGACTTGAAGTAGAGGAATTTCATGAAGTAATTTCCATGGAGATAGTGTGAGGCAAGTGCCTGGTCAAATAAGTTTAGGAAATTCTTCATGCTTAAACTATTGTTGGAGATTTGCTCTGTATACTGGTAAAGTCTCTGAAAAGTCTTATAATAAAGGAACTTGCTTAACTTTAGGTAAATTCATTATTGACCAATGTCATTTGATCATAGAATTTCACCCCTCCCCATGTGTGTTTAACATTAATATCCAAAGGATTTATGGTTTGAGAAAGCATGATTTTGGAAACCTTGGTTAGGGACATAGTAGGAAATAAGACAAGAAACCCTGGGACAGTAGGGAAGGCTGGGTTAAGGGCTGTGGACTTGTTTCATAGGCAATTAGAAATCACTCAAGAATTTTGAACAAGAAAATGACATAGCCAAAGCAGTAGTTTGAAAAGTTTGTCATGGGCCATTCTAATTAAAAAAGTGAAAACCCAAGAGTTAAGACTTCTTTTTCCAAAAAGATGAAGTAGATATGCTTTTTCTTTTTGTTAAGTACAACTAAAATCTTTGGACATTATATATGAGCAAATATAAGAAGGTAGAGGGTAAGGCAGACTGTATAGGGACCTTGGGATTTGAGGAATGACATTGGTAGTGAGTTTTTTGGGTTTTCTCTTTCATATATCCCAGATTGGGTGCTGGAGAAGCTAGCTAATGGGCACAGACAAAAAGGTCCCAAGAAAAGCATGCTCTCTTTTTTGAGTTTTCCTGGGCCTGCTATACAAATTACTACAAATTGCCTGGCTTAAACAACAGTAATTTATTCTCACAGTTCTGAAGGCCAGAAATCTGAAATCAAGATGTAGGCAGGACCATATCTCCTGTGTAGGCTCTAAAGATAAATTCTGTTCCTTGCCTCTTCCAATATCTGATGGATCCAGACAATCCTGACTTGTGGCTGCAACTCTGATTCAAGGATATGTTGCCACCGCCTCCTCCATCTAATCTCCCCTGTATATAATTTATGATAACAGTTGTCATTAGATTTAGGGCCAATTTGGAAAATGTAGGATAAGTACCTCCTCTCAGGATTTTTATGCAGTCACACATTTTGCCATGTGAGTAAACATTTACAGGTTCTGGGGATTTGGATGTGATTTGGGGTCACCCTTGGATCCCCTGAATTCATGTCTGTCAAACATCCCCAAAAGTCTCTATCCATTACAGAATCAACTCTGAGGCCATATTCTCACTTAGATATCAGCTTAAAAGTCCTGAATTTCATCATCTCAATCAGGTGTGGGTGAGATTCAGGCCAGTTATAATCTAGGACAAAATTTGTCCATCTGTGGACCTGTGGAATTAGGAAACAAGTAATCTGCTCCCAAAATACAATGGTAGAATAGGCATATGATAGACATTCCCAAACCAATAAGGAAAAATGGAAGGAATAATGAAGTCATCAGTCCCATCAATTTTGGATTTCAAGCAGGGCAAATTCCATTATGCTTCAAGTTCTGTAAATTGGTTTGTGGCTCTGCCTATTAGACCTATAGCAGCTTTGTTAATCTTTGCATGTGTGCTCACGGTAGCACCATGGACTTCTTTATGCCCATGGTGGCTCTATAGACTTTTGATTCTGCCCACAGAAACTTACTAGGTCTGTATCCATTAACTCTGTATCTGCTCAGCCAATGACTCTGCCCTTAAAATTATTTTTCCTTTCTTCACCCCCGCCCCACCCCAGAAAGACAGCATGCTTGCAGCCTAATAGTTTGATCAGTCCATTTCCTGCCTGTAGTTTTGGAATTTCACTAGCCTTTCCCTTCTTTCATCCCGTGTCCCTTTAATCTAAGCTGATTTCTGTTGATAACACATTCTCAAAAATAATGTAGGTCTCCTATGTATGTCATGGAGTTCCGCACCATTAGACAAGAGGGCCCTCCACATATTTTCCAGAATAATCCCATTCCTGACTTTTACTGAAATGGTTGAGTGGGTCATATGCCATGAGTCATATGCCTAATCTCTTCTATGAAAGTTTGTCCAGCACACACTTGACTTTCTCTCCAGGGGGGCGCTTTCCCAGAGTGAATTTTTAAATTTTAGTTTTGCAATCTTGGTAGGCCAAGGACATCCCAAGTAATCAAGTGCTGATTCTTTTTTTTTTCCTTTTCTTTCTTTTTTTAAAATTCTTTGTAGTTGTAGATGGATAGCATACCCTATTATTTATTTTTATGTGGTGCTAAGGATCAAACATAGTGCCTCACACATGCTAGGCAAGTGCTCTGCCACTGAGCCCCATCAAGTTCTGGTTCTTTTTTGCTTAACTCTTCAATTTATCTCATTCTTTTTGCATTTTATTATAAGCAACAAGGAGAAGCCAGGCTGTATTGTCAGTGTTTTGCTTGTGAATCTCAGGCGAATAACCAAATTCATTGCTTACAAATTCTGCTTTTCACAAAATCAGAACACAATTCAGCCAGTTTACTTCTCTATATAAAAAGGATAATCTTTCCCTCAATTTCCAGTAATGTGTTTCTTATTTTTTTCTGAGTCCAACTATGTTTGTTTGTTTCTTATTTTTTTCTGAGCCCACAATAAAAACATTTGTATTTATTTGTTATAATTGGTTATACATGACAGTAGAATGCATTATGACACATTGTACACAAATGGAACATAACTTCTCATTCCTCTGGCTGTACTGCTGAATCACACCAAGAGTATATTCATTTCTGTAAATATTTTGTTCATAGTAAATGTGTTCTTCAAGATGATAGAAACTTTCTCGACCATGCTCCTAATATCCTTCTCAGTCTTCATCATCTGTCTTTAACATCTGTATTTCTATCAACATTATTCAAGGCAGTCAAGACTTTTACTGTCATGTACCTTAATATTCTTCATCTTCTATTCATTATATAATTCCAAAGCTACTTCCACCTCTTTGTGTTATAGTACATGTTATAAAGCATCCTATTCCTTAATACCAAAATCTATATCACCTTTCTAGTTTTCTATAATAAATTACCTCAAGTAGGTGACTGCCTCAGCCTCTATTGTTTACTGCCTCCTATCTATCAAATATCCCCGGTGTGTCTTTTATCATGATACTTGTTAAGATGGTCCTCCCAAATCTTTTATTACAATTTTTGTTGTATAAGATAGTATCTACTTCTTTGCTGCAAGTCACAAATTCTGAGAATTAAGATGTGAACATATCATCTTGGGTACTACCATTTAAATTACTACATTAGCCATAAGACCAGGAGAAAGAATCTTAGACAATGACTACTCCAGCCAAATACCACAGCAAAACTGCTTTTCTGTCAGCAAAGGTCAAACAAGGAACTTTGACTTCCACACTCATCAGATTGTTATGAAGAGTCCCCATATCTCCCACTAGGGTGATGACAAAAGAAGACCAACTGAGGAGCTAGGACTTACATGTCTGCTAGATGCTAACAAGTCCCCTTCCACATGGTATCAAGGGAGACTACATGGTGAATGGCACTTTTAACCACCCATTAATTGTATTAATGGAGACATAGTTAAGAGAGTAAACTCCCACATCTTTCTAAGTATCAAGGAGCTCCTGCTCCCAGTATTTGTCAATGGAGTTTTACTGAACTCTACTGCCATCAATGAGTATATCCAGCAGACAATCCAGATGGCAACAGGCAGATTACCATTTTCACTTGATAATAATTAGATGGCATTTTGTCTCCCTTGATAGAACAGTGCCAGAGGAAGCCTACTCAGATTTAAATAAAATACAGAGCTACATAACACTCAAGTATCTAAATTTCATTCTAAAATCAATTCATTTTTATCATGGGTCTATATATTTATTCAAATCTTCTCATAAAACTTTTAAATAGCTGAAATATTTTACCCATCTAGATGTTGCACATTAAAAAAAATTAATTCCTATACACTGTACTTTTGTGACATGTCATTTTGTCAATATTTTTTATTTTCTATAATTTTTAATTGGTTTTTAGTGGTAGAGGGGAATAAGTTAATGTTAATAATCCAGTCATCTGGTACATTTTTATTGATTATAAATTAAACACATTGATTATGTAATTATATATTAATAGTTTATTTTAATTCTATTGTTATCTATATAAAAGTTACTCTTCATGGCAAATATGATTTTTTTTCTTTTCTAATCCCTTTGATGTTTTATTTCTCTTGTCATTGTAAGAAAATTTCTGTAAATATTTAGATCTCCAGTACTGGTTGTACAATAGTGATGATATTGGACATTCCTGTCCTCCACTGAAACCAAAATTATATTACCAAAAAGGATGATTACCATAGGCTTCTGTCAGATAGTATTTATCAAGTGAAAGATGTTTTATCATATTCCATTTTCTGAATCCTGTTAAGATCATAAATTCACTTGAACTTTATCAAATGCTTGCTTATGATTATTTTTAAGTTCAGTTAGATAATATTTAGGATTTTTACATTTATTTTTATATCTGAAAAGGGCCGACATTTTTCCATAAGCTCCAAAATAGAATGAGTTTTTTTTATAAGTTTAAGGAAAATGCTGATTTTTTTTCCCTAGATTGATGCTCAATATTTTTAACTTTATGTTGATGTCTCACAAACCTACATTTCTTCTTCTTTTTTAAATAAACCTACATTTCTACTCCTAAACTTCAAATTTCTGTATCTAGTCATACCAATCATATTCAAATACCTCACCCAAATCTCCTATATTTGTAATTTTATTTCAGGTAATGAAATTGCCATCTCATAAGCCAGAAATGAATGATTGTGTTAGTCAGATTTCTGTCACTATAACAAATACCTGAGAAAATCAACTTATAAAGAGAAAAGGTTTATTTTGGCTCACAATTTTGAAGGTTCCTGTCCAGGACTGACTGGCCCCATTGCTTTAGGACATGGTAAGACAGCACATTATGGCAGGAGTAGATGGCAGAGTGAAATCACTCACCTTGTGACCAGGGAACAAAGAGAAAAAAAGGAAGAGACTAGGATCCCATACTCTCCTTTGGGGGCATACCCCCAATGATCAAAAGACCTTCCATTATGCCCCCACAAAGTTTCTACCACTTCCCAAAATGTTTGCTTATGATTATTTTTAAGTTCAGTTAGCACTTCCCTGGGCTTTTGGCAAACTTTTAAGATCCATACAATAGCAGTGATCATGCTAGCCTCATTACATTTTTCATCCTCCAATGAATATGAAGAGAAAACTGGCAAGAAATAAAGTTAGAGGGTAGGCAGGAGATGAGTCATCTTAGACCTGCAGGCCACAGAAAGGAGTTTGGTTTTTATTTTAAGAACAGTGAAAGGGTATTTAAATAAATGTAAGATATTTTTTGCATTATGTCTTTAAAAATCACTCTTGTCCTATTTAGTGAATAGTCTGTGGAAAGAAAAGGGCAGAAGCAGGATGTCCATTGATGACAACTATGGCAATAGTTCAAGAGACCATGCTACACCAGACTTGCATAGTAGCAGCTGAGGTGGTGAGAGGGAATCTGATTCAGAACAGGCTTCCCTTCATATTCATGGGGGATTGGTTCCAGGAACAAAGTCTCCAGATGCTCAAATCCCTTACATAAAGTGGTAAAGTATTCTCATAGAACCTATGCACATCCTCCCAAATATTTTAAATTATCTCTATATGCTATGTACTGTTGTATGGTTTAAGAAATAACAAGAAATAAGTTTGTACACGTTCAGTATAGATAGGTTTTTTTTTCAAATATGATCCATGTTTGTTTGAATCTGTGGATGTGGAGTCCTCAGATACTGAGGGCCAGCTGTGTTCTAGAGACTGAACAGACAAGAACTTGCTGATAAATCGGATGTGGGGTATGAAAAGAAAGCAATTAAAATGATTCCTGGGGTGTTGGCCCGATGACAGAATAGATTAAAATGCCATTTACTGAGATAGGCAAAAGTTAAGGAGAAGCGAGTAGGTAAGAATCAAGAATTCTTTAGAATATTTTGTCAGTTTGATGTGTGAGCTCAAGGGAAAGGTTAGGTTAGAAATATAAATATAGATGTCTTCAAGCTACTCATAGCATTTTAACACTAGAGAAGGTGGAAAAACTGCTTAGAGAATCAAGGCCTGAGCTCCTTTCCCAATAAGGGAGGAGAGCCGAGGAGGAGCTAATAACCAGCATGTACATACATGGCCCCTGAAAAATGGACAGAAAAGAGGAAGGAAAACACAGAGTATGTGCTATCTTAGAAGTCAATTGAAAACTAGTTATTTCAAAAAGAAACTAGTTAAGTGAATCATATGTAGCTTGTCTAAGAAGATCAGGAATAATTTTCCTTGTATTCTCTAGTATTGATTTTTAAAAAGCAGCCATAATATTCATATAAAATTTTTTCACACAACTCCCTACATTTGTAAATTTGGAGGTAAATAAAAATGCTTTTATTTAATGAAGGATAGTCATTCTATCGAACAAAGTAATCTGAATATAACCTGGCATATCAATATTTAACAGGAAAAATATGAATATGGAAAAAAAAAACTAGTCCAAGTCTATTTACAAAATTTTGTCAAAAATATACAAAAGAAGGTAAGTAATAATATATAAAAGATCTAAAAAATTAATAGAAGACAACTACCTCCATTAGAAAAATAAGCAAAGGCAGGGGTAGTGGCTCAGCTGTAGAGCGCTTGCCTGGCATGTACCAGACCCTGGGTTCGATCTTCGGCACCACATAAAAAAAATAAATAAGTGAAATAAAGGTATTAAAAGAAAAAAAAAAGAAAAATAAGCAAAGGACATGAATAGGAAATTCACAAAAGAAGAAATACTAATGTTCAATAAGCATCACTTAACATGTACACTGATATTGCAAAAAAAAACAACAAAAAACCAAAATTAACCATATGTTGCTATTTAAAGAAAAAAATTATGTAAAGCCTTACTTCATTATTTTAAGATAATGGGGATTTTTAAAAGGCAAAGATTAAAAACAAGAAATGTATGTTCCAAAATACTGATAGTAGTCAAGCTGGATAGAGAGATGATCACTAAATTTTCTTCTCCTTTTATTCACTTATCAAATTTTTCTACAGCAATTATGTATCATTTCATAATAAAAGTTTAACTTTATACACAAAGCAATTGCCTAGAATTGGTTATAAATGGACCTAGGTGTTACGCTTTTAGGATAACATAGAGCTGATGTCATATTTCGACTTCTCATGGTATAATGAAAATTTAATTGCTCATTATAGGTCCTTACTTGCTTATTACATTCTCCCTTTCTTGTGGTCTTTTCATCACTTTGGCTCCTAGCACAAAAGGGGAATAAAAAGTAAAATATCTTTAGCTAATAGTTGGCAGAAAAAAAGTTCTGGTGGATAGCTGCTTGTGTCCACCATTCCACGCTCCTGCAGTGCCGAGTACAGAATTTCACTGAAGTGTGGATTGCAAGACATTCCCAGAGCCTTTGGAAATAAGTATGATGCTAGTGTTGCCTTTATCACATATGAAATCTGTCATGCATTCAATATCTATTATTGTGCACATATATGTTCACAAGACCAGTCTTCAGTACCCAATTCCTACCATCAAAATTGGACTTCTGTTTTTCCTTCTTTAGGGAGAGGATTCCAGAGAAACATCAGGAAAACAGAATCTCTTAGGTTAAGATTCCAGGTCTTCCCCTAAGAAACATACCAGGATGTAATTCTGAGGTTCCCATTTCCTCTAGCAAAACTCAAGCTTTGAGCCATTTGCTTCTAGAGCAGCTTCCAAGACCCTCCCTTTCTTTTTCTACCAGACCAAGGACGCTCCTCTGTAGCCCCGCCCCGGAACCGCCCCAGCGCGTGACGTCACCACACGCGCCGCGCCGCGCCGTGCCTCCTGTCAGAGGCAGCCATTGTTCAGCCGGTCGCGCCCGCCTTCCTGGGCTGGATTGATCCTTATCCCTTCCTCAAGTCCCCGTTCCTTCTTAAGGCTGGGGGAGGCAGGCTAGTCCCTGTCTCTCCCAGGCTCTCCCAGGCTCTGGACACCCTGGAGCCCTCGGGTGCAGGCCACCATGAGTAAACGGAAGGCGCCGCAGGAGACTCTCAACGGGGGAATCACGGACATGCTCATGGGTTAGTCCCGGCCCGGCCCCATTGGCTTTCTCTTTCCTTTCTACCCATTGCCTTCCTTTCTCCCCATTGCCTTCCCTCCCTTCTCGCCTGCCGCTATAGTCCAGTGGGTGGGGTCAGCTCCTTGCAGCTGGTGGTCTTCCTTGGAGCTCTTCCTGAGGCACCCGTGCCGGGAGCTGATTGTCAGTTCTTCCGGGGATTTCTGGGTCATCCCTTGGGCAGCCTTTGCTGCCTGTGAAGAAATGGGTAGCCACTGACCCTTAGATGCTGCCACATCCTCTTCCAGGGAACTCAGTTTTCCTGCGTTTACTCGTAATTCTTGTTCACCCAAGCCTCTTGTTGCCTTTTCAGAACTCGCAAACTTTGAGAAGAACGTGAGCCAGGCTATCCACAAGTACAATGCTTACAGGTGGGACAGTGCAGCATTCTTTGCTAGCATGCAATCTGGTATACACCTGCTTTGTGTGGCACTTAACATAACCAAGGTTCCAATGGATATTTCGACCACCTGCAAGAGCAGAAAAAGCAACAAGAAGGTGGTACCTCACTTAATATTTCTGGAAGAATTTTGACAGAGCTCTATAGGATCAATTCAGATAAGTTCCCAATTATCCAACGTGATTGATTGGAAATGCAGTATGATTTTAAGCCATAATGAAAGGCAGTGGTTGCAATATGTACTCAAACATTTGTGGTGCGACGAATCATATCTTTCCATCTGGTTGGTCTGTGGCTGATCCTGTCACCTTCGTCGGATCTAGTCCTTGTCCATTATCAGGGGCCTTTTCCTAGCCATTATTTCCACATTTACCTGTCTCAACCCCTTAGCCTATAAATGTGCCCAAGTCCCTCAGTTCTTAACAGCAAAATGAAAACAGTCTTAACTTCCCTCTAGCTAGTACCTTATTTTTCCTTCTTGAACAATCTATGTTTCATTTCTGGACTTCCTCATCAGTAGTCATTCCCTTATGTCATTGCAGTATAACTCCCATCTTGACATTTCTCTGAAAATACTCTCACCTACATCTCATCTTATTGGAGTCTCAGTGGCATTCATCATAAGCTCATTCCATGAAAGTCTTTCCCTTGATTTTCACGATGGTAATCCCTTCTATTCTTTCATTTTTTTCATCTGTCTTAGCTTTTACTGTTGCTAGTTTCCAGAAGTCTTCCTGTAGCCCTTTCAATACTTTCTCTTTCTTGCCTTTGAGTACCACTTAAGTCATAGACTCCAAAACTTTGGGCTTTCACCAGAATTTTTTCCTTCCCACTCAAACATATTTCAAAACTGATTATGCTTTCTTCTTATGATTTCCTATGTAAAGTAATTGTACTATCATTCATACATTAGTGACCTAGAATTCACACAGATATTCAACCCTGTTTGGGTCACAGCAGTGTTTAATCTTGAAGGAGCTCATCAGAGGTTGACAGGAGCAGAAATCTAGACAAAGGATACAAAATGGGGCAAGTCCTTGAGATGAAAGAATATAACATTTTCTAAAAGTCAGTAATTCAGTTGACTTAAGGGTTATATATAGCATGAGTGGGAAATAAATCCAGAAAAGCAAATAATCCCCTACTATCCCTACGTACTACTCACATACATACTCACCCCTAGTATACATTTCTCTTGATTGTGAATGAAGTATTTTTAAAAATAATCTAGTCTTGTCGGTATTTCATATCAAATAATTCAATATTTTTTTTGATAAAGCCTAAATATATGATGGCATACAAAAGGCCTTTCATGATCTAATTTATTCCTTTCAGGCTTGGGTACCCAGTTCCAGTTATCTGGATCTACTTGCCTTTCCTTAGCTAATCCCTTCCATAAACCGCCTTAGCCTGTTGCTTCCCCTATAATTATAACCTTTCTAGAGCCATCATCAATCATATGCTAATAAATAAGGTATAATTCAAATCTAAAGATATATATGCTAGAATAGAGTAAAAATCACAGGTTCAAAAGATTATTCAACATTTGTGCTTTAGATTTAGTTGTACTATTGCTTTTTATCAGCAACAATTCTAAACTACATTTAGCATTGAAATTTTAGACAGAATACCCTGTTGAGCACCCAGAGTATACCTAATCTATCATCAGATTATTAAACTGGGTGTACGTAGAAGTAGGCAAGAAACACATGATCACTGCTTTATGTTAAACTGAAATGTTAACAATTTTTTTTTAAAAAGAATTGATATAAGGACATAGGGAATTGCAGTTTGAAGCCATGAATTTTAAAATAGCCATCTGTAAGCAAATTTGATATCTAATAGTTCAATTAGTTTGTTAGCACATTTTTAATTAAGAATTATGAATCATCTGCAGAAACAATTAAAATATATTGTTATATGCTATTTTTCAATTATTTACAAGAAAGAAGACTACTGGTATCCCAGATCCCTCTAGTGTTACATAAACAGTTAAAATTATCCTCATCTGTGAGAAATTTCAAGAAACTTAAGAATTAGAGATATAGTAGGTAATCTATCAGCTCTCTAAATTCTAAGTCTTACATGGGAATGGAAAATTAGTTATCTTGGTGAAAGTGTAAGGTAGATATTTGTATGTGCATTTTAGTTTAAGAAAAGTTAAGATCTTGCTTGTTTTTTAATTGATTTTCCCTTTTTTTCTCTTATAGAAAAGCAGCATCTGTTATAGCAAAGTACCCACACAAAGTAAAGAGTGGAGCAGAAGCTAAGAAATTGGTAAGTTTAGTGAACACACTGGTCGAACAGTTTACACGTGTACAAATTTGGGGGGTTCCCACAAAACTAAACTCATTTTTCTGAAGCTGTCTTGACCCACACAAACAGATTTCACTACTCCTAATTTTTTGGAATAAAATTAATGCCATTTAAAGCATACTCTTTCAAGCTCAAAATGTGTTTATTTGGAGATGAATAGATATATAATTGTACTTTTCTTTTTCTACTCTATCACATATGCATGTACTGACTCTCACATTGAATTCCTCTGACAATGGTGGCCATTGTCAGATGGTGTACACTTGTAATCCCAGCAACTCAGGAGGCTAAGGCAAGAAGATTGCAAGTTTGGGGCCAGACTCAGCAATTTAATGAGTCTTTTAGTAACTTAGCAATACCCTCTCTCAAATAGAAAATTAAAAGAGCTTGGGATGTAGCTTAGTGGCAAAGAATCCCTGGGTTTAATCCCCAGTACCCCACTGCCCCCCCAAAACTATGGTGATGTAATGATACTATCATATCTGGTCCCTATCTATCCTTCTCTGATCCCCAGGTATAGGGACTTACATTAGTTACATTTGGGGAGAGTATTCCCCAAAGAGATTTTTACCTACAAATAGGCACATGAGTAGACCTTTTTTCTAATATGGTAGTTAGCCCTGTTTTCATTTCCATGAAACTCTATGTGCTAGTAGTGTCCTAGTAATACGTAATTTGTAATAATATCACTAAGAATGTCCTTGGAAGATCTCCCTATTGATGGATGATTCTCTCTTATTTAACCTTACATAAATGATTCAAAGTTGCTTAAATATCTTACATTTTGTTAAAAATGCCAAACTGACATGGCTTTGATTATTCCAGATGATAGTTATCATCTCCATTTGTTGTTCTTGTGTTTTACAAAAGTCCTCTGGAATTTTAAGTATTATATTTGATCATCCTTAATTTTTCTAATGAGAGCCTTAAAAGTATGAACCATAAATGCCCTTTGTTCTCTCACCCTTCATAGTCACCCATGAATCTTGTGATTCTTACATTAATCACGTGCCACATCTTAACCTTGAATTTGTTAACCAATACAAATCCTACTTTGGTGCATGGGTTTTAAATCCTTTGTGCCATGAACCATTACCAGCAATAGTATATTTTCCCCCAATACAGCGTCCAACTAAGTTATAAATACATTAGACATTTACTTCTTATTCTGAATTTCTGTCTTAGTGAACTGTTGCAATGTTAACCTCAGAGACCACACCTATTCATTCTGTTCCCCTTTCATTGAAACTCCTGAACTTCCTTTTCTGTGCTGATTGCAAATAAATTTTATTAAAGTTTTTGAAAAGCTCTGATACACTTCATCCTGAATCTGAGCTCCTGATATGACCCTAAAAAAAAGCATGAAAGTATCCAAAACTCCTTTTCCATTAGACTGGACTTCACATAAAAATATCAACATTATTTCTTTTTACTATTACTTAAGAATCAAAGACCTATTATCTAGCCCATAGGAGTGCTTCTCAATAATTCCAGAAATCTTACATTTCCAGAATGAGTTGTTTGTCTTTTATTCCTTAATGTTAGATACAGAAAATAGCTTGGGTCTAAATTGCTTGAGGTCTATTTATTGAGTGAAATTGTTGTAGCACTATCTGTAAAGGAAAAAATAATTACCTTTTTATCATTTAATATTAGAAATGAGAAGTCTGAGCAGTTTTCCTTTTCTAATCTTCCTAAATCTTTTGTTCATTTCTACTTGGTTATTGCTTTTTCAGAACTTGAATATGCATTCAGTAGTTTTTGAGACATCGAGAGTACACAAGGGTGAATTAGGGCTAAAGGTCAGTAGGAAATAACTGACACACATGTTATTTTGCTTGTTGAATGTTTAAAAGGACCAATAAATGTGAAAAAAAAAGTTTAAGTTGGAAAATAAAACAATATACCATATATTGCCTCTCAAATTATCAAACTAGTATGAAATGTAAATAAGGTTGTGAAAAAAAAAAGAACCTTCATTTACTGCTGAAGGGTGTCTTGATTGTTACAGCCTTTCTGGGGAAAATTTGGCATACTGTATGTATTGACCCAACAATTCCACTTTGAGGAATTTGTTCTAAGAAAACCAGTAGAGTTATGTGTACACAAGGACTAAGCAACTTACAACTTTTGAGCACCTATATACCAGGCATTAGGGATATGCAGTGAACAGATAAGATCTCTGCTTTTTTAGAGCTTACATTCTAGAACAGTACTGTCCAATATGGCAACCATAAACCACATTTGACTATTTAGTCCTTGAAATGTGGCTAGTGTAACTGAAGAATTCTAAATTTTAATTAAATTGTCATTATGTGGACTTTGTAGTTCTAGAGCAATGATTCCTAGACCAATGTGATACCTAGACCAGCAGCAACAACAGCACTGAGGAACTTAGAAGTACAAATCCTTGGCATATCCCTGATAAAGTGAATCAGAAACGCTAAGGTGGGACTTGACACTGTGCTTTTTTTTTTTAATACAGACACAACACATATTGGGTTTTTAATGAGAAAATGTCTGTATACTTGCATCAAATGCCTCACAATCACTATAAAACCAAAGCAGGATAATAACACCGAAATGGTTATATACACAGGAAAGCCAGATACAGAGTATAATTTTCAAACACAGTATTACTACTTTTTCCCCCTCCTCCAATAAAAAAAGAAAGAAAATGTCATTTGGATAAAGAGCAATACAAAATCAAAATTGGCAGCTTACTGAATGCTAAAATTCAGGAAATTGGTTCTGTAACTCAAACTGGATATAATCACCATCTCTAATACTTAGGCTGTTGTTTTTTTTTTTTTTCAATACATAGTTTAATTAAATCCATTCTTCATTTGGAAAAAAAATGTCTTCAGCGACAAGAGTCAACTGCTTTAGTGTTCGTTGTTATTGAGTATATATATGTGTGTGTTCATGTGGAACTGATATAGATACTGCTTCTGTGTCATTGCCTAGGGTGGGCAGCATGAATGGGTAATTGGCATTGTCATCCAAGTAGAACTCAACCCGACTTCTGTCACTGATAGACCCTGTTTCTATAATTTCTGGATGAGAGAACCCAGGTGTGTCAGTAGACACTTTGCTTGTGTCCAGGTGATGCTAATGCATGCACCTCTGTTCTAAAGGGAGTTCATAATAGCATTATTATACTATCAAATAATTAGAAACCATCTAAATGTTTACATGTAGGGTATTAAGTAAATTATACATCTGTAAGATGATATACTAAAGACACCATTGTATTTATTTATTGATATAAAAATGTGTTCATAATGTATTAGGAAAAAGCATATATGTAAAGATGTATATTTATAAGTAAAAAAGAAATCAAATAATAATTTCCAGGGCAATGAGATTGACAAGTGATTTTAGTATTATTTGTGTAACTTTTCTAATTTTTCTACAACAAAATTTAATTTTAAATGAGTCATTTAGACTTATTTTATAAAGGTTTCTCTTTTGTCAATCATTTAAGCATTTTGCTGCTGGGAGAATTCATTACTGGGGTTCAATTTTCTGTCCATTGTTTGAAAACTTGTCGCTTATGAGCATTTGTTTATCTTTTCCCACTTTATCATTTAGTAATTTGGTAAGCATTACAATTATATGATTTTTATATTTTTCATTTTTTGTGTAGCCTGGAGTAGGAACAAAAATTGCTGAAAAAATTGATGAGTATTTAGCAACTGGAAAATTGCGTAAACTGGAAAAGGTAAAATTTTAACTGATTTACTTATTTGGTTACAGTGGCTTCCTTTATGGCAACTATCATGTAGTGTCCTTACAGGGCAATTGATGTCTTTACTCACTTTTCCAGAAGGAAAGAGATGAGTAGACTTTATGGCTTTACGTATTCTATTTTTTAAATGTGAACATTGCTTCTATAAAATTTTCACTTATTAGTTGGGCATGGTAGTGCAACCTGTAGTACCTTATGCACAGGAAGCTGAGATGGAAGGATCACTTGAACTCACAGGTTTGAGATAAGCCTGGGCCACTTTGTCTCACACACACACAAAAAAATCCCTCTTATTTTATGTGACATTTAAGAGATTTTTAGCATCATGATACAGTTGGCTCTTTATTTTTTTTACTATTCAGAAAAGAGATTATAAATTTTGACTAAAAGGTCATTGTCATTTAGAATTTCTGTTCTTTAATTCTTCCAAGTATTTTTATGCTTTTATTTCACTCTAATGATAATAATTATATCATTTCTAGTCTCTTATGGATAGGCCTCTTAAAAGTATTAGAAAATTGAAAAATTCAGAGACTGGATGTTAAATGTTCTTCCCATGAAAATAACTATATGAAGTGGTACATTTGTTAATTAGCAAATTTATTGGATTTTACCAGTCTACAACTTATGTATATTTCAAGACATTGTGTTGTATATGATAAATACATGCAATTTTATCTGTCAATTTAAAGAAAAAAAGTTATTTGTTTTGGTGCTGATGATTGAATTCAGAGCCTAATGCACACACTCTACCACAGTACTATACCCCCATCCAAAAGTATTGAATAAATTAGACATGAGACATCTTCAGCTGCTCTGTTATTCGCCTGTAACTACCTAGGTTATATATGAATATTTCACTATGTGTTAACCAGGTAAATGTAAATGATTTTGGTTTTTAATAAGATCATTTAAGTTCTCAAAGCATTCTTAAATCATTGTTAGACTTTTTTTTTTTTTCCTTTAAGATTCGGCAGGATGATACAAGTTCATCCATCAATTTCCTAACTCGAGTTAGTGGCATTGGGTAAGAACTACTTTTTAACAGACATAGTCATAGATTGGTTATATTTTTCATGTCAATCAAGCTAAGTTACCTGCTGTTTTTCTTCTAAACCTGTGCTTCACTACCTCTTTGCCTTTACTCATACAGTTCACCTTTTCATAGCTTATGGATGTGAAGCTGATTATTCACATGATGCCTCATTTAAAGCAAATGTTACCTTCTCTCTTCTTTCCTCTAAACTCTACTAGTATTTGCTGTGTACACCTTTTGCCCTCTTCAGATTGTGTCTCTTCTGCTTCTCTAAGCATAATGTTTTTCTTTAGAACCATGAATTTGGAATAAGCACTCAGATGTTTTTTAATGCAGGAATCTTTATCTCAGATTTGGAACTAGCACTGAAAAGGTCTTTTGACACTGGACAAAGGAAAGATTAACACTGAAATATTAAGGCCATAATGTTTTCCTTACCTCTTATCTTTAAGAAACAAGGCATTCCTTTACATTATATGATGATTATTCCTTTAAGTGACCACATTTTAGATAGAAGTTATTCTAAACTGTATTACATTCTTAAGCATAATATACTGAAAATTATCATGACTCCTTATGGACCCAAGGCTATTTTAAAATTTTCATTAGAAGATGTTTTAGAGAGCATGTTATATTATCCTCTTTTTTTAAGGAAGAAAGCTGAAACTTGAGTGTAGAAAGTACTGTGGCAGAGCCAGAATTAGAACTCTTGTCTCCTGACTCTGCGTTCAATTCTGTTTTTTGTTTGCCACATTGCCTTACTAATATCCATGTCAATTATACCACACTATAATATCATAATGTTTGCACACTGTTCCAAAAACTATGACTCGGGCTGTTATATGAACATGAATGTGTATGTGTGCTTTTCTTTCTGATCTCTGTTCTCACTTTTACTGTAAATTGATATAAGGGAAGAGAATCAGGAAAACTGAGTACTGGTCCTGACCAACTAAATTTGTTACCTTAGCAAATTATTTTCAGTTTTTTAGATTCTGATGCCCTTCTTTATAAAATGAGATGGAGATTTGATTAATCTCTAAGGTTCCTTCTGTCCCTGCCATTCCATAAGAGCATCCTTAGTCCTTTTTTTTTTTTAATATTTTCTTAGTTGTCAATAGATCTTTCTTTCTTTCTTCCTTTCTTCCTTTCTTCCTTTCTTTATTTATTTATGGTGCTGAGAATCAAACCAGTGCCTCACACATGCTAGGCAAGTACTCTACCACTGAGCCACAACCCCAGCCCATCCTTAGTTCTTTCTAATGTTCTGATTTATTTATGTGAACATGGCAATCACAGTGATTGTTCATTAACCCAATCAGATTTTATCACTGCTTTGCTCAGTATGCTCTAACAGCCTCCCATTGCACTCAGAATAAAACCCAAACTTACCACCCTGGCTTTAAAAACATGATAATGTGTGGCCCCTGTGTACTGCTCAGTGATATCTCATTCTAGCCATACTTGTTTTTCTTCTTTCTTGAACAAGCCAAGCTTATGCCAGCCTGAGGGCTTTTGACCTTCCCTTTCCCTTTCCCCTTGATCCCTTGTAGCTGGCTCTTTGTTATTTAAATCTCAGCTTATGTATTATCTCAGAGCCCTTTACTCACCACCCAGTCTAAAGCAGAACTCAGTCATTCTGTTATGTCTGGATTTGAATTCCTCCACTTGATATTTTTCTTGTTTGTATATGTATTTATGTGTCCCCTTACTAGAATGTAAGCAGATGATATCTAGTGCTCTTATTTATCTTATTTATGCTGTATCTTCAGCACAGTGTCTGGCATATGATATGGTCCTCAGTAAATCTTATTTGAGTGAATGAACAATTTTCAAGTGCCCATATGTTTGAATGTGGATATTATGATGGCTAGCTGTTTAGGTGTTTTTTTCCCTGTCCAAGTTCAGGATTATCTTCCTAATGATTGAAACTTCAAAAATTCTTACTTTGAATAAAATTGCACATTACCAAAGTAACCATTTTGGTAGGTCTTATTTAGCATAATATCAGGTCTTTATGTTTGACCTTCCCTTTTATTTTATTTTTTAAATATTTGATTGTTACAGTGACCCTGAATTCCATTCGATATTGAGACAATGCATTTCTTTCTTTGTAGTCCATCTGCTGCAAGGAAGTTTGTAGATGAAGGAATTAAAACATTAGAGGGTAAGTATGACCACAGGTTGCTAATTCCAGCTTAAATATGGTCCTGAAGGACCATTAATAAATACTCTAACAAACTAAAACCTGGAAAACCTGTTCTCAATTAATAAATACAAATAAAATTTTCTTTTTAACTCTGTAGTAGAATATAGATGTATAATTTATAGTCCCATCTTAAACATTTTTAGGTTTGTAATTCAGAAGAAAATCAAAACCAGGAAGTGATTTCTTGGTTTAAAGACAATGAAAATAGTTCTCATTTATAGATGTTTAGAAGATTTAAATTACTTTTGTTTCTATAATAAAACAAAAACATTTGTTTCTATAATAAAACATTTAATCTTATATGTTAAGATTAAATGCTGAGTTATATATATTGAGAGTTGAGTGCTTATTGAAGGAATTTTTAATTTGAAGGAAGTATTAAAAATAGAGCCTAAATCAAGTAATTTTAAAACACATAAACTTAACATAGCAATCCTTTCAATTTAATTTATCTCTTCATACTTTTCAAGGTGTATACTATATATATATATGAATTCATTATAGTACATCCATGGCATTAAGGGTTTAGTATTTGTGGGTTCAACTATTATAAGCAACACAGTGGTTAGGTGAACGTGTTTTGGAGACTGACCTGGTTTGAATCCCAACTAGCCATACTTGTTTTTCTCCTTTCTTGAATAGCCAACAAACTCATGCCAGCCTGAGGGCTTTTGACTTTCCCTTTTCCCTTGATCCTTCATAGCTGGCTCTTTGTCATTTAAATTTCATATTATATTATATTATATTACATATTATCTCAGAGGCCTTTATGAGCATTGTGCTTCAGTTTCTTAGCTACAAAACAAATATTTCATATAATTTAATGCAGTCTGTAAAGCACTTAGCAGAGTGCTTAATAGTAAGTACTGAAAAATGATTAACTTACTTTTATGAAATACTGTTCACTAAACTAAGTATTACTAAACCGAGAATTTCTAGAGACTGATCTCTTTCTGTGCATCTCAGAGAGGTTATGTGCTTTTCTCCTTGTGACATATACAGTATATCTGAAGAAAATGATTGACTAAAGCACTTAAACCCACTCAAGTTTGTGGGTTTCAAGCTGGTTGCTGCTTGGGAGGCTGAGTCAGGCCAGCCTGGGCAACATAGAAAGAAAATGGAAAAAAAAAAAAAGTGGGTTTCTCAAAGGTATTCAGGTTTTATCTCTTGGTAGTGTCAAACATTTTGTTTTTATATTACTTCATAATTATGTAATGTCTATATATTTAACTTATAGATATATACATATATATCACTATTTCCATTTCATTTTCAGATATATATATTTAGTATTTCCTGTGGGAGATGTTAAATGTTCGATGTGTCATAAAGATGCTTATTTTTCTCTGTTTTATATCTCCAGAGTGAATTTATGTATTTGTTAATCTAAGGGTGATCATAGGAATTGCTTTTAAACCATGCTTGTTGTTTTCTTTAACGAGGTTCACTACTGTACTCATGCCTAGAAAAAGAAGAACACCTAATGGAACTCAGTCACTTTTAAGATACAGTGTTAGGACAACTTTTGCAAATTTAAAAATGAAGCTAATACCTTTACTTTCAACAGGATTTTTAGTACAATGCCTAAAGTAAGAGCAAATTTTCTTTTGATATTTGAAATGTGAAAGTAAAATGCACAAATCAGTATTCAACACTAATTCAGTGGAGTGAATGAACAAATGTACACTATGAATGAACCTAAGTAATCATAAAGTCTTCAGAAGTTGTGATTGCTGCTGCTATGAATAGTAAATTAAGCAATATTAGTTCTTATAAGGTCGCCTTTTATGATAGCCAGCAAAATTTGATATAATTCCTGTATATTTATCATTTCATGTAACTCTCATTCAAATTTTGAGTCAGTAAATGGAAATGATCATAAAATTAGATGTTAAGTTTTTACTATATTGATTTGAAGAGTCATTTTTTCTAGTTCTTAATATCTAAAAATTTTTTTCTCCTTGTTTTTATCAAAACCATTTCAATGTATTTTCCCTCCAGCTAGTTCTTTGAAAAAAAGTAGCTGAGTTTAGTATTTTTTCTCCCAAAAGTGTTCAAATTAACACCTCAAACTTATCTTCTATTCAGATCTCAGAAAAAATGAAGATAAATTGAATCATCATCAACGAATTGGGCTGAAGTAAGAGCAAATTTTCTTTTGATATTTGAGATGTGAAAGTAAAAATTTTTATAGACATTCTTTTATACACCATAATAATTCCTCAAATTAGGTAAACACAAGCATTTTCCAATTTAGGAATGCTAAGATTTGTTGCAGACTCTTGTAGAGTTTATGTATATGTACGTACATTTTGTTATTGTTTTATAGTTTACTTATTTTAAGAATTTCCCTCATTCACTTGACTTTAGTGGACAACTCCCTCTTAAAATACATAAAGCTTAGTGCAGTGACTTAGACAGTCATTGGGTGTTCATTCCATGATTCTGTAGTACACAGCACTGTACTAGGTCTGGGGGAAGAATACTAAAGAGATTCAGTGTAGCAGTTTATTTAGTCTGAGAAGAACATGAAACATGTAAACATCAGTTTACATGAACATGAAAAACTAAAGTTTTTTAATAAGAAGAAAAATCTCTAAACAACTAAAAACAGTATAAATAACTAGTATGTATGTTTCTCTATCAGTATCAATAATTATTTTGTGTGCTAGATATTGATTATTTACAATGATAGTGTATAAGCAGTATATGTATTTCCTCTTAAACTTATACTATTATTCTAAAATTTTGAGCCATTAAGAGACCAGGATGGTGTGATTCTTACTTTCTTTGCATTTATATAGTAAATGGAGGTATTGTGAAGAACGTGGCTATCATGAGAACTGATTTTGAAGAATTACATTATCATTCTTAGCCATATGCTTAGATATCATTTCAAACAGAGATAATATCTTTATAACTGCTTTATTGAGATATGTCATAAGTCATGCAATTTATCAATTTAAAGGATATAGTTCAGTGATTTTTGGTATGTACACAGAGTTGTGCAACTATTATTACAAATTTAGGACATTTTTGTTATCCTCAAAAGAACTCATCCATTAGCAGTCATTCCCCATTTATCCTCATTCAGCCCTAGGCAACCACTAATCTGCTGTTCAAATTTGCCTCTTCTGGACATTTCATATAAATGAAATCAATATGTGGTCTTTACTGATTTCTTTCACTTGCCATATTATTGACGAGGTTCATCCATGTTTTAGGCTAATATTTTAAAATGCAACAATTTGCAGAATTTTTGTGTTATTTTTGAATTTATATTTATTTTTTAACTGATATATAATAGCACTGTACATATTTGGGAGTTTCCATGTGATGTTTGATACATGTATATGCTGTGTTATTTAGTTAGAGTAAACATATCTCCTTAAACATTTATCATTACTTTATGGTGAAAACATTCAAAATCCTTTCTTCTAGCTATTTAAAATATATAGCAAATTCTCATTATCTATAGTTATCCTACAGTGCAATAGCACAACAGAATTTCTTACTCCTATTTTTGCAAGATTTAAGTGCAGTTAACTGTAACCAACCCCTTGATTTACCAGTAAAGAGCAGTACTTTGAAAACATGTCCCAACTTAAATATGTTTATTTACTATTGTAATGTGAATATGAAACTTACTTACATATAAGTTTTGATGCAGTTTCTTGAATATTACAAAGAATGAACTTCAGGATTTTGATCCAGTTAAGAAACAGACACCCCATCTCAGTTTTGCTGTTGTCTTCTCAATAAATTCTATTCTTGATTTGTGAGAATTGTAATCTGCTGGTATAAGGACACTATGTATGGTAGGCAATTTAATTTCTAAAAAGATTTAAATTTTGCAAAAATCTTTTGTGTACTTTTTCTGTCTTTATAGATACTTTGAGGACTTTGAAAAAAGAATCCCTCGTGAAGAGATGTTACAAATGCAAGTAAGAATATGCTGAACTGTATTTTTTGATTACTGTTGAGAACATCACTTGGTGAAAAGCTGTTTTTGGAATACTGACTTAATCTTTCTTCTATTAGGATATTGTACTAAATGAAGTTAAAAAAGTGGATTCTGAATACATAGCTACAGTCTGTGGCAGTTTCAGAAGAGGTAACATACTTCCTAATCTTGGGCTATTTCATGCCTCAATGTTAAAATTGCCTAGAATATGTGAAAAACTTGGATTAAAAATGTGTCATTTATATTACTTCTTGGATTTACTAAGACCCTATAGTATTAGCTATTTATTTGTTCATAGATGGGAATATGTATAAATAATTAGAGGAGAGTCATTCTAATTTTATTATAGAATAATATTTTTAACTGCTTTTAACAAAATTTATAAAATTATTTAGGTATATTAAAACACTAATAGTGGGGCTGGGGTTGTAGCCAAGTGGTAGAGCGCTTGCCTTGCATACATGAGGCGCTGGGTTTGATCCTCAGCACCACATAAAATAAATAAATAAAGGTATTATGTTCATCTACAACTAAAAAAAAAAAAAACTATAAGAAAAAAACACTAATAGTGGTTATCTGGTTATACGCTAATGGAGTTGTAGGTAGTTTTATTTACTTTTTAAATTTTCTACATTTTCTCTAATGAATCTAAGAATAGTGTCTCAAAATCACCAGCTCAAAACCCATTCTCACAATCACCAGGTTTTTCAGGTCTTTCACTTACTATGTGAGAGCAAGCAAAGTGAGAACCACACAATCCTAGTCTCTTTGGAGGCTAACATAGCTTTTTAAATTGGAATAGAAAAATTTTGTTTAAAACATTTTAGAGTAAATACCTAGATTGAATCTCTGGTCACCAGTAGAATTTTGGGTAGAAAGTAGGCAATGGGCTATCAGAAATATTCCAGGTATTTTCTGTAAGAATTTAGAGTTGGATTAAATCCATATTTGCTGATAAGTGGAAAGAACATTGAATTGGGATAAAAAGACCTGGGTTCTGAGGCCAAGTCTTCTTACTACTATATGATTTTAAGTAAATCTGTCTTTGCTTTATCCTAATTTTCATATTTTCAAAATGAAAGGATTAAAGTTAACCAGTTATTTGAGTATGTCAATATCAGAAACACCTGGGAATTTAAAAAAAATATATATACATTGTTATACCCTGCTACAGACCTACTAAATAAAAATTACCTTAGGTGGGGACTTGGATTATCTATTTTCAAAATGTGTGTATGTGTATACGTGCATATATGTGTGTAAAAAATATATATTTTTGTATATTTTTATATACATATTTTTTATATATATATATATATATATATATATATATATATATATATACATACTTTGTACCAGGCATTTAACCAAGGGATGCTTAACACCTGAGCCACATCCTCAACCCTTTTTAATATTTTATTTGGAGACAGGGTCTAAGTTGCTTAGAGCATTGATAAGTTGCTGAGGCTGGCTTTTAACTCATGATCCCCCTATCTTAGCGTCCTGAGCCGCTGGGATTAAAGGCATGCACCACCACACCCAGTTCAAAATGTATATTTTGATGCAAAGCAAGCTGAAATGCACACTCTGAATATGACAAACTTTTTGGATTTATATATTTTATTTTTATTTATGTTGTTGACTATGTTATATGGCTGTATGCTTTAATATTAAAAAAGGGGACTGGGATTTGGCTCAGTGGCAAGCGCTTGCTTCGCATGTATGAGGCACTGGATTCGATCCTCAGCACCACATAAATATAAATAAATAAAGGTATTGTGCCCATCTACAATTAAAATAAATTTTTAAATATATAAAAAAATGGCATACACTGTGAAGTCTCAGTTTTACTCTGTCTCTGTTCATTCTGTATACTACATGCCACCATTGTCCCATTAATAATCACTTTCTTTTGAATTCTTTTCAATGTTTCTGCTTAAAGATAACAACTAATATGAGTATACATTTTTTATTTTCTCCTCCACTTCCCTTTCCCTTTTTTTCACCAGGTAACATTATATTTGCATAATACTATACCTTTTTTTTAAAAAATTAAAGATATATCCTGGAGATTTTTCATATCAGTATACAGAGATTGTCTTTATTCTTTTTTATAGTTGTATAATATTTGCTTTTGTGGGTTTGCCATAATTTATTTATCAAGCCCTCTATTAATGGACCCTTGAGTCTATCTTTCCTTCCGGTCTTCCTTTGCTAATATGATTTTCTTTTTGTTTTTTAAAAATAATAAAGTGATTTTGGTGGTAACTGCATAGTGAAAGCATTCAACTTATAGGAGAAAGAAATGAGAACACAATAGAATTTTCTTTATTAAAATAGCTTTTGTAAATATCCTGAAATCAGTACACATTCACCCTTGTCTTTTTTATATGTAAATACAAGAATTCCCCACTTATCCATAGTTTTGCCTTGTGAGGGTTCAGTAACTCAGGACAACCACAGTCTGAAACTACTAAATGGAAAATTCCAGAAATAAACAATTTGTAGTTTTAAGTTATTATGGGTACCAAGAAGAAATCTCCCTCCATCCTGCCTGGGATGTAAATCATCCCTTTGTCCAGTATATCCACAGTTTATTCTACCTGTCCTGCACTTCGTCACTTAACCATCTTGGATCTCTGATCTCAGATTGACTATTGAAATCACAGGGCCTTATTTTACTGAATAAGGGCCTCAAAGCATAAGAGTAGTGATGCTGATGATTCAAATCTGCCAAAGAACATCTATAAAGTATGTCCTTTAAGTGAAATTGGGAAAGTTCATGACTTAATAAGGAAAAGAAAAAACTTGTATGCTAAGCTTGTTAAGGTCTACATTAAGAACACATCTTCTACCCATGAAATTATGAAGAAGGAAAATGAAATTTATGCTAGTTTTGGTGTCACATCTCAAACTGCAAAAATTATGGCCATGGTGTGTAATAGGTACTGAGTTAATATAGAAATGGTATTAAATTATAGGGTTTGGTCCTATCTGTGGTTTCAGGCATCCACTGAGGGAGGGCCTTAAAATCCTCTGCAGAAAAGGGGGACTACTGTATCTGGTTAAAGATTGATACATAGGATGATGATCTGCATGGTCACCTAAAGTATGTTTTGCATGTACTATACTTATCAAAATGAAAAGAGAGGAGATAGGATTATTTTATGCCGAATGAGGCACAATAGTAGATGCTTTAGCTCTTATCTAGTTGCACAGTAGCCTATGAAATAGTTTTTAGTAGTTTACAGACAAAGAAACTGAGGTTTAGAGAAATGTAAGAGTCCTCATTTGCAGTACTAAAAGTGAAAAACATCTAATTAGAGTCAAAATTTCATAGTTCAAAGTAAGGTTCAAACAGCTATGTGTAACTTGCCTGAAGTTATATGGTTATAAAGATCAAAACCTGAGTCATTATAAAGTGCTGTGTTCTTATCCATGATACTATAATAATAATTTTTTACCAATATTTATTAAATGACTTCAGTCATAAGAATTTAAATAAATTACCTTTTAAAGAGAGCATATTGTTTGAGATTTTTAGATATTTAGTTGTTCATAGATGTATTCCAAAGCCATTTTCAAAAATTGTCTTTATTGTTGAGTGGTTAAGTGCATTATTAGCACATTAAATATACAAGTTGTATGCAATATGTATCTAATGCCAATTACTGTTGTTATCCCAGATTCTGCTGTCTCTATCAATAAACCTGAATTATTGGACAGAAAATTGAAATCTTTTAACTAATTCTGAATATGAAGCACAGTGAAATAGAATAATAGGCTATAAGAAGTAAGGCTCTTCTATGTATGTCATTAGTTTTGTTCTTCATTGGCCTAATTGATAGATTTACATGGAGAATACCTTCCATATTCCTTGTTACTGTAGGTGCAGAATCTAGTGGTGACATGGATGTTCTTCTGACCCATCCAAACTTTACCTCGGAATCAACCAAACAGGTACCCTAGAACTTATAATCAAATATGTTCTGTCATACAGCAGTGCAGCAGTAAATATCATTTTCTAAATTGTTTCACAACAAATCATTTTAATCTTTCTGAAAGTATTGGGCTGGGGATGTGGCTCAAGCGGTAGCGCGCTTGCCTGTCATGCGTGCGGCCCGGGTTCGATCCTCAGCACCACATACAAACAAAGATGTTGTGTCCACCAAAAACTAAAAAATAAATATTAAAAATTCTCTCTCTCTCTCTCTCTCTCTCTCTCTCTCTCTCTCTCTCTCTCTCTTTAAAAAAAAAAAGTATTGAGAAACTACTTTTTTTTTTTTTAGTTGTAGATGAACAAATACCTTTATTTTTATGTGGTGCTGAGGATTGAACCCAGTGCCTTACACATGCGAGGCTAGCATTCAACCACTGAACCACAACCTCAATCCTAAAAAACAAAACATTTTTGATTTTGGATGACATATGCCTTTTAAAGATAAAGCAGCTAACTCTTTAATGAAACAGATAAACACAAATTGTGTTTGTTTTAGGGTATCATGAGATTGGTGAGAAACTAGTTTCTGAAAATGTTTTATTTGATAAAATGAATTCTTTGTTTGAGGGGAAAGATACTTAATCAGAACATTAAAAAGAGTGTGGGGCTAGGGATGTAGCTCGGTGGTAGATTGCTTGCCTAGCATGCTGGAGGCCCTGGGTTCAATCCCTAGCAATCCCCCCCCCTCCCCAAAAAAAAAATCCTCACATAAAACAAAATCATAGAGATTTTTCCATAAATAATCTGAAAACTCATGTTAAAAATATTTTAGGTTGGACATGTAGCTCAGTGGCCTTAGGTTCAATCCCCAGCACCAAACAAAAAGATTTTTTCATATGACAGAATAATTGCTCTTTTTTCTTATTCCCTGATTATGATTCTGCAGCCAAAGCTGTTACATCGTGTTGTGGAGCAGTTAAAAAAGGTCCATTTTATTACAGATATGCTATCCAAGGGGGAAACAAAGTTCATGGTAAGTACCCATTTGAATTAACATATGTGAAAAAAAATCCTTAGAGATTGCTTAGTAACCATTCTGAGTATGTGACTTTATTGTAGCTTTGTAGTAAGGTCAACAAATAGCTGGGCAGGATGGCGCTCACCTGTAATCCCAGTGGCTAGGAAGCTGAGGCAAGGAGGTTCATGAGTTCAAAGCTGGCCTCAGTTATTTAGTGAGGCTCTAAGCAACTTAGTGATACCCTGTCTCCAAATAAAATATCAAAAGGTTGGGGATGTGGCTCAGTGGTTGAGTGCCCCTGGATTCAATCCCCAGTACAAACCCTCTCCCCCCGCCCCCGTAAAAAAAAAAAAAAAAAAGGATGTCCTTGAGACCTTAGAGAAAAATAATTGATACGACACCTGATTCTTATAGCTACTCTTACAATGTTTTAGTTAAGAACTTTTTTCTTTCAGGGGCTGGGATTTAACTCAGTGGTAGAGTGCTTGTTAGCATGCATGAGCCCTGGGTTCAGGTCCTAACACTGTGAAAAAAAAATATATATATATATGGATTTTCTTTTAAACTCCCCATTTCTAAATAATATATACTGTCAAAGTAAGTAATTAGGCATAATTTGCCTTTGCATAATATCTGTAATGACTTTGACACATAGTAGGTTTTCCCCTAAAATCACAAATGGTTCTCATGTTCTCTGACTCAAAATCCTTCAACGAGTGAGATTAGAATTGACTGAAGGGTATTTATCTATTACAACCTCAAAGAAAGAAAAAGAATCAGGGTCTGTCTTATATAAAGGATGTTGTTACATGAAATGATAAACAGGGAAGCTAATAGAGGGGGACACTTGCAAAGATTTTCACAGTGAAACCCCTTACGATGTGCTGTCTAGAAACCTAAAGACTCAAAACCAATGGCAAGTGGATTAAAAATAGATTAATAAATGGCCCAGTATAATAACCAATCGAAAGCCAATAAAAATGTAGGATCAAGATTTTTCTTTCTTTAGGCTTACTTTCTTCTAATCACTTAAAGACTTCTTTGGGTCCCCTCTTCTCCATTCCCCACTTTTATGAAGTTATATGACTTAAAGGAAAGATACTGTGCTGTCAGAGCCTAGACATGCTAAAATTTGTGAGTCTCAATAGATTTGATAGGAGTGTTAGCTAAAAGTAAAAAGATGATTGAGAAAGATAAAACATCATGTCATATAGAAATAGAATGGCAGTTGCCTGTCCCTGAGGAGAGGGAACATGCAGTTATTTTTAAATAGATACAGAGTTTCAGTTGGGGAAATATTCTAGAAATGGATGGTGGTGATGGTTATAAAACAATACTATATACTTAAAAATGGCCAAGATGATTTAAAAAAATTAATATGGTAAATTGGATGTTATATATAATTACTGCATACACAATTATTGCATTAAGTTCCTCATGGTGATTTTAAATGAGCTGTGAAAGTGTATTCAGTCAATTCGACAGTATATATTTGCTGAATGAATCTCTTATGTTTCAAGCACTGTTCTAGGATCTGAGAATAAATCAGTGAGTTTAATTAAGTAGAACTTACATTAGGACTCATGGAAGGAACTGATCATTAGTGATGAACAAAATAAATAGGTAAATTATTTAATATATTAGGTTAAAATAGTGCTCAAAAAAAAATAAAATAGTGCTCAAAAATGGGGGAATAGGTATGGAGGATATGGGAATGCAGGAAGCAATATTAAATAGGAAGGTCAGACTGACTTAGAGCCTCAAGGTGAAGGACTTAGCCAAGCAGATACCTATCTAGAGAAAGAGTTGGCTAGGCAGGAGTCAGAGCAGTAGCCTAAGTTACGGACAGTAGCAGAGACATCCAAAGAAGTGAAGGTCTCTAGGTTCTGAAAGGAAATTGGCTGCAAAATGAATTCAGTTCATGAAGTTGAAAAAACTATTCTCCTTTTTCTTCTTGATTCCAAAGCCTTTTATTGCTATAGCCATTTACTAGTTTTAAAGCTATATCTATCTGGGGTTGTGGCTCAGCAGTAAAGTGCTTGCCTAGCATGTGCGAGGCCCTGGGTTCAATCCTCAGCACCACATATAAATAAATAAAATAAAGGTATTGTGTCCAACTACAACTAAAAAATATATATTTTTTTAAAAAAAGACATGTCTATCCATGTGCTTGCCAAGTTCAAAACATGGATTCCTTTAAGCTAGTAGTAATCAAATTCTAGAAACTAGTCAAAGTTATTCCAGATCATTTTGTAAAATCATGGTCTTTAGACAACTGAACTGTTCTTACTGTGAATATAATAATATTTGGAAGAATATACAGTTTCTCTACATTCTGTTAGTTTCATATTAGGTATGTGCCATTCAAATTTTAGTATTTTGTGCATGTTTGGCCTTGGGTGATTTTTCTATAGAATATCCACTTTAAGAATTCAAGGGACCATAGAAGATACCTGGACTACCCTGAGGAAATGAATGGCTTTATTTCAAACACTCATTGAAGCTATTGAATTTAAATACCAAACAATACTAATCCATTAAGTCTAATAAAGCATTTATAATAATACAGAAATATTCTTTAACATTAACACTTCAGAAAAAATTCAGGAAATAAAATTAGCCTTGAAAAGGGAAACAAAGCCATTAGATGAAATCTTATCACTGATGTAACAAACAGCAAAATCATTGCCTATGGCATCCAGACATTTATACCCATAAGTAATACTTCATGGTAATTCTGATGGAAGTTATTCTGACCATTTGAAGTGGAAGTTGAGTTGGAACTTGTTAATGCCTAAGAAGGTAGGTTTCATATTTTGAAGGTAAATATGTTTTGTTAATCTTCCAACCATAGGAATGGCTAAAGAAAATACCCATTTTCAATTTTAATTTTTCTATTTTGTTGAGTGAAAAAATACAGCTTTTAGTGATGTGTATTAACTTGACTACTTTTTTATTTAGGATAAGAAGCTTGTCACTTGTTTATTTTTCTTAGAATGTGGTATTAGGTAATTGTAATTTGAAATCTGGTGATGTGTATAGCTCTTTTTCACATATGCATGGGTTGCTGCCAAGTCCAGAAATTTGCCCATTTTTCTGGAAAGGAAAAAAAAATGACCACATAGGCTTTGATGATTTTTGCTTGAAACTGAAGAAGTTTTCACTCACCTGTAAAGAAGGGTAAAAAATGATCCTTTAATTTTCTTATTATTTATTGCACTCCTAAGGATTAAACCTAGGTACACTCTACCACTGAGCTATAGTCCCAGCCCTTTTTATTTTTCATTTTGAGATAAGGCCTTGCTAGTTGCCCAGATTGGCCTCAAACTTGTGATCCTCCTGCCTCAGCCTCCTAAGTAGCTGGGATTATAGATGTGTGCCACTACACCCAGATTTTCTTATATTTTAAAATTTTTTCTTACCTTTCTCATATTATTTAAGAGATTTCCTCAGACCCTTCTACTTCTGCCGTCATATTTAAACCCGTCCAAAATGTTTTTTTCTGTAGTATTCTGCCCTTATTCATGTGTTGAATATCTTCTATTGTCTGAGAAAAATATCGCTTTTTTTGTTATTGTAGCTTTTTTGTTTATTTTCTTATTTCTGCATGATCATTATTTCTCCCAAGTTGCTTTTGCCTGTTTGTTTTGTGCTCTTTCATATATGATGCTTTACTTGATTTATTTATTGTTTAGAATCATATACAGGTGAAATTCTTATGGCTAGAACCTTTGTTGATTCATGTAGTTCTCAAATTATCATAGAATGTCACAGGAAGTTCATGATAACATGTAGCTTAGAGAAGCTAGCTAATAAGATGAAAGTGCTCAGAATTCTAAAACTGCCACCAATAAAAGCAAAACTAGCCTCACATTTAAAATTTGATTAAAATTAAGCCTTAAGTTTAAAAATATCTTTAAAAAATTCTTTAAAATATCCTTTTCAGGGTGTTTGCCAGCTTCCCAGTAAAAATGATGAAAAGGAATACCCTCACAGAAGAATTGATATCAGGTGTGCTCAAACTTTGTTTCTGACATTCTTGCTTTTTCCTTTTTGAATCCTTGTCTTTCTTCCCTCTGTATATTATCTTATTAAAGTTTACAAGTATGTATAGAACCCTCTTTTATTCTGAAGGACCATATATTCTTGCCTTAAGTATAAATAATAATGACTATCTACAGATTTTTTTTTTCTTCATGTGGATTTGCACATTACCAGAGTGTCTTCTATAACTCAAAAAAAATTTCTGGCATGGGGAAGTGAGTTATACTAAGTGATAATGCTTTTCATTTCTCCACACCTCTTACAGAGGAAAGTTTACTGAAACCTAAACAATTGCAAGGTTGTGATTTAAATGTTCCACTTAATGATAGTCTTCTCTTCAGATTGTTAGGACACAAAGATTTATTTTAGGCGTTTTGTTCCTTGCTTAGTTAGGAGTTCTATGCTTGCTAAATTTGAGAAGTGTAATAAAAACTTTATCTGCTTTATTTTTAGGTTGATACCCAAAGATCAGTATTATTGTGGGGTTCTTTATTTCACTGGGAGTGACATTTTCAATAAAAATATGAGAGCTCATGCCTTAGAAAAGGGTTTCACAATCAACGAATACACTATCCGCCCCTTGGGAGTCACTGGTGAGTATGTGACTGCCTTAGAGATGATCCATGTTATCTGGAGAGAAAGTTATTTTCAAGGGGTTAGCAAATTTAGCTTCTCTAAAAAGCTGGTCAAATGTATTTGTATTATTAGTCCCTTAGAACAAAGGGGGCTTGAATGCTTAATGTGCTCCCAGTTCCTTAGTAATGACCATTTATTAAATCCTTCCTGTCCATCATAGTTATTAAAAAATTATATTAGTTTAAAAGAGTTTTTTTGTTTTGATGTGTGGTTCCAAAAATTCTGAGATATCATTGCTTTTAATGCCTCCCAAACTTTAAACCTATGCTTTAAAGTTTAAAGAATAAGGATTCTTAACTCTATAGATCTTGTTAACATTTCACAACATACTGTATGATTTACTATTCCCTACTGGAGAATGAATTTTTGCCATTTTGCCCTAAAAAAGTAGGGCTTTTATTCCTAGGGCAGTGCTGCTCACATTTCAGCATACATACTGTTTACTTGGGGACTTCATGGGATGCAGATTCTAATTCCTTGGAGCTCAAGGTTCTGCATTTCTATAAGCTTCCACAGAATGCCACTGCTGCTAGTACTAGAACATTTTGAGTTGCAAAGGAACTAACTAGAGTATTTTATATAATGTGATAGCTATAATGGAGATCCAGCAGAGAGGAAAATCACAAGTTGGGGTAACTTTAGTGAAAATAGTTGGAAAACTCAGGTTCTTTTTGTAGCATTGGTAATGTATATGTAATAAAACTCAAGTACAAGCTGGTATGCAGAGGATTAGTAGCTTGGTTTTCCTTTTTATTATGAAAGCAAATCTCACACAGCTCTCAATCCTGAACCCTCATAACTAAATTGCTAAACTGGTTCTTAAAATAAATTTCTTTTCCCTCTCTACTTCTAGGAGTAGCTGGAGAACCCCTGCCGGTAGACAGTGAGAGAGACATCTTTGATTACATTCAGTGGAAATACCGAGAACCCAAGGATCGAAGTGAATGAGGCCTATTCTTCCTTCCAGACATAGCCCAATAGGAGTCTTTCTTAACCTTTGCTATGTAAGGGTCTTTGGTGTTTTTAAGTGATTATTTCTTCCCCATGCTTAGCTTGCATTAGAATCAATAAAACCTCTTGTTACTATGGATGGTGATGTTCTTATTTCTTAGCAAATTTGTATAGTTTAAATTTCATATTATGTTCACGGTCACACTTTAGTATGGGTAGAGATGAGATGACAGCAAGTCTTGAATAGGAATTTCATTTTCTTTATTTTCTGTCCTATGTTATAAACCACATTACTACTTTTCCTCCTATTTCTGGATTACAAATATCTTACTAGGGAAATATATATTGAGGAAGATTTTTTTAGAAACTAGAGGTCTTCATAAATTTGATTTTCTCTTTTGTAATACACACTTATGGCTTAAATAGAATAGGTGTATGATTTATCTCTTAAGTGAATTCTGTAGCACCTGACTGGAATCCATTAGAGCTTCCTGAAGCAAGTCCTCTTCTATTATGCACATAAGACAGTCTCTTAATCTTAAAGAAACAAAAAATTCATTCCTGAGTTTTCCTCTGAAGTAACTTTTAAGTATAAGCAGTCAAAATGTATAAGTAAAAACATTTCTTGAAAGCTCTAGCTCTCAAATATAAACATTAGATAAATAATATAAAATAGGAAAAGTTATCAAATGGTTAGGAAAGTTATTGAAAACAGAATATGTGAAAATGCTTTGTAACTTGCAAAGGACTATCCAAACAGAAGATATTATTACCTTTGAGTCTTATTTTTTTGTCATAAATTATTTTGTGGTGAAATATAATTTCCCTTTCAACAAATGAAGGGAAATAAACAATAGAGTTTTTAAAGAAAATTGCTATATTTGCTCTGATAATTTTCCCTAGTAAGATATGAGAATTTGTTTAATGTCAGGTACAATCACTAATTTTTCCCCTAAGATACTGTTAGGTACCAGCCCTGCACTAGGAATTACATAAAAATTTATGGGAATGTGGTTTTTTTGTGGGGGGAGTGGGTACCAGGGATTGAACTCAGGGGCACTTGACCACTGAACCACATCCCCAGCCCTATTTTGTATTTTATTTAGAGACATGGTCTTACTGAGTTGCTTAGTGCCTCACTTTTTGCTGAGGCTGGCTTTGAACTCATGATCCTCGTGCCTCAGCCTCCTGAGCCCCTGGGATTATAGGCGTGCACCATTGAGCCCAGCAGAGGATATACATGTTAATTGGCTTGACTATGGTAATCAGTCATCTATGTATATAGTATATATCAAACCATCATTCTGTGTACCTTAAGGTATACTATTTCCTTTTCTAAAAAAAAATTTATTTGAACTAATTGAGTCACTAGATCAGAATTCTTTTTTAAAAAAAATTTTTTAATATCTATTTTTTACATGTAGATGGACACAACACAATGCCTTTACTTTTATGTGGTGCTGAGAATCGAACCTGAGTCCCACCCATGCGAGAGAAGCGCTCTACCGCTGAGCCACAATCTAGCCCCTCTTTTTTTTTTTTTTTTTTAACTTACAGAATCACATCAGATGAAAAGCCAAAGATGGCTTCCATTCATCACAATGTATCATCTCATAGTTCTCTAGTTTCAGTCTACTTCTGTTGCTGAAAGATTTGATTTTAAGAGAGATTTGTATGGAAGCACTTTAAAATTAATGTCTGAGAATCTGCTTGAGGACAATGAAAATTCTTCATGTTGAAGTGTTTACAGCTTTTTATATTTTTTGGCATATTCTTAACCGTGCATGTTGTCGATTGCCAGTCGCTTGGCTTCGACATAATAGTCCAGGACCACAGTCACAGCGCTGGAAGATTTCTGGAGCTTGAGCAGTATCCTTATGTCCTCTTCTAGAGCAGACTTGTCCCTCTAATAGGACTGGTTTACAAATTTTAGTCCAAAAATGACGAGCACAGCAAAGTCCAGAGCCACAATCAAAGGTTCTCAGACAGCTTTCTCCCTCTTGTCCTGTAACAAGATTGATATGAACTTTAGTGGTAAGTGGGGGAAAGCTGGATGTAGGCGAATTGCTAATGGGACAAGATTAGAGATCTAGAACTGAAGGCCACAAAGTAAAAATAAGAATAGTCTTCAGGACATATAGAGTTAGATTTTCACACTAAAAGCAACAATGAAGTGGAAATCTCAGTCCATCTGAGCATTTATTGTTGTCGTATAAAGTTAAAACATTCATCAAGGGAAAACGGGATTTCTAGTCTTGAGAAATGAAATATCATTTGGCAATGTTTTATTAGATGGGATTTATAGTGTATGGAGAGACCCTTCATTACTTATGAAGGGACCTACTTAATCTGAAGATACAAATAAGAATGGCCAGTTTACCACTTTCAAACATTCTGGCTATGTTAGAGAGGAATTTTAGACTACAACTTAAAAAAAAAAAAAAAAAAAAAAAAAACTTTGTACAAGGCTGAAAAGTTAATGCATCTACTCTCATTTCTATTTTATATCCTCAGGATCTAAAAAGGGAAACTACGACTTGTTAAATTACCATATAGGCAGAAGAAAGCTGTATGTTTGCCAGGCATGGTGGTGCATGCCTGTAATCCCAGCAGTTTGGGAGGCTGAGGCAGAAGGATTCCAAGTTAGAGGCCACCCTCAGCAATTTAGCAAATCTCTAAGGAACTTAGTGAGACCTTGTCTCAAAATAAAAAATAAGAAGGGCTGGGCATGTGGCTCAGTGGGTAAAGTACCCCTGAGTTTAATCCCTGGGACCAAAAAAAAAAGGTGTATGTGTGTCAAACTGAACTCAATAAAAGGTTTTCTTGCTAACCAGTCTATTGTTAACAGCCATTCTCCTGTCCTCTTGGCCTACTGACTACCTTATACTGCTCCTTGCATGCTCTCTGCAACTTCTTATGGAAAGAGATTACAAACAAGACACGTTCCCTGTTTCCAAGGCAGAGAAGAATAGTTTCAGCCTTTTCTTATGAGACTGGAAGGAGAAGATATTTTTCTTAAAACAAAAATGCCTTCATGATGCTCTCTTACCCTTACTGCCTTGTGGTTTCTTAATATTTGACTTCCTCTTGGGTTTGTTTTCCTCCATTGGATGCTCAGTTGTTCCTTTTGTGTCTGTGCCATCTTGGTCATCAGTCTGTCTTTCCAGTATTGGGGCTGCATCTTCCATTGTAGTGCAGACATCTGAGGGACAAGCAGGTGGCACTAGAGTTAATAACTTCAACAGAACAACAGACATGCTAGTTATGCTGTTATACAATTTGGCATCACTTCTGTCTTCCAGTTATACATAACTTTCTAGATATCTGGGACATACACTAAATATTTACATGCTGACATATGTCAAAGAAGGTAATTAAATAATTAATAGAATCCAAATGAAAAATAGAAAAATTTGAATGATTCTAACTTGAAGGTTTCCTTTAAAATCATCATTCCAAGGCACTGGCTACAGTTGTTTGCCAGGAGATGAACTATTTTGTTTCATCAAGAAGAGACAGCTGTATAAATATATTTCAAGCATGACTCTAGGAAGCCCTTAGAGTGCCTTTCTTGGAATCTTCTAGTCTATGAGATTCCATTGCTGTCTTCAGTTTATAAATCACTTGACTGAAGCAAGGCAGTCCTGCTGGGTTTTTGATTGCTCACCATTCATGCAGAGTGTTCCTGGGCAGCACATGGCATTTCGCTGGCACCTCCTCCGCAACCCTCGGCATGTAGCACAGAATGGCTTCTCATCACGGGGCTTGAGGCAGAATTTTCTAGTGTTGCAGTCCTTGTCAGACATGCACTGTGAACCCTGTGAAGGAAAACTTGTCACAAGGCTAGGTAATCAAACAAGAAGTAAGATGGCTTTATTTAAGGAGATGGAGGAGGCCAAGTCATAGTAGCACTTTGAACGCTGTGACAAAGGCAGGGGCTGGGGTTGTGACTCAGTGGTAGAGTGCTTGCCTAGCATGTGTGAGGCACTGGGTTTAATCCTCAGCACCACATTAAAATAAATGAATAAAATAAAAGGATTTGTCCATCTACAATTAAAAGAAAAATTTTTTTAAAACTTAGGCAGAATTTTAATTTTTCAGTATAGTTGGTTTTCTCCCACAAAGGGGAGATCAAATCACCTGCAAAGAGACCTTGGCACTGCAAAGGTTGTTTATGTTTGAAAAATTGTCATACTTTCCAAAACTTTAATTTCCTCATTCTCTTTGTGAAAAGGGAAGAAAATGTTTTCCTATGTATGTCTTATAGATGACTATGAAGTGTCTAATTTATATTTCAACTTTAGAGGCTGTGCTACAGTTCAGTTAAATATAAAGTTGGCATTTGTAGCATTCTTATTTGATTTTTTTACTCTTGAATCAGTTATTGTCTCAATGATCCTTACCCAATTTAACAGTTCTTTGATTTTTAGTGATGCCTCATTCGTTTGCACAGAGAAAAAGATACCATAGACCAGGTTTTTTCATCCATAGTTGATGCTCTTTTAGGGATACATAAATGGTGGCCTTGCTGGGACTCAGAACCAGCTGAGTCCCAGCAAGGCCACCATTTATGTATCCCTAAAACAATTCTGTGAAGCAAGATGGTGACAATAACAATGCATCATGTTACTGCATTTAAATTATACCCCTCCCCATGTTTACTGGCAATGTGGTCTTGGTTAAATTACTCAACATTCTGAGTCTTATTTCTTCATCTATGATTTGTAAATGTGAATCTATCTCAAGTTGTGGGGATGATTAAGTGAGATATTGTGTATAAAAGCCTGGCACACGGTAGAGTTTTTTAAATGTTAGTTTATTCCCTGAGCTGAATGTCCTGAAAAACCACTTGGCTCTTTTAGTAAGTTAATGCTGAGGCAATTGGATTCTCCCTGGGAACCTTCCCAATTCCACAATCAATTCAGATAAGCTATTTCACACATTAATTTTTTAATGAGATAAGCTATTTCACACATTAATATAAGCTATTTATTAAGATAAGCTATTTATTTATTTATTTTATTTGAGATAAGCTATTTCACACATTAATTTGAACAACTTATTTAAACCTGAATGCAACACCCATCACCCACCTCCAAGTGCCAGCGCTTTCACCCTAGGTGTGCTCACCTTCCGAGCCCCTTGCATGTCCGCAGAGGTTTTGATGTTGTTGAAGTCCAGAACCAGAGCTCCCAGGGGTGAGCAGAACCAGCTGAGTCCCAGCAAGGCCATCAGCACCATCCTTCAGTTTCCCGGGGTCTCCTTGATGTTCACAGCACTTTGCGTGTCCCCCCAAATTGGGATGCTCCAAACCCACAGCAGAGCTTCTGCCAAGCTGGAAACTACAAGTCGCCTGTAACCCTGTTCTGAAAGAGAAGCAATTCTGCCTACGGAAGGTGTATGAAATTGAAGAAGCAGGTATGATCAACAGGTTCTTTCTGCAACTATTTATAGCCAGATGTGCCCCCTCATCCTTCTCCTCCCTCTCCTCGCTTCCTTCCTTTTTACCCCACACAGGCTTCAACAAATCCTTTCAAATCTGTTTGATCAATAGTTCAAAACAAGGACTAGATAGAAGGAGACAAGAGGCAGGGCTGCAGCGGCTTCTCCTCCAGGGGTTGAATCCCTCTTAATTATTGCATATCAAAGTTAGTTCAAAGGGCCTGCAGGAGAGCAGGATGTCTGTATCAAAGGCAAACTATGATAATCACCTGCATTTCTGACCTTCAATAATCCTTTGGGGAGGGGTGGGGGGAGTCTAAGATCTGTTTTCACAGCTAATTGTGCTCAAAGAAAGAATGAATCATACTGGCCAATATGCTGTAGAAGATGCCAAAAGCGAATGTTACCAAATTTTCGGAGAAGCTTTAAACTGTTTCAGATAGTGTGGACAGATAGAGAAAATGCCTTCAATTAGCTCTGGCATCTGGATGTAAAAATCTCAATAGCTTAAAAATAATTATGAACGTTAATAGTGCCTGTTCTGACTAAATGGCAATAGGGAAATTATTCTTACAATGAAAATTGAACTGCTTAAAGTCAGAGATATTTAATGAGGAAAATAATGGGGTATATAAAAATCCCATTTAAAAATATTTTTGATGGTGGAAACCACAGAAAGCCCATTTTATATAGATTTATGCAGATCATTAGAATGTTTTTGATTCATTTTATGAACAATGTATTTGTATTGCATTAAGTTAAATTAACATAAGCAGAACTGGTCTTTAAGTCTCCAGCTGATTCCAGATGAAATTTCATGCATTTCCAATTTTCCAAATTTGAATGTTTAAAAATTGTTTTAGTCTTTTTGTTATTGATTTTAAATTCTTTCTTTTTAAAACAGGGGTCTTGCTATGTTGCCCAAGCTGAGCTTGAACTCTTTGGCTCAGGCTGTCTTCCTGCCTCAGCCACCCCAGTAGCTGCACGAGAAGTAGTGCCACCTTGCCTGGCACTATCTGATTTTTTTTTCTAGAAAGACAGAGAAGTCATGTATTGCTGCTTTGAGTACTTTAAGGGTAGAACAATCTAGATCTGGGTCAAAATTTTCCTTTTTCCTCTCTTCATTGTTTTCTATGTTCTCAGGATAAATCCATCCCAGTACCTCAGGTAAGATATTATTTAAAATCTAAAAAAGGCAGGTTTTTTTATACCATTTTTATAAGTGGCAACCTTAGTTTTACCAGGTCTTCTTCCAGGACAACCTCACATCAGCCCCTGGTCTTGGATCTTGACATTCTGTGTAATGAGAATATTCTTGCTGTGTGTGTGTGTGTGTGTGTGTGTGTGTGTGTGAGAGAGAGAGAGAGAGAGAGAGGCGGGGGATGGAACCCATGGCCTCATGCATGTTAGGCAAGCACTCTACTATGGAGCACTTGACCCATGCTGCATTTCTCACTTTGAGTAAGGCACGACGTGGGTCAAGAGTTGAACTGGGAAATATGCCTTTAGGTTACTTGGCTCTCTTCCTTGCGTTGGTGTTATTTGGTACTGCTCATGTGGTACATTGGGAGTTCCTTCTTTGTCAACTACTATTTTTTTTAAATCACTTAAACTGACAACATCAAACACCCTTTGATAATGTGATAAGCCAGCAAGTAGGGATGGTACAGAATTTATTTTGAAGTTGGGCAATTATGACCAAGGATAAAGGCGAGAGCCCCAGGGTCCCCTGTCTGCTGAGTCTCTCCACTTCCTGTTGCCTAAATGCAGAAAAAATGTCAGGGTACCAAAGGCCACTGATGCTATACAGACAAAAGGGCTGGTAAGAGATGCTGTAACACAATACAGAATCTTAAGGATGTAGTAGAACCTGTATTTAATGCTGGAAATAATGTATGAAAACTCTGAGTATACAGAGTCCAGACAGAAGACATATGGATGGGTGACTTGTGTATATTATGATAAACATTAAAATAAATGCAGAGTTGGAGGACCTACCAACATATCAATACAGAGGAGGGCATGATTTAGATCTTCTGAAGAAACAAAGGAATGTGTTTACAGAACAGGTAATATTTGGGCTGTATTTTGTGGGCTGTATTTTGAATAGAGGTTTGCTAGGTTGAGAGGCATGGATTGGTCTCACCCCAGGTCCTGACAAGTGCAGGGAAGTGTATGTAGGTTCTAGTGAGAGATTCTGTGTGGCTGGGGCAGATAATGGGGAGACAAGATGAGGCTGACTGTGACACACCTGATAAACCATGTCAAGTAAACTAGATTTTATTCTCTTTGCCATAGAAAGTCCTTAATGATACTTGAACCTGAAAATGGCATGCCCTAATTTGCTTTCTAGGAAGATGGTGCTGGTGGTAGTGTGGAACTGAGGTTGTGGTGGATAAAAGGTGATGCAGGGAGGTCATTCAAGACTCAGCTGTGACTGCTCTATGACAATGCAGAGGTCCAATCTCTGGCAGTGACTCATGGCAATGAGAACTAAACAATGGATGGAGTTCTGAAATTGTATCTACACCATTTTGTATAGGTGTGGGAAGTGATTGGGAGGGAGGAGCCAAGGATAAATCTGACATTTCTAATTTGGGGTCATGGGATTGGGACTGGGATTTTAGGCTAGAAAGCAAGTTGGGGGAGGCAGGACAACAGTTTGCCTTGAAAAGCTATTCAAATAATCAAGTATTTGCTGAATATGTAGTATTGAAGTATAAGATTAACTAACATCTTGCATGAATGATAGAGATCTCCATTTTGTCTCCCAGAAACAGAAGAGTTAATCTCCTCTCTCTCTCTCTCTCTCTCTCTCTCTCTCTCTCTCTCTCTCTCTCTCTCTTTGTCAGCACTGAATGAGTGTTGGCTTTGGAGTCAGGCAGACCTTATTTGGTCCCCATCCTTGCTTCCCTTCTTGGGCTTCCTTCCACTCCCATCCCCTGTGCCTCCATATGCCTATCAAAGCACTTACAAAACTCTTGTTATTTGTCTTTATATCTAAATGTTAAGCTCTGTGAGGGCAGGCCTATAGCTAATTTATCTTTATATTCTCATGTTTTGAGTGCTTGGCACATAATAAATGTTTTTATGTGATGCAAGAATGCACAAATGAGTGGATTTACAAAACTTTGTGACCTCAAGCAAATTAGTTCACCTTCCTAGATTGTAATCTCTTCAACTGTACAGCTAGCACTATTTAACTGAAGAAGACAATATTCTAAGGGTTCAGTGTCTGAATACATGCACAGGGCCTGGTGGGGTAACTAGCACTCATAAAACTCTAAGCAATTGTCACTCGTCAATTTTCCAGGCTAGAATATTCCATCATCATATAATCTTTAGCACCTAGCAATCACATGGCCATATCATAGCAGGCTTTCAATAGTTGTTTTGTACAATGCTTAAAAAAAAAAAACAAAAACTATTTGTGTCTCTCAAAGGTCAGAGCAACTTGGAGGGGTGTAGGTAGGTGGAGTACTCCCTAGAAAATGACTTTTGATATATTTTCAAATTTGCCAAGGCTGCTTGCCTATCGGTAACAGTCCTCAGCTAGGATGGCAATAAAGAAGATGAGATGCCCTCCTGGCAGCGTCTACTGTCACAAGCTGCATCTCAATTTTCTGGGGATTAGAGGTAATGGGAAGAGGGTGACAGAGAGGAATAAAGGAAGAAAATGAAAGCTTTAAAAAATGTTTCTGCTTAAAAAGGCATCTCTGCTTCTGAGTTACTCCACTGGATGCAAACCACACCAACAGCACAACAGGGACCCCTTGAGCAGTAGGCCGCATCTTGAACCATAGCTGTCTTTTTGAAAAAGCCACTTCATTCACTGTAGAACAAGGGAAGCACTCCTGGGCAGTTTTGGCCAAGATGTTGCCATTTTGATGCCCCCTGGCAAGGATTATGGGTTAATTGAAAATCTCAAACTGATCCTTAGTTTTGTAGCGAACACCTGGACCAATGAAACACCAAAATTGAGCATTATTGAGTAAGCTTAGAGGAAACAAATATGCCCAGAAGAAATTTCCAAAGGTCCTGGTTTTAGAACTGTATGTCTGATCACACTCTGGGTGTCTCTTGACCTAGATAAGAATTGCAGGCTTGCGTCTGACAGCTGACACCTGTATTCTCCCAAATTACAGCTGCTATGGTTCAAGTCAAAGACAGTGTCAGAATTGATGATTTATATTCACGGAATGGAAACTTTTATTTGTTATGGTTTCAATGTCAAAACCAGTTTGATTTCCATAAATTTTACTTTTCTTAAAAGAAAAATCAAAGTAACTGAAACAAGCAGATCTTTGGCAGAATCTCACAGGAAATGTTCAATAAAATCAGAGATGAGAAAGGGCATGTTGGGAGCAGACAAAGACTGAAGGATATAATCACAGAGTTGATGTAATCATTACCTTTTACCTACCTGGGTCAGGAGGTAAAGCAAACCATGTACAAATGCTGAGGAGCAAGAGTTTGTCAGGTGTCTTGCAACAAAGTGTGGGGGTTGCACAGGATAGGCTGGAAAGCAGGGAATCTGAGAGGTCATGTCACCTCTTAACCTCAGTTCTTCCTGATTTGGGGATCTCTCCCATACCAGTTTTCCAAGAGTTTAGGATGGGGTGTGCCTTGTCCCCATGTTGCCCAGCTGCATAAGGCACTGTTCTTACCATATTTTCTGTAAAAGTAACTGCCTTGGAAATGGTGCAAGATGGCATTGTTAGGGACCTTCCTTCTCTAGCATAAATGGCCTTGGTTCCTCCCCCGACACCAGGCATCTCTCTGGGAATAGCACCAGGCTCCCCAGACATTGCTTCCTCAAAGATGGTTTCTGTCAACTTTTTGGGACGGTGGGTACCAAGGGTGGAACTCAGGGTACTCAACCACTGAGCTACTTTCCCAACCCTGTTTTGTATTTTATTTACAGACAGGGTCTCACTGAGTTGCTTAGCATCTTGCCATTGCTAAGGCTGGCTTTGAACTTGTAATCCTCCTGCCTGAGCCTCCTGAGCTGCTGGGATAACAGGTGTGTGCCACTGCACCTGGCCCATCTTTTTGTTTAAAACGGGATTTGATGCTATTTCTTGTGACTTCATAAATCCTGAATGCCTCACCCTAGTCCTGGGGACCCTTCCCTCTCTTGCTTCTCTGTGCCAAGCCAGCTGACGTATGTTACACAAATTGCAATGGGAGTGACAAGAGAAGAAACTGACCCTGTCTCAATACATAGTAGTTGGCAAACGTTGCTCTTCACTTTTTCAGTGAAGGAGTTGGTGATTTGAGAGGAGGACAGATGTGCATTTGAGTGGACTTGGGTCGATGCTGCTCTGTACTCTGTGAGTGGCATCCTGCATCAGTCTCTGTGTGTCCCAGCAGTATTCCACAGAGTATGCATGTACATTTTTGGTGTTTTATAAAAACTCCGAGTTATAGTTATATTTCAAGAGTAGTTCATGGCCAAATTCTTTTTTAAAAATATTTATTTTTAAATTTTGGTTGGACACAATACCTTTATTTTAGATTTATGTGGTGCTGAGGATTGAACCCAGTGCCTCATCATGTTAGGTGAGCACTCTACTACTGAGCCACAACCCCAGCCCAGGGCCAAATTCTTGAGGCTTCTTTCAGTCTTACAACTTTATGAAATTCTCCCATATGAAGTAACAACTTAGAAAGCAAAGCATTTTCCTGGAGTTCCCTTTGATTTATTCTCTTTATTGGCTTAAAAGCAAATACTATGCCAGGAGGTGCACATTGGAAAGAGGACAGAAACTACTCCACTAAGCGGAGCTCTCTTCCAATTTTTTCCATTTAATTCATTATCTTCCATTTCTACTGTTATCTCCTGTATGCTTTTCCATCATTTGAGCCTTTTTTGCCTCAATTCTCTTCATTTCCTTAATTTTTCTTTGCATTATATCCCTGTAACCCCACTTATTGTTTCCCATTTTTTTTCAATACAAATATTCTCTCAAATTTGATGATGTTCTGGTGGCATTTTGAGCCTAAAGGGAATGGTAAGCTGATGGTTAGTTCTGTCCCTTGTGCCCTTTGGTGCCTATGTTGGGATGGTGGCCTCCTCTATGTGGGCTTGTGATTCACTGTCTCCAGGAACCTAGTCTGGAGTGGTGTCTTGTGCATGAAAGGCTAGAAGGGTTGTAGAGGTGGGCAAGGACCGTAAGCTCCACAGCAACACTGTGTGTGACTTGGGGGCAGAGGCTGTCATTACCAGGTAGTCCACAAGCCCTAGGAAGACTTTTTCATGGAAGGAGTAAGCAAAGAGGGATCCTCCAGGTCTGCAGCCTCTTCCCAATTGACAAAATATGTTCTGCCATGATGCAGACCAAACTGGGTCTATATTTTTTTCTCAAAAGTAAGCGGTGAACCCCATTGTATTAGAACACTTCAAATCTGCTAGAGTCCTAAATCTGAAAAAGCAAACTTTAAAAGATTAACGTTACCCATAACCTATGTACAACATGAGCTCTGGAATCCCCTACTGGAGAAAAGAGGCTTGTGCCTTTAATTTCCCTGTGTGTTAGAGGGTGTTACATGATTCTAATATCCCTCCCCATTACCACTCCCACTTCAGGGTGAGTCTTCACCTAATTATTCCATCTTCCTGGTGTTGTGGTATATCTGAGTCACTGGGTATGATCATGGCTCCTCTGTTCCAGGCTTTCAGGTGTGGTCTAAGTCTCCCTAGGACTTTCGCCAAAGAAAGCTGTCTGTGGCTGAAACCTCCCTCTGGGTGGGCCCCATCTTACCATGAGTTTTTTCTGGGGATCTCCATTTTAAAAATGAAGACTGTGAGTTCAGAGAGATCAAGCAATTTGCCCGAGGTCACATGGCTTATGAGTTACAGACCTAGGATTTAAACATTTTCTGGTTCCAAAGTGTATTCTTCCCTCCATACCACATTACATAGCTCATGAGCTGAAGTCCATCCCCAAACTTATCAAGTCGATTGGAATATAGGTATATATATTCAATAAAAAATCACAGGGAACTGTGTTGTTGTTCTTAGGTTATATGTAACTGTAGGAATGTCATCTTTTTTCCGATCTTTTGGGTAAATGATACTTCACTAGGAAGTGCTTATGATTAAATAACTCTTTGGTTGTGTCAGCCAGGGTCTACCCTAACCTGTGGTACATTGAAAACTGGTTTTATCATAACTTTATAAACATTTGAAGCTCCTTTGGACACTCAAATTTGACTCTAACTTTGATATAAAGTCCCCAGACACCCTATCCAATCCTGATTCACAACTATGAGAATCTAGAAGATCTTGGATCAGGTTTGGGGGAGTAAGAGGAAGGGTAGGGTTTTTGTCTTGACTCAATAGGAAACTGGCCCTTTAGGTTTAGCTTGACTTTTACCTTGTCTTCTTGCTCCCTCTTGTGGCCAAAAGTGGGCCAATCAGAAAGCCTAATGTAAATTCCAGGTATGTGTGATTCCAGAAACATTTCCCAATTTCTGGGGGAAATTCCCCAAGGAATAGCACTCTCCTTCTCATAAATCTAGGTACTTCCACACCTTATGAAAGTAAGTCAAACTTTTCTAATTATAAAAGAAATACATATTTCCAAATTTTAGAAATTTTGGAAAATACAGAAAAGGGTGAAGAAAATTAAAATAACTTATGCTCTGATTCAGCAAGAATAGTTACTGTGTGACTTTGGTAAATTTTCCCAATTTTCTTTTTTTTTCTATGCAGTTACATATACATATATACATGCAGCATTTATTTAATATGCAATGTTTCATCTATCATCAGCTCCATAATTAGTCATTACTTGTGCCCATATCTACTCTGTGAGCATCCTCTGCCAAGTTCCACTGTTTCCCCATTGGAGGTAGACACTGATGTTTATCACTCCCTTGCTTCTTCTTAAAATGAAATCACAACACACACACACACACACATACACACACACACTGATTATACTAGATATACCTTTGTTTATACCTTTGTTTCCTCCTTTTTTTTTTCCCCTTCCGCCAAGGCTTTCTCCTGGATAATCAAATATTATCAGGCATGATTGAATCATAACCCAGAATATAGATGTAGTATACTTTATTTAATGAATCTTCTAAATGTTAGCCATTTAGAGTCTTTTAAATTTTTTTGCAACTTTAAATTATTTAAGCAATTAATGATAAATCTGGGCATAAACATATGATCACTTCCTTGAGGTGAGTGGACTCTAAGGTTATGAAATAAGTCTTTGATTCTGCTCTCCCTCTGCTGTGGAAGCCATTCCCCTCTTGTCCATTACAACCATTACAAGAAGTCTTCAGTTTCCTCCCAGGTTCAAATAGGTGCTGGCACTGCTGTGTTCCTGTGCTCAGCTGCCTCCTTGTTATAAGGTGCCTTCTTCTCTTCAAAGATACCATCAGCATCAGTTCAGTAGGTAAGGGATCTTCAGGTCTCATCAGAATTTTGGAGTCCTTGAAAAGAAGCACATGGGCCCTTTTTATTTAAAGAAGGAAAATTAACACCATTGGCTTTAGAATCATATAGTATTCTTAACCCTTAGAGTCATTGAGCTATCAAAGCTTCACAATAGTACTTCTGTTCTCAGCTGTTTTTTAAAATTTCTGAGAATATATCTATGCTAACTTTATGGATTTTTCATTATAAAAGGCAACATAAGCAGATCAGCAAGTTATCTTGATGATCTGAGCAGGTGACCTGGATCCTGTGAACCCATTCATGGGGTGATACCATCTCTCTGGGCCTCTCAATCTGATGACTCTGCCACTTTGGGAAGTTTCTTCAAATATTACCTCTAAGCACAATGCCCTGTACACAGTAAATACTTAGCACATGTCTCTCAAAGGAAGGAGTCTGAAGTCCATTTCTACTCTAAAATTCTATAAAAATTCCATAGGTACAGAAGATTATGTTACTAGGATTTGTGAGAACCAACTGCAGTTTTGAGGTAGTGAAGGCCAGAGTGTTGATATGGTCACTCTTAATCTCGATCTAGCTAACTTGACAGGGAGCAAAGGAAGGATGCCTTTCTGCAGCAGTTGTCTTCTGGAATGGTTTCTTTTATTGCCTTCCTGCTTCACTTGTTGGAGAGAGAGCAGATCTCTCTGGATGACCTAGGACTGGTCATGTCAGGTCCTTTCAGAAGACAAAACTTTGAAAAACAGGAGACAAGGAAAGAATGCTGCTAAACTCCTAAAGTGCTCTTCTAATGCCTGCTGTACTTGACAAAGGTCAGGTCTGAGCCAAATAGGCAAATGAATAAATATGGGTTTTACTTGTACAGCTTTTAAACTTCTATTGCATATTAATTTTCATGTTATTAACTACTAAACATTTTCCATCTGCCAGGTAGATTATGAACTCTGAATACAACCTTTAATATCCATTATAATTTCATGAGGTACATATCATTTAGTTCTGTTTCATTGCTGTGGAAACAGATATAGAGAAGCTAAGTTGCTTGCCTAAGATCAGAGTTGACAGAGCTGGAACACAAATTCAGCCTCTTTTGACTCCAAAGTTCATTTTATTTAGGCTACCAAGTTATACTGCTCTGTTCTTATGACATTTATCACATTCTGTCTTATTCAGCAGATATCTGTCCAAGTCTTACCTTATGAGTCCCTTAGGGGCATTTAATTTACTTATCTCCCATTGACTGAAATGCCTTATGGCAGACAAGCAACAGTATTTGCCTATTGATTCAAGCATCAACCTGTATTGTATAATGATAAATCCAGACTTTATGATGTTGTTTTCTCCCTTTTATTTTAAAAATTTAAAAACTTACTGGAAAGTTTCAGGAAAATCTATCTATCTATCTATCTATCTTCTATCTAGATTCACCAATTGTTAACATTTTGTCACATTTGGTTTTTCTTTTTTTTCTAAACGATTTGAGAATTAGTTGCAGATATACTTTTAAATATTTCAGAATGTATCTCCTAAAAACAAGGTCACTTCTGCATAATCAAAACACATCATCCTCAAAACATTTTACATTGTTACAATACTAATATAATCTGCATTCAAATTTCTCCAATTGTACTAATAATGTTCTTCAAGAGCTATTTCTTATCCAGGGTCCACTTAGAATCACACATTGCTTTTAGTGTCATATCTTTCTTTTGTCTCCTTTGATGCAGAACAGCCCACTAGCTTCCAAAAACAAACAAACCAACCAAACCATGAAACCGATTTTTTTTTTTTTTGAGTAGACGTTCCCTCATTTTGGGTTTGTCTGATTCTTTCCTGATGAATAGGGACAATTACACAAGTTTGGCCAGAAAATTATCTTTTGTGTTCTTCTCTGCAACACATCGCCAGGCACATAACGTCATTCTCTACCATCCATGGTGAAGTTAAGTTTGGTTATTTAGTTAAGGGTGAATTTCTTGATGTGAAGGTACCCTTTTCTCTTGGTAAGCAGTCTATGGGCGATTCTTTGAAACCATAGCAATATCCTACCCAACCATCTATTGATTTTTTTTTTTGCCTGAATCAATTACTACTACAGTGGTTCCAAATTGCTGGTTTTATATTTATATAATCTCTCCTACACATTCATTACTTGGTATTCTCCTCTGAAGAGCTTTCCCTCCTCCATCTCCTCTCCCCCTCTTGAGTTATAATCTACTTCTACTTACCCTTTGGGGACCTATGTTTTCTCATCCTTAAGATGACGCAAGGGTGACATTCTTGTTACTCTGAGATGAAATTCCCAAAAAGATCTGCTAGACATCTACCAGAGAATGAGTATGGATGTCGTGCTCGCGGCAGTATCCATGCGGATACAGCAGGGTCCCCATCTCTACGTGCCTTCCCCGCGCCCCTCCATGGGAACTGTAGCTAGGTGCCTTCAGGCGTTCTCGCGAGAACGAGCCCCTACAGGGACAAAGCGAGGAGCCCTGGACTCCGCGGCACCACGTCAACCCTCGCTCCAGCCACCTGCGCGCTGGACCCTCCTGCGCACGCGCGCCCGAGAAGTCGGACAGTTGGTGCCCATCCACCCGGGCGGCTCCTCTCAGCGCCCAGACCCGAGGCGCGCGAGCGCGACAAGACACCACGGCGTAAACGCGCTCGGGGGCGTCAGGGGCGCGCAGGCGCCGCGGGGGGAGTGAGGCCGCGCAGGCGCGGACGGCGTTGGTTTGAAGAAGACCTTCAGCGTTGCCCAGGCGGAGCCGAGACAGGCCCTTAGGTTGGAGGTGAGGCGAGCTGAGGCCGCGTACCCGGAAGACCTGGGAAGGCCGGAGAGTGGGGGGACTTGATCCAAGGGAGATCGACGGAGGCGGGCCTAACAGAGGGCGGTGGAGGGAGACAGCGGTCTAACGGGGCGCTGGCCGGGCAGGCCGCAGAGGGCAGAGGGGACGCCGGCTCCTGCCAGGGACCTTGCTCCTTGGCCGCCTCAGGTGATGGAGCCGCAGCGAGCCGCGACCTTCCTACCACCCCGCGTGCGGACAGGACTTTGTAAGGCTAGAAAGGAGGTCGGTTTCTAGGGAAGTTGGGTCCTTGAACCCCAAACAACTCCCGCACCCTCGCCCTCACCTTTCTCTCTGGAATTGTTGACCAGCGGGGTCTTACACTGCTGGCCGAAGGGAGGATGCTGTCCGTGCAACTTAAAAAGCAGAAATGAGGAACAAAAGAGGGCTCTCTACTGACTGTCAAGTTTGTGGTTGTGTAAAGCAATATTATCTAGTTAACGCCTTTTTAAAAATTCCAGTCTGCGTCTAATGCAACCTCGGTACACGGTGCATGTCTACGAAATACATTTTGTAGAGCTAATAGAAATATGTGGTTATAGCTTTACTCTCCAGTAACAGGAAATCTCCCTGACTTCTTGCTTTTTGCTTGATCATACCAGCATTGCATTTCCCGTCAGAATCATGGACCTGAAAAATAATATTAAATTAGGCAGAATTGAGATCAGTAAACTAAATCAGCTACTTGACTTTTGCAAACTATCTGATACTGTTTTTGAAAAATAACAAAATGAAAAAGATTATAACTAGTACCTAGAGGAATATATATGGGTGCTTGTGAATATTTCAGTGTATCTTTTCTCTTGTCACTAAGAAAAACTGAAAGCTTTAGACATTTCTATTTGAATATATAATTCCTGCATTTCTATACTTATCTCCCAAAATACAGGCTTCTGGCAAAATTTCAACGAATGAATACTAACATCGATTGTGATCATAATACGAAGTTAGAATTGAGAATATGTAAAAGTCTTGAATTGATTATTGAAATATAAGGGACTGAATTATAAAATAATTGCTCTGGAAGTGAACTATGAAACTCTGTAGCTTAGAGCACAGTTTTATTCTGGTTTGAGTCAACATATCCATACCACTCTTTTACCTTTACTACATTCTTTCCTCTTTGCTTTGTAATTTGGTGGTGGGGGGGAATTGAACTTGGGGCCTCCTGCATGCCAGGCTAGCATTCCACCACTGAGCTACATTGCTAGCTTATATTCCTCTAAACTTTCTATATGGTTTTATATATATTGTACATGAAATTATGCATGTATGTATATAAAATACTCTGTCCTCTTAACTTTATATCATAGTGTCTGTTATATTTACAGGTTTAGATTAAGGAACAAACTTTAATGAATTCTCAGTTAAGAAGTGCATGAGGACTGGGGCTGTAGTTCAGTGGTAGAGCACTTGCCTATTCAGTGTGAGGCACTGGGTTCCATCCTCAGCACCATACAAAAATAAACAAATAATAAAGCTATTGTGTCCAACTATAACTAAAAAAATGTTTTTTAAGTTCCTCCTTAAAAAAATGTAGTACATGAAGCACTTCAAGTATGATGGTCAAGTATGATGGCATAATTAGAAACTTAGCAGAAGTTCAGATTAAGAGCTAGACTAAATATAAATAGCTGGACTAAATATAAATAATGCATAAATAAATAGTTTGAATGCCTAGATGATTCAGGTGTAGTAATTGTAAGTGCTAGCTGAAACTCTGGATTTTTCTGGTATAATAAAAGTGTGCTCATGGAACTGGTTAAAGTGGTTCTGTAATTGATTAGACATGGCTTTTGAGTCTGTGAGATGCACACAGCAGAACCTGCTGCAGGAAAGAACTTCCATTATAGAAAAAGGGCAAAGGAATTGTGTTGGTAGCTATGGCGAATTTGATGTGAAGGTCATGTTGGCAGTGGACAAGTTGGGGCAAGATGTAAAGTCAAGGCAGCTTAGGTTTTCAAAGTTATAACTGCAGAGTTTACATCAACTTTGGTAAACAGATTACTGAAGGTAGAATTTATCCTATTTTAGTTAATGATAAAATTATAAACTTTAAGAAGAGCTTTGAAAAAGACCATATTCTGGATGAATACATTTCAATTAGTATGGTAGCTTTTATTTTAAGGCTTCTTTTAAGCCTTGTTTCAGAGAAGCAAAATGTTAATCCTGAGGATTTTTTCCTGTGTGTGTGTGGTGCTGGGGATTGAACCCAGGACTTTGAGCATGTGTGCCATCACTGAACTATATCCCTAGCCCCAACTCTGAAGGTTTTGGTTACATATATTGTTACAGTTCCATAAAAATTTTACCTTGTGGCTGTACGCAGCTCATTGGCTATATAAAGTCCAGTAAAGCTTTTTCTGAAGTAAGTTTTGAAGGTTTTGTTTTGTTTTTAGAAGAGTATCATTTAACAGAACACCCCCCTTCAGCCTGTGAGAACTTTCTTTTCTTTGAAATGTAGTCAGAAAGATAACTTCTGACTCTCATGAGAAAACCTTTTATTTTCTAGTGTTCTGGAGAGCTCTTTTTTTAAGGAGCAGAATGCCTTTTCTTAACTTTGACATTAATGATGCAAAGGAAGAAAAAAACTATGCCTCACAGGAGGAAAGAGTAGAACAACTTTAGGTGAATACATACTAAATGATTACTCCTTTGTTCTCATCTTTCTTTATAAGATATGTGTAACACACCAACTTACTGTGACCTAGGAAAGGCTGCCAAGGATGTCTTCAACAAGGGATATGGTAAGGATATACTATTATAAATCTCCAGGTTTGAGTAAGGGTTAGTGTTGAATAGCTACTGTGTGTACAATAATGTGTTAGTAAAATAATGGTAAGCCAACATTAATTTACTTTACAAACTTTAAGGGGATAGCTATTAACAGGCTATTAGACTTCATTCTTTAGAGATAGAGTTCCTTAAAGCATTTATTTTTAGGTTTTAAAATTTTTGGCTGTGCACATTTAATTTTTTCCTGATAATATTAATTGTATATTTCAACTTGTATATATATATATATATTAGCATAGTATTTTCCAGTAATTTTGTTTCTTAGAATAGAAAATATTCCTTTCATTCATTTGTTCTTTAATTTATATTTTAAAAGTATGTCTTTATTCATTTTGAGGGTCTTAAAAATTATACTTATTTCATTGTAATGCAGTTTCTTCTGGAATACTCACCTAATGAGAATACCATGTATTTTCCATATGGAAAGTATTCTGTGCTATTTTCATAATTTCTGAGTGAAAAAAAATGGTGTGTCACATTTTGTATATTTTGTTTTTGTTTGTGTATCTAGGGTTTGGCATGGTCAAAATAGATCTGAGAACCAAATCTTGTAGTGGAGTGGTGAGTAGCTATTATATTTTGAATAGATGTAGCATAATTAACTTAAAAGGAACTTGCTTAAAAATAATTATTAATCTAGTTAAGTGGATTGGCATACTTTTGGAACTGTGCTCTTTCTTACAGTTTTGTTCTGCTCTTGATTTCACTAACTCAGCCAGTGAAACCTATAGACAATCAGATTGAATGTGGCAGAGATACTTGTATTTGTCATAATGAGAATATTCTCCATCATACTCTTAGAAGATAGAGAATATGTATTTTTGACTCATATCATATCTTTGCATTCATGAAAATATATTACCAAAAACTTTATTGCCATTATAATGGGTTCATGTATGTTTTTTAATTAATTTCAATTTCTGTCTCTTCATGATTAGTTAAAACAAAATGTAGAAATAAAAGTATTTCTACATGTATGCACATCAGTAATTAATTCTTTAATTTTTAACTGATGATGTTCTTAACTTCCAGTCTTGTTCTCTCCCTTTCTTTTTTTTTTTTCCTGGTGGTGCTGGGGATTCAGTTTTGAGGATTCAATTGTCTCATGCTAGACAAGCATTATACTACTGAGCTATGTCCCCAGCCCCAACTTGTCCTTTTTTCCCCTGGAAGTAAGAATATAGTAAAGGATGTATTGACATATTTTCAAAGCATCATTAACCAAAGTTTTTATTCAGGAAATCTCAGCAAATAGGTTAACTTTTTATTAACTTCATTCTCTGATTTCTCCTCATGAGCTTCATCTTTTGTTTGTATTTACTTATTTGAACCCATGCAAAGTTTATTTCTGGAAATAAAGATTTAATTAGAAGGACAGAAGCGTGTGGAATTCCTGTATATTTTCTGTTGGACTCTGTATAATTTTTGGTTTGTCACTGTCATTCTTTTTCTGGGATTCTGTAGCATAAATAAATATACATATTCACCTGCCCTACTGATATTGGCATATTGTATGTATGGCTATGTGAAAATAGAAAAATCATACATGTTTTGAGTAGGTTTTGGAATTTGTGCAAGTTATGTTTGTGTTGTGAATGTTATCAACTAAATTTTATCTCCCCTTTCATGCTGCTGTGGTGTGATTATATTCATTCAGATGGTAAGGAAAAAAGCTTATTTGTTTTTATGGTTGCTTTTGGTCTTGGGACTTGAAATTTAGGATAAATTTCATTCACTGTTTCTTAGATTGTATCTGCATATTTTTATCATACAGCATCTATTTAACAGTGACATTTTTGTTCTGTTGCTTACTAACATGTAATATAGAGCTGTGGATGTTATATGCATGTTATAAATATATTTTTCACTTATTTGACCTAAGTATGAAATTAGACTGAAGCAGTTGTGGGTATGGAGTTCAACTTAGAACAATCTAGTCTTCTCTGAGATTTTTACCTCTAGAGGTTTAGTTTCTTGACAGAGCTTCAAACTAAGAAAAGTTGACAGTAAGAAGGAAGACATGTAGACTATATCACTTTAATTTTATTCATAAAATTTTTCTAACACCAAAATTAATATCTGTGTTTGCTATGCTTGACAAATTTATGAAAATGTAAAAATACTAAAACAAAACAATTGTCACATTAAAGAATTACATGGACTGTTAAACATGACTAATATTTTATTGCTTTTTTTCTAAGGCCTTGCTCTAAATGTGCAGCATGATAGTCTCTTTGAAAGCTTTCTGTGTGGTGCTGATAAACAGATCACAGTTTCCCAGTTGTTTCATCTGCCTGTGGAACTCGAGTTAGGGGGCAGGGTTTTGTTAAAGGGAGGATTCATATTGCAGGCAGTGAAACAGAACTGGTCAGGGTTGGCAGCATTTCAGAAATGCTCCTTGCAAACAGGACCAATCAGAATGTTTTTTTCTTGACAGTTGTAGATTGTCAGTGACAGGTGTTGACTGTTTGCATGCCCCTAGAAGGAGGTCTATTTCTAATTGCTTATTGTCATATGACTGAAAGGATACTTAAATTGGGAGGAGGATATACTTAAGGCATTCATAGTAGCTGTTGGTAGAAAGCAACTTTATAAGGTAACAGGATGGAGAAGAAGGAAAGAGGGATAAATTGTAGCATTCTACTTTATTGTGAAAAATAGGTAGATAATTTCAAGTATTGAAATTGTTTATGTTGAAAGTTTTGCGGATAGTGTTGTAGACAAAAGCAGTTAATGTTTTCACAACATTGTGAACATACTTAATACTTCACGTTAACGTGTAGGCTGTACACTTGAAAACTGTTAAAATGCTAAATTTTATGTTAAATGTATTTTTCCACAATAAAAATACATTAGAAAAAGTAATAGGCTGGGGGTTTAGCTCAGTGTTAGAGTGCTTGCCTAACCATGCACAAAGCCCTGGGTTTGATTACTAGTGCTGCAAAAATCAAACAAAAAACCAAAGCACTGATTCTATTAATGGGGAGGGGTAGTGCTTTGGGCTTTTTAAGGACCTCTAGATTTAATTAGTAGTTTGAAAGGCATTACAGAGAACTGATGATGTTTTTTAGACCATGAAAGTAAAATGTTTAAGATTCAATAATTTTGTCTTTTGGCATTTATTTTTAGTAAAGATATATTTCTTAAGGAGAGAATTATTTTTATTGTTTGCTTGTTTATTTATTTATTTTGACACTAGGGTTTAAACCCAGGGGTACTTTACCCCTGAGCTACATCTCCAGCTTTTTAAAAAATTTTTATTATAATTACTTTATTTTATTTGTTTATTTTTATACAGAACTAAGGATCGAACCCAGTGCCTCACACATGCCAGGCAAGCAGTCTGCAACTGAGCTACAGCCCAAACCTCCATCTCTTTTTATTTTTTTATTTTGAGATAGGGTTTTTCAAAAAGTTGCGTAGGGCCTCACTGAGTTTGCTGAGGATGGCTTCAAACTTGTAATCTTCCTGCCTCAGGCTCCTGAGTCACTGGTATTACAGGAGTGTGCCACCCACACACAGCTTGAAGGAGAGACTTTAAGGTGCCCATTTAGGAAGAGTATATAGAACATTAAATATCAAAAAAGAAAGATGATTAATTAAGATATATATTAAGAGAGGAAAAGCAGAAGGAAAGCAGGATTGCTATAAATTAGGGCACTGGTATAAAAGTAAATTGTATTAGTTTCTGATGCATTGAACTCTGCTTTCTGAAATTAATGTTTTCTCTTGGATGAGATAATTTTAAAGTAATTATCTTTTTGTTTATCAGGAATTTTCTACTTCGGGTCATGCTTATACTGATACAGGGAAAGCGTCGGGCAACCTAGAGACCAAATATAAGGTCTGTAACTATGGACTTACCTTCACCCAAAAATGGAACACAGATAATACTCTTGGGACAGAAATCTCTTTGGAGAATAAGGTAAGAGAAAGCATTAGAAGTTATTTGTAGGTTCAGTTTCTCTTGAAGATTGAATGATGAACAAACCCCAAATATAATCTGAATGAGGTCTTACACCATATCTAATAGCTGTATTTTTTCTATGCATGTTTTTTTTTTTGGTATGTCTTACATTTCTAGAAATAAGGCTTTGTTTGTGAGTCCTATGATTATTACATAACATCTTTTCTGATCAGTTCTGATTATTTTGTTATATAGTTGAACTTTTTCTGAGTAGAATAAACTATTTGCAGTAGTTTAGTTTTGTAATCATTGTAAAATTGGCTCCACAAAAAAATGTTTCTAAAATTCTTTAACATTTTCAAGGAGAAATATCAGTAGACATTTGTCAAGTGCCCACTATGTACAGGGCACTGTTTTTAAAAGTATATTTGTATGCACGTTGTCATATAAACAGATTACAGCTGAATAAATTATTTAAGTTGACTTGTTATATCATTATAGTAACTTCAAGAGAATGTAGCAAGATTATTTTGTTGTATTGGAATTTATTAGTTTTGTTCTATAATTTATGTTATTTGCCTTAATAGGATTTGGCCTATACATTTTAACCTCCTTTTTTGAGATGGGGTCTCACGATGTTGGCCGAGCTGGCTTTGAATTCCTGGGCTTAAGGGATCCTCCTGCCTCAGCCTCCGAAATAGCTGGGACTACAAGTACCTGCCCAGTTGGCTCAGCTTATAACCTGTTTTTTGATGGGAGAACCATGCGGAAGGCTAGGGGTGAGGGACGAGGAATAAGGGGACAGGGAAGGATGGGAGGTAATTTATTATATAATTTAATATCTGGCTTTCTTTAATGACTTCCTATTTTTGTTAAAGAGGAAGTTAAAGGAAACTTAAAAATTGGCTCTTTGAGTCAAATAAAGTATTAAAAATTACTAATTGTTCATTTAAAATCTTTGTTTTTCAGTTGGCTGACGGGTTGAAACTGACTCTTGATACCATATTTGTACCGAACACAGGGTAATTATCTAAACCCTATTTTATGAACTGTTTTTGAAGCCTTAAAGGTTTAGAAGGGAGTTGCGATGAAAGTTTAGAGGCAGAGAGAAATTAGGAGGCTCCTGTTAAGAATACTAGAGATCTTGTGTATAAAAAGATAAAGAAAGATCCTTGAAGTAGGATAGCATTTTCATTTGAAAATTGAACAGATGAACAAAAATATATGTATCTATTCCAGAGAGGCATATTGTAGAAAAAAGTTTGGGAGCTAGAAGGGTCTAAGACCATAGGTATATCTTAAGCTGTTCTAAAGATTGATGGGTATGGTATTCTTCTGAGAAGTTAATTTCTGAAGCAAATAATCTTCAGAAGATAATATAATTTATGGACTCTAAAACACCATAATGAATAGTTTTGCTACTGACTTGATTTCTTAGCATACTCTGTAAAGAATGTGGATGTGTTATTTCCTCTAAGTTGGTTCCCAGCTATCTGAAGGACAAAGGTGCTGCATAAATGGAAAGTAGAATTTCTTCTCAGTTGTAACTAGTATCTTTCCTGTTACATGCTTAGTTACCTTTAGGACTAATATTCTCATCAGAGATTTGAATGGAATAGGACATGGATTATTAAGAACTAATTTTGTCTGTTCAGTACTATTCTTCAAAATAATACATTTCTTTCCATGATAAGTTAATTATGTGTATTGGGTGTTACTTTTGTGGCATTTGCCAACTTATAAAGAGATTTAGTTCTCATATGTCTGTATACCTACATCTCCAGTATTAATTTGGCACTGAAAAATTTTATTCCTTTTTTAATAAAGTTTTAATTGACATTTTACATGTTTTATGGGTATTGTGTGGTGTTTTGATATTTGTATACATTGTGTAATGTTCAAGTCATAATAAACGCCTCTGAACATTTATCATTTCATGGTGAAAACATCAAATCCTTTTTTCTTTTTTGAATTATATATAGTACATTATCTTTATCTATAGTAACCATACTGTGCAATAGAATGCCAAAGTTTAATATTTCTCATATAACTTAGAATCTGTTGACCAATCTTTCCCCTTATAGTTTTATTTATGCCTTTATAAAATTAATCATGAAGATATCCTGTTATTTGAACTTGCAGGGAAGAATAGATAATAATAGTGTGTACATTTCTAATATTAGTAAACTTACATTTGTAGAGCTAAGAAATCTGAAACATTTTTACCATCCTTATTCCATCTACCAAAACAGTATTTACTTTGGGAGAGAGACGGTCTTAACTCTAAAGATTCCTGCATAATAGTTGAAACTTATGTTGTTCTCATTTGTTTTTTACAGAAAGAAGAGTGGGAAATTGAAGGCCTCCTATAAACGGGATTGTTTCAGTGTTGGCAGTAATGTTGATATAGATTTTTCTGGGCCAACCATTTATGGCTGGGCTGTATTGGCTTTTGAAGGTTGGCTTGCTGGCTATCAGATGAGTTTTGACACAGCTAAATCCAAACTGTCTCAGAATAATTTCGCCCTGGGTTATAAGGCTGCAGACTTCCAATTGCACACTCATGTGTGAGTATTTATAAATTGATTCTTCTTTAGTACCAGTGCATTTGCCCCCCAAAAGGTGATAGTTAGTATATTGAGAAGATTAGAAGTGATAGTAATATGCCGTGGAGGATACCCAGCCTTGCTGTGTTTTCATTGTCAGAAGAACACTGTCAGGAGGCCAGTGAACTTAGTGCATATTGCTGCACTACTGGTAGTTACTGGCTTCTCAGCCTTTACCCCAAGCTTTATTAAGCTCTAGAAACTGTAGGAGAACCACTACTTAAGAGACAACCCAGAACATGGGTTATCCTCTGGGTATAAAAAATCTTTTGGAGAGTTCTGCTTCTTCCTCTGCTACCCTGCTATCTATGCTATCTGGGCCATATCTGGAAACTGGTCTGTTTGGATTACTAAGAACATCTTCTGTTCTTCTATATTGATTGGAGCATCCTCAGTAATTCTATGGAGGTTTTCAGGTATCCTTGGTCAGAACTGCTTCTCCTATTACATTCAGAAGTAATAGAAGTCCTCAGAGCTGTCCTGGGATTCAGTTGTGTAGCCTGCACTCTGTTGGCTGAATGAATCTGTACTTGTATTTTAAGTCTTGGCCAACTGAATATTGTACTGTACCAGGACATAAAAGAAAAGGGTGATCCAGGCATGGTGGCAAACACCTGTAATCCCAGTGCCCTGGGAGGCTGAGACAGGAGGATCATGAGTTCAAAGCCAGCCTCAGCAAAAGCAAGGTGCTAAGCAACTCAGTGAGACCCTGTCTCTAAATAAAATACAAAATAGGGCTGGGGATGTGGCTCAATGGTTGAGTGCCCCTGAGTTCAATCCCTGGTACCAAAAGAAGATAAAAGGGTAAGATAAGTGTTTTTGAAGTATTACAGATTGCTCTCCACTAGATACTCTTATTCACTTATGATGGCTAAACAGAGTCAAACAGTGATATAGATAGGCATTGATACTGGTAAAATGGGAAACATGAAAGCTCATCTGTGATGCTTTAAATCTATAATTGAGGTGCTTCTCTGGTGCCCCCTCGATATCTTAGGGATATGTTTTCTCACTCTAGGGCTATGTTTTAAATAACATCCAGATTTGGCTTTCCCATATTTCTGCTTTTTTAAAATTTTCATAATCTTTATTGAACTCTACTTTGAAGTTTCTAAATTTTATGAACATCCCAAAGATCATATTTACCTGCCTTTGTGCATAATTGAATCAATCTAAGAAACTTACATTATAGCTGGGTGTGGTGGCGAATATCTGTAATCCCAGCAACTAAGTAGTCTAAGGAGGAGGATCACAAGTTTGAGGCCAGCCTCAGCAATGTAGGGAGACCCTCTCTCAAAATAAACAATAGAAAGGACTAGAGATGTAGCTCAGTGATGGAGCAATAAATGAATCAAATGTTATTGTGTTCTAGTTAGGTGATTATAAATTGCACAGCTGGATTAAGTTCCTTGTTTAATGGTCATTTATGTTAGAAATTTGCAGAAATCTTTAGTTGCAAAATGGAATCTATATTTAGATACTCTTAGAATTTGTTTCCATGTCATAATAATGAATGGTACAAACTAATATTTATGACTTTTTCTTATGCTATGAAAACAGGAATGATGGCACTGAATTTGGAGGTTCTATCTACCAGAAAGTTAATGAGAAGATTGAAACGTCAATAAACCTTGCATGGACAGCTGGTAGCAACAATACCCGTTTTGGCATTGCTGCTAAATATAAGCTGGATTGTAGAACTTCTCTATCTGTAAGAATGTGCTACTAGTTTGGATCTGCTCTTATGTTTTCATCTCAACTATAATTGAATGTTGTGATATGATTGTAGTTTGGGCATTCTTTATTAATTTTAATGAGATAGCTCATTGTGTAGTAAAAAGATAATTGTGCCTGGGGGTAGGAATTATGGATTCTACTCCTAGCTCTTCCTCTGTTTGGCTATTGTCTGACCTTCTGAAGTAGTTTGATCTCTTTGGCCTTAGCAATTTCTTATCTGTAAACTCATGGGATAGGATTACTATTCTTGTTGTTATTGGTAGTTCTTAATAATAGTAAATCTACTCTTAGATTTCAGGGACTTAATGCTTAGGCTTTCCATATACTATTTCATTTAATCCTCACTACTGTATGTGATGAGTAGTGTATCTTTATCTCTGATTTATAAATGAGAAAAATGGTCTAGAAAGGTCAAAGTCACAGTTTGTGGCAGTGTCAAGATTTGAACCCATATCTGATTTTCTGTCAGCAGAGTTCATGTTATAACCACTGTCAGGTTGTAAACTAGCATTTCAAAGAATTCAGTTCATAGGCATATACTGTGCATTAAAAGAAATTTGCTCAGGGCCTTTAAGCACACATTCTCAAAGTTGCCACTATTCCTCCCAGCCCTATTGACTTCTTAAAAGGCTAATCTTTTTATTTATACAATTTTCAGTTTTACTAATTCTAGTTTGGCTCCAAAGTGCTTTTAGTTTTGGAAACCTGATGCATGAAGTAGTGGTTGTATTGGCTACATATTGTGAAATTGATTGTCTTCTGTTTTTATTCCATCTCTTAATCTTAGGCTAAAGTAAACAATGCCAGCTTGATTGGACTGGGTTATACTCAGACCCTTCGACCAGGTATGTAAAAGAATTAATAACAGAGGTGTTCAGGTAGAAGGTGAAAAAGGAACCACAAGAATAATCTATAGAAAGACATCCTACAGGGCTGGGATTGTGGTTCAGCAGTAGAGCGCTCGCCTAACATGTGCAAGGCACTGGGTTCAATCCTCAGCGCCACATTAAAATAAATAAATAAAGGTATTGTGTCCACCTACAACTAAAAGAAATCTATTAAAGAAAAAGAAAGATAGCCTATAATCATTGTAGGTTGATTTCAGACCATTTTATAACATTTGATCAAGTACTTTCAGATCAAATACTTTCACATAGAAATAGTTTATTTCTAATTATAATTTGGTCACTCTGGCTTTTTAGTTCGGTTGATCACTCATTGTTTGTAACCCTGAACTCCAAATAAAAGTTTGCTGTGATCATGCTTTACGCATGTCAGATTAGAGGATAATGGATAACCCTATTCCAATTTAGTACAGCTTATACCCAGCTTATAATTCATGCAATTGACTGTCCATTAGTTCTAGAAAACTTAGATCTGATTGTAATGTTGGCAATAACCGACTGTGGTGTTTTCTTCTTCCTAGGAGTCAAACTGACCCTGTCAGCTTTAATCGATGGAAAGAACTTCAGTGCAGGAGGGCACAAGGTTGGGTTGGGATTTGAACTGGAAGCTTAATGTGGTTTTGAGTAAAGCATCAGATTTGTTCTTGGAAGTGAAGAGAAATGAACCCACTATGTTTTGGCCTTAAAATTCTTCTGTGAAATTTCAAAAGTGTGAACTTTTTATTCTTCCAAAGAATTGTAAATCTCCCCACACTGAAGTCTAGAGATTGCAAGTCCATCCTAAGGGAGGTTCTTGAAGGCATGCCTGGAAGTTGTCATGTTTGTGCCACATTTCAGTTGAGTTCTGCAGTGTTAATTTAAATTTGTTCCTCAGCGACAGTGTAGTGTCATGTAAAAGGAAATGACCTGATCCTCAAGTTTGTACATCACGTCCTGCATGTACCATACCACTTTTTCATGATGTTTTAATATATTGGTCTCTGTGCTATAGTGGAATCTTTGGTTTTGCATCAGAGTAAAATAAAATAAACCCATCACACTTGGAACACGATTGCTTATCTGATTTGCTAGTGGTGGTTTTCTTGTATTTGATGTGGTCTTTTCAAAAATACTTTCATAGATGGGATATGTATCCAAAGTGGTATTTCTAAAACGCTGTTGCCTATCCTTTCTACTTTCATTACCCTCACACTTTCATTGCTTGGGCTGAAGGATGAAAAGGTAGGTTTTGTTCTTCTGGGGAGAAATACATCTGTTGAGGTACTTGCTTTCTCTTATGGTGTGACAGGGTAGTGTCATGATAGTAGTTTCATAAGTCTCCTGATAAAGAGGGAGGGTGTGATTTGGTGAAAAGATGGAGCAAAGAAAAGAGTACAATTTTGGGAAATATCGGATGGGAAGTGATACTGGTAGAATAGCGCCAAAGCTGTAAAAGGATACCTCTGTATCCTCTGGGGCTTCAGAAAAATATTTTTGATTAGTTTATCTAGAAAACTGATAAGCAAAGAAGGAAGTACCACTGAGTACTTCCTTCTTTGCTTATCAGAGTAGATTTTAAGATTTTCAGGGCTTTCTAAAATCATATTATTTTTAAAAATCTATCTTCTTTTTTTTTTTTTTCCTCTTTCGGGACAGGTCTCTCTTTGTTGCCCAGGCTGACCTAAAATTTTCAGTCCTCTTGACTCAGCCTCCCAGGCAGCTGGGATTATAAACATATGCCACTATGCGTGGCTACCCTGTCTCTCTCTTTTTTAGTATACAAGTAATATATGCTGGTTGTAATAAATTCAAACTATTTAGAAATAAAAGTACCAATTCCCATTCCTTTTTCCAATCTTTTTTTTTCACTATTACTTTTATATATATCCTTGTAGATATTTTTTTATTGTATATAGATTTCATAAATACCTATACATAAAATGTTAAAAATGCATATCTTGTTTTGCAATATACTTTTTTTGGTGGGGGGAGGGTGTGGCACTGGGCATTAAACCCAGGGATGCTTTACCACAGAACCACAGCCCCAGTCCTTTTTCTTTCTTTTTTTAACTTCAGACTTGCAGTCCTCCTGTCTCAGCTTCCTAAGTTGCTGAGATTACAGGCATATGCCAATTACAATTGACTGCAATATATTTTTAAATTTAACATCGTACCAGAGTCTGCTTTGTTCGTTCATGTCTGCTTCATATTTTTTATTTGCATGCTTTAGTGTAAATGTGACATAATTTATTCCCCCCAACACTTTTTTTTTTTTTTCGCTTTTTAACCAATGTAACATTGAATGTTATCATTCACTTTTGTGAACAAAGCACAGCAGCACTGCCTGGTAGAATTTTCTGTGATGATGAAGTGATCTACATCGGCACTGCCCTATATAGTGGGCATGGTCCACAACATACCAATGGTTTTTGAGCACTTAAGGTGAAATAAGGGCAACTCAGCAAATGAACTTCTGATTTTATTTTATTTTAGTTAATTTAAATTAAAATAGCTAGTGGCTATTGGGCAGTGTAGTTCGGTAAGGGTTTTCTAACCATGAGATGGTCAAGTCAAGGTATAGGCATGTGGTAGGTAGTACAAAATGACCTTTCAAAAATTTTGTACCTATTTATATTTCTACTAATGGTGTTCAAGTGCCTATTTTATTACATCCCAAGAAACACTGAATGTTAGCAGACTTTGAAATTATTACAAGGTTTATTTATTTATTTGTTTTTGTGGTATTGGAAATTGAACCCAAGGCTTCACATGTGCCAGGCAAGTGTTCTACCACTAAACCACATCCCCAGCCCTTTATCACTTTTGTAGGAGAAAATATACTGGTTTCCCCCCATATTTTTATTGTATTATAGTTGTACATAATGGTGGGATTTGTTGTTATGTGTTTGTACATGCTCACAATGTAATAGTATAATTTGACTGATACCATTCCTAGTATTTCCCCTTCCTAGTATTTCCCCTTTCCCTCTCTTTCTCCCTCCCACTGGTCCTTTTTCTTTCTCTCTCTCTCTCTTTTTTTTTTTTTTTTTGTGTGTGTGTTTGTGTGTGTGTACTAGGGATTGAACCCAGGGGCACTAAACCACTGAGCCACATCCCCGGCCCTTTTTGTGTTTTGAGACAGGTTCTTACTAAGTTGCTGAGGGACCTCGTGGAGTTGCTGAGGCTGGCTTTGAACTCGCTATCCTCCTGTCTTAGCTTCCCGAGCTGCTGGGATCCCAGGCGTGGTGGCCCTTTTCTCTACTGATCTTTGATTTTCATGAGATCTGCTGCCCCCCTGGTCAGTAGACACGTTTGCTTTTTGAAAAATTTTTGTGCAAGTTACCCCTCAGACCACCAAAACTGTCTTAACTTTACTAGACAATATCCTTTACCCAAATTATGGGTAAATGGGTAATAACTTGATATCACTTATATCTACAATACCAATCACATCATTTTATTTTTTCTAATATTATCTTTAGGGTTGAACCCTCATTACAAGTAATAAAATATAACAGGAAGGTGGGTAAGCCATAAATTAGTTCTGCCTCATTAACACCCCAATCTAATTAACATGTAGCTAGTGGCTATTGGGCAAAATTGGAGCCAGCTATAGTGTGTTTGAGAGCTTTGCTATCCAAGGGCAGTTCTTCAGTCTAGTATGATTAAAGATAATAGATAGAAATGATGGGGATGGGAACTCATAAGGATATGAGCAAGGAATTGCTGATGAGAATCACCCTTAATTATTTGTTATTTATCTCCTGAGATGGTTTGTGTTTATGGCCTAGAATAGATGAGAAGGGGATTGCTATATTTTTGTATTTTTTCCCTTCTGCTGTTTCTTTTAAATGATGTAATTGATATTGCAGAGCTGAAACCAAATTTTGTATTAATGATACAGTCATGTAAATATAAACATAAGTTCAGCCTTTATTCAGTAATTGTATTGAGTCATGGCTGGTTGGACTGTCTGCTAAGAATCCTTATCACTGACAGAGACATTAAGTTCTAGTAGAAAGAAAAGGATATAAGCTTTTGTATAAGCATCATGCTGGCCTTTTTATAAGAGCCAATCTAATCCTGAAAACATCTTGGAGTCCAGAAATCCAGAAAAGAACACCATGAGAGAGGTTTCCCAGAACAGAATAGTTCGTGTGGTTTCTCATGGCTTCCTTTTCTCCCCCAGGAAATGCAGGCATTGCTGCTCACCTGTGCTGCTCCCCAACCCTTCTTGCCTCCTCCCTACCCCAGCTCTGTCTCCGCCATGTCTGTTTGGCCCTCACCACAGCCCGTGCTTGGCACACAGGAGCAAAAACTAACACGATAAATATATATTTTAACATCAGTGGCCTCTTTGGTTCAGTGGCTTCACTCCTAGGAATTTACCTTGAGGAAATCATCAGAGATGCACTGATTTATGTGCAAGGTTTCTCTCTGCAGTGTTCTTTGTAAGGATAAAAAATTTATAACCAAATGTGGACCAGTAGGGCAATAGTTAAATAAATGATGGTATATTCATTAAATGGAATATTTGTCTGCCATTACATTCCATTTTTCTAAAGGAAACAGGACATTTCACAGTATAATGTTAAACAGAAAAAAAATAAAAGATTAATCTCAATTTTATTAAAAAAAATCTGTATGCAAGTATGGGAGAAAATGCTCCAAAATACCTGTAGTCATTATCCCAGGAAGGTAGAATTATAAGTAATTTTACTTTTTTTATACTTTATATTTCCAGTTTTCTAAAGTGAATTTATTATTTCTGTAATAGAAAAAAGAAAAAAAAAAAAACCTCTACCGATTATTTGAAAAAAAGGCAGAGGTGCCTAGAGTAGCACAGCAGGCAGGGTGTCTAATAGGTGATGAGTACTTCAAGGCTGAGCACTCAGGGTCCAGAGGCATTGGCCAAGACAAGAAATGCCATTCGTTCCTACCTCCTACCCTTTGGAAAGTTATCAAGTATTGGTGTTGCTTCTGAGAAACTAATAGGCATGAGGTTCTTATTTAAGTTTGTAATGAAAAATTAAGTTAACCAGTAGTATTAATTGCTTCTGCAAGTTACCAGGAATATGTCTCAGTCCATTGCTAATTTAACGTCATACTCTCAGTATCTGTTCAGGGACAGAAGAGGACAATAAATGTCTTAAAGTTTCATTTGGTTACTAAATGTCTGCTCTTGAAGATCACTGTGAACTCGGCTAGGGCTCAGGTTCTAGAACCTTGGATAGAAAGAGATCTAAGAAAGAGCTGAAGCCATTTCTGTGCCTCTCTTGTTTTGTCATATGTGTGTCTATGTGTGAGGATTGCTGTTTTCTACACATGCAGTCCGTATTCCCTTTAAACCTGTAGCCTCTCATTCTGGATGCTTGATACTCTATTTCCTCTGCTAGTTTTTCAGAGGACAGATCCCCCCGCTTTTCTCTCACTTAGATGTCGGCATTCAGGTTCTGTCCTCACCTTCCCCGACTCTACACACTGGTTCTTAGTATATGTTGTTATATTTGTGTGAGGAGCTTATGCTAATTACATTCACTTTTACCCAGGGGTTCCTATATACCTCTGGGGCCTTCTCAGAATAAGGATAATCTATTGAAGCCCCATTCTTCCTCACCCAGGTTTTAAACAAATTGTAAATTAAGACAAATTGTTAGTAGATAGAAGTAAAAAACATCCTTGCTACTGCTGGAAGCTGGTTGATGCTCTAGCTTAGGGAGAGAGTCATAAGCTATACTGGGCCCGGACTGATCTCCCCTCCTTCCAGGCTGGATGGCATGGACCAGGGGAATGCTTTGCTCTTAAGAGGAACTGACTCCATCATGTCCAGTTCATTCTTCCCCAATGGCCAGCGATGAGGGGCGTAGCTCAGATAGAGCACATATGTAGCACATTCAAGGCCCCATATTCAATTTCTAGCTCCCAGCAGGGGAAAACCCCAAACCCCAAACCAAGCCAAAACAACAACACAACAAAAAACTAACTAAACTTCCTTCCTCTGTTGGGTGAATTAAAGGGTACAGAGTGGGTTTTAAATATGGCCGAGGCACATGGAACTGGGAATAGTATTTTGTGTGTGCACTTTGAAGCTGTAGTTGGTTCCTATCTTTTCCCAGAAATTGATTTGTTGACCTAGGGGATATGCCCAAAACTTGAGTTGCTGGGGCAAGTGCAGTGTGTTCTTTGACACATCTTCCTAGAGATTCTCATGTTCCAACTTCACTCTGCCTTTAGACACCCTTACTCCCATCTGGTTCCTGGACAGCTGCTTCCTAAAGCCAGCTAGAATTCCCTCCTGAACTCCAAATCTCCTGACAGATATTTCTCCTTGGACATTCTGCAGGCATCCAGAACCCACTATTTCCCAAACAACCTATGCTTTCCAGGACCACTCTGCACTTACAGTCTCTGCCAAATTTCAGCCTTTTGTCTGAAAACTTCTCTGATCTCCTCAAGTCACTTAGTAGCCCTTGCCCATGGCTCCTGCTCTGCCCCAAAGCCTCAGGATGGCAGCAGTCCCACTGCAGTTGTGTTTAATCTGTCTCCTCTCCTGCCTGTGAACTCTTAGCGGTCTTTTCATCTTCCTACCCTGGCCAGGTCAGTACCTGGCACATGAGGCTCTCCTGGATGTTTGCTGAACGAATGAAAATAAGCCATCATAGGCGGGTGAGCCAAGTCAGACTCTCCAGTAATGAGGACTTTTGCAAGTGATCATGGTCACCTAAGACCATCAAAGGAAGCACAGATAATTTCTGGCATTTTTTTTGCAACTCTAAATTATGATAACACTGTGAGACGACTTCCCTGCTGCAATTTTAAAGGGTCTGAAAAGATAGTCATAGTTGTAATTAAACTTGACGCCACTAGGTGTCGCTCTGGTTACCTGGGTGGTGCTTTCTGTCTTTGGAGTCGTTCAATCCTTGCCCCTTCCCTATCAACTCATGGTTTGGAATCTCTTAAATTCAGGGTTTAGTTTAAACTTATGCGGCAAATCTGGGGAAAGGCAAGAAAATTGTTCATTCTGCTCTGGCCAAAATCCCTTTTGCTTTTTAAGTAGGTTTAGATCTTGCCACATGGAGAACTGTTGGTTGTTCTCAATATCTTGGAGAACGCTTTCCTTAAAATCATATTTAATTCCTCATATTTCCTTCATAGAAACAGGCAGAACAAACCCCTTCCTTTTCTTCCTAGACTTCCTTTTCAAGTTCTTAATCACTGGTCAGTGTTCCTTCTCTAAATCTTCCTTCTAGATCTAGACTTTTTTGTTTGTTTACATTTTTTATCTTTGTTATAAACACGTATCCTTTAAAAATTAATAATCCTGATTTTTTAGAGCAGCTTTAGTTTTACAGAAATCTGAACAGAAAGTAACAATATTCCCACATATTTGTTCGCTTCCTCAGCCCCTTACTCTAGCATTCCTATTATTAACAGAGTGTATTAATATAGCACATTTGTTACAATCAATGAACCGCCAACAAATAGAGTTTGCTTTTTTGCACAGTCCTCCTTTTTATGGAGACTGCAGTGGAGGACAGTCTGACAGCCGCTAAATTGGAAGAGACTGAGATAAGGGTCAGGAATCCTGGGGTCTTCTCCATCCCTGTTACCATTTGGCTACCTAAATGTTTTCTCATTCTGTGCCTTCATTTCCCCAGTGCCTGGCCAGGTCCAGGTGTTTCAAAGACCAAATAAAATAAGGGAAATGAAAATGTTTCAAAAAGGATGGAGGTGGGATGATGGTGTAGTGGGGATTTTTTTTTTCTTTTTTTCATAATATGCTTCAGGTTGTTTTGTTGCTTTTTTGAGAGTAAAGGATGATATATTATAGAAATATGAGGGTGAAAATTCAAGTGTAGGGTTACATTTCCTATTTATTTAACCACATTGTATAGGTCTCACCCATTTTTTTTTCCCATCAAGCAAGCAAATAACCCACATTCCACTTTCTTTTAGTCTGTAGGCAGTTTTGTCTTGTTTAGCTAGCTGTTTCCAACACCCATTTCAGTGTTCTCAGAGGAGTTCTGAGGGAATTGTTCAAAAAAAAATTGAAGCAGTGAGATTGGTTGTGGTGGTGCTCACAGCACTTGTAATCCTAGCTATTCAGGAGGTTGAGGCAGGAGAATCTAAAGTTCAAGACCAGCCTCAGCAACTTACACCCTCAGCAACTTAGTGAGATCCTCTCTCAAAATAAAGAATATAAAGGATTGGGGATGTAGCCTAGTGGCAAAGCTCCCCTGGGTTCAATCTCTAGTACAAAAAAAAAAAAAAATTGAGGTGGTGAGATCAGGTATGGAACACTCCCAGAATTCTATTCAGGAAGCTGAGGCAGGAGAGTCCACTAGTTGGAGGTCAGCCTGGGCAAGATAGACACCCTCCCATCTCAAAAAAAGAAAAAAGAAAAGTAATGAATAAAGGCTTCAAGTACAGGAAAGGAAAACAAGCACTAGTTCATAGAGTCCTTGTTCTGGGCCAAGCCCTTCAATATACAATCTTGTGAGATGGTCTCAATGTACACATTTTGCATATGAAGCTGGAGCTAACAAGAGACTAAGGAAGTTGCCCAAAGTCATTGCAATAAGCAGGAGCTGAAATCTGAATTCAGTTTTGCCTGACTCCAGGAGCTGCTCCTCCAGGATCACTATAAGGTAACAGGCAAATTTGGTCTCCCACAGGTAAGCAGATTCTGGATACAATCTCATTTTAGAACAGCAAAACACTGCGTAATCATCCTTTTTTTTTTAAATTTTTAAGTTGTAGACGAATACAATGTCTTTATTTATTTATTTTTATGTGGTGCTGAGGATTGAACCCAGTGCCTCATATGTGCTAGGCAAGCGCTTTACCACTGAGCCACAACCCCAGCCCCAGTGTGTAGTCTAAATTCTTAAAGTGCCTTTTCCTGGCTCTGCTTTATAATCGAGTAAAATCATTGATGACACTGATCTTTACATTTTATTTTCCAAACTATAGGATTTAATTTTTTTTTCTTCTACTACTTGAGAATTCTGAAGCTTAATGCTGTAGCTTAGGAAGTGGAGGAGGAAGGATTTATTTAAAAAATTACCTCGCTGAAGATATTAGATAGTTGCTCACAAGTTCAGTCCCTCTGGAAGGCAGAAATCAAAGAAAAAGACAACTGTCCAAGGAGTTTCAGCTGCTTTTAATAGTATCCCAGCTCTGCCCCTGGGGAGCCCAGACACTGGGCAAGAGTCTCCAGGGTCCTTCCTCCCTATGTAGGGCTCTCCTGTCTGCTCCAGGCTGTTCTCTTCGGTGTAGGAAAGCTGTCTAGAACACACACTAAGATGCCAGTGATTCATGTGTTTTCTTAGAGTGTTTGTATTATTAAAGGGAGAGGCTGGTGAACTCTGAGGAAAGACTCTCGGGGATAACTGTAGGCTACTGGCCCACCAGAGCCTTCTACCAGCATCCCCGCCGCCCCTGTGACATAACTTACCCTCTACCTGACCAGATTAACCTATCATCACCAGTTGGCTAATCAGGGCATCTGCTTCCCCATCCCGTGGCCTGACGGGCCCCTTCCACCACCCACCAGAGCATTTGCTGTTCAGTGACTTGAGGGGGACGAGTCTGGGTTAGAGTAGACTTTTCCCTTCTTCTAGGGTTCAGTTGTCAAGTGGCTAGCCCATCTGTTTGTCAGATAATAAAACCTGGGAAAGGGGGTGTAGTGTGCAAGGCTTCTCTCAAAACATTGCTGGTGAGGCGTGACCTTTGTCCCCATTCACTTGCTGGAAATCTGCCTCTGCCACCCACCTACTTGGAGCTGCGTCAGGACTCAGGTGGCAGTTCTCCAAGGACAGGGGCTGCAAACTAGAAAGGATCTACTGCCTGCATCCAGCAGACTGGTCTGTGCAGTATTGCTTGCATTGTGTTGTGTTGCTATTTGTTATAGATTTTGGAACATATTGCACTTTATCAAAATCTTTATCAAAAGTGGGAAAATGAAAGGCATCAGGTGACTTAAAAAAATCAGTGATTCAGCATGGGGACATGCTCCTGTAGGCGATCACCTGAGCTCAGAAATTAGAGGCCAACCTGGGCTACAGAGTAAGACGCCATCTCAAAAAACAGAGTTGGAGGACTAGATTTCTTTGTGGAGATGGAGTGTTCACACCTGGCCAGTGTTGTTCATCTGCTACCTCCTTAGCTCCTGAAGGGAAGGCAGCTTTTGGCTGCTGCTGCTGCTGCTGCAGAATATTAAGGGGGATATTTTCCTCTGAAGCCTCAGGTGTTTTGTTGTTGTTGGCTGCTTGTGCCCAGATAGATAGGATCTGCACTTACCTGCTGGCCCTTAGCCTGGAAGTATGGCTAACTTATGAGCCAAGCTGGAGAGGCTGAGCAGGAAGAGGGGTACTTCCTTTAGCAAAGTCCTGATCCAGGGACAAACCTTGTGGTCAGACAGCTCCAATATGTATGTGTTTCCAGTAGGGATTTCTGAATCCTGGCTGTGTATGCCATTCTTTCCTTTTCTCGTTCCTGTGTATTTTCTGCATAACATGTAAGGGTAGTAAAATAGGGGAGAAAATGTATCTGAAAACTAAGAGGCCAAATTATATAGCTTTTATTTTTGTGGAAACTCTGAAAGATAAACATTTTGTAGCTATTCAGAAAAAGACTTCAGAAGCAAACTTTTGAGGGGCATTTTTTATTATAAATTTAATATGGTTGATTAATGAAAAATCACAATGAAGTACCGAGAAAATGTTTGTCAATATAAAAATTTTAGCAGCATTTCCGTAGTTTCAGGCTCTAACATTAGTCATACTTCCTCCCGCTATCAAAAGAGAAGAGAATCCAGTGGGACTACAAGAGAGCATCAGGATCTCCCACTTAATAAAGGCCTCAAGGAAATCCTCACACCCAGTGTACCTTTAGTATTAAACTCCAGCCCATGAATTTCTAGAATGTCAAAGCACATAAAAAAGCCTCACTGGCTTTAAAGTTTGAGACAATCCCTTTTTTTCAAGCTGCAGGGGAGAACAGGGATGGAAATTTAAACTGGACTTGATGTGTAGTGTCTAGTTACACATCCTTACATCTGTACATTCTCCACGCTGGTGACAATGAAAGGCCACTGCAGGGCTGACCAGTATCTGGTATGTGGCAGCAGTGGTGGTGCTGGTGGGGTGGGGAATCCAAGAGTAATATGAACAGGATGGGCGCTGGTGTCTCAACCACACACAATGCTCTGGGGCAAGTCAGAGCTTGGGTGGTCTTACTACATCCAGGTTAATGAGGAGGGGTACAAACAATGTGAAAAAATAATACTGGCAAACTATTCCCCTGCTTCTTTGGTACTTTCCAAAATTCTCTGATCAAAAAAGTATAAGGGAAGCACACCATTAAAAAAATTACAGTTTTAAGTATTTACAAAAGTAATTATGATATATTACACAATAATCCATACATAGTATATGAACAAATACTTCAGTGAAAGCACTTGTGAACTCTGTCCTGGTATTATTTAATCAGATGTGGGCCTATGTACACCTGCCCAAATTTGTATTGTGTATCTTGTATCTCATTTATCTTACAGTATATTAAAGAAGAAAGTATCATGGAGGGGGGCAAAAAAAAGATTTTCCAATCTATACTTTCTTTTGAAAAAGCCTTAACATTTGCCACAGAAATCATTATGTACAAGATTTATTGAATATTGAATTCTAGGCAATAACCTCCACTCCCATTTTGAATGTTTGAAATAATGCTACCTATTCTATGTATACAATATATATTTAATATATAAGTAACTGCACCACATTATATCACCACGATAACAGTTTAATACATATTACTATGTACAGTAGTTAAGTTAGCTCTGGAAGATGAATTTCTGCAGCCTGGGTGAGGTGTGTGGTCTGGAACCATTTGAAAAGGATGTGGAGAGCTGGTTGGGAGACAGCTGTGTGTGGTTGGGATGTGTGTGTGTGTGTGTGTGTGTGTGTGTGTGTGTGTCGGGGGCGGGGGAGGGAGGGAGAGGGGTGGAGAGAGAGATAGAGAGAGATATGAGGGAACACCTTCCACATACCCATGCTAGACTATCCCTTTAGTTTACTGGTTGGAAGAAGACAAATCACACATATGGAAGGATCCCATATATGAGAAGAGCCATGATAGCAGCACTGAATAACCCAGCCACTGGGACAGTCACAAACCAGGCCACAAAGATATTACGGAAGAGGCGCCAGTCCACGGCCTTTCGGGAGCGGATCCAGCCCACAGCCACCACGGAACCCACCTGCAGAAGCACAAACATTTAAAAGTAAAAACGAGGCCCCTGTATTTAAAGGTGAGACACAAAATTTACATTTAACCAATGTAAATAGGCTAAGCACAGAAATAAACTACATTATAAAATTGACAATTATTTCCCCTAAGTTTGTTAAATGTTTGTTAGGCACAATTGTTTTAGGATTATTCCATTCCATATATAGTTGTGATGTACTTTTTCAACTACAATTCACATAAATATTATTGAATCTAAACTATCAACTATGACTCATAAGGTGACAGATATGGACATGTGCAAATTAGAATGCTAATATTAATTCGAGTATTTTTCAAAAACACTCAAAGTTCATTTATAGCTTGTTGAAATTTTTGAAAGAAAAAAAAAGATAACGTTATCCTAGAAAATGAAAATCCTAAGAAAATACAATGCTTTTAATATCTCATGCCTCACAGGGGGACTGATTATGCTGAGAGTTTAATAGGGTGCCCCTTGGTCACATGCAAGTTGGATTTTAAAGAACTACATAAAATATGCTTTGTCTCTATTAATCTCCAAACACTTAACAGTGGCCAATGAGATTCAAACAGGAAAGGTGATTTAAAGCATGAGTAATTTAACTACAGAAAAATAAAATAGAACTTAAGATGGAAGCAAACTGGAAACCAAAAAACTAGCATATTTAAAGGCAGTTAATCTTCAGCCCAGTTTGCATATCTTTAATCACAACTAAGGCTGAACTTCATTTTTTTTTTTTAAGACTGGGGATTGAACCCAGGGGCACTTTACCATTGAGCTATATCCCCAGGGCTTTTGCTTTTTTGAGACAGGGTCTTATAAAGTTGCTTAGGGCTTTGCTAAATTGCTGAGACTAGAGACTCCAACTTGTGATCTGTGCCTCAGTTTCCCTAGTTGCTGGGATTATAGGTGTACACCTCTGTGCCAGTTGAACTTTCTTTTTTTTTTATTATTTTTTTTTTTCAGTTGAACTTTCTTTTGTGTAGTTACCCAATTTCATTCCTTCTAGTTTTTAACATATAAAAGTTTTTTTTTTTCATGTATTTTGCCCATTTAACATACTGGAATCTAATGTGCCCTTTATTTATTTATGTGTGAATGTTATTGAATAATAATATTAACTGTGATATCTAATATAAATACTTTCTCAATCTAGGAATTTTGCTTTGCTTCATTTTGGAATTTTCAGTTTCATGCAATTAAATATGTTATACTTTTATTCTGTGATTTATCCTTAGTTTGAATATTTCACAAATACCTAATTCTACTTTATTCTAAATTTTCTAAAATAAAATTTTTCTATTTTATTCTAAATTTAATAATATTCTTAAAATATTATTTAAAGCCATCAATTTATGTTCATGTAATTGGAGAGCTGTGGGTCTAATTTTGTTTTTCTAGCTACTCAATGTCACTTACTGGTTAAATTTTTTCCTCCTATAAACATGCTCATATATGATAGGTTTCATCTGTTCTTATACAAATATATATTTTTAAAAATATTGTGATAAAATATGCATGACATAAAACTTACCATTTTAACTATTTTTAAAGGCATTTAAGTACATCTGATTGTTGTGCAACCTTCACCACCATCCACCTCCAGACCATTTTCATCACCCCAAATTGAAACAGTACTCACCAAACACTACGGAAACAGTAACAACGTAAGAAACATAAAAGGAAACTAAATTTTAAATAATAGTGAAGAAAATGGGAGAAGAGATCCTTTTCCCCAGCACCTACTTTTAACTCATATTTCCTTAGAACACATACCATTAGTCTCTCCTCATCACTTCTCTTTTTACACCATTTGATACTCCTGATAATTTATCCTACCCCAAATAATCCCATTTTGTAAAGTACCAAGAAAAATTCTGTGCGCGGGGGCGGGTATGTTGGAGATATCTTTATAAAACCTAGTTTCCCCCATCCCATCTCACAGTATGTCTCATATTCTGGTTTTCTTTCATATCTCTAAGCAAAGACTTAGGCCTTTTGCATATACATCATTCACATTTCTTACTAGGATTATTCTAAAATGACTTTTCCCCCCCCTGAAATCATGGAGGAATTTTTTTTTCCCTTTTAATTTCCGTTATCTTTTCTAACTGGCTATGATGATAAGCTCTAGATTTTTTATCTTTCTCTTGGGCTTGGGCTTTTTACTCTAGATGTCCTCTTACCTTCCCTGGAACTCAGCACATTTCTGTGGATCCCCTGTGAGGTCAGGCCCCACAGAGATAGAGAATTCACAGAGCCTACTTCCTGATAATCCAGAAGGTTCTACTTACAAGTGCTGAAATGTTCTTTTGATGTCATTTATTAACATCGTAAAGTTTTAAATCAATATTCATAGGTGAAGACAGGTTTTTTGTTTGTGATTTTTTTTTGTGGGTGGATTTGTTTGTTTTTTACTTAATGATATACATACAGAAAGTACTCAGGTAGACAACGTACTGGGCAGCAGGTGTACAACAGTGTGAATGTACTTACTGACACACAGTTTTACACTTAAAATGATTAAAGCAATACATTTTATGTTCCCTATATTCTTACATTTTACCACAATTTGCTGAATTTTCACAATTGTTTGTGATATTTTAAGTTAGATTTTCAGAATTAGGGTTATTCAGTGTATGCTTTACAGAATAAACTGGAAATATTCTAGTTTTGTTTTGCTTTTTTTTTCCTCCTACATTGTGGAAAATTTATATGATAATGGAATTATCTATTATTATTTTTTTAATAGAAATGATGAATTAGAACAGGAGTCAGAAGTGCCACATTCTTTTTGCTCTTTTGGGGAGGATAACTTTTTTTGGAGAACTCCCTTATTTTCATTCTATTGCTCTGGTCAGGTTTCTCTACATTTTTCTACCTCTTATGTCAGTATTTTTTTGTCATGTACATTTTGCAAAAGCTAACTCATTTCACATTGGTTTTCAGATCCTTCAGATATAGCTGTGTGGTTCCTTTCATGATAAAAAAAAAAATTCTCTTCAAGCTGGACAGGGTAGAGCACACCTGGAGTCCTAGCTGCGTGGGAGGATTGCTTGAGCCCAGAAGTTCAAGGCCAACCTTGGCAACATAGTAACACCATTTCAAGAAAAAACACCAAATTCTCTATATCTGTTCGTACAATGTCTTTTCTCCTTTTAACTTAACTCCTCTTCCTTTGTTTTCCTTTGATGTGATTTGATAAATTTTATTAGTAACCACTCTATCTCCTTCTTCACTATTTAAAAAAATTTGCTTTAAATACTTCTTAAATCTTTCTTTTTTTCAGTTGACCATCTTTTTTTTTTTAATTTTTAAATTTGTTTTAATTGGTTATACTCTTATATCTTTCTTCAGAATTTTTATTGTTGTGGACTTTTTATAAAATCCTAATTTGAAATATTTGCTTATTTTATTTTTCCTTTGATAAACTGAACCATTTAAAGATAGGCATTTTCATTTTAGTGGAGGTTCAGTTGCCACAGGTTTTGCTATGTGTACACACAGAAACACACATGCATAGAGTTTTTAGTATTTTCCAAGAAAGCAGTCACTGTATTGTTTTTAAAACTCCTTGATTCAATTGTTACTTTAAAAAGCATTAAAAACTGTTCAAGGGGACATCTCTGTGTGTGTGTGTGTGTGTGTGTGTGTGTGTATGTATAATACTGGGGATTGAGCCCAAGGGAGCTCTACCACTGAGCTACATTCCTCGCCCCTTCTACTTTTTATTTTGAGACAGGGTCTCACTAAATTGCTGGGGCTGCCCTCAAACTTTTAATCTCCCTGCCTCAGCCTCCTGGCTCAGCCTCCTGAGTTAATGGCAGTTATAGGCACGTGCCACTGCATCCAGCTCCAAGGGATACATTCTTATTCCAATATTTACTTAATTTCTAGCTTGACACACTGTGATTAGAGGTTGTAGTTAGTTAATATAACTTCTATTTTTAAAATTTTGTCAATAGTCTTCTGAATTTATGATTCATTTTCATGATACCCAATAAGAAAGCCTATGATTAGTAGGGTACCAATTTGATATACAGCTGGTAATTATACTGTGTAAGTCCTTTTTTACCCCTCAGTACTTTTTCCTCTGCTTCATTTGTTATAGAATTGGACATACTAATGTCTAAGTTGTGACAGTTTCACTTAATGTACATGATTTAGTTGTTATATGTTATTTGGCTCATAAAAGTTCCACAGTATTATGTCATCACTACTGATTGTGTCTTTTGTTGATATAAAAGAACATTTTTTTCTGTATTCTAACTTGCCTTTTAATAAATTAAATATGGGTCCAGCTTAAGATCATCATCATAAAACCAATAGCAGAACTATTAAGGAGTAGGGAAAACAGAGAGCAAAATCAGAGATTAAATTAGAAATTGTAATTCTAAATTTTTAAATCCTTAGGATTTCTTATATGCTGTTCTAAATCCTAACACCAGTTGAAATCATCTATGTCACTAACAGGTTGACAATGTGGATAATTCACAAATGACAGTAATCTCAATCCAGCCCACTATGGAATTAAAAAATTTTAAATAAGACCACTCAGAATTCCTATCAGAAAGCTCACAAACAAGTGTTTGTGTTCAGCAATGGTCTTAATGTGGTATACGTTATGCTTTAGAGCTAAAGATCAAAGTGGATTAAGGTTCACAGAAGTGAACAATTAACAAATTGCTGAATATTTCAGGATACTTTTATTTCAAAGACTAGTTTATATTTCTTTAATGAAGACTTTTTTTTTTAAATGGGCCCCAGATTTTCTTTTTAAAATTTTTTTTTAGTTGTAGATGGACACAACGCCTTTATTTATTTATTTATTTATTTTTACGTGGTACTGGGGATAGAACCCAGTGCCTCACGCATGCTAGACGAGCACTCTACCACTGAACCACCACCCCAAGCTTTTGACCTTACTCAGAGGTTTTACCCCAGGAAAATATCTAGTAAGCTGAGCCCTCTGATATGAAACACAAAAATGTATAAAATGTAAATGCTTCTAGAGAGCAAAATCTATAATCAAAGCAGATTGTTTTATATGTGCTTTTGAAATAAAATGTGATACACTTTTTCTATTTGTTCTTTTCTAAATTAAACATTCAGCTAACATTCATATCACAAAACATTTTAAATAGGTTATGACAAAATTTAAACTATGCACTAAATTATGTTCCCTTAGGTGAAAGTATGAATAAATGAAATCTACCCAGATAAACTCAAGAGCTCATTTAAAAAAAGAGTTTCCATCTTTTTTCCTGCCAATTTCCCTACGTTTGCCCACCTTCAAATGGATGGCTCCAAGTAAGAAACTTAAAAATCAAATGCAGGATAATTACTCTTGAAAATTGGATGCAATCTGGTTATGATTTTATGTGGACATCAACACCCTCTGAATGTGTACGGACTCATGGCTCCCCCCACACAGGCCCCATTCTTAATACCATCCCACATCTCTCATACTTCATCCCACGTTTGCCATTTGGGGATTGTTGCATGCACAGGAAATATGCGATCTAAGAGAGTAAGTGTTATAGGGCGATGGCAGCTGTGACCTCTTCCTTGCACTTCTATTATCTGGACTTGATGAGAGTGGTTTGCTCTCCCACAGCCCTGTATGTTCTCATGAGCCAGGACTCTACTTGTGCCTCCTAAAGTGACTAGCTCTGGTCTTTGTCCAGAAGTCCATGATCAATGACACTGAACAAACTGACAAGAATCCAAGTTGAGCTCTGTCTTGTCCATTTCACTGATGACATCCCACTGTGGTCCAATGAGAAGAAGACTTGCTTTAGGTGCCAACAAGAATCACATCCCACAGACACAAAACTTATCAAATGCTTTGTATGGCTACTTTAGGTCAACAATAACATATTCTTCACAAAGGTCCTGAACAAACTGGATATAAATCCCTTAATAACATCTCTTTATTATAGTGTAAATATAAATACTGGAGAAATAATATTAAAAAATAAAAATGAATAGATTACTTTTTAAAGGCATTTTATACTTTTCATCTATTTCTAGAAGTTGTGTTCTAGATTTTAGTGTTACTAGCAAAGTCAGTATTATCAGTTATAATACTTTACACATTAGTGTAAATGCTAATGTAGTTAGGTAAGTAACAGTTACCTAGGAAAACCAAACTGGTGCTGTTTGTTTATTTTTTTTAAGAGATATTTCAACTAGTGTGAGAGTATGCTTTTAAAAGGTTGCTAAAGTGCAGTTAACCATTAAAAAGAGTGATTATTTATGCCTACAGAAAAGTTAAAAAGTTTAAGGGTTTAACAATCTTGTTAATATTTTCAAAGAGCCAACTATTGCTACATTATCCTTTATGCTATGTGCATGTACAAATATATCACAATGAATCCCACTTTTACGTATAATTATAATGCACCCATTGAAGGGAAACCAGGAGAGTAGAAGAAGGGGATTGGAGGGTGGGGGCAGGCAAGAGTACTTGGGCACACTGGGATTGAAATTGATGAATAACTCACAATGACTCCTACTATTGTGTATAATTATAATGTACCAATAAAAACATAAAAAAGTAAAAGCCTTGGAAAAAAACTTGGAAAACAATATGTATTTTTTTCTATGTTCCCACATAGTGAAATGGAGAATTGAAGTGAGGTACAATAGGGGGAAGAAGATGGTCCTTTTTTGTTTTTTTGTAAGTATTGGGGATTGCACACAGGGTCACTCCCTCTGCCACTGAGCCATATCCCAGCCCTTTTTATTTTTTATTTTGAGGCAGGGTCTTCCTGAGGCTGGCCTCAAACTTGCAATTCTTCTGCCTCAGTCTTCTGATGGCCACTTTTCGTTCATAGTTTCACATTATTTGAAATATTTCAATAAATATGTACTTCTTTAGTGATTCTTATTTTTATATACTGTGGTACTAGGGATGGAACCCAGGGCCTCATGTATGCTAGGTGAGTGCTCTACCACTGAGCTACAACCCCAGTCCCTTTGATAATTTTTTAAATAATCAAAATTAGAAAAATAACAATGATGATTGATAGGAGCACCTCACACCTATCCCTGTCCTCTCCCTTATCCTGAAGAGGCAAGAGCAGAGAATTGGGGAGCAGGGCTTGGAACCACACAGCCTACGTTGATACCTCAGTGTGACCATTCCTTGCTTGCGCAGCCTTGGGCACATTACTTAACCTTTCTAAGCCCTGGTTTCCACATATGTGAAACTGGAGAAATCTTAGTATCCACTTCAAAAGGTTCTTGGGAAGGGCTGGGGTTGTAGCTCAGTGGAAGAGTGCTTTCCTCACATGTGGAAGGCTCTGGGTTTGATCCTCAGCACCATATAAAAAAATAAAATAAAGGCACTGTGTCTCTCTCTCTCTCTCTATATATATATATTTAAAGTTCTTGGGAAGATAAAATGAATTAATATTTTATCTCTTTGGGTACACTCCAAAGAGTACCCAGCAAATACTTGCCCTACACGTTAGTCATGGGTTGGTTACCATGACAATGACTATCGTGACTACAATTAGGAGGTACATAGCATGAGATGAAGATTTGAATCCTGGTTCTATCACATGATAACTCTATGATTTTTGGAAAGTGACCTAACTCCGGAGGCCTCAGTTTTCTCATCTATAAACTGGGAATAACTACTAATTTCACAGGGTTACTATGGGAAGTTAATGTTGTATTGTGCAGGAATAAAGCACTAAGCACAGGGCCTGGAATTCTGCATATACTTGGTAAGTGGAAGTGATTTTTATAGTGAGAATTTATAAAAATTGAGGTTTTTCTAATTGTAGCAAAAAAAGGAAAAAAAAACAAGAAACTTCTTTCCACTGAGGCTGACTCTTCAAGCCACATGTCCCAGCTTTGTCTTAAACGTGCCAGCCCACTTAGAATACTCTTATAAATGCCACCCTATCTAAACGTTTGAAGTACAAAGTCATTTGCATTTAACTGGCATTTGTTTATAAACATATTGGCTGGAATTTTAAAGTTATAGGTAAATGTAGATAACCATGCCTATCTTATGGCTGCTGTATTCCCCCAGGAGCCCAGAGCATGGCAAGTACAAATGAGCTTTTCTTGAATGATATGAATAAATGAAACTAGGGAAAAATCTAGAAGTGGCTTTTGCTTTGTTGAGGGTAGTGAGTATTTCTGCATACAGAAGGCTCATGGGGGATATTTTGGAATTATCTTCAGATTCTGGGCAGACTTAGGCTATCGTAACTGTATTCTAGTTCTGGTTCTCCCTGCTTGACTTTAGATAATCTCCCGAAACTCATGGAGTCTATTTCTTCTTCATTAATAATTAAAACTCCTCACTGCTCCATTTGACCACCATGACAAGGAATTCCCTCTTGTTCAGCTCTGCGTCTTAGAGCACTCAGCAAGGGTCCATACTGGGAATTTAAGTTCATTTGGAACTTACTCTAAGGCTTTATAGTCACTTTAAACATGATATAGGAGGAGAAAAACCCTGACACAGCCATTGAGATAATTTATTTATTTCTATTTCTACTTCCATGGTCAAGCCCTGGAACCCAGCAATGAGTTGGAACTCAGGGCATGCCCTATTTGAGCCACATGGTTAGCACACACATGACCTTAATGCAAAATCCAGAGTGGAAACGATGAGGGAGGCACAAGCTAAAAGAGAAGCGTGAAGCCCATGTGTAAGGAAGGAAGGTTCTTGTATTCACGCATTGAGAGAGCAAAGTTTGAACAGTAAAAGGTGCCGTACTACAGAGCAGGAAAGACGGTTGGTCAGAAGGGTCAGTTTGAGGAAAGCAAATACGCACATCCAACAAGCTTCTGGAGACCTGGCAAACCCTGAGATGCTTTTTTCCACCCCACACACAATCACATATAAAAAGAGCTACCAGCTTTTCTGGAATTCACTTGGTGACTCTGGGCTGATCCTAGCAGCCCCATGAAAGGACAATCCTCTGCTGGCAGAGGCCTACCTTGCAGTGTGTGGTGCTGACAGGAAGCCCAATGTTGGAGGCGATGACCACAGTGAATGCCGAGGCCAGTTCAATGGTGAAGCCGCTGCAGGAGGGAGCACAAGAAGACATATCATAGGCGCTCTTTGTTGGCCTCACGGACACCCCGTGGGTGCAAAGTCTCACCAGAACATTCTTTGGTTGACTGCTGACTGGGACAGACTGCCATTAGCAGAACAAGAAACTGCTGCATAATGGCAACAATTCACACTAAGACTTTGCATTATACTGTTGACAGTCCCAAACAGCCTTTTTTTTCTGATATGTTTTCAAAAACCCCACACTGCAGGAACTGGGTCAGAAATTTGTGCTGTGTAATAAGATGATAAATTAGTCATTTTTCTAAAGGAGCATAAGAAAAACTATGCTTTCATTTTTTAAATGTGTGCTTATTACAAAAAAGCAATTTTTTCACAGATTATTAATGTTTCTTCAAAGCAACCTTCTAAAAGAATTTTGTTAAAATGAAGCTCAAGGGGTAAACTGAAAATCAGAAAAAAATTGCAAATGAAGAGCTCTAGTACATTTTAAAACAAGAGCAGACTTCCTGTAATAGGTAGTTGTATTCTGAAAGTTCTAAGTTTGTCAATTAACCCCTTATATATCTAGAAGCTATATGAGAGAACGACCACATGTAAAGCTCCGGACCCCCCCCCCCCCGCCCCAGAATAGCAGGGGCACATCCCATCTGGCTGAGCTAGAGGGAGGATGCCTAAGGTAACTACAGAAGGATGGTGAGTGAGAGCTGGGGTGGATGGAGAATTTTTAGGAAAGGAAGGCACTACTTTGGATCTTTTTGTTGTTGTCTTTTTAGATATATATGACAGTAGAGTGTATTTTGACACATTATACATATGTGGAATATGACTTATTCTAATTAGGATCCCATTTCTTGTGGTTGTACATGATGTGGAGTTACACTGGTTGTGTATTCATATATAAGGATAGGAAAGTTATGTCTGATTCATTCTCCTGTCTTTCCCATTCCCATCTTTCTTCCCTTCCCTTCATTCCCCTTTGTCTAATCTAATAAACTTCTAATATTTCCCTCCCTATTCTCCCTTGTTGCGGATTAGCATCAACATATCAGAGAGCACATTCGGCATTTGGTTTTTTTGGGTTGGCTTATTTCACTTAGCATCATATTCTCCAATTCCATTCATTTACTGGCAAATACCATAATTTCATTCTTCTTTATGGCTGAGTAATATTCCATTATGTATATATACCATGTCTTTTTTTTATCCATTCATCTGTTGTAGGCACCTAGATTGGTTCCATAGCTTGGCTATTATAAGTTGAACTGCTGTAAACATTGCACAAGAAGTAAAGTCAAGAATCAATATATGGGATTGTATCAAACTAAAAGGCTTTTTTTTTTTTTTTTTTTTTAGAGAGAGAGAGAGAGAATTCTTTAATATTCATTTTCTAGTTTTCGGCGGACACAACATCTTTGTTTTATATGTGGTGCTGAGGATCGAACCCGGGCTGCACGCATGCCAGGCAAGCGCGCTACCACTTGAGCCACATCCCCAGCCCCTAAAAGGCTTCTTCACAGCAAAGGAAATAATCAAGACCATGAACAGAGCACCTACAGAATGGGAGAAAATCTTTATCACCTGTACCTCAGATAGAGTACTAATCTCCAGGATATATAAAGAACTCAAAAAACTTAATACCAAAACCCCCCCCACCCCAAAAAACAAAAAAACAAAGAACCCAATCAATAAATGGGCAAAAGAACTGAACAGGCACTTCACAGAAGAAATATGAGTGGTCAAAAAATATATGAAAAAACGTTTTTTAATATCTCTAACAATTAGAGAAATGCAAATTAAAACTACACTGAGATTCCATCTCACTGGTAATTATCAAGAATGAAAGTAACAATAAATGTTGGCGAGGATGTGGGGGAAAAGGCACACTCATACATTGCTGGTGGGACTGCAAATTGGTGCAGCCAATATGGAAAGCAGTATGGAGATTCCTCAGAAAACTTGGAATGGAACCATCATCTGACCAACTTATTCCACTCCTTGGTATATACCCAAAGGACTTAAAATCAGAGTACTACACTGACACAGCAGCATCGATGTTTATACTTTGGATCCTTAATGTCTTCCACAGACCCATGCATTAAAGGCTTGATGACCAGGATAGTATATTGAGAAGTGGTAGAACTTTTGGGAGATGGGACCTAGTGGTCACTGGGGTGTGCCCTTGAAAGAGATGTTGAGACCCCAGCTTTTTCTTTCTCTGGCTTGAGAGGTGAGTGGTTTTTCTCTGCTACATGTTCCTGCCAGAGTGCTGCCTCACCACCTGTCCAAAGCAATGAGGCCAACCTATGATGGACTAGAACCTCTAAATCTGCAATCCAAAATAAATCTTTTCTAAGTTGGTTATCTCAGGTATTTGGTTTGTTTTTAGATGCTAGGGATTGAACCCAGGGTCTCATGCATGCTAGGTAAGTGCTCTCCTACTAAGCTACCTCTCCAGGTATTTTGTTATAGTGCTGAAAATCAAACAGAAAAGAAGCCTGATGTGCTCTGATGATAGCTTCCCTAGAACAGGTAGAGCTGATGTGCATAAGGAATTTTGGAGAAAGATGGGCCCAGACACTGGTGCTGTTTGCCCTACCCTTACTCTCCACTTGCTCTCAGGGTTTCACAATGGGAAAACCAACAGTGGAAGGACACTGGGGGCTGCCACAGGCTTCCCATTTTCCCTTTCCTCCTGCTCTGCTTCAGCTACTACTTCCCTCTGAACCTTTCTGACCCACATCTCAGTGACACTGTAGGTGAGTCAGGGGAGTGTGGTCACAGAGGGGGGTGACCAGTGGTGAACAAAAGTGGAAGAGGGGGTCACTCTTGTCCTTTGCCCCTTCCTCACTTGTGATCATCGATGGTGGACAAGCAGCATGGGTGCTCTCAGACACCAACTCAGGCTTGACAGCAGGCCTCAACAGCCAAGCCCTGTCAACCCAACCTGTTGGCTCACCTGGAAGGTGTGATTGGAGTGAGGTCTTTCCCCATGGTCTGGATCACTCTTCTTCCCCAAACCCAGAGACCTGTACAAATTCCAACTCCTCCATAAAACAGCAGCCAGACAGGAGTAGCTGCTTCTTGCATTACTCCACCATGTTCATAAATCAGCCACAAAGCTACCAGGGGACCAATGGCATTACTGGAAAGAAAAAGATTAATTATATATACACATGGCACACAATATACAGTGACTTCTCAGTCTCAAGAATGAGTCTTACTTTACTTGTGGCTTATCACATAGTCTAGTGGTGATAAAATATTTTTTGTATAGTCAAAAGCAGAACCTGGAATTATTGTCTTAGTCATTTTTAAGTGTAGAGTTAAATAATTTTAAGTATACTTACACTGCTGTGAAATAGGTCTCTAGAACTTTTTTTTTTTTTTTTTTTTTATCTTGCAAATGTAAAACTCTATACTCAGTAAACAGCAATCCTATGCACCTCTCCCCCTAGCGACTGGCAACTGCCACTCTGCTTTCTGGTTCTGATTTTGACCATTTCAGATGCCTCGGATGATTGGAATATAGTATTTATCTCTTTATTCAGGTTTATTTCACTTATGTCTTCAGGGTTAATTCATGATGTAGCATGTGACAGGATTTCCTTTTTTTTTAAGTCTGACTGATACTCCACTGTATTTATATACCACATTTTGTTTAGCCATTGATCCTTCACTGGATATTTATGTTGCTTCCACCTCTTGGCTATTATAAATAAGGCTGCTTTGACCATGTGTGTGCAAATTATCTCTGAAATTCTGCACTAAAGTCTTTGGGATTTGTGCTCAGAAGTAGGATTGTTAGATCAAATGGTAGTTTTATCTTTAAATTTTTGAGGAATCTCCATTCTGTTTTCCATAGTGGTTAAGCCATTTTATATTCCTACTAATAGAGCACAGAGGTTCTAATTTTTCCACATCTTTCCAACATTTCTGGTTTTTTTTGTCCCGACAGTCATCCTAATGGGTGTGTCATTTATTAACTCTTTAAAAAGTTCTGAAAAATCACAAGAAGTGGACATAATAACCAAGTTCTGTTTTTCTTCTTTTTTTCCCCCAGATTTCTTTCCATTTCCACTGCCACATCTGCTACTGCTACTAATACTAGCTCCTGGTTTGGTAGATCTGTCTGGTTCCATACGATGAAATCACAAATATTATTGCTCACCATGAATTCATGCAACCCCCCCTGCAAACTAGGCACTGTCACTTTCTTTTTCCTGATGAGGAAACCAAGGCCAAGGTCAAGTTGCTGGCACGAAGAAGGACTGAGGCATGAATTCAGGCTCACTCAGGCACTCGAACGCTTTCTTGAGACAGGCTATTGCCCCTCGGGCCTTAGGCAGCCCCGCAGAGAACTGATATGTCGTTTGTTTTTGGGTACTGGGGATTTAACCCAGGATTGCTTAACCACTGAGCCAATCCCCAGCCCTTTTAAAGAATATTTTATTTAGAGATGGGGTTTCACTGAGTTGCTTAGTGCCTTGCTCAGTTGCTGAGGTTGTCTTTGAACCTGTGATCCTCCTGCCACAGTCTCCTGAGCCACTGGGATTACAAGTGTGTGCCACCATGCCCAGCACATGTGGGATTTTTTTTTTTTTTTCCAGTTGTGAAATAATTTATTTTTTTTTTAAATTTTTTATTGTTGGCTGTTCAAAACATTACATAGTTCTTGATATATCATATTTCACAATTTGATTCAAGTGGGTTATGAGCTCCCATTTTTACCCCATATACAGATTGTAGAATCACATCAGTTACACATCCATTGATTTACATATTGCCATACTAGTGTCTGTTGTGTTCTGCTGCCTTTCCTATCCTCTACTATCCCCCCTCCCCTCCCCTCCCCTCTTCTCTCTCTGCTCCCTCTACTGACATTCGTTTGTCCCCCTTATATTATTTTTCCCCTTCCCCTCACTTCCTCTTGTATTTACTTTTGTATAACTCTGAGGGTCTCCTTCCATTTCCATGCATTTTCCCTTCTCTCTCCCTTTCCCTCCCACCTCTCATCCCTGTTTAATGTTAATCTTCTTCTCATGCTCTTCGACCCTACTCTGTTCTTAGTTACTCTCCTTATATCAAAGAAGACGTTTGGCATTTGTTTTTTAGGGATTGGCTAGCTTCACTTAGCATAATCTGCTCTAATGCCATCCATTTCCCTGTAAATTCTATGATTTTGTCATTTTTTAATGCAGAGTAATACTCCATTGTGTATAAATGCCACATTTTTTTTTATCCATTCATCCATTGAAGGGCATCTAGGTTGGTTCCACAGTCTAGCTATTGTGAATTGTGCTGCTATGAACATCGATGTAGCAGTGTCCCTGTAGCATGCTCTTTTTAGGTCTTTAGGGAATAGGGAATAGACCGAGAAGGGGAATAGCTGGGTCAAATGGTGGCTCCATTCCCAGCTTTCCAAGAAATCTCCATACTGCTTTCCAAATTGGCTGCACCAATTTGCAGTCCCACCAGCAATGTACAAGTGTACCCTTTTCCCCACATCCTCGCCAGCACTTGTTGTTGTTTGACTTCATAATGGCTGCCAATCTAACTGGAGTGAGATGGTATCTTAGGGTGGTTTTGATTTGCATTTCTCTGACTGCTAGAGATGGTGAGCATTTTTTCATGTACTTGTTGATTGATTGTATGTCCTCCTCTGAGAAGTGTCTGTTCAGATTTTAATGGCTTTGCTAGCTCTAGTTTCCTCCTGCAGTCCAGCTGTGCAGAGTATAAGCTGAGAGTCACAAAGAACTGGCTCTCAAATCTGCTTCTTTTTAGCTATGTGATCTCGGTGTCTTTGAAGGTATTGCTTACCTGGCTCAAAGAGTTGTTTTGAAAAGGATTAGAATACGTTAGAAATGGTTCAGTATTGAAGCCTATTGCAAACTTTTCTTGAATGAATAGAAGCCTCTTTCATGGTTAGTTTATTGTTTCTAGAACCTGGCTGTGATCAGGAGGCATCCTGCGCAAAGTCTCAAAACCAGAACCAAATTGCAAGCAATTGTTCCAAACTCTGGTCATCTAAAGTGCTGAATACCCGGATTCTTCCTCTGAACTTGAAATACTGTTTTGGGGTGGTTTGTTACTTTTTCATAGATATGTTTGTCTAATCTCCCTAACTAAAGCTTAATCTCCTAGAGGTGAGGAGCCCAATTCATAACACTCTGTCAGTACCAGACCTTCAATGAAGAATTCTTAAAGATGAGGAGGAGTGCAGTGGTGTGAGGGGCACACAAAAGTTAAGATAGGACATAACATGGAGCCCCAAATTAAATCACATGGAAACACCCAGAAGACACTGAACAGAGCAGAGGATGCCCAGGCTTGTCTGGCTTCAAGACTTCATTTAAAAAGAACAGAAGTGAAGTTTCGTATACATAGGCTAGGTACAGCACCCACAGAGAAGTCAATAATTGGGCAGTAAAAAAAAGTGGCAGCATGTTGTCCTAATTCAGACCAAAACATGAGCCCTGCATGTTAATGATAATAATAGGAGTGGTGACAATGGATTGGTTGCTGAGTATGTGAGGAAAACTGTCATAAGCATGATATACCAGAATCTTACATCATCCTCACGGAAACCCTACGAATTTGGAACTAATTCGACCCTATTTTACAGATTGGGAAACTGAGGCTTTGGGGAGGCATATGACTTGTCTAGGGCTACACAACTAGAAGAGAATGAAGACTCAAAGTTGAGGCCCCTAGATTCTAGCAGACTTTGCTACCTCCTCCATAGTAAAGGGGCTGAGCCAATGGAGTCTGCGCAGGAGGCCACACCTTCCCCCAGCCTGACTCCCTCTGTTGCAGGAAGAAATGCCTCCACATAATCACACTGAAAGCCATAATTTAAAGTTACACCACGTAGCTATGTAGTCTGCAAATGTAGAGTGGGGAAGGCTTCAGAGACCACAGGTGGTGCTGACCCTCCTCACAAGACGCCACTGAAGGAAAAGTGCTCAGTTACTTGATTTATCCCAGACTTTGTAGTCCAACTGTCCTTCCACCCAGAGTCCAATCTGGAAGGACTCCTGGGGACTGTTGCTGTACCAGTGACACTCCCTCGCAGCAGCCCTTCTGGGCAGCCTCCAGGGCTCTGCACAATCCCACCTAAATGCCTCCCGCTGGGATTCTGGAGCCACAGACACTGGCTGCTGCTGCTCCAGTGTGACCACAAGCCAGCAGTTCCTGAGAACAGCCTGGCTCTCATCACAGACTCTAGCCTGTGTGACATCCGCCATGCCTTTGCATGTGCTAACACTGATACCACAGTTGTCACTGGAAATAACTAAGACGGACATGTTATTGCCACTGGACTCTGGGAGCTGGTTTTTTTATTTTACAGGGGAGAAAAATCGAGGCAAGAGGGCCCAAATATATAATAACATTTCCTCCAAGTAAATGCCTGTGCCCATTTTCTGCTTTGAAAACTCCTGTTAAACCTCCCAAGCCCTGTTTCAATGCTATCTGCCTGCCTCAGTCTTCTGAGTTTCTGGGACTGCAGGTCCCACTACTGGGATCTGCACCCCGAAGATAGAAATTCTTTTCTGTGCTCTGGGGCCCTACATATTTCAGGTCTGACTTACTTGCTGACTATACAGTCTCCACTCTCTCCTCTCTCAAAGCTCTTGATCTTCCTAGAGTATCCCAAGTACTCTCTGTCTTTGGCCTTTACACTGCTGTTCCCTCTTCCAACGACATTCACCTGGCTGGCTCCCTCACCTCCTTCAGACCTGGCTCAACACACTCTTCCCTGCACACTTACCTACCACTGCAGCCCTTCACCAGCTCCCCCTTTCTATTTGATTGTTCTTTGAACCTTCGTCACTATCTAGCGCACTATGCATGTCACTCCTGTGTTTATTATTAGTGCACTCCCCCCAGTAGGAGGGATTTTTGTCTGTGTTGTCTACTGCTATATTCTGGAACCCAAGAGACCCTCAATACAGACTGATTAAACAAATGAACATTTCACTTACCTCACATCATTGCCACCATGAGCAAAGGACCCAAAACAGGCAGTGAGAACTTGCAGAAAATGGAACAGGAGATGGACCTCAGCAGTGTCCTTCTCTTCCTTTTCTTCTTCTGCAGGATCCTCTCGAGGCTGGCCAGGATCTGTCAGCTCAGATGCTAGTTTCATTTCCACACCACCCTCCTCTGCCTCGATCTCAGCTTCTGCAACTGCATTGCAATAGCTGGAGTAGCTGTCATAGCGAAGTCTCTTTTTAGAATAGGACACAGTGTCACCCACCAGCTTCTCACTATCTTCTGGGGCAGAGGACGAGTCAGTAGCTTTGAAAGTGGAGTGAACTGGCATCCCACAAATGGCTGCGGTGTAGCATGTGTAACTGTTGTTTCGTCGCAGGAGCCTGTAGTTGTTTTCCTGGGCAGGCTTCTCCTCGGGGCCCCTGTCTATGTGAATTTTGTGCAGCAAGTCTTTGTAGAGCCCCGAGTCTTTGTGTACAGTGTGATACACATGTCCGTCACTCCTCGTGTGGCCATCAAAGCCAAATGTGCCATTGGAGATTGGTGATTTTATAGAACCATGAGTCATGGAAAGGGCCCTTCCTGAAAAGGATTTTACAAAGTTTTATTTAAGACTAGAGGTGTAGCTCGGTGGTAAGAGAGCACACTTAATATGCAAAGGCTCTGGGTTCCATCCCTGGTACCAATCAAACAAAATGTTTTATTTTTTAGCATCTTGAATATAAACCATGTCTGCAAAGAAATACTCCCTACCATTTCCTGGCATTGGTCCTGGAAGGTTGGATTATACAAAATTTTAATTCTTTTCTGTTTGCTTCATTTTCTAACTATAAAGTACGGTAATAGGGTTAAAATTAAAAATATAAACAAACTTGGAAGCATATAACAAAAGGGCAGAACTAACAACATAGTATGTCAAAATGATAAGTTCTTTTAAAAAGTATCTTCCAGAAATACAGCACTCTTTTCTGCTTCTAGCTATCTATAAAGGGAGAATTCTAATATGAAATTTTAGAAGAACTTCATACATGACGCTGGGTATGGTGATGCACACTTATAATCCCAGTGACTAGGGAGGCTGAGGCAGGAGGGTCACAAGTTTGAGGACAGCCTCAGCAACTTACTAACACCCTGTCAAAAAAAGAAAGAAAAAAAAGATCTGGGGATATAGCTCAGGGGTAAAGTACCCCTGGGCCAATCCTCAGTACCTCTGTACTACAGGAAAAAAAAAATGGAAAAGGAAAAAAAAACCTTAATTATATGAGGCAAAATGCAGTTCACATTAGATAGGTAGTGTACTATGTGCTTCTTAACAGTGGGAGGCAGTATGTGTCAGATCAGCAGGACAAAATTAATTTTCCACCTTTAGAGGACTAGGAATATAGCTCAGTGGTAAAGCATATGTTCACCATGCAGGAGGCATACACAAAAACCAAAACCAATTTGTTTTCTCTGAGCTGTGCCTGAGAATAAACCCATGGAAAGCAGATGCTGGGGGCCCACCTTGCAGGAGGGGAAGTGGCTGGACAGTCTTGAGTAGTCACTGTCCATCAGGTTATAAGGCTAAAGGTTACCCCAGGTGGTCTGGGTGGTTTCTAAGGTTTCTGTGATTCTAGGTAGGACCATGTCCGTGGGTTCCAACCTTAGCCTTCACTTCTTGTCTTCCCCGAGGAAGACGTCTACAGTAGCCGAGTGAACCAGTCTTCAGCATTGGGGGAAGATTTGCGCAGGTAAGCTGAGTGAGTGCAGCACGGCCACTGGCTGCGGTGGGCCCTTGGCACCTCACAAAAGAATAATAGCTCTGGGAAGAAAATCACAGGACAGGAGAGAGCCTGCTCTGGTGCCTGGAATGGCTTCCTGAGGTCTCTTTAGCTTCTGGGTTTTCTCAAAACATAGAATTGAGGGACTAGAGATGTAGCACAGGGGTGAAGTGCAGGCTTAGTACATGAGGAGCCTTGGGTTCAACTCTAGCACCAACACTGAAACTCATGACATTGGAGAAAACTTTTGGATCTTCACGCAGGCCTGGCTGATCATCTGAGAAATGCCTTCGCACCTCTGGTAACCCCAAATTCTGCAGGCGAGTCTTACCATAGGAGGCGCGTGGGTGGTTCCCCGATGATGTGCCTTCTGAGGCCCCAGATGCTTCCCCAGATGATCCTGTTAAAGGGACGGTGCTGTCATCATTTGCCTTGACACCTGGGAGCTCTTTGAAGACAGGGGACTCAGCTTCTTGGACTTTATTGAGGCTTTCCTCAGATACTCGTGATAAAGCACCCTCTTTCTGTAATTTTCCTAGAGAAAATAGAATTATAACTACAACTTTCGGAAGAGAATTCTGTTACTGAAAAGTGAATATTAAAATGTGAATATATCTCTATGCTTTAGCACTTACTTTGGGAGAAAATAAGGTACAGCTAGCCTGAGAAAATAAAGTAAAAAGCTTAATTATCTGTAAAACTCTAGCCGGGAAATTTATCTACTAAGGAAAAAGATGAGTATTTAGGGCCTGAGTTACTACATCTAAAAACCACAAAAAAGAGAGGGTTAAATTTGATCACCCAGAGCTCTCCCAGGGACAATGTTCTGTAAATCCACAATCATCTAGACTGGCCTCCTACTTCCTTAAATTAACCTCAGAATCACTAAAATTTTCCAGTTTATCCTTTCTGTCTTCACAGATATTGTTCTAGCATTTTTTATTTTCTTCTGGTCTATGAATTACTGCTTTCAGATTTCTTTATCATACCAAATTTTATGAAACAAGAAAATATTTTTCCTTCAAAGGAATAGGAAGATCCTACTTAAAAAAAAAAAAAAATCCTTCACTTTAAAAAGAAACAAAGAAGGGGGGTGGTGGCCTATGCCTGTAGTCCCAGCTACTCAGGAGGCTGAGGCAGGAGCATGGCTTGGGTCCAGGGGTTTGTGGCCAGCCTGGACGACATAAAACGAAACAAAAAATAAACTATGAAATTTTAAGAAGTTGTTTTAAAGCTCAAAAGTATTATTTTAATCAAAACTGATACATGGTGCTGCTGCTAATAATTATCTTGAGCAAATTGCTAAGCTCTCACCTACATAAATGAAATGAAAATGAACTTTCAGTTCCTCTTCTGGACACCTTTACACATATCTGTCTCTATCATCTATCTTTCTCTCTACCTAGACAGTCAGATTATAGAGATTGATTTTTTTTTTAAATTAAATTTGTTATGCCTTACAGGGAACACATATGTAAAAATATAAAATATACATAGGACTGCAGGTGTGACTCAGGGTCATATTGAAGCTCTGGGTTTTATCCCTAGCACTGCAAAAAGAAAAAAAAAGTACATAAAGATTGCTCATCTTAAGTTGTTTATAATCTAGATGAAAGATAATATTTGTAAATATTATAACAAAAATTAACATTTATATGACAGGTATTATTATTTTTTCTCATTTTGCTAGTGAGCAAACTGAGGCACAGAGAGGTTAAATCATTGGCCCCAGCCAGCTCACACAGATAGTAAGTGGCATTTAAATTTAACATTTATTTATTTATTTAGATTTTGATTTGTTATATATGACAACAGAATGCATTACAATTCATATTACACATTTAGAGCATAATTTTTCATATCTCTGGTTGTACACAAAGTAGAGTCACATCCTTCTTGTCTTCTCACACGTACTTAGGGTAATGATGACCATTGCATTCCACCATCTTTCCTACTCCTATGCCCCCTCCCTTCCCTTTTCCCCTTTGCCCTAAGATTTAAATTCAGTCAGTAGCTCTGTGGTTCTGGTCCATGCCCTTAATCACTAATCTGTACTTAAAATACACACATAAAAATAATATTTCTTTTTTTTTTTGAAATACTGAGTACTTTTTGAAGTACTGAAATCTCAAAATATACACATTTGATTAAATAAAAACCTTGTAGAAAGCTAGCATGGGAATAGTATCAATTTCCTATTGTGACATTACAGCCCAAACCTGGAAAGCAAAGATTTTAATGTCTTGACATTAAGGTTTAGTTATCAGGAAAATTATTTAAAAATCAAAGCATTTATGTACATTTCATGACTCCAACAGATTAAACCAGGCAAATAGCATGAGTAAGAATGGCTCATCTCAGGATAGTTGTCTGTGTGAATGCAGAAGGGAATGTTTATTCTCAAGATAGGACAGGGCAGGAAGCAGCTCCATGGGAATAAGAAGCTGGGTTTTAATTAATTAATGATATGGTTTCACTAATTAGTTTGATGTTGCATGCATTAATGTGAATTTTAAAAATTATTAGTTTTTAAATTTACATGCACTAATCTGATTATGTGTCTGTATAAATCTGACTTTTAAAACAAACATAGAACTGTGTATGTAGTGGTGATTACCAGAACATGGAAAGTTCCACTGTCCCCAAAACTCTGTAGTCAGACCCTCTGCCCCATCGTAACGATGACAACCAGTGATCCGGTCTCTGACCTGACACTTTTGCTTTCTTCAGAAAGTCATCTAAATAAAATCATGACATGTCATTTTTTGAGACTGGCTCCTTTTTACTCAGCATAATGCCTTTCGATTCACCCATAAATTGACAGTTTGTTCCTTTCAAATGTTGAGAGTAGGATTCCAATGTGTGGGGGCACCAAGATTTATTAATTCATTCTGTGGATATTCTGGATTGTTTCCAGCTTTTGGTGATATAAATAAAGGTGCTGTGAACAGTTTTTTTGTGTGAACTTAAGTTTTCATTTCTCTGGGAAATTACTCAGGAGTGGTATTTATGGTAAATATATTTTTAACTTTGTAAAAACACTGCCCAATTGTCTTCCTGTGCCATTTTACATTCCCACCAGGAATATATGAGAGTTCCAGCTGTTCTTCTTCCTCATCAGTGTTTAGCATTGTCAGTTTTTTTTTTTTTTTTTAATGCCATTCAAATAGGAGTGTAGTGATATCTCATGGTTATTTCATTTCCCTGATGGTTAATGATGCTGAACACCTTGTCAGGGGCTTATTTGCAATTCATCTCTCTTCTCTGGTGAAGTGCCTACTCAAATATTTAGCTGTTTTAACTCAGTTATTTGTTTTCTGAAATTTCTTTATATATTATGAATACAAGAAACTTCTCTTAATAGTACTTCTAAGAAAAGAATAGTTTCTCATCTTGGTAAAGTGTAATTTATCAATTTCTTCTTACATGGATCATGTTTTAGGGGTCATATGTTAACCCTTGCTTAACCCAATATCACAAAAGTTTTTCCTTCTGTTTTTCTCCAACCAAAGTCTTGTTTTTTTATTTTCCATTTATATATACAGTGCTTTTTGAGTTAATTTTTTTTTGAGAGAGAGAATGTTTTAATATTTATTTTTTAGTTTTCGGTGGACACATCTTTATTTTATTTTTATGTGGTGCTGAGGATTGAACCCAGCGCCCCGTGCATGACAGGCAAGCACGCTACCGCTTGAGCCATATCCCCAGCCCTTAATTTTTATAAGGTTTAAGATTTAGGGTAAAGTTCTTATTTTGGCATATGGATATTTGACAGTTCCAATACCATTTGTTGAAAAGATTATCCCTTCTCCCTGACTGATTTTCTAGGCATATTTTTCCTTTGAATCTTTGTGAAGAACTCATTTGCCAAATTTGTGTGGGTCTATTTCTGTATTGTATTCTGTTCCATTAATTTACATGTCTATCTCTTCATAAATCACACTGTCATGTAGCTTTACAGTAAGTCTTTTTTTTTCTTCTTTTCGTTTCTTTCCAGTAATGGGGTGTAGCTCACCACTGAGCTCCTATAGCCTACGGGACTACAGGACAATAAGTCCTATAGTCAGTTAGTAGGAATCCTCCAACTTTATTCTAATTTTTCAGAAATTATTTTGGCTATTCTAGTTTCTTTGAACTTATATATAAATATTAAAAGTAGCTTGTCTAGATCAACAAAACATCCTCCTGGGATTTTTATTTTAATTATTTCAGTCTGTAGATCAATCTGAGAAGAACCAACATCTTTGCTGTACTGACTCTTGCATATTATCTAGTTTTTTTTGAAACATGGATTTTCAAATTCAGATATGCCCATATTGAAACATGACTGTAAGGCACATTCTAGGAATAAATTTAAATATTTCTCTCTCTTTTTGTGAGCCCCATAAAAGCATGTGGCTTCAAGGTTTGAAATTCAACTATGTTGCTGGTAATAATAGCAAAATACCCTGACTGATTTTCTAGGCATATTTTATCTCCTTCCTTCCTTCCTTTGCTTGTGGTGCTGGGGACCAAACCCAGCCATTGAGTCACATAACCAGCCTAACCACAGTTTAGGTAGTTCTTCTTTTAGTTTTTTGTTTTTTGACTGGGGATGAACCCTGTGGTGTTTTTACATTGAGCTGCATCTCTTGCTTTTTTTTATTTTTTATTTTGAGGCAGGATCTTGCTAAATTGCTTAGGGCCTCACTAAGTTGCTAAGGCTGGCCTCGAACTTGTGAGCTTCCTGCCTCAGTCTCCAGAGTCTCTGGGATAACTATGCCCAGATTAAAACTGTTTTTTTTTTTTTAGGTATAATTTACATATGATAAAATCCAGATTGACTATCTATCTAATTAACTATTTTGGGGACCAAGGATTGAACCCAGGGGCCTTTATCAACTGAGCCACATCCCCAGCCCTTTTTGAGACAGGTTTCACTACATTGTTTAGGGCCTCATTAAGTTGCTGAGACTGGCTTTGAACTTGCAATCCTCCTGCCTCAGTCTCTCCAGTCACTAGGATTACAGGTATGTGCCAATGCACCTAGCAAAATCCAGATATTTTAAATGGTGGATAATCTGTAACAAATCAGCATATTCTATGACCATTTCCCCAATTAAAACATGAATAAATATTCCCATGTTCCTGAAAAGTTCCTTTGTGTCCCTTTAAATCATTTCCAAACTCCCAGGCAACTGGTGATTTCTTCATTTTCACTTAGTTTTCACTATACTTGAATTTTAAGGAAACATCCATAAAATTTCTTAAGGTAAACTTACAGAGAGTTTATGAAACATGGAGTCATATGGCATATGCATTCTTTTGTATCTGGCTTCTTTTGTTCAATATAACATCTATGAAATTCCTTATATGGTGTTCAATTCTCCTTATTGCTAAGTAGTCTTCTATTATACAAATATATACACCACTTACCTGCTGGTGAACACTGGATTGTTTCCATTTTGGGGCTATTATGACTAAAAGATTTGTATGTAGATGTAGTATGTCTTTTTATGAACGTACATCTTTATTTCTCTTGGATAACTACTTAGGAGTGAAACTTCTGTGTCATATGGTAAGTATATGGTTACCTTTATAAAACAACTGCTAAGCTAATTTTCAAAGTGGTTGAATTCCTTTACATTTCGCCATAAGTGTATGAGAATTGCAGTTATTTCATTTCCTCACCAACACTTGGAATTTCCACCAACACTTGGAATTACTTGTTTGTTTCAAATTTTTACTGATTCTTGTGGGTTGGAAGTAATATCTCCTGTGTTATTAATTTGCATCTCCCTGAAGGGTATTGATTTTCATCAGGCTGATAGAACTTGGATGCATAGTTTATTTCCTGTTACTAATGGCAATGAGAGCCCCTGCTCACCTGAGTCACAAGTTACTAAGAAAAAGTTTAAGCCAGAAATTAGTCAGGAGCCAAGAGCCACGAGACTGGGCTTGTATCCCAATGTATGTTCTGGAGTTAACTGTACTTCCATTTCCTCCATTTGTGAGGATACTTGTTTGTTACATGGGAAATCACAGGAATTGGGAGAAATTTTTGTAATTCCAAAGAAATAAAAAAGTGCTTACCTGCTATTTTCCTCCGCATCCATGGACACACAAAGAGCCATACAAAAAGAGCGAAGAGTAGAGCAACACCAAAGGAAATGAGTGCTATTGCCCAGATGGGAAGAACCAGACCTAGCACTGGGAAATAAAAATGAAGAGCAATGTTGTCATTGTTCAAGTCTCATCTGTCATTGTGTTTTCCATTCCCTCAATCTTAAATGAATCAACTGGACTGTGTATTTAATAAAACTCTCAACCAAACCAAACCAAACATACTGTATTCTTGGGCATAGAAAGCCATATTTTTAAAGACACTATACTTTGTAAATATGTACTTTAACCTGTCAATAAATTGATTACTAAAATATCACCAATTTGGCACAATCAGCATATTAAGTTGGGAATAAAGCCATTAATTGCATGTTATGTCACTATCTAAATTTCTGGGTGGATAAATGTGACTAAGAAGGAGTCATCTGCCTTCCATCCTGACAGGCAGCCCATTTCTACCAGCGGGAAGAAGCTGAAATGTGGATGATGCACGGCTCTGGGGTTGCTACCTTTTTGGTTCTTTATTAGTCAGCAGCCCTGCTTTAATGCACATGGCATTCTGACTACATATACGACCCTTTTTAACAAATCAGCTTAGAAATAAAAGTTGTTCAAAGGACATTGACTTTCAAGCGTAACTATGGAATTATAACAGAAAAACTTTCCATTGAAGTCTAGCAATGCACTTTGAGCAGTAATTATATTAATCAGTAAGAGGGAGGAAGTGAACGTGGTTTAGGAACGTCATCTTTCCATAGTGCTGTTTTGTGTTCAGAGCTCATCACTCTGATTTTGTCCATTTTCTCTCAGACACATTCATGAAGTATACAACTTAAGCATGCTCACCCATGAACACACACACACACATATATATAGACCTACTATAGTTTTACTTGTAATGGTAAGAATTTGCATTAGTTAATATATGCATCATCATGGAAATGTAAAATAATCACAGTACACAGTCATAAAAATAAGGCAGGCTGAGGTACACTGACAAGGAAAGAGGCCCAGGTGATAGAAGTCAGCTATATAATATATGTGCAGTTGTGACTCAATTTATGTTTAAAACAGAAAAAAAAAAAACCCCAATTCCTAACTCCTGACATATATGCTAACACACAGAAAAAGTTCTGGAAAGATGCAATGGTTTCTTCTATGGAGAAATGGGAAATTGGTGTGGGGCTTTAACTTCTTGATACATGTACTTTTATACTGGCAACTTCCAAAATCCACAATAAGAATGTCACTTTGTAGTTTTTAAAACATTTTAAATTAATGACCTATTTAAAACTTAGCTCTTAAATAAGTAAATTTTTTTTAATGATGCAGGCTTTGTTACCTTGTTCACTATTTTATATAAATAAACCAGCTCCACGCTGCTCAATCATTATTAAATATTTTGATAACTGTAAGAGGTTACAGAATGGGTAGCCAATAATATCAGGGGGAAGTTATATTAATGTGTATAAATGTTTTAGAAAAACAACAGAGTTACCTAGTCTTTTTACAGCTAGAGTGCCACTGGTAGAAATGTTGGCACTTAGACTACTCCATTCTAAAACTCCAGGTGACATCAGACAGCTATGGACTCAGCACCATCCTCAGGCTGCACTGTTTTAAGTGGCAGCTGGTTCCACTCCAGCTCTGCCCGTGAACCTGAAGCCCAGGGCTGCTCATAAAACCACAGGAGCTGACTCCACTGGGCTCTATTTCTGGCCATGGCTTCCTGGCTTCTGTTTTATATCTGCAAGTCACTGTCTTCACACTGTAACAAAGGATCACTCCACAGCTATTTCTTGCCCAAGTGAGCGGTAACTGTTCATTTACCAAAGTCAAACTGATAAACTAACAGCAAACCTACATTCTTACAGCTTTAAAGCATTTGGATTTGGAAGAGGTTTTCTCTTCTGTGGTTTAGTTGATGATAAAACTGTCAAGTGTGTTACTTTTGGCTTCACTGCCTTAGCCTGGTCTAAGAGAGGGAAATCATACATATTGTGGGGGAAAGACTAACAATTTGAGTTACTTGATTTTTTTTGGTGAGTGAACACTTTTGCTATCAGGCCCTATTTTTTTTTTTTATTCTCTACTTATCTCCCCAAAGTAGAGAAGGCTGCTTCCTGTGCTTCTTCAAGCCCATCTCTACACTTCCCATTAGGGACATGTGAGGTCCTAAATGGTGACAAGGCCAAAAGGGGAAACTGAGGTCAATTTCAAGACTTTGATCCTTTGCTTAAACACTAAGACACTGTATCACTTGAGTTTGTACCTCTGTATCATTACATCTGCCTTGCTATCCATTTGACCTGGGCCAGAAACTTCTGAGGTTACCCTCCTGGTCATGAAAATCTAGAATGGAAAGCAGGGTATAGACATAGTCTATCTGAGTGTGGGAGAGGTGGGGAGACAAAGTAAACAAATCCAAGAAAACAGGGGAAAAATTGTTCACAGTAAGAAAGGAGAAAGGAACCAAATGGGGATGGAGATCTTACCAAATTGTTCCAAGAATTTAGCAATTTAAGAGAGGATTGAAAGAAACAAGCCATTACTCTTAAAGCCTGCATGTAAGAAATGTAAGCTGATAGCTATTTATGTTATACATCCGCACTCTACACTACACATATAAAATTGAGTTTCATGGATTATTAAAAAAACAGGGGGCTGGGGCTGTGGCTCAGTGGTAATGCACTTTCCTGGCATGTGAGAGGCACTGGTTTCGATTCTCAGCATCACATAGAAATAAATAAAAAATAAAGATCTATCAACAACTAAAAAAATAAAAAAAAATTAAAAAACTGAAAAAAATAAAAAAAAACAATTCTGCATAAAAGTTCATTATAGAAAAACACCCAAATCAATGTACACCCAAGGCAAAACTTTTTCTCTTCTAACTACTTAAGGTTAAGTTATATACTACAAAATCTGCAACAAAAACACTCTGTATTGGATTGTCTTCCTGGTGAGGGTCTCATATTGTTTCCAAATAATTACACCTTCAGAGGGCAATGAGGCATGGCACGTTGATTCCCTCTGCGGATAGACAAAGTAGGGCACAGCTTGAATTGCTCGTGTTCGCTCAGCCAAAAGTGGCTGCCAGGAGCCAGAGCTGGGAGCTCTGAATCTCTGTTCTCCACTTTAGCCACTAAATGGCCTTTCATCTCCGGTGCCTCTCATTTTCTGAACAAAAAAGATATGACAAATAGTGATTTAGCTCTAACCTCAAGCATCTTTACAATTCCAATCCAAATCCACAAAATATCAGAAGATTCAAATCATTTAGGGAAGATGTAGAACATTTTATAAAAACTCCCTCTCCATTGTTATTCCTCTGCTATACCTCCTGTTTTTCCACATACAGAATCATTAAAGAATCTATAAAATAACAAAATCATATGAAACCAAAAGGCTGCAGTTCATATCAGTCCCCTTCTATCCCTCCTTACCATCTCTTCCCTACAGCCTTCCTTCTTATTAACTGCACAGATTTTGCCTTTGGTTTTAACTTTTATATAATACATGCTTAATACAAAATATCCTCAGTGTCTACCAAATTGTATGATGTACAATATGAAATTCCCCTATTACCCTCCCCTTTGCCTCCATTTCTTCCTACAGAAACTGGGACTATTTGGTACATGTCTTTTCAGGCATTTTCTAGATACATATAAACACACTTTACTGTGTTCGTGAGGATTTCTTTTTTCATTTTTTAAAAAAATTTAAAAGTAACAGGATTATTCAATATATACTATTCTATGCTTTCATTTCCTAGATGGTTCTATGTTGTGGCCATCTTTCCACAGTAACACACACAGGTATGCATAAACACAGGCTGACCTGCTTTGCACTATCACTCTTTCTTATCCTGCCTTTCCTGATAAACTGAAGTTACCAGTTTTGTTTTGTTTTTAATCAACATTTCAAAGCACTACTTTTACCTTTGTAAAAAGAATCCTAGAACAACTTTTTTAAAAACATTTTTTAGTTGTAGATGTACACAATATCTTTATTTTTATTTATTTATTTTTAATGTGGAGCTGAGGATTGAACCCAGGGCCTCACACATGCAAGGCAAGCACTCTACCACTGAGCTACAACCCTAGCCCCCTAGAACAACTTTTTAAAGACAATTAAGCACACTTTTGAAATAAAACATGCTATTTCCTAATTTGCTCTATCGTTGGGATTTTAAAATATGGTACCAGCTTTCTCAAACCAGGGGTCATTTGTAATAATTCTCGAAAGGAAGTGAATTTAAATCCTTAACTTTTGAATCCATCCCTTGGTGGTAACTGGAAACTTTTCTCACTCTAGTGCTTTCCTGAACCAGGACTAGGAATTACTGCAGTTCCAATTCCTGCCTCTCCACAGTTTGCACTTTACAATCACAACTTGGAATACAGAGACCCATGGAGAACAAAGCTCCTTCTTACAAAGACAACTAGGGGCCTCAGGGTTGTTGATGTTCTGATTTCCTTGGGACTAGACCAGAAGGAAGAGGAGGAGGGGAGAAAGAAGCAAAGGAGATGGCAGTGGAGAAGAGGAAGAAAAAGAAAAAAGGAGGAAGGGATAGAGGAGAAAAAGGAGAAAGAAGGGGATGGAGATGGAAGAGGAAATGGAAGGAGGGGCAGTGGCAGAGGCAGCCACACCTCAGGTATAGGCTTGCTCTGGGGAAGCCAGAAACCAGGCTTGGTTATGTATGAGAATTCATTTGCTGACTAAAAAGGAGGGTAAGGGAAGATTGCTGTTAGAACTTTAAAGAACCCTCATTATCTAAGAACTGTAATAAGGTAGCACTGTTCGTGGTCCAAGAGGTAATTAGTGCTGTGGTTCTCCAACTGTAAATGCATCAGCATCACTGGAGGGCTCCCTGCTGAAACATGTGTCGTTGGGCTGAAGTACTTGCAGTTCTGTATCAGGGCTGGGCCAGAGTAGTTCTGACATGTCACCAAGTGCTGCTGATGTGGCTGGTCTAGGAACCTCACTTTGACTTAGAAGTCATATGTAACTACCAGGGCTTAATGAGGTGATCTGCTTTGTCTACTCAAAGAGGCATGCAATGAATTTCAGCATGAACTGTCTAAACATTGAACAAAAACCAGGTGCCACACAACTAAAGACTTTTTTCAATTAAAAACGTCATGCTTGAATCCAATCCAAGTAAGCACTTCATTTCCTAAAGTTATTTTTGGTTCTTCCTAATCATTTTTTTAAAGAACAAAAATGCAAAGGCAATTTTTTAAAAGTATACACTCAGTCTCTGAAGTGTAAGAATGACTTTTATTTGAGATAAGTCATGTCAGATGCAAAGTAAAACAAATCAAACTAAGCCGAAGATATAAACAACTTAATAATTTAGAGTGGAGGAACAGAGGAAATCAAAACAAAACACTATAACTCAACATCCAACAAATCCCCATTTGATTCATCTCCATGAATACAAATGCTATTTTTCAAAATCTCTTAATGGTAAAACTGGGTAAGATTAATGCTGTCACTCATTTTTCTTAAGAGAATTTAATTCTTTTATCTCTGATGCTTCTGTGTATTATGTGAAACTAAGAAAGAAAGAGAACCAAGAGGAATAAATTCTAGAAGGGCAGATGTATGTTGAGAGGAATGGATCAACTCAGTCACTGTTAAAATGACTCTCTGCTCAAGCTTATTACCAAGTATGTCGTCATGGCTACTTATGATACAGCTGGACAAGTTGAGATCCCGCAAATGAGGGAGGAGTATGTAATTAAAGTCTAGTTTGAAGGGTAAATAATAACCTTCAGTGCTTAAATAAAAATAAGATTTGGCCCACCTATTGGATATTCTAGGAACATTCCCCAGGGACCAAAATATTAGCAAAGTTCTTTTATGACTTAATGGACGAACAAAATGATTGGTCCTTCAGGGTCATAAACTTCTCCTTTCTCCTCCAGGTAACATCCCCTCTATCCAGCAACCCTGGAAAACTTCAGGTAAAATGTTCCACAAATATATCCAGGAAAAACAGAAAATAGGATGACTCAGGATTTGCTGTTAACAATTGAGAAAATGAGGCTAATAATGACTGATGGTAATAAAAGAGTCTCTAACATGATTAAAAGTGAGTTATGCATTAGGTGCCATGCTACATGCCCTGCCCACATTATCTCAGGAACCACAGTGTCCCTTTAATGGAGCTACTACTACTGTCCCTACTTTACAATAAGGAATGGGACTTAGGGAGTTGAGATGTTACGTTCCTTATAGAACAGCTGCCTATCCCATACATGTACCAGGAACTTTACGACTGGGAATATTGTCTGTATTTCAATTGAATGATAATCTTCAACATCATTTTTAGATTTTTAAAATATTTCTAATTAAGGAGGTGGCAACCTTCTTCACAATAACGGGTATATAAAGTATATAAAAAATTTATATACCCAGGTCCTTAAATATATTGGAAGGCATGTTTTCAAGAGAGTTAAGAGGAAGAATTTGCTAAGGTTGATGCAATTTTTATTGTCATTATCAGTAATGCTATACATACTTATAAGTACTTTCCTTCAGCTATCTCATGTATCTACATAATGTCACAACAAAGACCATAGGGTTCAAGACTAGTCTTGTTCAAATTCTGGTCCTGCATCTTACTAGTTATATGATCTAGCGAATACAGCATTGCTGTGCCTCTCACAGGTGGGGCTGGCAACATCAACAATCCTCTAGAGGAGCTGAGAGGACTGGAAGGATTAATTCATGTAAAACTCAACTCAATGCATTTATGTTATCTATTTCTCACAATAACCCTGTGAAGTATGTGTATTGTCTTTTGTGTCTCATCCATCATATAGTTTAATTTTCCATAGATTAGTTTACTCTCTCAGTAAGATGTTTCTTTTAGCAAATGTACAAATAAAAATGTAAAATAGTAGGGGAAAATAAAAAAAAATTAAAGACAGTATATATAAAGTATATATTAAGCCAAAATTTAGAAGGAATCACACATTTGTATTCTGACATTTGAAAAAAACAACAGGAAGCAACAATAGAGAGTGAAAAAACATACAGAAACAAAATGAAAAAAATGTGAGTGTGTAACCGATGTGATTCTGCAATTTGTATTTGGGGTAAAAATGGGAGTTCATAACCCAATTGAGTCAAATGTATGAAAGATGATATATCATGAGCTTTGTAATGTTTTGAACAACCAACAAAAAAAAACTGAAAAAAAGAAAAAAAAAAAAGAAACAAAATGAAATTATCTTATTTATACCAATTCTCATTTCCAGGACTTGGTGTTACAAAAGGCATCCTCAACTTTTATTAGCTCAGTCTCTCTCCTTTCTCTCTCTTTTTTGTGTGTCTGTTGGGAACCCCCCCACACATGGGCTCTCTGTGCCCCATGCACAGAGAGCTGCTTTGCTTTTTGTTCAGCTATTCGAGCTCTAAGAGCCTTCATGAAATTAAGAACAAGGACTCATGGGCAAGATTACAAAGATGTCTCTTTGCCACATGTTACTTCCAGTATGGCATTCCTGAGCCTTCCAGGCACCTAGAAAGCACACACTTGGTAGAAGGGTTTAACTCCAGCATATGGAACTGCCTTTTCTTTGCCTCTGATTTTCTTTTTAATTTAATCATGGGACACTTTGGAAAGTCTGTGGCAAACAATGTTCATAGTCCATGAATGATAACACCTGAAGAGATAGCAGGCTACTGTGATTGAGGTGAGGATTTCACCTGTGTCCTTACTCTCATCTTCAGCTTTGTGCTTTTGGTGTAACTTAAAGTAGCTATGATGCCTCCCTCTCCCTTGCTGAAGTCACCCAGAGTCTGAAGTCTCAATAATGTTAAGTATCAAATCTTTAAGATCAATGTTTTTGAATGCGACAGAGATGGCAAAGTAAAAGGTTATAAAATGTTAAGAATCATTTTAAAACAATTTTTGAAAATTTTTCAGTACTGAAGTAAACAAAATATAATTTCATAAAATAAAATCAGGGAAAATTACATCAAGAAAACCTAATTTGAGAAACTTGTGAGGCATTCCCCTCATTTTGGAAGATGGCACTTTTCAGTTATAGCACAATGTGCCATTTAACAGAAATTTTATCTTCTGAGTAGAGGAGACTTTTCTGTCAGATGTAGCCAAAAACTAAATCATATCCATGACATTAAGAAGATGAAATATGATGTAAATTCACATATATATTGACTTCATATATCCCCACAAAATTGTGTGTATTCAGAATCTGGTTGAGACACATCTCATAAAAAGAAACAGAGGGTGAATTCTCTTTACCAAATATGTACAGAGATTTTTTTCTTTCTTATCCCAGTTGGGGTCTTGGGGGTCTCGCTGCATTGCCCAGGGTGGCCTAGAATGCATGGGCTCAAATGATCCTCTTGCCCCAGTCTTCTAAGTAACTAGGACTACCAGTACATCACTGCACCCAGCATATACAGAAACATTTAATAGGACATTACCCATTCATCAACATTGAAATGTGTGCACATTAGAATATTCTACATGAGTTTCTTTCTTTTACTATTCAGAATGTAAAAGAAAAGAATTTTTAACTGTTCCCTTCCCCCCAAACTCCAAACCAAAAAGAGTAATTCTGAAGAGAAAATCATCACTGGTTTCAGTATTGGCTTGTATTGGTTAGACTAATTAAGCTGACAATTTCCAGGTTGTTCCACATCTGCATCTATGGACTGCTTCTGCCACTGCACTGTGGATGGCTGGGTGGCTACTACTCACCACGCGCCTGTGTAGCACTAGGATTTCCACCTCCCTTCCCTGACCCTTCACTGCTCAGTAGTTATGTGCTATCAGATCAGGTTCTGAGACTCAGAGAAGTTCAGTAAGCTGCTCTGAACTTTCATTTACCCACAGTTGGGTAAATGGCAGAATGGGGATTTATTTATTTACTTTTTAAAAATTTAAACTGGAAAGCCTGTTGCCTTTGTAGTTCATGCATCCCTTAGGTATTTAGAACAGTAAATGCATTTACTGCTCTTTTCACTACTCCAAAATGACCATCAATAATGTCAGCCAGCAATAATGAAACACCAAATAAATCAACATTGTTAGAAATAGAATGCACCTTGACGGCTGGATCTAAGTTTCCAGAGAATTCTTACCTGGTGCTCCTGTGTACATGATGGAAAAGACATTTATTGCTATAGTAGCAGCATAGAACAGTGGAAGTGCCCGGAGGCCATTGGGAACAGGGTCCTCCTGTGGAATAATGAGATAAAGTGGGAGGTCAGGACTCCAGAGCTTCTGGAGGCAACACCAGAAAAATGACACAAGACAATGTTACAAGAAAGTACCCTAAACCCCACTGTGGCCAAAAAGGCTGGTGTGTTACTACATGTGTTCCACTGCACATCCACAGGAATGGCATCAGCTGGGGCCATCTCTTCTACACAAATGCCCACTATTGTGGCCAGCAGACACATTAAAGCACTACAGTCACATGAGCTGATGTCAGATTTAGAAACAGAAAAGAACTGTTGAGGGAGGTCAGTGCCTGGGGAACCAAAGCCCAGAGCTCAGCAACTACTTCTCTGAAACCTATGGAGCTTTGCCCCTAAAAGTCTACATTTGATAAATATTTTGAGACTCTAACACCTCTTTAAGTCAAATGACTTATGGATTATTGTATTACTATTAGATTTTACATGACTTTATAACACCAGTACTTTTCCAAAATCTTTTCATAAGGTATAATATTTAACCTTCAACTATCAAAAGTAAAAAGAATTGTGGCTCTTTGTCTAATAAAACATTTATTTAAAACTTTAGCTTTCTGTTATGACATTCCCTCAATTTAATACATCAACAAGAATGGTATCACACATGTTTGAGGTTAAATCATATCTCAGAAACTACTATAAATTTAGTTTTAAGCAGATCTACAGAGGATTTTGAAGCAATAATATGGCCAAGAACTCCACAACACAGCATTGGCACACAGGTATTGCTTAATTATTTCAAAAAGAAACTGATTTCTAATAACCACATGAGATGTTCTTGCATATTTATATAAGTATTCCATCTACCAAGATAAAAAGAAAGTTAAGTCTAAAAATTGAAATGTGCTATCAAGATATGAATAAATAGAGGCTCTCTTAGAGATGCCAACGACAAAATGCAAACACGTATGGAAATCAAGCATGTTTGAGAAACAGTACAACTCATTAAGGACCTATTCTGGGATGGCTCAAGTAGCCTTCAGCACTTGTCAAGAGGCTTGTGTTGACTGGCAGTGAGACTTCAGGCATGTAAGAGCAGGGGCAGGCAGAAAGTGATGCAATTGCTGGAGAGCGCTACAGCCAGTTTAGGCAGGGATGGGCACAAGAGACGTGAATGCTAAGACAAATGGGTTGGAACAAGGGGTGAGAGAGAGACAGCCAGCATTCCAACCTGTGAGGTGACACATGAAAAGAATGCAGATTGGACTAAACACAAACACAAAACACTGGGGTGCTCAGATGCTGACTGTATCTGGTTTCCAAAGCATTATTTTCTTAGGAATAATAGCTGTCTATAGAAAGACTACAGATCAACAACCTGGAAAGGTGGAAAGTCCCAAGTCTGAGGTGTTTTTTTTGGTTGTTTTTTTTTTTTTTTTTTTTTTTTGAGAGAGAGAGAGAGAGAGAGAAATTTTTTAATATTTATTTTTTAGTTTTCGGCGGAGACAACATCTTTGTTTGTATGTGGTGCTGAGGATCGAACCTGGGCCGCACGCATGGCAGGTGAGCACACTACCGCTTGAGCCATATCCCCAGCCCAAGTCTGAGTTTTTTAACTGAATCACTTCATGTTTTCCCAAATAACCTACTCTCTATTTTTTTTCAGTGCTGGGGATGGAACAGAGGGCCCCACTCATGCTAGGCAAGTACTCTACCACTGAGCTATAGCCCCAGCTCCAAAAACCTACTCTTAAAATTCAAATGACAAATGTCTCATTAGACCTGTCTCATTTCTTCCCTTTCCCTTTCTCTTTCTCTCTCCCTCCCTCTCTCCCTTTCATCTATCTACTCATCATCTCTCCCTACCCCTGCCAACCAAGCATCTATCTCATCCATATTTGGTGTTGTGGGAAGAAGACTAAGAAGTAACCAACCAGAAGCTGGTGTAGGAGAGGCTTCCTAGGAAGTGTCACCTGAAGGTTGAGTAGGAGTTTGCCAGGCAAGGATGGATTCCAGGCAGAGGAAATAAAAAGGGTGAAGGCTGGCAGGCAAGACAGACTAGCACCTTCCAAGATGTAAACAAATATTAGAGTAGCTGCTCCAAGCCCAGGAAAAGGAATGGTGAGAAATGATAATGGCAAGTTTGTACTTATTTAAGAGAATGAGCTCTTTAATACACCACTAGAAAATGCTAAAAGAAAAGAGCTGTATTTTCAAACAATATATAGCTGAAAAAAGGCATGTCCTTGATATGCTGGGATGGCTCAAGCATAAGAGTATGCTATGGGTGTCCTCCCTGGTCCCCATAGAATATGTTCCAAGATCCTCAGTAGAGGCCTGAAACTGAGGGCGGTACCCAATCCCCATGTACTGTTTTTCCTGTACATACATACCTGTAATAGAGTTCAACTTATAAATAAGGCAAGTAAGATTAACAATAATAACTACTAATAAAATAGAACAATCACAAAAATTCAATGAAAACTTATACGAATGTGCTCTCTCAAAATATTTATTATACTCATCCTGTGATGATGTGAGATAATATAATGCTTACATAATGAGATGGAGTGAGGTGAATGATGTAGGCATGGTGACATAGCATTAGGTTTGTACCTAAGAGTTACTTGAATACAAGCATTATGATACTGCCACAATAGAACTGATCACTGAAATGGCTAAATGACTAGTGGGCAGGTAATATACACAGAATGGATATACTAGAAAAAGGATGATTCACATCCTAGCTAAAATGGGAGCAGGGTGGTGGGAAATTTTATCACAATACTCAAATTGGCATGCAATGTAAAGCTTCTGAATTATTTATTTTGGGAATTTTCCAATTAATATTTTCAGACAATGGTTGGTCATGGGTAGCTAAAACAATAGAAAGCAAAACTATAAAAAAAGGAAGACTACAGTGCAACACAAAAAGGTGCTTTATTGCTTACAAAAACATTGTAACGATTCAACCAAGATGTCCAAGAAGAGATGAGCAGTTTTTTAAAAATGTGTCTCTTCCACAAAATAGAAGATATCTAGCCATAAAAAGGATGAAATCCTGTCATTTGTGGTTATTATGGATGGAACTGAAGGATGTTATGTTAAGTGAAATAAGCCAGGCACAGAAAAAAAAAAAAAAAAACATTGTAAGTTCTTACTCATTTGTGGAAGCTGTGAGAGTTAATAACCAAACTAGAAAGTAGAATGGAGGCCACCAGAGGGCAGGAAGGAGGCAGGAAGGAGGAATAGAGATGGTGGATAATGAGTACCAAAATATAGTTCAATGGGGGAAGTAACTTGCTATAGTTTGGATACTGAATAGCTCCTAAAGGCCCATGTGTTTGGTCCCCAGCACATGGCACTAATGGGAGGTGATGGAACTTTCAGGAGGTGGAGCCTAGAGGAAGAATTTAGGTCAGTGGGGGTATGCATCTAAAGGGAATATTAGGACCCTGGTCCTTATTCTTCCTCTCTTTTTGCTTCCCCAATCACAATAGAGTGAATAGGTTTCATTCATTGTGCTCCCTGCCATGATGCACTGGGTCTTCATGGGCCCAAAGCAACAGGATCAAGTGACAATGGACTCAAACCTCTGAAACTATGAGCCAAAATAAACCTTTCCTCCCTATAAGTTGTTTATCTCAGGTACTTTGTCACAGTGACAGCTGACTAACATATAATTCTAATGTTATATAGCACAAAAGGTTAATATAGTCTATATCAATTCATTTTATACATTTCAAAATAACTAGAGGAGAATAGTTTGAAGGTCCCCAATACATAGAAATAATAAAATGTGAGGACATGGAAATGCTAATTTTTCTGATTTGATCATTATATATTGGATCTATCAAACTGTACCCCACAAATAAGTATAAACATTATATGTGTATTTTAAAAATGAAATATAAAAAAGAAACATATTGCAATAACCCTTTGATAGTCAAATTAAAAAATGACAACTGAGTTTCTCTCCAGAATACTAATCTAAATTCTAATCTTATTTTATTTTTCAGAAAAAATGCACACCATGTAGGCATATTTTCTTTTTTTGCATCTTTCCCTCAAATTAAGTTAGTATCTCAATCTTGATATCTCCATTTTTAAAAAATAGGAAAATATCTTTAGGAAATCTCCAGATGTTTTTAATGACAATCAATTTCAAAATCTTAATATCTCATTCTATTCTGCTTAACATTCAGGAAATAATTACCTTTCTTTTTTAAGGTCTGAGCACAATTCCTGGGAGTATTAACTAATGAACTAAATCAAAATTCCCCAAAACAATACTGGAGGTGCTACTTTCTGGGGGATTCATTGGATACTCGACCTTGGCTCATTCTGGCCACTTAAGATAATGTCAGACTAACTCTGGAGTGCTGTACCTTAACAATGAAAATATACAATTCTCCCTCATACCCCCTTCTCACTATCAATTTCTATTGATAGTGAGCCAAAATTAGTCCTAAAATTTAATAAAAACAAAACCAGCCTCACTTACCTTTTTTAAGATGAACATTCTGATCAGTACAAACAGCACGCCAGACATGAAACCAGACAACAGTGGAGATATAAACCAAGAGGCAACTAAATGATTAAAAAAGAGTCTAATGAATGTTAAAATTCATACATGATTGTGGTCATATTTTTATAATACGACACTGTATATAACAATATAGGTTATATACAGTAATAAATATCACCAGAATAGTTTACTCAACTCAGAACCCAGCAAGCCCTCCTGACTCTGTATATTGCTTCATTCAGACACAAAGTGGCACATAACAGATTACACTATCAGCTCAGTGGAGTAGCTGTCCCCCAAGCACTAGCCTCAGAAGACAGATTCCTTTGATTCCCACTGAGCCCTTTCACCTGCAGGTCCTGTACTTGTTCCAACAGTAAGGTTTTTTTTTTTTTTTTTTCCTAAAGGTTTCCACCTTCCATTAGATTCCTAGCTCTGGTGGCACACTGAAACTATCTGGGGAGTTTTTAAAAACCACTTATGCTCTTAACTCTACTTCCAAAAATTTGATTGATCTGAAAGGTTTGGAATGAGGTCTGGGTGGTATTTTAAAATCACTTTTCTAGGTAGTTCTAAAGTGTAGCTAATTGATGACCACTCAGATATAAGGTAATTTTCCTGGTGGCTTGTGTTTCTGATGGGCAGCTCAGAGACCTGATTAACCTGGTGATTCTGGTAGAAGAATGAGCAACACAGAGGATGGCGATGGGGCAAAAGAGCCTTTTTCACTATGGGTGGGTTGATGTGCATGAGGTTGAGTGGATTTACCTTGTGTAAAAAGCATAGCCAGGAAATAAACTGTTACTACTCTTGGAATGAGTGTTGGCCTGTTTTGGTCCCTGCTCAGCACACCTATAACCTCCAAGGAACACTACAATGCTTCCTCCCTAGGGGGCAGACTGGACAATGTCTTGACTGCAGGGAGGTTAATAACACTGGCTTCATTTGCCTTCCCATAACCATGAGCTCCTGGATTCAATGCCATTTTCTTTACTTCCGGCCTAGTCTTTCTCTGACCTTTAGATAGACTTCAATCAAATAAATTTCTGCCTGGGAAGAACAAATAAATATTGATTTTCAAAGCTGAATGACAATGTAAAATTTTAAAAGAATGGAGTTTAAAACTGTCTAACAGTTCACAATCTCCTTTAACAGAAATTCTAAGGGGGAAAGCATTACTCATACCATACAGGTCTTCTAAATCTTAACATTTGAAGGAAAAATATAAAGTAACTTGTAATAAAACTTACTCTAGAAAAGGTAAACTTTCCTTCTTATAGGTAAAAGAAAATGGCAATTACCAATCTTGACAAGTTCCATCCACTGCACACCTTTTGTACCAATTGCAACAAGTGAGAATCCTATGGTTGAACCAACAATGCAATGAGTTCCTGAGATTGGAAGTCTCAGGAAGGATGCAATCAGCTGCCAAACAGCTGAACCTGTGAATTGAAAGATAAAAATGAAATAAAATCAGACACATAGTACAGTCTTAGCCACCAAGGTAAGAAGTCCAAATTATTATTCTCTATAACAACATTTCCCTGAGTTTAATTTTCTTTTCTTTTTTTAAAAAATATTTTTTAGTTGTCAATGGATCTTTTATTTTATTTATTTATATGTGGTGCTGAGGATTGAACCCAGGGTCTCACACATGCCAGACAAGTGCTCTACCACTGAGCTACAACTCCAGCCCCCCGAGCTTAATTTTCTATGGATTACTTTTTTATAAAGTGCTGAGGACCAGACAAAAATTGCTCAATTACCTTGAAGGAAGGACTATCCCTTCTTCAACATGGAAGAGATTATGACGACTATGTATTTAAAGACAAGTCTCCTGATGCCAGTTATCACTTGCCTTTGTCATGTGAGGGTGAATATGCCAATGATGAACTTGTTTTGGCGTGAAGTTTGGTCAAAATCAGCAAGAGATTAAAGACTCTACCACACATAGAAAGATAAGAAAGGCAACACACTGGGGAAAAGTTTTGTTACAGTTATGCCTTGTAGTCACATTATGAGGAGTGCTAAATATTGTCTATGCCACATTAGTCTGTAAAAGAGTGGAAATTACCACATTAAACATTTTTTTTCTCTCTCATATGAAAAATAACTGTGATATTTAACCCAGAGTTGGGCGTCTGCTTTCAGATCCTGCTTGGTGTGTTTGGGAGCCCTTACTGTAGCTTTGTGTTCTTTCCTTCCATTCCACCACTTTCCTAGGCTTAAATGTTTTTCTAGGCTACAGTTCACTTGAGATATTTTCATAAGCAGATCAGATTTTGCAGTGAGTATTAAAAGCATCAGCTGGGAGAGATCGCTTTCAGAAGCAGTTGTTGAAAAGCCTGTACAGAACTGTACAGGAATCAAGAGTCTGGCAGATAAGCTGGGTACATTATTAATCCCAAATGTTAATTCTGGAAGCCTAGTTGCTTGGCAGCAGCAGCACCTTTAAGCGGACCCCTGGCATTTTCTTCAAAGACATTCAAGTTACAGAAGGGTCATTTATGGCTGCACAGGTCCCAGTTTGTGAGGCAACATGGACAGCTGCTCCAGTGAGGGCCAGGCGTGCTGACCTTTGAGCTGAGGCTGGCTGTGACCCTGTGTCTACCCCTGAATCATGTGTTGGGAGAAGAAGGGGCCAGCTTTGTGCTGCCAAGCTGGTAGCAGGCTCCATGGCAGCACCTAGGCTTCCCTGAGGACAATTCCTTAAGCTTCATATCTGAGCCCTGGATTCTGCAGGGACTAAGTTGTTCTAAAAATAAAGCTAGAGTTCGGAGCATGTTTCATAGCCAGAACCATTACTTAAATCTAGGGATGTAAGAGAATGGTATAAACTCACCCCACTGCATTCAGACAAGATTTTCCTTCCTGAAAACTGCTTTCCTTTCTCTGGCTGACTTTGTAATATATGTCCTGGAGGAGAGTTTGTAAGGAAAGGTAAGGGGGTGGGAACTGCCTGCAAGGGGATGAAGGAAAAAAAGAGAGAGAGAGAGTGGGGAAGAATAAAGGAACAGCTGTAAGGAGGGGCAAACAGAGACAGGACTGGCTCGGGGACCTGGTAGTGAGCAGGGGCCTCCTAAACCTTAGGAATAGCTGAAGGTAAATGGAATTACATTCACATCCAGGGGGAAAGAGAGATTTTTAATGTAAGATAATAATATCCTACAAAGAGGAATGGGATTAACTATGGGATAAAGTGTAAGAAAGCCTAGGGAAAAGGGGGAGTCAGGCATCTTTGAGGCAGTAGGCTCCTGCAAAGATGAAAGAAATGGCAAAGGTTGAGGGTCACAGTGGAGATAGGCATGGGTGAAAGCGGTGCACAGAGTAGAAACAGGAGGTGAAGGATAAGCAGGGACTGGGCAGGGCTTGGCAGCCCTGGATGCTGAGTGGCTATAAGGGGTCTGTATGCTTCTTATGGCGGTTGAAGGAAATAGTTTGTGCCAACATGGGTATTGCTATGAGAAGAATTCTCAGTAGGTATTGGCAACAGTTGGTGGTTTCATACAAAGTGGATAGATAATTGCTTTAGATCTGAGTGTCAGAAGATAACTTATTCAGAAAGTTGAGGGGCACCAACAATTTCTTCTACCAACCAACCCAACTCTAACACAACTCTATCAGAAAAAACAGAGGCCCATGGATGGGGGGAGAATTTACTAAGGAAAAAAAGAGAACATCATAGAACAGAATAAAAGGTCAGGGAGAGAGAGGGAGAAGAAAAAACTGAAGGAAGAATTTAAAAAGAGGAAGACTAGAAGAATCTGGACTTCTGAACAAAATTAGCTTTGGTTTTGGCCAATAATAATTACACTACCATCTTAAATTTACACAGCTCCTCTGCAAGGAGGTCCACTTTTAAATTCTACGTAATTCATATAAACTCCCCCAACCCCAAATACAGGCTTTGAGATTCAACTAACCACACATGAAAAAAAAAAAAAAATGAAAAGAAAGACAGAGAAACCAAAGCAAACAATCATATTATTGAAGCAAAACCTCAAATTGCTTTGGTAAACCCAAATTCTAGTTGAGGTAAGTATCCTTCATTCTTTCAGAAAAGAGCCAAGGCCAGGGGTGGGAAAAATGAAAAATTGGACAAGTTATATTGACTATACAAAAAATTAGTAGTGACATAAAGCTCAGTTCACAAAACTTTCTAACTTAAGTCCTCAGTGTAGCCTCAGTAACTAATAATCTCTTTAATAAACACAACCATTGCTCAAAAATTTCCTCACAAGAAGAAAAAATTCAGTTACCACTGAATTTTGTCAGTGTTTCTATTTCTCCCATATTTTCAATGCATCTTGTCCACATTATCTTGTTGAGAAAAATCTCAAATTCAGCTTGATATGATTAAATCTTAGATATTTATCATAACTACCAAGGATGAATTTTACAAATAATGGTTATTTTTCTAAGGGAATTTCAAATATATCTGACTGCTGAGAAATACTTGTTCAGTGAAGGTAAATAAAATTCAATAATTAAAATAGTGGTTGGAATTAAAGCAATCTAGAAACTTACATCTTTACAATACAAAATGTTGAGAAATAAGAACCTCTTAGCTTACTGTGTTTTTAATATTGAACATCTTAGTATATCAGTCTGTTTCTGTCAGATGCCTTCAATGACTTCTAAAAGTAACTTGTTATAAAGAAAGATAGTGGGTGACCTTCAATATGGCAAGTAATCTCCACATTCTAGGTGCATAAGGAATGCTAGTGACACCATAAATAACTAGGGACCTGTGGAATGTGGCTGTGTTCTTGGTACACCAGCATCTTACCTCCTACTGCAGGACTCTTCCTACAAAAGGATATGTCCTGTTGAAAGCAGAAGGTGGTGGAATTCCTCTCTAACCCTCTTCTCCCTAACCAAATTACCCGTATAGATCAGCTGTCTGCTGTGACGTCATCTCTACCTAGAGGCAAGCAGAGAAAGAGTCCTGTCAGCTGCACTTAGTGTATTCCTGCCTGGACTTTTCTTTAAATTGCAAGGAAGTGTCCCCATAGTGTTTCAAGGCTACGGTCACTGTGGGCAAGGGAGAAATCACATTGACCAACCAGTTTATTTGCACATCAACACAGTTCACTCAGCTCAATTCTTTCCTTCATCTAGACAACTGAAAACTACAAATAAAAGGCCATAGTATACGCAGGTGACATACAAATTATGTTTTGGCCAGAAAAACCCACACACGTATCAAAAGTTGTTCCCAGTGGTAGAAGCAGAAAATCAAAACAAGAGCCAAAAAAAAAAAAAAAGACCAGAACTGCTTGAAATGTAACCACTTAAATTCATTTGGTAATGGCACTAGAACTTAAATGAAGAACACAAGAGTTAAAATAATAAATATTATCTGTTTAATTTTTGGTTCTGAGAATTCAACCCAGGGCCTTGTGCATACTAAACATGTATTCTGCCACTGAGCTACATTCTCACTCAGCCCCATGAGTGTTGGTTTTGTTGCTGTTGTTTGTTTTCCCAATGCTGGGGATGGAAGCCAGGGCCTTGCCCATGATAGGCAAGTGCTCTACCAATGAGCCACACCTCTAGCCCTCTAATTTATATATGCATATATTTTTTGACAGTCACATTTCAAAACGCTACATCCTAAGTAAAACCATAAATCAACCTTCAAGGAAATTTCATAGGTAAACTTTGAAAACACATTTAGATAATATTATTTCTTTCATAACTTTTAAATAACTCCAAAACAATGAAGAGCTACTCTATATTTTTCAACTTTGTGAGAAGTATTCACCTATATGAAATTTATTGTAACCATCAAGACTGCTAATAATTTGAGAAAATAAATGCTTCAAAAAATCACAACCAAATTAAATGCAGAAAGTGAGAAGCAATCGAATTGTAAATATGAAACATCAGATCAGTTTTTGAAAAGTTAAACCAAAAATCACACTTATGGATATGGAGAGAGTTGTAGTAGGGAAATAGGCCAGTGGACACATCACTCATTGGTGTAAAGACTTATGCTACTTACCAACCATTGCGCTAACTTCCCCAGCCATAAGTGTTTCTACGGTATCGTTGTATAGGTTCACGTCAATGATACCTTTTCGAATAGTCTCTCCTACTTTGGCCCCCAGCAACACAGAGCCGGTGGTTTCAAATATTGAAGCCAAAATGCATGCCTGCTTCAAGGTCACCACACCAGAGCCTACGGCAGTACCGAATGAATTGGCAACATCATTTGCACCAACAGAAAATGCCAAGATGAAAGCTATAATAAAACCCAAAATGACCATCCACAAATACTCATCCATGGCCATTTTGGAAAATAGGCTTCGGGTACTTTTCTTTCGCAGAAATATTTTAAATAAACAAAGCTTGAGGTTATAAACTTCGTAAGGCCGAGAGTTCTTGTAAACAGTGAGTTTGCTCTGGAAAGTGCTGGACAGTGTTAGAGTCTGAACAAACTGCTAACTGCTGGTTTTCAAACTACTGTCAGTACAGTTCATTTGGTTGTGTTCAGTCAGCAGTAAAACACATTCCATATTTTTTCTCCCAATCTGGGAAAGCTGTGATGTCTCCTCCTGTAACAAGAAAGAAAACAAAAGAAATCAATTACCCTAAGCAACATGTAACAGTATAACAGTTTGTTCTTTCAGAAATAAATGTTTTAAGCCTGCTAATGGGATCTAACTTTGGCATGTGACAGATCTAACCATAAAGCAATTCAAGGAAGATTATAATTAGACTCCCTCCGCCCATACCGACCAACAAATAAAACATTAAAAAAAAATAAAGCTGGATTCTACATTGTCAGAGGTTGAAGCATGCTTAATAATTATAGGCTGACAGTAAGCCCTACTAGGTTAAGTTTTTATATGCAATTTGAAAAACACATTTGGTCATTATTTTCAGTGAGTTGCAATTGCCTCAAGTGAGCAAAAGATCAAGAAATGAAATGTTAAGGTAGTTCTTCAAATATGTGGAATGGGCCTAGTTCCTTAGAACAGTGATAATCAACTCTGATCCTGTGACACCACAGAGTGTGGCTAATTATCTACCTGCACATGTAGGTACAGGGAATAAGCCCTTCATGCTATAAGTACACCATGCATTTGTCTAAAAGAAAGTCTATAAGCTATGGCTTAAGGTCATGCATACAGAGGGTGATGAAGGTGGGAACTAAAAGGCCTCTGAGGAGGAACATAGAAGACTAGAGAATGAAGTAGTCTATTAAAGCATGAGTCAGACCAAGTCACTATTCTGCTACTTCCCATCTCAGAGGAAAAGCCAGAGGCCTCACCCCGAACTGACTTCGACTCTTATCTACCTTCTCACTCTGGCTCCTTGCTATTCCTTGAAAACCTCAGGGCTTTTGTACCTGATGATCCCTCTGCCAGGAAAAATACTACCCTTTGACAGCTGCACAGCTCACTCCTCATTCCATTTAGGTGTCTGCTCAAATGTCACCATCCAGAGAGGCATTCCCTGACCTTAGAAAGGAGCAGCCCCTCCCACCTGCCATTATTCATCCCTTTTACCCTACTATTTTTCTTTCTCTACTTATCACCTGACTCATTGATTCATTCATTCTTGTTGCACTGTGTTCTCCCAACACAGGGATTTTTATTCACTGCTGAATCTCCAGTACATAGACGAGTGCCTGGTGTGGGGGTGATCCATAATCAATTTGTTGAATAAATGAAGAAGCTATTAAACGAATACTTACTCCTGCTTTGAGGAAGGACAGAAGATGCTACAAAATATATCTGTGCAGTAAAAATGTCTCTAAATGCTTCCTAACTACAGTATTCTGTTGCTATAGAGTCAAAGTACCAAACCCGTGTATTTTCTCTGAAAGGTGTTAGATGTATGGAATGGTACTAGCACAGTGTATTTCCTCATAAATATTTACTAAATTGCACTGAATGAATTAGGCTTATCTACAATGTCATACAGAATATAATACTTTGATCAATCAACTGTAAGTTATTTATGGGGAAAAAGCAGGACATAAATTTTTATATATATTGTGATTATGGCAATGCTAATAATGTACAATAAAAAACGAAAAGATGGCCTGGGGATGTAGCTCAGTAGTAGAGTACTTGCCTAGCATGTGCAAGACCCTAGGTTTGATCCCCAGCACTGCAGGGAAACAAATAACACACACACACACTAAAATCCACCAAAATGTGAGTTTGAGTAGTAGTGTGATAGATGATTTTTTTCCCCTTTCCTTCCTGAACTGTATATTGTGGATACAGAATGTTCAAATGAGAATAATATATAATAATAAGGGTCAACAAACATATTTAGTATTATCTATGTATACAAAGTTGTAGGCACACAATTAAACAGAAATGTACACTGATAAATCTTATCATTTTCTAAGAATTTTAGCCTATGCAATTCTGAAGATTCAGATTCTAAGTGAGAGAATGAAAAGACCACTCTGAAGCAAAAGACAATATTCTACTGAAAGACATTTATTAATATTATAGGCACATTAAATCTATAAATAAAAATCAAGGGGCTGGGGCTTTAGCTCATGGTAGAGTAATTGCCTAGCACATGTGAGGCATTGGGTTCGATCCTCAGAACCACATATAAATAAATAAATTAATTAAACAAAGGTATTGTGTCCATGTACAATTTTAAGATAGATAACAATTTTTTGTACACTAAAAAATATATTTAAAAAAATGAAAATCAAAATATTTGGAGCCAATGTTATCTATCTTAAAATTTAAACAAATTCTTGATGAAATCTTATTTGTCAGACAAGACTGCCAAAAGGGACATAAGAACAACATTCAGAGGTGGAATGGGGACAGGAAAGATGGTGGAATGAGATGGACATCATTACCCTAGGTAATGTACACATGTGTGACTGCACATATGGTGCGATGCTACATCGTGTACAACCAGAGAAATGAAAAGTTGTGCTGCAACTGTGTACAATGAATCAAAATTCATTCTGCTGTCATATATACCTAATTAGAATAAATAACTAAAAAAGAATAAAAAATCAACAATTACCTAACATTACATCTCAAAACCCTAGAAAAAGAATTTTTAAAAAAAGAACAACATTCAGCAAATATTTATTGGGAATTTCCTTTGGGCTAGTCACTAGGAATACAGTAAAAAAGAACTGATGTGGTTCTGGCACATGAGGGGATTTCAGTTCAGTGAATCCGGTGAAGGAAGCAGACACTAATCAAATAATCATGTAAGTGTGACTACATGCTTCAGTGACAAGGGTTATGAAGGAAGGACACATGACAATCAAGTGTCATAAGAGCAAACTGGGGCATGACCTTATCTGAGGACAGGAAAGGCTTACCAGATATCTACAGATAGTGGGAATTAATTCTGGGACTAGGGGAAGTGTTTATTCCAGACAACTCTCAAGGTAGGAAGGAGAAGAGACTGGAGGCAGGCCAGGGAGAGGGAAACCATGATGAAAATTGAGGTGGGTCACATGAAAGACAGTGGCCACCATGCAAACAATTTGACTACCAATATGGGTTTGAATTGGAGATGGGGCTCACATAATCAGACTTAGCATTTTTTAAAGATCATTCTGGGTGCAGCATAGACAATGGACTGACAGAAGACAAGCATGAATGTGGTGAGACTAATCATGAGCCTACTACATGGTTCAGGCATGAGATGAGGAATCCTGGACCAGAGTGGTGATGGTGATAGATGAAGGGAAGAAAAGTAAAATTCAACAGGACATGATGATGGTTTGCATACAGGGGTCGAAAAAGGTTAGATGCTACTGACATATGGAACTAGACTGAAAAATAACTCAGTGGGTTTTTTTTCTTTTTTACCTTTTGTGTTATTTTCAGTTTTACTTTTTAGTGTTAAGATAGGCTTTGACCACAGAACATTTCTTATGGATGTGCCACACTTAGAGGTAAATCATGAGCACAGAAAAGAAGAGTATACACCAGAGCAGCTGTGTCCTTTGCCCAGTTTTGCTCGGGAAGGTTATTAGTCATCTTTATGTTACCATTGTAATCATTTCAGCCTGGAGATTGCCTTTCCTACTTAGATAATCTTAGACTACTCATTTCCACAACTGTGTTTATGTTTCTTAATTTGGCTTTTCTCTCTCACATTCATAATCCAAGCTAACCAGACTGAGTCCAATAAGCATCAGGTTGAGAAAGGCTTGCCGCTTTTTTTTTTTTTTTTTGGTAACCTAAATGATTTCTATATCTTAAATGTTCTATACTTAAACTTATAAGGCTCATTTTTGTTAACCAACACTTTGATTTTTCTCCCTTTTCTCCTTAATTTTTTTATCAAACTTGAGCAAAATTTAAAAAATGCTTAAATAATTACAGAATCTGTTGGATAGAAAAAGATGGCAATGCTGCTGAATGGAGCCACAGGAGGGCCAGAGGATACTTTGCATAGGGCCCAAACCTTAACTGCCTAGAATGTAGAAGGCCAAATTCAGGATGAATGAGGTCTGATCAGGTATGATATATGAGAGTACTGTCTGTTTGAAAGTAGGATTTGAAGGTAGATATCAAAAATCAGTGGGGAAACATTGACACATTCAATAAGATGATGTTGAGATAACTGTAAATGACTGACTATTTGGAAGGGAAAAAAAAAATAGATCCCTACCTCACACCAAAAATAAAAGATTTAAATGTAAAAGTCAAAACCTGAGAAGAATCAGAAAAAAAGAACAATATTTACTTAATATTGGAGTGGGGAAGACTAGACATAGCATAAAGGTAGTTAATAGAAGGAATCAATACACTAGAGTTCATAAAAATTATGTAGATGTGAGAGAGGGAGGTCTCAAGTGTGGAAATAGCACGGAGAAATGCCATCTCTCTTTCCACAGCAATGACTTTCGACAAGGGGGCAGTACTGTTTAGAATTTTCAGCTAATGCTCTGGCTCTTTCTAACACCCCTACAAGGTCTTTTCTGGAAAAGGTCAACAGTACTACATCAAAACATGAAAAATGATTGGAACAAGCTTCTTAACTCTCTCTTACCCTGACTATGAAAGCCTCCTACATGGCTGAGATTTGTAGGCATGAATATTACAAGACACTCTTCAATTTTCAAATGCCACAGACTTCTTCCATTTGAGGAACAAGAATCTTTAAAGTATTTTCCAACTATTCCAAGAGGCACGGAAGGGTTTCTTAAGTCCCATCTCCCAGACTTGTAATATGTCAACAAGTTCCTCCCTTTCTTTCCTCAGCATCTTCTGTGCTTCAGCTGCCTCCCACCACCCTGTTCCTTTATCTATGCACCAGCTCCACTCTTTCACCAGGCCCAATGAGGCCACTTGGCAGGACTCAAGTTAAGTATTAGATTATGTATTGTTTGTGACAATGGAGATCAAGTCCAGGGCTTCGTGCAAGCTAGCTAAGCTTTCTATCACTGAGCTGTGCCACACCACTGCCTGGATTCTCTCTTTGTAATTTCTATCAGCATCAGTTGCATCTGTACCTAATATACTCTCATTCACACAATTAAGAGCAGGAATGCTGAATAATTGTGACATTTAACACATCTATGCAAAATGAAGTTTGGGTAGAAGGGTCTCTGCTCTGGAATGCTGTCAAAGCTAACATATGAGGAAATTTGCAGTTTTAAAGGATTAGTCCATAGTCAACCTCCTTTCCATTGTGTTTGCTCCTGGTCTGTGAAGAATTTTTACCTGAGATTTCGTGGGCTACACTCAGACCAAGATTTCCCCCCAAAATTAGGTTACACATGCAGAGAACTCTGGCTCAGAAGCAATTTTCCAGTTTCCTCTCTTAAAGCCCAAAGGGTCTCATACCTACTCTCCAAAAAATGTAAAATCCATCTTCATGGACGCTAAGGTAAAATCTTGAATTCTGACACTTAGGTAGAAATATCAATGTACAGATATCTCTTTAGTAGTGATATACAATCTAATGATTGTTGCACAATAGGGACTTGGATTCCTCAGATGTGAAAATGACTAGCATTTCCTAATTCTGAAGATTTACTTTTAGAATCTTATTATTTGTAGAATAAAACATAGGAAAAATATTTCTTTTTAACATTTAGTATGTACATCTTGCCATACGGAGTTTCTAGTTAACAACATTATAATACCTGAATAGCTCATGAAAACTTCCACTTTATGCTTTCAAATTTTTGAAAATAATTTAAAATGTAATAGTGTATTCATGATAGAAAATATTGAGCTTCACATATTCACAATAACAAAAATTGAAACCTTGCTGAAACTTTCCATGACCACCTTTAAACAGCATATTTACAAATATGCAGAGCAGTCAAGGAGAACACAGGAGCCTGAAGAAAAGGAGATGATATTTTGACTGAGGCAGAAGCAGGGAATAAAGAAAGGAAGGGAGGAGTAGGAAGGTAGAGAGGAGAAAGGAGGCGGGATGGAGGGAGAGAGGAAAGAGAAGCAAAGTCCATCAAAAGAAAAGGCAAGACAATCAAGCCAAATGTTAGCTCAGGCTTATAGCATAGGGAATGCAACAACTATGGATCCACACAATAGAAGCAGGAAGAAGGCAGGTTTACTCAATGAGGATAAAGAGCATGAACATGGAGCCCAAGAATAAAGATGGAAGACATCTAACATGAAGGAGGTACAGACTTAAAACTGGAAAAGGAATTGCAAAGGCAGTTTGCTAATCTGTTGTGGCTTCCCTTCTGAGACTAAAAAAAAGGGGGGATCTTTTTTCCCCCTACATGGAGAAGGGGACTTTCAGTATGAGCTCTGAGTCCATTTCTGTCCAGCCAGCTACTGGCTACACCACCCCGAGCAAGACACCTAAATGACCCTCTGAAAATTGGAGGTAATAAACTATAACTTTTGGTTATGCACAACCTAGAAGTGATAACATAGTTGACTGCTGCTACCATTAGCAGATAAAGCCCTGACAGCTCAAAAGTCAGGATCTTTGAGGTCTGATCCTATCTCTGCTGTTAACTAGCAGTTGATCTTGGATAACTCACAAATGTGTTCTGAATCCAGTTTCATCATCTGCAAAATGGGAATGATGGCGACATGTATTTTACAGAACTGTGAAGAGCAAAGCTAGTTATATAAAAATGTTTTATAAGTTGTGGTGAGCCCCAAGCAACTCGAAGTAATTGATATCACTTAGACAAAGGACAAATAACAAGGTTCCAAAACACTTCTAGAAGGATCTTTCTTTCAATCTCTTTGCTCCCCATCCCATCCGGTAGACATGTGGGTGTACCAAGTCACCTCCCTCTGGTCCTGCTCTTCTTCCTCAATGTACAAATCCTGGCCTTATCTTTGGTTAGAATGACACACATTATAAGAGATAGAAGCTTTTTTGAGGGGCAGAAGGTGAAGAAGTAGAGATTAAAAACAATAAAAAATTTCAAAAAGATAAAACCCCATTGGAAGATAAGTTGATAGTTTCTTATAAAGGGTATTCTGACCACATAACCCAGTCATCTCCTCCTGAGGTATATTTACCCAAAAGAAATGAGACTACTTGTCTACAAGGAATTTTTTATCTAAATCCTGAGGATGGTGGTGTTTTCAAATGAAAACAGTATAATGAAACTAGGAAGTGATGTACTTGTTTGACATTCATCAAACCTTGATGACACTAGTTCTTGTTTTGAGAGTTCAGCTTTCTTGGCCTAAGTAGGGGGGTAGGGTATAAGAAGGAAAGGGTGAAAGGAAGAGCCCATGGGATAAGGAAAGGGCAATAAAGAGAGTGGATAACAAAGAAAGCTGCAGGGCCTTCAACCCTGGGAACTGTCAAGATCAGAAGATATCTTCAGTGTTTGTCAAAACTCATGAAACTATACCCTTAAATTGGTAAACTTAATATTGTCTATAAAATTCAATAAAACTGATTAGAAAACAATACTGGTCAAAAAAAGTAACATTTGCTTTTGATATTTTTCTTTTCTATATTGCAAGCATTGCCCCTATCTCAAGTCCCTCAGGATGTTATATAAATTATATAGTTAAAAGAAAGAAAGAATAGTTCTCATATTCAATGAAAAGGGGACTCTTCCATTGAGACATATAAAACTTGCCAGTTCAACTAGGGTTCAGGGACAGGTTATTACATCATGTTTAAAACAATGACAGAGAAAAGCAAAGAGCAAGTACAGATCAATTAGAGGAGATGTTGAGGCAGCAATGCAAACATGAAGTTCCACAGGAAAAGATTAAAGATGTAACTCTTCCAAAGTTAAATATGAGAAACAGGTCTGCTGCTTTCAGGCCACTGACCTTCTCCAATCAATGATTTTGTACTTTCTTAGAGAAAAGTTTCCTGTGAAAACAAGTCTCCCAAATGACTTATAAAGTATCTAAAAGGTATAAACCCATTTATTGTCATTCACATTTAAGGCAAATGTAAAAATTAGCTGGAAATCATTCCCATAGGAGGATCCACAGATTGAAGACATTTTAAATCTGGACTTGTAGGTACTTATACTGAGAGCTTCAAGGAAGTTAAACAAAGTTTGAATATGAGCAACTCATAATAAAATTGTCACTTTGGTCTGTAATTCATATCAACTCTAAAATAAGTTCTATAAAGTTATCAATAATGTATCTGCAGTATTACATTCTGTAATACCATCACCCATGAGGACAGTTGAGAATGATTTAGACAGTTCTAAGAAATAGTATGTATTCTCATGTAGGAAATGGTTCTTGTAAACTTGTCCGGCTGTGTCAGATATGTGGCAATTTCAGTACTCTATCTTGAATAAGGAGTATCCAGATAACATATGGGTGTGTTTTATGACATTAATCTCAAATGGAGATAAACTAGTTTGAAATATGGGCATATATAGTTGTAAAAAGATGTTTTTTTACAATGTCATTTATTATAATCATGAAAAAGAGGAAGCTATCTAACTGTCCCTAGACAGGGGAGTGGCTGGGAAAATAGTGGCAACTTCTAAAAATGAAATATTATATATTTACAAAAATGATGCAACTTGAGAGTTTTTCATGACATTGGCACATGCTAATGCTAAGTAAAAAATGAGTATACAAAATTATATGTGGCCATAAGATCTCAAGTATGCTTAATAACTAGCAATAAGACCTTAAAGAACCATGCCCAGGGTTGACAAACAAATTTTTTTTTCTTTTATTTCAGGTGCTAGGGATTGAACCCAGGGCCTCACACTTACTAGACAAGTACTCTACCACAGAGCCACATCTTTAGCTGCATCCCGCCCCCCCCCCCTATTTTTTACTATGAGCAATTACCACTTTTATCATTGGAAGACCTTCCAGTACACTAAAAAGGAAAGTACATTTCTAAAAAAATTTAGGAATGTATCACTAAAGTATGCTTAGATTTCTTTAATAAACAAAATGAATTTATCATGAATCTATCCAGATTTTTGGCCTGGGGCTCTCAATAATTTTTTTTCATGCTTACTACCTATAATGTAAGATATAAAACACATCATATTTGTTCCTTCATTTAGCTGTTTTTCTCTTTTCTCTTTTGTTCTGGGGGCTGAGTACTTGGTAAAAAGGTCTCTGGATGGCCCTATAGCCTTCTTGTACATTCTGGTTTGCAGGATGCTTAAGGTACCTACTCAGTCACATTTGATACTTCTCTCAAGATTTCCCTTCATCTTTCTTCTCCTTCTCTTGAGGTTTGGCCATCACAACTGAACAGAATTTAAAAATGTCCTCATGGTGCCAAGTACTTTGCAGTCTTCTTTTTTATTTTTTACTGAAACAGTATTTCAAGCAGCAACCTACAATTACCCTTTTATTCCTGTTTTAGTTCAAAGAATTATAAAATCAGAGAACATTTGACTTTGAGGGTACTTTAGAAAATATCTAGTCCAATTTTGGTCATTTGAAAGATGTGACAGTCCTAAGTCAGAGTAAGTTTAAACAATGAGTTCCTAAACCCACTGTCTAGTCATGGTAGAAGGAACTCAAATGAAAACAGTATAATGAAACTAGGAAGTGATGTACTTGTTTGACATTCATCAAACCTTGATGACACTAGTTCTTGTTTTGAGAGTTGAGCTTTCTTGTCCTAAGTGGGGGGTGGGGTATAAGAAGGAAAGGGTGAAAGGAAGAGCCCATGGGATAAGGAAAGGGCAATAAAGAGAGTGGATAACAAAGAAAGCTGCAGGGCCTTCATCCCTGGGAACTGTCAAGATCAGAAGATATCTTCAAGTCCTGTCCAACTCTATTATCCTACACCAACAAGAGACCACAGGATCTGGAAGAGGCGTTTTAGCCTGAAACTGAGAACCACAGGATTGTCCTGCAGGGAGAGGGGCTGGAAATTTTTGACCGTTTCTTAAGCAGGGCAATCGACAGACTTCATGAATTTATGGAACATGAACTAACTTATTTTGGTGCTCCATCTAAAGTTTCCACTTGACCTGCAGGGGTCAGGCCTTCTGTAGCCTTTCTTCTCTCCAGCTTCATTCCTGCTGTATTCACTCCCTCCTACATTTTTCTCATTCTGACATTTAAATTTCTTTCCAGCTCATAAAGCTTTTGTATTATTTAGATGTTTTCCACATAGCCTTTGCTCTCTGGGAGTGTTATTATACAAGTCTATTAAGTAAATATATTTTTAAAGGATAAAGAAATAACCAGCAAAAATAATTAAAATGAGATAAAGTTCAAGGAGTTAAGAGTGATTTGGTCTAAAAAAGAAAAGATTTAGAAGGTACTACATGACTCCCACGGAAAATATTTTTAAAAAGTTGACAGACTGCCTCAGGAAGGGTGGGGGCCATTTCCTTGGTGATGTTCTAGTGGAATTGAATGGCTATATGGTAGGTTACTGTAAACAAGCTTAAGTATTTGCATTTTAAATTTATAATTCAATGAGCCCATGGAAAAATATTATAAGGAAATATATTTCAGCCACTCAACTCTGAGCACGTAACACAAGGAAGCAGTCTTTCCTGTAATAAAAAAGACTGAACCAGGTGCTGTGGTACATGCCTATAATCCCAGAAACTGAGGCAGGAGAATCACAAATTGGAGGAGGCCAACCTGGGCAAGACCTTGTCTCAAAATAAAAAATTAAAAGGCTGGGGACATAACTCAGTCGTAAAGTACCTCTGGGTTCAATCCCCAGTACCAAGAAAAAAGAAAGAAGAGGAAAGAAGACTGCATTTGGGTAGGAGGAAAAAAATTATAACCAAATGAGCTGTTGCACTCTGAAATTAGTTCCCATTGAAAATGTGGAATTGACTACAATTGAGGTTTTTAAATGGATTATTACCTTGCTAGACTGTTTTAGGTACAATGCTGCTTTCAAGCAAAGGACAAGAATGACTAGCTGAGTTTTATATACTTATTCCCACTCTAAGATAGAAAAGTCTTCTAAACATTCCTCCCTTTCACCCTTTCTTGTACTCCCTCTAGATAGATTCCCCTGAGGTTCTAAGGTTTTTCCTTTTTCACTAATAACCAAAAATAGGTTGATTTTCACAAGCAAATCATTTATCATATGAAACTTTTATCAACTGGCAAACCCAGGATCCCGTGTTCCAATTCTGTGCCCTTAAGTATTTGGTGGTTGGGCTAAGTTCCAAGAGCTATATTAGGGAAATACTTTCCTTTCAGCCAGTTTGAAATGGAACCATGAATGTAAATAGATATCCTGGTTCTTACATATTTATTTACTAATTTTTTCTGATTATTTTGGGGCTCAATCAAAACAGGGATTGTACTTATCAAAACCTTGATTTCCTGATACTACTACATAGTTTTTCTATAAATATACAATATTAATATGAATAGTTGATAAATGATTTTTATCTTAACTATTTTCCATGCTCAACTTACAGCCCCATATTTCTTGTTCCATCCAGAGATTCTTAAGCAATAGTTTATAAGCAGAAGAAAAAGCAACAGAGTACAGATAATTATTAAATGGATTTACCCAGCCTCTTCCATTGTGCTATGTAGGAGAATGTCCAATTCTCAGAAGTGCTTCATTGGAAGTGTGGAAACTTGATTCAACTCCACCAATAATTTGTCAAATTAACAGGGTAATCAAGTTAAACAAGACAAAAATTCACAGAATTGCTCATTTGATTAATAACTCAGGTAGAAATTTAGTAGTTCTATGGATTTCTTCCACAGAGACTACCTAAATTGGAATCTTTTTACTAAATCAAGAAACCATAAGCTTTTTTTTTAAAATGTTACCATCAAAGAACCATGGAAATAGCTAAAATAACATAAAAGAGATAAGAGATCATAAAATTTCTTTGAAAACCATTTCTTCATTCTGAGAACACTGGCTTGCTCCTTTTGTATGATCAAGAACTGGCTCCCTTACCCTCTATTTTCTTCAGACAACATGGAGCAAGGGAGGATGCTCTGATATAAATAGAAAGACACTTCTTATAATAACCAGAACGCAACCAGACATAGTTCCTCTTTCATAATATTTTACACAAGCTCAAAAAAGGAAGAAAAATGTGTAATTATTCTATCTTTTATCATTACCTGTTTACTTCTAACAAAGCTTTGGTATCTTTTCGGGAGTGGCAGGGAGGGGAATTCAAATCACTGTCTACTGTCACTTCTTTTCAGCATGATAGCAATGGCTTCTCTCAGTTTTTATTCAGGAATGTTTTTATTTTGTCTTCACTTTTGAAAAATAGCTTTGTGGGAGATGGTTTCTTTCAGCACTTTCACTATGTCATCTCGCTACCTTCTGGCTTTACTGTTTCAAGAGATGACAGTGTTTAAACCTTATTGGAATTCCACTGTATTTGACAGTCATTTTTCTCTTGCTGCTTTCAAGATTTCCTTTTTTGGTCTTTAAATCTTCTGACTACAATGAGTCTGAATGTAGATGTCTTTGTGTTTATCCTAATTGGAGTATGTTAAACTTCTTGGATTAGTATTTTTTCATAAAATTTGAAAAGTTAAAATATTTAAATTATTTTTTCTGCCCCCTTTTCCTAGTACTCTCATTGGTGCACCAATGGTGGCCCACATTTCTCTGTGGCTCTACTCATTTTTCTTTATTCTTTAGCTCTTCAGACTGTATAATCTTTTGTTCTGTCATCAAGTTTGCTGAATTTTCTGCCAACTCAAGTTTACTGCTCAACCTTTCTAGTAAATTTTTCATTTCAGTTAGTATACTTTTCAACTCCTGAATTTCCTTATTTTTAAAACATTTCTTTTAAATACTGGTGAAACACAGAGCATAAAATTTACTATCTTAACAGCATTTAAGTGTACATACAGTTCAGTAGCATTAAAACCATTGACACTGTTGTGCAAACATCACCACCATTCATCCATAGAACTCTTCATTTGTAAAACTAAATGTACCCACTGAACTACCTCTCCTTCTCTCACCCCATGGTAACCAATATTTTATTTTCTGTCTCTACAAATCTCCCTACCTAAGTACTTCACAGAAGTAGAATCCTAACAGTATTTGTCCTTTGGCTACTAGTTATTTCACTTAGCATATCTTGAGAGTTCATCCATGTTGTAGCCTGTATTGGAATTTCCTTCTCTTTTAAGACTATTATGTTTAATACATTACAAAATATAGTATATTCAATAATTTAAATTTATAATAATGCATATGTATGTATAATATACACATATTTCATTATATGTGTAGCTCACATTTGGTTTATCAATTCATTCATCAATGGGTTGCTTTGTCTTTTGGCTGTTGTGAATAATACTGCTATTAAAATTGGTATAAAAATATTTCTTTGATACCATGCTTTTTGTTCTTTCAGATATATATCCAGAGGTGGAACTGCTGGATCATCTGTTATTTATATTTTCTATTTTTTGAGAAATTTTCATTCCGTTTTCCACAGCAACTTCACTATTCATTATTTCCCAACAACGGTGTATAGTATTCCAAATTCTCCATATCCTTGTTAACATATGTTATTTTTCATCAGTTTTCTTTTTTCCTGTATATAGTAGCAATTCTAATGGGAATAAGGTGATATCACATTGTGGCTTTGGTTTTCATTTCCTTAGTGATCAGTGATGTTGAACATCTTTAATATGCTTGTTGGCCATTTTTAGATTTTTTTATTTGTTTGTTTGATCATGAAATTCATTTGGAAAAATAAGAGACCCAGAATAGCCAAAATAATCCATATCGAGAAAAGTAAAGCAGGAGGCATCACAATATCAGACCTTAAATTATACTACAGAGCTATAGTAACAAAAACAGCATGGTATTGGCACCAAAACAGACATCATAGGAAGGGGATAGGAAGGGCAGCAGAATACAACAGACATTAGTATGGTGGTATGTATAAACATGGCTGTATAACAAATGTGATCCTGCAATCTGTACACGTGGGAATAATAAGAATTCATACCCCATTTGAAACAAATGTATATGATAAGTCAAGATCAATGTAATGTTTTGAGCAACTAATAAATTTCTGATGTTTAAAAAAAATACCAATGATACAGAATAAAAAACACAGATATAAACACATATAAATAGTTATCTCATACTAGACTAAGGCACCAAAAGCCTACATTAGAGAAAAGATAGCCTCTTCAACAAATGGTACCAGGAAAACTGGAAATCCATATGTAGAAAAATGAAATTAAGCCCCTATGTTTCACCCTGGTTGTACCCAACCTCCCATTCAACTCAACATGGATCAGGGACCTAGGCATTAGACCAGAGACCCTGCCCTAGTAGAAGAAAATGTAGGCCCAACTCTCCATTTGTAGATCTTATTTGGACAGATGTCTATTCAACTCCTTTGCCCATTTTAAAATCAGGTTTTTCTTAATTTATGTTGAGTTATAGGATTTTTTAAATCTATTCTGGATATGAACCCCTTATCCAATATATGATTTATAAATATTATCTCCTATTCTGTAGGTTGGCTTTTCACTCTATTGTATCCTTTGATGTTCAGAAGTTTTAAATTCTCTTATGGGCCAATATTTTTACTTTTATCATCTGTTCTTTTGGTATCATAGCTCCACTGGTTCCTTTTTAAAAAATAATTTCTACCTCTTTATAAAAATATTCTTTATTTGATGAGCCACTACTAACCTACCTTCTTTTAATTCCTTAAACATTATTTCCTGTAGTCTATTTACAACAGCTAATCTGAAATCTTTGTCTGCAAAGTTCAGTATATGGGCCTTTCAAAAGCAACCTCTATTGCCTATCCCTTTTCCTTGTGTATGTTATACTATCCAGTTTCTTTAAATTTTGATTTTTTTTTTCCCTAAAAACTGACCCTTTCAGATAGTATGCTATACCAACTCTGGTTAATTTCCCCCTTGTTTTTATATTTTATTCTGGCTCTTTAGGGATCACCCAATGGACAGCATAAGCCATTTATTAGTCAAAGGTTAGCTTAAACCTCTTTAACCAATTACATTTTCATGCAATATCATGGGTGTGGGGCTTAAAGACTGCCTTAACAGCTCAGGGAGTAAGGGGTGGAAGGGACATCTGAAAACAAATGGCAGCACAAGGTATTCTTCAGGGAGTTAAAATTTCTCTGTATCCTGCCTACAGTGATGGTCATAAAAATCTCTGCATCTGTAAAATCTCAAGATATACACCAGAAAAAGTGACTTTTACTGCATGTAAATTAAACAGAAAAAGTGACCAGGATTTGCCTTTAGAAAAGCATACATTTACACCTGTACTGCTCTTCCACAGATGGATCCAATCTAATCACAGGAGTTCCTAGAAGCTGACCTCTTAATATTTAGTGGAGAGATAAAAAATAAAGTCTTTCTTATTATACCATTGCCTTCTCAGAACAAAATAAAATTTAAGCTTCGAAGAAGATCATTTTAATACTTAATGTAATATGATAATGTCAAGTTCTTATGCCTGATCAAAAGAAGTTTCTTCTAGATCACGCTTTGAGTCATTTTTCTTCAAATAAAAATTCTAGGTTTACTTAATTAGAACTGACAAGTCTGACAGAGCCTGAAGACATTACAACTTAAAAATCAGGGGAAACCCAAACAAAGGTTAAAAAAAAAAAAAAAAAAGTAGAGATGGCCAAAATTAGGCCTGACAGAAAGAGGCACATGGCTGGATACGCACTGTACTAAGTCCCTAGGGATACTTCACTTTTCCCAGCAGACTAAGGCACAAAGTGACAGAGCTTCCCAGTGGTGCTCTATTCCTGTGCCAGCTGCCACTTTAATTTCAAGTCAGGTCTAATGCAACACTCTTTTTTTTTGTTTTGTTTTATTATTAGGGACTGAACTCAGGGGCACTCAGCCACTGACACATTCCCAGCCCTATTTTGTATTTTATTTTATTGTATTGTATTGTATTTAGAGACAGTGTCTCACTGGCTTTGAATTCATGATCCTCCTGCCTCTGCCTCCTGAGCCACAGGGATTACAGGTGTGCATCATAATGCCCAGCTTACCACAACACTCTTAAAAAACAACAACAACAACTTTGTAATAGATGAGTTCATCTATAACTCCTAACCACTTCACTGTGTTAACTACATTCATATCACATTTGTTTTAGTAAAGGCAAAAACAAATAAAACAAAAGATGAATGAAGAAGCAAGCAAAAACAAAAAGAAGAAAATACATTTAACTCACATCTTTAAACTGAGGTCCATTCTCCTCTTCCTCTTACAAGAGGCAGCATCTTGCCCTTGATGGCCATTAGTTTTCCTACCTTCTCTGTAGATGCTAACAATATTTTTTATATGCTCTATCCCTTTTAAGGACACAAAGAGACATATTTTGCTGGGCACAGTGGCGCATGTCTGTAATCCCAGTGGCTCAGGAGGCTGTTCACAAGTTCAAAGCCAGCCTCAGCAAAAGTGAGGAGCTCAGCAAATCACTGTGACCTTATCTCTAAATAAAATACAAAATAGGGCTGGAGATGTGGCTCAGTGGTAGAGTGCCCCTGAGTTTAATACCCACTACAAAAAAAAAAGGGGGGGGGGACTTTTTTTGTTCCTTTGAACTATTCAACTTGCAAATAATTCTATTAATTTCAACTGCCTGTTTATTCCACCCTGATGAGGCATTTCACATACCTGTGCTTATACAGGATGCAGGAGAGCCCTGGGTCTGAACTCAGTTGCGATTTCTTGGCAGCTGGGACATGCTGATGTCCCAGAAATTGCCCCATGATGATGCTCACTTGGAACAATCCCTACCCACTGAATATCTGAATTACAGGGTTCACCTATATCTCTCTTTCCCCATGTCGATGTATCTTCACTTCCTTTTGGGGGCAACAGTGCAGAGAATTACATAATTACACCTACCATCTAATTGTAGGAGGAGACAAGATGATAAAGATGAGGATGAAAAGAGGAGCACTCCTTGTGAGGATGAAGAACAGTAAGAAGGAACCTGAAAAACCTGCTTCTGACTTCTCAGAAATATTCATCTATGAGTAACAAAGGTTCCATATGAAAGGCCAGGTCTAAATCTGGGACATAGGATCCTGGATTCCTTCTATTTTCTCAAGGCAATTTGATTTTAGATTAAGTTTTAAGGTTCTGATCCCACTGAAAGTGGAGTCAATTTAGTCTCAATCTAACCCTGAGTGCCCAAAGTAGACCTGGTGACAGATTCCACTTCACTTTAGGCCAAGTTTTAGAACATACTTCAGAGAGAGACCCTTTAAATAACCATCAGAAGTACTTATTCTCACCTGTCACTATACAAAGCAGGCTAAAAGGGGGGCTGGAGGGCTACTGTTTTTTGCTCAATTTTTTATTAAATTGTCAGTCCCAAAACAGTTACTGCAAATAACTTTTAGTTAAGGCCACAAGGACACCCTAGCAGCATTAGGCAGAAATAATTGAGAGCCAGGACTATCTTAAAGTGCTATCATTTTTAGTTAACACTGGTGAGATACACTCTGATACTACAAAAATAAATACTTTGGAAATACTAGCCAGGTGACTTGTTCTTTCCATCATCCCTCATCAGTGTCACTCAAGGTGTTTCCTGAGATCTACTGAATATGTTCCCACCAGTCCTTATTTTTTGCACTTAAGATCTTGAGTGATGGCACCTTACCAAATTTAAATGGATAAGTACTATTTTAATTGGTTTAAAAATATGTTGGATCCCAGCTGCCTTCCTTTACTCTGCAAACAATACTGAACCTGACATACTGGCCAATTTGAGATCAGAGTTCATTGAAGATCCAGGGCAGTAGTAAGATCAGATGTTTGCTGATTACCTCTAGTGTTGAAGAATTAGCATAATTAACCTTTGTCAATCACTGCTCTACATCAGTTTGTGCAGGCTTCTTCCCAAGAGTCAACATCTCAAGTCTCTGTCTTAAAAATAGTCAAATTTTTCCATTATAAGAATAATATGTGCTCAGATAAAAATTTTGGATAAATATAAAAAACTAGAAAGGAAAACAAGGAAAAATGCTCCCAGTCCACAGCTGCAAAGTAACCACTACTACCATTTTAGTGTACTAATATCAGTTGGGTTAGGCAATTATGCAAGCCCCTGATTGGCCACTGCCAAGTTAAATAAAAAATAATAGTCAATATTAAAATGAGTTAAAATAGTTTTTTAAAGTAAGTTTTTCATTTTTACTTAAGTAATATATGCTCAATGAAGAAAAAAAATAACAAACATATAGCCAAAGAAAAGGGGGAAAATCACATATAAACTCATTTCCTAGAGAAAAAATTATTGCTTATATTTGGGGTATGCTATTTTTTTTTCATGACCATGCAAACATACACTCCTTTTACAAAAATAAGGACATCAATACACAATATTTTATAAACTGCTAATTTTACTACATCTAGCATTATCATTTTAAAGTAGCTGTTAGTATTGCTGTATAGGGCAATACCATAAAGTATTTAACCAGTACATTTTAGTTGTTTCTGGGGATACTTTATTGAATGATTAGATCAATAATTCTTGCATAGTCAGTCTAATACAATAAAAGCTTTTTTATTTTGGCCTTTCCCTTCATGTTTAATTTTTTCATTATAATGAGACAAAGTTTATCCCAAAACACTGAGCTACTTTTATTTTTAATGGCAAATATATGAACTACCTATAGATTGATTTTAGAAAAAACTTAATTTTTCCAGGAAAAAAATACCAAAAAGAATAACTATTTATCAATTTCTCTTTGTACAGAAATTAAAATAGTCTTTTGGGATAGAATCCAGGGTCACACATATGCTCTATCACTGAGCCACATCCCAGCCCAGATAATAACCTTTTGACTGCTATCATTAAGAACCTCAGCAACCAGATTTGGAATTTTTCCTATTGGTTATATAATTACGGAGAGTTCATGGCTTTCAAAGGAACTATATTAGGAGAATCATTCAGGATATTAGAAATTGGCTTTCCATGTCCTCTAATGGGTAAGACAATATCTATCTTAGTGGCCAACCACCATTATTCCAGGATCTCATATATTCTGAAAACAGACATAGATGATGCAGTTTGATGTCTGAGAGGTCAGTTTTTCTCCCCCAAATGTATTAAGGTCCAAAGACAGTATACATTCTTGCAAACTTTATCTCTACATCCCCTATAAGGCAAAGTGGATTTTGAGCCAAACTGCCCTCACCTGTCTTTTCTCATTTCAAGGACTTTTTGATATTCTGCAAACATGTAATTAACTTTATAAAAGCCAAGAATCCCATATTCAAGTGCTAAAATGTTAGGAACATGACTCCTTGGCTAAGGGAGGGCATGTTTTTTTGGACACAGCAGTGCATTACTTGTGTGACACTTTTTAAATAGTACTGGCAAAACATGTCCTCAGAGAGCCCTTTCTTCATTCTGATCATAAAAGCTTTTATTGTACTAAATACTATACAAAGTATAACAAATAGACACAACTCTCAGCGGTTTGTGACCCAAGACAAACCAACCCAACCCAAGACAATTCCATCAAGCAAAAAGCACAAAGAAAATATATTAATGGACAAAAATATAACCAAATTTAAGAAGCATTTATATAATGTGAAAACCAAGTGTGTTGGGGGTCTGAGGTAGTGAGTAGGGGACTCTTTTAGGAGTCACTGTTTTGAGTCAGAAGGGCAAGAATTGACACCTCCCTAAATCTGGATAACTCATGACATGATAGAGGACAGAGGTTCTGTGGTCTTGGACATTTTGACTGAATTATTTGACATTAATTTGTTTTAATTACCTCCTAAGTTTATCATTGGGTTATTTGCTGTAGAAACAAACCTGTCCAGATAAAATATTCCTGTCCTACACTTGCCGTGGAGACCCACGAACATATATCATGCTTGGATTCTCTGTACATCCTTCTACATTACCCCCTACTTCTAGAGTGTCCAGTGGAATTCCCCATGGCAGGGATGAAGAATGGCATCTCTGCAGGTGGTATGTCACCTCACTCACGAACTTTTTTTGTCCTGTGGAAGTGACAAGAGTTGGGAAAACGGGGTATAAACTATTCCCACAGTCTCCTCTCTTCTGACACTAGCTTCATGGTGACCTATCTAACCAGCAGTCTGTTATATAAAGGTCATGGGCTAAGGTCAAGAGGGAGCTCTTGTTTTGAATACATGCCATTTCTATCTGAATTTTCCTCTAGGTGGCTGTGGAAAAGTCCAATTGGAAGGGAGAGACTTTTAGTAACACTGCTGAAACAAAGTAGGATATACCGATTGCACACCATTATCACTCTCACATTATTTCACTTGATCCCATTTAAAATGGGTACTGTTGGGGCTGAGGGTGTGGCTTTGTCGTATAGCACTTGCTGGGCCTGTGTGAGGCTCTGGGTTTCATCCCCAACAAACCCCACACATTTCTCATTTCAAGGACTTTTTAATACTCTGCAAATATGTAATTAACTATAGTTATAAAAGCCAAGAATATCCCATATTCAAGTGCACACACAAAGGCAAAACCAAAATGAATATTGTCTTAATTACTAAATTCAGAAAAGTAATTGCAAAATTTTCCAGATTAAATATTAATCTTCTCTAAGTGACAAAAAGGAATCCAGAGCAAAGCTAGGGCTACAAGGGACTCTGAGAGGTCATTTATCTCCTGACTTCAGAGATAACATTGGAAACATTGCAAACAAATATAAATGCAGTTTTAGATGACTTCAGGATAAAGTTTACATCTTCCATCATCTAAGATCTCCCTTTTGTTCTATGATTCTTCTTAATATCTCTTCTAGTGTTTCTCAAGCATTAGCATGCATCAGAATTGCTTTAGAGGTTTGTTAAAAATGCAGATCCATGGGCTTCACTGCCACAATTTCTGAATCAATAGGTCTTGGGTGGGCCTGAGAATGTGTATTTCTCAGATTCCTAGTTAGTGCTGATGTTAAGGGTACAGGGACCACATCATGAGAACCACTGTCCTAACCTAACCCTTACTGGACTCAGCCATTCCAATCTGAATGGAAACAGATACTAGTTGGCCTCATTCTTTGTACTGAGGCATACATATACTTGAGTAACAATTCAAGAGTCCACCAGTCAGTTTTTTCCCCTCCAGGCTAAATAATAGAAGTTCTCTAATCTCTTATTATAGGCATCATTTTCCAACCCTTTAATCTTTTTTTTTTTTTTTTGAGGTTCTTTGTTGAGGCTTCTCCAAGCTTCTTTCAGCTGTGGAGCCATGAACCCGACGCAGAATCTTAGTCAGGGACTGGCTAAGGCTGGTATAAAGAAAGGAGTGATTCATGGATTCATACAGTATATGCATATTTATTAATCTTCAATACCCAAGCTTGCCTTATTAGCTCTTCCTCTGAGTCATGTTCTTCTGATTCCTTTATAAGCTGCAGTAATGCTTCACAGACCCTCATGATACCTGTCTTCTGAGAAGCTTAAAGCTCTTCTCTAACTAATTTCACAGTTGACTCGACATTTTAAACCAGTGCAAGGTTAAGTAATTTGTTCAACTACAAATCAGTTCAGGAGGGAAGAGAGAATCTGCAACTCAAATTCAGATTTCTAACTCAACATCACTTTATGAGAAAGCTGCTTTTTACATTTATTGGACTTTCTATCAAACTCACCCCACCACATACTGAGTTTCAGATATAAATAACACTGCTCAATCTCCTCTGCAGAACTGATAAGAAAACTAGAGCCGTGGGCAAGCTTCTGGGGTGAGTGTTTTCACTTATTTCCATCACTTCCACAGCTACTGAAAGAGGAAGAGAGGTATCACTCCAGGGGGAACAAGAGCCTGTCCCAATCCCATTTATTATAAGCCCAATGAACTGAAAGCTAAACTACCCTCAACTCACCTCATCCCATCTTATTTCCCTTTTCTTCCTTTTCATATTCTTTGTTTTGCCAGTTTATTTACTGTATGTCAGAGGGCCCAGTTTCTGTATACTGCCAAATTTTAGCACATGCATTTTTTTGAGAGTAGGAACTATGCTCTCTTTGTGAATTGTATGTGCTCTGGGGGTGCTTAATACATGCTAAATAATAACAGCAGTGCCAGTAGTTCCTGGAGAAATCAGCATTCCTCCCAAGAGGCAGATCCTATTACTATATACTTGTGTCCAACAAGGCAAAGCTGGAGGCATCCCTCTGCTCACTCACTCTTTCTTTCATTTTAGATAACACAGTTGAAAATGAATATAACACAGTCTCTTGCTACCAAATTTCCTTTTGAAAAAGAATATTCTAGGGTTGTAATCACTGAGCATTTGGTTGCAAACCAAAAGGCAGCCTGTTATATAACATAGTCCCTATACAGCCATGCAGGCAAGTTACTTATTAAAAAACCTCATGTGGGGGTTGGGAGTGTAGCCTAGCATCTGCAAGGCCTTGGGCTCCATCGCCATCACAGCCAAAAAATGAAAACAAAACCTCATGGGGATGAAGGAGACCCAGAGAAAAGAGTCCTTTGTGCTTCCCCGAAAACTTCCTCAAAGCTTCAGAGCATAAAGCTATGCTCTAAGAATAAAGTAACAGTAAAATAAATCAGTTGCAATCAGCAGCAATCTGTCAAAGCCTCTGGGTCTCTAAGCATGTAAAGAGGTAGAGCACTAGGGTGAGAGGACAGTGACTGCAGCTCAAACAGGACTGAGGACAGATATGCACATCACCTGCAGTGGGAATGACAGCAACATAAGGTGTGGGTCGGTGTGCATAGCATATGGCCAAAACTGAGGGCTCCTAGGCTCTTTCTACAGATCGCAAGACTGCGTGTTTCTGGACACATGGACCCCGTTTTGTGACTGTACTGGCCGAGCTGTAATCTGTCACAAGGTCATAACCAGTCTGAGCCTCCACTCATATGAGGGAACCACAACCAGTATCACCTCATTGGGTGCAAAGAATAAGTAGTGAAGAGAATTCTAGAACCAGCAAACCACAGGCGATTCTGACACTGCCACTTACATAATTAATACTATCTCCTCTTTCATGCACCTGATCACTCTCTCACAGCACATAAATCTTCAAAACAAACACTCTGGAAGTGTTTATGAGCATTTTAACAACTCAACCTAAAATACATGTTTCACTAAAATAGAAATCAATATAAACTTAAAAAAATGGACAAAATCTAATCAGCTTTTCTTTTTGGCAAGCCAAAAAAATACAACAAATGAATTTTAGCTTGAAAAACTAACATAACAACTACAACATACCCTGAAAAACACCCCCTGGAGATTCTGATGGCACCTCACTAACAATGAAAAGAACAAGAACTGTTACATTCTTTGAATAATGTACATATTCTGAAGATTATACTGGAACAGAATCCCGTTTTCTGCTGAAGATGACATGAGAGACTTTTCTGTTATAATTAATCTAGACTATAAATTATTCTTCTACTCAATAAAAAACTATGATTAAAAAAAGTTTCTTTCTAAAAATAGCATAGGAATTCAGTTCTATTTTCCTTTCTTACATTCTTTTCCTACTAAATGTACCCATGAAACATTTCCTTTCATTGTTGACACCTTATGTCATTTGTATTTAAAAATCAGACAACACATAATAACAAAGAAGTTTTAAATGAAGTTTTTTGCAAAATAGAAAAATGGCATCCACAGTACTGAGGGTTTGCCTTCCTCCTTGCTCACAAATGAAGATCTGGAAGACTAATTGTTTTATTAAAATCAATATTCTTCAGCTGATGTAATTTATACATTAATTGATAAAAGAATTTTTGCCTAGTTGTGTGTCATAAGCAAGCTGTTTTGACATGAAGTCAGTCTACCCTGAATGCAAACACACTTCAAAACAAACAAGGTGATTCTGATTTACTTTAAAATATTCAATACTAAAGTCATTAGTTTTCCTCAGCCCAAAATTAAGTTGGTAATAACCTGTTAGATTAAAGACACTTAAGGGAAGAGACTTTCAAGGCCTCTGGATAATTTTGATAACTAATTCAATCAAATAGAGGATGCTTCAAATTACTCTCTAACATCTTTCTCATAATTTAATTTTTTAAAAAATGCTTCTGTTTAGGAGCATATGGGTCTATTTTTAAGCACAAAATCTTTTATTAAAAAGCTAATCATCTATACATTTAACAAAATTACATTTGATGCTCCCATTATTTTTGCAGTATAAACTTGTAGAGCCGGGTACAACAGGAATTTGCTTTGAACATTTTTCACCCAAGAGTTAGGTTACCATAGAAAATAAAGCTAAATGTGACACAACATAATGTTTCTGTATTTACAGGAACCATTTCGACTAATCAGACATTTTAACAGATAAAATAAGTAATAATCTATAGGTTGCTATTGCAAAAATAAAAATAAGAATAAAATAATTTCTCTTGGGAAACTGAATAATGCAGGTTTTTTTCCTCAGTACACAGTTAAAGAAAAAGCTTTTGCCACCATCTTACATGGTCCTAAAGTACCAATCCCAAAGTTTCCAGTTTTCCCAAGAGTTAAAAATTTCTATGATAGTCACATTAGGAAGATTTGAGGCGCAAAGAACAAAGAGAACTCTTAAAAATTCACTCAGTACTTACAAGTAGTTTCAAAGGAAATCTGAACCACAATTCTTCAGAAGTTTGTTCTCTGGATCATAAACACAATCTGAAGTCTAAAATAGATATCCTATCACATTAGGCCGAGAAGTCACATTTCAGCTTACTAACTTCTACTTGGGTAAACAGTTTTACAACTCATAGAACAAACCCTGGCTAAAATTAACTGCAGCCGAGCAGCAGGCAGGAACACGCTGATTTGCATCATGTGTGCCGGGATTTATTCACTAGGACAACATCGGTGTCCTCTTAATGGGAAATTTGGCCAAGGGGCGTGCCCTCGTGAACAATACATAGCATCATGATTATGCTAATTATTGAATTCAGTCCAATAATACTAACTTCTTTTAAGTTGGTTTTGCAAGTACTGACAAAGAGAAAGAGTAAGCTCTTTTCTGCAACAGGCAATCACTTGATTTTTATGCACATTCAAATCAGACAAAACTTTGGCAACAAGGTGGCAGTACTGCATGCTCTTTCACAAGGAAAAGCAGATTAAAAGGACATTCGGTCAGATTATTTAAACAGCATGATTTAAATGGGGTACTATGTGAAATTATGTAGGCATCAAATACACATACCAATAAGCCTATCAATTGAGTACCCTTCAATAAAAGCTTTTTCTGAATAGTTAATGAACTAATTGCATCCACATGCTTTCTGGCTCTGTCTTCTGTACCTCCCAAGGAGTTGCTATGAGGACACAGGTTCACTAATAAATCACAACTGAGAACAAACATCTCAAATATTTGCAAAAGACATTGTCCTTGGCAAGAAGCATTTTGAAGTATATTTAACTGCTCGGCTGGCTGCAACTGGAAAAACTGTCCTCTATAGGTGACCAAACATCCTCAAAGCATATTAAAGCTCAAGAAACAATTAACAACCCCAAGAATACAGCTGACACTTGAAAGAAAATTAGAATATGGTATCCTTTAAAAAATACAAATGCCCTATTAAGTACAACTTAGAACAAAGACAGAACTGCTTAGCATCTATTCAAGATGATTCTGATAAGTTTGCTTTAGGCAATTCACTTCTGATGACATATTTTACTCTTATTGGATACTTCACAAAAGATATTAAAGCACTTTCAAACATCAATCAAATCTCCAAACAGCTCTGCGAGATGTCACTCCCCATCCTTTTAAAAACAGATATAAAGTAATTCAATGACTTGAATCAATACTGGATTATTCCATCCCTCTTCTAAACCCTCTCTGACATTTCTTCCATATTAACTATTTAGTTATAATCCTACAGACTTTTTGGAGCTGTTTTCCTAATTTAAAAATGTCATGTTAGTTTACACTTAGGAGTTTATTTTACTCAAATCCCAAATCCCAGGTCTGAGCTTCAGAGACTTAAAAATCATTCCTTGATTCTTACTACTGGCAGTTTCCTGTACATGGACTCTTAAAACACGAAGCATTGTCCATCTGTGGCATGCATGCCAAAAGTATCGAACGGGTTGATTTTCGTTGGCATAAACTGGTACCTGATAGTATAATCTCCTTCCTGTTGTTTACAAAAACTGTTGGCTGCTAGTCTGACTTTCCACCCCCCTGACCAAACTCAGGCTGCTGCAGCTGGCACCTACCCCATCTCTACAAGATGGTGGTGTGCACTCCTGCCATTCCAAGTTGCAAGTCCCTGAAAGTGGGCATTTCCATTGTGCTAATAGGAAAGAAGTCAGCACTAACTTCTTTTTGACTGGCTGACATTGAGTTAACATAATTATTCTCAGTAATCCACAGCAAACTTACTCTGGAATTCTTAAAGCCAAAAGAGGGTATTGTGAGGCTTTTCTCCCCTTACTCCCTTTTGCAGCACAGGAGATTGAACCCAAGGGTGCTTTACCACTGAGCTACATTCCCAGCCCCTCTTGCCCGCCCCCCACTTTTTTTAAAGACAGGGTCTCTCACTACATAGCCCAGGCTGGCCTCAAACTTGCAATCGCCCTAATTTAGCCTCTTGAGTAGTTAGGATTAGACGTAAATGCCACAATACTTGGCTTATGAGGCATTTTTGACATAATAAGTCTAACTCTATTATGCCCAAGTAGTCTTCAAGCCAAAACATTATTCTTCCCTGTGACAGATTTTGCACTGAAGAACAATTTGATGTATGTTGGATTCTATATCCATAATACTGAAGGCAGAAGACACAGAGCAATTTTCCAGCTTCTCATAGGTCAAATATGCTGAGTGTGACTCTGCTGTTTCCTTCAACAGCAACCACACCTGTTCCAAAATTCAAGAACCAAAACATTCCAAAGAAAATAGTGCAGCCTTCAATTTACATTAGTCACTTTGCTGTTTCCTTTTCATTACTGAAAATAACTTAAGACAACTGCATTTTTTTCTAGGTATACTTATGACAGTAGAGAAAAGTCAGTAAATCATTTGTTCTCAGAATTTTTGATATGGGAGCGGAGGGATAGGTAGCACCATCCAAATGGAGGTTGGTGATCTATGGAATCTTTAATCCAGTAGATTTATGAAATTTTTAAAACTGCCACTTTTATGAATCCATGCTAATGAATTAACCTAGATAGCAACCTTCAAGTGCAATAACATATGCAATTCTAACATTTCTAATTGTCACTTTAAAAAAGAGTGATTATAGGTATGTGGAGCTCAGGAGGCTGAGGCAGCAAGATCACAAGTTCAAAGCAAGCCTCATCAACTTAAAGAGGTCCTAAGCAATTTAGTGAGACTCTGTCTCAAAATAATAATAATAATCAAAAGACTAGGGATGTGGCTCAATGAAGCACCCCTGGATTCAATCCCTGGTATAAAAAAAAAAAGGAGCGGGCTGGGATTGTGGCTCAGCGGTAGAGAGCTTGCGTAGCATGGGTGGGACCCGGGTTCGATTCTCAGCACCACATAAAAATAAAGGGATTGTGTTGTGTCCATCTACAAAAAAGATTCATTCTCCCTCTCTCTCTCTCTTAAAAAAAAAGGAAAGATGAAATTAATTTTAGTAATATATCTTATTATCTTATTTAACTCAGTATGTCCATAGTTTTTTGGACTATTATTTCAACATGCAATGATTTTAAAACTATTCATATCATATATCTTTAGTTTATACTAGTTTGTGAAACCTAGTGTGCATTTTACAATTAGGGCATCTAAATTTGAATGATTCGTATTTCAAGTGCTCAGTAATTACATGTACTTCCAGAATATCAGAATATCGTATTATAAACATCTTTCTAACAACAGTTTTTTACAACATATATTAACATGCACAGATATGTGGGCATGTGCTAACTCACATGCATTAGTAAACAGAAAAAACAAAATGGGGGGACACAAGGATGAGAAAAATCTAGTTTTGTCCTGAAGGATTCAGAGTCTAAAGGGTTTGCATTCTTAACCTCTGAAATAAAACATAAAATGTTCTGTTTTTGTGAAGTATCTGTTTTCTGTAGAGATAACTTTCTTTATGGCTTTATCAAAAAAGAGTCTGTCACCCAAAAAAATAAAGAGCCATGAGGCTAGTCTGGCAGTAGATGGTGGCAGAAAAAAATTGAGAATTGAGATAGAAAGTGGGGGAAAGACCATTTAGACAGAAATGAAGATAAGTAAACCTAAAGAAGGGAAAAAGAAAAAAAATTTTCACTATTAAGTATGAAATTCAATTATAAAATCATGTAACAATATGGTATGTTCTCGTTACTATGCTATATGCTGGGGACAGAAATGAAAGAAAAGTCTTTATGTTGAAGGAGTTCATATGTTAATGAGAGGAACTGACTTACCCCAGCAAACAACGTTTTGGGAAGTATAAATATACAGTTTATATGCAGTGTGTTATTGCAGAGAGTGAAGGTCACACAAGAGGGACGTGGTCCATTTTTTGAATGAAGGTTATTTTCTGATGAAATTTTAAATATGTGTTCCGGAATTACTTGAGATTCTATATTTTATTTTGGAAATTTTTAAAAGAGTCATAGATCAAAGAGGGATTAGTATTCCAAAATATCTAACAACCATATCTGGAAATGGAAGTAAGGTTTCCATTCTATCATCTCTATGTTAAATCTGATGACTTGGTCCAGCTACTGAAAGTGATAGGGTATGGAAAAAATTCAGATTTTACCGTGGTTCTCAGTTTTTTCATAGGATGATACAAAATACTAGAAGCCTTCAACATATGAATGCTTAAGAAAAAACAAAACACATATCAACATAATTAGGGAAGAAATCCTTTGGATGGTAGGCATACAGTCCGAAAGACCTGGGTTCAAAATCTAATGCACCACCTACCAGCCCTGCAATCTCAGGAACCTTACTAATGTCTGTGTGTCTGTTTCCTTATCTGTAAAAAAGGCACGACAAGATGACATCAAAGGACTGTGAGATGTGAGAATTCAATGAGATGATGCACAGCACTAGCATCCAGGTACTATGAGTAAATGGTTGTAGCTATTATGATTATACTACTTCTACCATCAGTGTAGTATTTACTGAAGATCAATTTTGGGATATTTACTGAAAGAGTATTAAAGACTCCCTGCTCTTGCAGTTCAAAACTTCAGAAAAGAAAAGTTAAAAGGAACTCCAAATGAATACTAAGTATTTCAGGGAAAACTGGGATCTGTAAACACTCTTAAAACCCTGTAACTATCACAGTTTAATTTTTCTATTATATTGCCTCCAACCCTAGCCTGAGGCTGAATCAGAATTTAGGACACTGACCAAATAATAAAGCAAATTGCATATCTCGGTAGACTGTTGCAGTAATGACCCCCTATCTACTCCAACATCCCTGTATCATTAGCCTTAGGCAGTCTCTTCCCCAATGACTCTGGGCTTGGCCAGCAGGACAACAGCAAACTTAACCCAAAACCTTGAAAAGTTCTGTCTCTCTGGGACTTGCCCTCTCTTGCTGCTCTTTGAAACCCTGAGGCTACTATACAAAGCAGCCCTGACTAGCCTACTGAGGACAAGAAGACCATATGGAGCAAAGACCCATATACCCATAGACCTGCCAACTGCCAGATATGTGAGTGAGGCCATCCTAAAACACAGAACCCCTTACTAAGCTGCCATTTCACTGCAAAGATCAGCCAGGTTAGTTCAAATCAGAACCTCCTAGGTGACTCAAAATTGTGAGACAAAAGAAATGTGTGTGTGTGTGTGTGTAAGACATTAGTATTAGGTGGTTTGTTCGGCAGCAAAAGCTCACTAACACATATATATATGCAGAGAGTAGAATGAATCAGATGTAACTTTCCCATGTTCATATATTAATACATGACCAGTGTAAACTCCACATCATGTACAACCACAAGAATGAGAAGTTATACTCCATATATGTATGCTATGTCAAAATACACTCTACTGTCATATATAACTAAAAAGAACAAATAAAAAAATATTTGAAAAAAAGGTAAGGTTTTAGGAAGCTAAAAAAAATCTATACAATAAAGAATCATTTTTCCATCTTAGCTTTCAAAATGATTACATTGGTATAAGCTATTCAGTTTTTCTGAACCCTAAACAGAGTATCAATTTATATACACATGAACAGAGAACACTAAAAAGAATACAACTTTTTCTAAAGCATGTAATTTTTTGCAAATTAAAAAAATGATGTAAGTAGTAGCAAACTCAAGATGTTTCTTTAAAAAAATGTTAGCAAGGGAGGTGGAATGTGATAGACATCATTATTCAAAGTACATGTATGAAGACTTGAATTGGGTGTTAACATACTTTATATATAAACAGATTATGAAAAATTGTGGTATATATGTGTAATAAGAATTGTAATGCAAAAAAAACCACCAAAGTACATGTATAAAGGCATGAATTGGCATGAACATACTCTATATACAAAGATATGAAAAATTGTACTCTATATGTGTAATAAGAACTGTAATGCATTCCACTGTCATGTATTTAAAAAAATAAAATCAATAAAACTAAAAAAAGGAATAAGCTTTATTGGATGAAACTGGAAAGTAAATAAAAATTATAATTAAAACAAAAAAATGCATATATGTGCACTCATATATGTAGTAGGCCTTCTATTTCTGAGGGTTCCACATCTGTGGATCAACCAACAGCAGACTGAAAATATTTGGAAAAAATAAACTATGCCTGTATTGAAAAAAAATGTAAATATCTAATTCAGCATAATTTTAAGAAGTAATTGATAACAGGACTGTGAAAGTAAAGGAAGCATTATCACCGTTTTGTTTGAATATTTGTTTTAAAGCAGTTAATTTTTTAAAAGTATATTAGAATACTAGTGGGAAATTTTGCACTAACATTTGCACTAACAAACATTTGTTAAACAGCTGATTCCTGCTACTATGAAACTCCCAAACACTCGCAAGATTTGTATGAATGGCAAGATGCGTATGACTAGCAGAAAATGTTATAATAAATGACTGTTCTGCCTTCAAAAGTCCTATAATCTGATGAGACAGGATAGTATACATAAACTTTATCATGTAAAGGAGTAATGAGTAAGCATCTCCAAGGACAAAAATTCATTCCAATAGGAAGGTAAGAAAAGAAGTTTCCACTTGTGTTCATCAAGAAAGGCAACTTGGTGAAAATGACAACTGAATTGAGCTTTCTATGTACTGACAGGCTTTCAACAGTAAAAGGAGTGGAAAGAACAATATACAAAAGCAATATCACAAGCAAAGACAGAGAAAGGAAAGCTACAGTGTGTGTCTGAGGAATAGCTTGGATTCAGATTTTAGTTCCATCAATTAATAGTTGTTTTAATTACTGATAAAGTTATTTGATTTCTCCAAATCTAGGCTATGAAGTATCCAATGAGTATGGAGTCTACAGCTTTTTTTTTTAGTATGGCCTACCTTACTTTCCCAGGAAAAGAAGGCTCTAAGAGGGTGCTTTAACAGAGCTGTACTGATGAGTTCAATCAAATCCCATCTCCACCATTTATCAGCGTCAAGACCACAGGAAGTTATTTGACAAAATTCCCCCTGCCCAACTGTAAATTCAGGATAAGAATACTACCTCCAATGACTGTTGCAAAAAGAGCACACATCAATTACACAAAACAGAACTTGACAACATATTTAAAAAATTATATACATACATGTGTGTAAATATCCAGACACACACACACATACACATATACATATATGCTAGATAAAGTAACAATGAAGGGAAAGTCCTGGTCAAACCACTTGTAGGTAGTAATCAGAGAACCTAATTTGGGGTTCTGTAATTTTAGGTTCCCTTGCCATCTTATTTTTAGTGGAATGAAATTTACAGGGTAAGAATGAAAGGGTCCACATAAGAACAACCCAAAGTCACAAGTTTTACTACTAGAATTTCAGACATATATTCTAATGGTCCTGCTATTCTCCTATCAAGTCCCTGAATATTTATAAGATTTGTATGAAGAGTAGATGCCCAATCGTGTAGTAGTATCAATTTACTGAGATATTTGGGAAATCAAGATTTTCTGATTTTTAATAAATAGTTGTGCTGTGAATACATATGATCTATTTCCAACTGGATAAGCTAAGAAGTAATCACTTTTAGGAAGAGCAGTTAAAAATTAACTTCAAGCCGGGCATGGTGGCACACATCTGTAATCCTAGTGGCTTGGGAGGCTGAGACAAGAGGATCGAGAGTTCAAAGCCAGCCTCAGCAAAAGTGAGGCACTAAGCAACTCAGTGAGACCTTGTCTCTAAATAAAATACAAAATAGGCCTGGGAACGTGGCTCAGTGGTTGGGTGCCCCTGAGTTCAATCCCTGGTCCCCCATACCTCCTCTCCAAAATTAACTTCAAATTAGAAATGAAATATCTATGAGATTCTAACTGTACTTAGCTATAAGAATCCAGCAGGTAGCTGGTTTCAACAGGAAGACATAGACTAGGTATCTTGATAAATGTACATGATTAAATACTTAAGCACAAAGTATTGCATTTTTAAAAAGTACAGTGATTGCTCATTTTTTCAAAGCAGCAGCAATAAGCAACACTACAAACACAGAAGCATCAACAACTCAGCTTTAAGAACTATGACAGTCTAAAAATTATAATAATCCAACAGGCCCTTCTCAGAAACACCAGAGACCAGATCCTTTACATAGGAATTTGTTCACAAACAGGTAGTGGACAAACAATCCTTTTTATAGGAACTAGTTCACAAGCAGTTAGTGGACAAACCATCCAGGGGTATCCTTGGCTGACTGTAGTTTGTGAAGTAATAGATGATTATCCATTTTAGACCTTAATGCTTTCATTGTAAGAGTTGATTTCTTCATTTCCTTAATATTATATTCTCTCTCAAATTGCCAGGAGAGGGTATATTTCCCAGTTTTTTTTTTTTGATTCATATTTACCCAAAATTGTTCTTTTTTAAAAAACTTCCAACTGGAAAGTATCCTTTTTTATTTTCCCAACTGAGAACCTTTCATGAAAAAAGGAGCTATTGATAGAACCAGAGTCTTTTAAAAGGCTTTTAAACAGAATAAAACATTCTTTTTAAATAAGGTAAAAATGTGAAAGGGTAAGTTATAAATTCCAACCAATATTTTGATTTTGAAATAGAAAACTCTTGTCATTCTTATTCATGATTATTAAAGAAATAGGCAACTAGTTTGAGTATTCTACTTGTTCATATGCAGCATACTGGGGACATAGATGCCCAAATCATAGGACTAGTATTTACTGTTGATTATACCAATTTTATAGTGGAAAGTATTTTGGCAGGGGAGGGCAAATAAACAATCCAAACATCCCCAAAACAATATTCAAAAGAATCTCTGAGATCATTTTCTAAATAAAGCAATCTCCCTCAAAACCACCTTTAACTTAAACTAACACTGGGCACTTTAAAAACAGGAAGAATAAATCATATTAAAGTTACAATTCTTTATAATGTATTGGACAATTCTGAGACATGTGGAGAAAGAAAAGTATTAAAAATAACCAAGAAAAGGATCAGACAGCAGCTACAATACAAAGGCTAGGGGTAAGACCAAAATTAGAAACATATAATGTCTAGAGAACTGTCCATATAAGGGTATCTTTAGATCAGTAACTAAATTGGGATAATCCACTGGGCTAAATAAACAGCTGCCACCATCCTAATGGCTGGTTCCCCATCTCTCATTCAGAAATCTCTGGGCTTTAAAAGATAAATGATGTGACTTTATGCCATAATATTCAATTAACATTCAATGTTTGGGGGCATTTTAAAAGCTGGTCCTGACTTTCCTAGTCCTAGATGATAAACTTCATATACTTTTATCTTTCCTTTCTACAGAAGTATGAAAAAGCAATAGAAGAAGACAAAACTGTGGAGCCTTCCTAACTACAGCTATTGTTGCATGTATACTTATATTCCCCAGCCCCATAGAGCTCCTGATTCCCTGAGCAGGCTGCTGTTAGTTTACTCTCACTCACTTTCTGTTAGGCTTTCGGAGAGCTGCTTTGCCTGGTACGAAGCGTGAGGGAAATGCAATGAATGGGATCCTATCTCTGAAGAGTTCAGTGTGCTCTGGAAAACAGACCTATAAATAATTATAACACAGCAAATCCTATAATGGAAATTTGTGCAAAAGTAAGGGATACAATTGTCTTTGGAGCTGGAGGGTGGAGTAGGGGAGTTATTGCCATGGAAATGCCCAGGTAGAAAAAAGGTGAGAGGCATTCTAGGAAGAGCAATCACAACAGGTAAAGGCCAAGAGGTAGGAAACAACACAGCATGTTCTGGGAACAGCAGATGGGACATGAGTGGGAGAAGAGGGAGATTAGGCTACAAAAGAACAGACTGATGAGACATCAATAAGGTCCATGTGTGCTTAGTCCATTGCCCTGTGGCCCTGAGGCTCTCAGCTTTGGATACACATTAAAATCTTCTGGAAAGTTTAAAGCAAAATACTCATGCCTGTTACTTGTTAACTGGTCTGGCATGGGACTGGGGCATCAGTATTTTTTAAAACTTACCATGTAATTCTAATATGTGGTCAGGGGTAAGAACCATCACTGCAGGCAACAGGGGTCAATAAAATTATGTACACAGGATAGTATGAAAAATTAAGTTAACTGGGTAGCCATGTGAAGAGCAGATGAGAGACAGAGACACTGGGAAGGAAGGTATTCATTTACAGGCTACAAAATCAGGCAAGAGAGGAGTCTTAACCAGTAATTATTAACCTATGGGTTACTGACTTGTATGACTGTCAATGGTAAAGGCTAAAAGCCTTTCATAGGAGAAATGCATATATCTCAAGAAATGTACATTCAATTTCAGGACACTCTGAACCGCTTTCAGTAATGGATTCAGCTTAAGAAACCCTGGTGCAAAAGCGCTGATGACAAAGAGGAAGCCGAGACTTCTGAAGCAGAACCAATAGCACTGACGACTTGACTGAGAGGAAAGAAGAGGAATTAGGAATGACATTATAATTGTCAGGGGCCATCTGAAACACTGACTACTTAAGGTACTGAATTGCTTAATTTTTCCCAATTCTATAAGACAGATTGCTCTCATATCTATTTCATAGTTGAGGAAACAGATTTTTAGATGTTAATTAGCTTTTCCAAAGTCCCATGGAGATAAGTGGTGGAGCAGGAATTTAATCCCATACAGCTGTAACTCCAGAGCACAACAAGAGATGTTAACCTCTTTCCCTACTTCCTCTGATGAGTGTACCTAAAACAGAGGAGACAGGAGGATACAGAAGGAGAAGGTTTGAGATAACAGGTGGGGGTCAGGAATATAATAATTTAGTTTTAGACATGCTGTGTTTAAGATGGTTCAAAACCTGGCATGGTGGCACACACCTGTAGTCCTAGCAACTCGGGAGGCTGAGGCAGAAAGGATTGCAGATCCAAGGCTAGCCTCAACAACTTATCAAGGCCCTAAGACACTTAGCAAGACCCTGTCTCAAAGCTCAATGGTAAAGTTCCCCTTAGTTCAATCCCCAGGTTAAAAAAAAAAAAAAAAAAAGGACATGAGACAGAGATTATAAGACCTGTTAAATGAGGAAGAAAAAAACTAGAAAAGAAATGAAGAGGTGAGAGCAGAATATACACTAATAGATGGTTTATGGAGTCTGCTCTATGGTCAGGTGCTATGCTAAATGCTATCATTATCTCTCCTTTATAAGTGAAGGCCAGACATAGGCGATCAGTATCCCATGGTGCACCACTAAGTAAGAAAGCTGGATTGAAATCCACCAACCCATCTTAACCTCTAACCTATACCTCCAACCATGGTGTCCTAAGTGGCCACAGCCTCCAACCTGTTCCAAGACTACTAGCTAGTGTTTTTTTTTTTTAAAGTTTCATATAAAAAGTTTTTATAATATTTACCCATTTCTATAACCTGAAGGATTTGTTTCAATTATTTGAAAGATAAAAGGAGAGATTTCAGTCCCAACCTATACAAATGCTAGAGATGCACTTTATTTACAAGTATGCAAACCTATGTAAATGATAAAGCATAAATTTCATAGTATTATTATTATCCATGTCAGAATCCAAAACGATTGGTCTAACAGTGATAGTATGCCTGTCTTTCCAAAAGCCTCTGTGAGGACACTATTTCTCAATGGTGAAATTTCCTTTTTTACTCATTCTTTTAGCTTAAAAGATTGTGGGTTTTCTTCTCTTCAAAGTAACAAAAATGAAATCTTGAAATCATACCATACTACAAATCCAGACTAGCTGCTTCAGGTTGAATAGCGATACACACTGCAGGTTCAGATAAAAACTTATAGTATTTCAATTTTTAGCACCTTTGAAATACCTGTACTGACAATTATGTAGACTTTGAATCAGTAGAATTCCTTCTATAAAACTACTTATCTATCTATCTATCTATCTATTTATTTATTTATTTTTAGTTGTAGTTGGACACAATACCTTTCTTTTATTTATTTTTATGTGGGGCTGAGGATAGAACCCAGGGCCTCACACATGCCACACGAGTGCTCTACTGCTGAGCCACAATCTCAGCCCCATATAAAACTACTTTTAAAGAGACTTCAATATCATTCCAGAACTTTCTTCTGTTTTAGAATTAAGGTACTTGAAAGTCAAGAAATAAAATTCCAATTAAAAAAGTATTTAGCATAAAAAATAAGGAAATAAAATTTAAAAAGTATTTAAAGTCCTGTTGTACAACCTTTTACTTAGAGTGGAATTCTTCCCAAAGCTCCTATCCCTGTCATCCATCACAGGTTAGAAATACTATAAAGAGTAAGGAGTCACTACCTTCCAGGGCAGCCCATCCCATTGCTGGAAAGAACTTACTACAATGGTCTTAGATCAAGTCAAAATCCTTTGCCTTGTAATTTCAATTAATTGATTCAAACATTTACTGATGATTTATGTGTCCCATAAGTTCTATGTACCATTTTAGTCTTCCTATTCCTCAACCTTAAAAGGTTGCCACCACTGTTCTTTTACATTCTTGTCCTTCAGGTACAAAAACCAAACTCCTTTAGCAACCTTTTTTCATGTTGCTTCATTTCTCAATACATCACTAATTCTTTATCTCCCTCCTTTGCCAGTGTTTCATCTAGAATGTGGTTCATAGACTTAAAAACAATTCATCAAATGTAATCTAACTAGACAATCAACAGGGAAACAGACTCAATGTAATCTAGTCATGCACTAATGAAACCTAGGATTACTCCATTTTTAGCAGCCACATTAGAAATAGCTCATATAAGCCTATGATCAAATAAACTCCTATTTTTCATCTTGTGCATTTGAGATTGCCTGTCACCCCCAAACATTTCTCAACTCTTTCAAATGGTTTATCCTTAGTATATTTTATCTTGCTCATTTTTAACATTATTATAATCTTTTAGAGTATTCTGAATCTAAAGTCTGTTACCTATATTATTAGCTATTTCTTCTAGAATTATGTCATCTGGAAATCAGACACACTTATTTCAATAGAAGTCTTCACAGAAAGAAGACACTGTGGTTTAAAATGTATTTGTGGGAACTTAAAGGACTTTATACGTTCTCTTGGCTTAATACACTAAGACATGCATTATCAACTTCTAACCTTTTCTGTGGCCTCCTCTTAAGGAGTGCTATTCAAAGGGATTCTAGGAACTATAAAAACCATTTTGGTCGCTAGGATTCACTAGTATCCAATATTTCTAAAATAGTTGATTCTCCTATGTAATAATCAACTTAATACCCAGAGGAACCAATTAACTAGAAATCAATCAACATTCTCATTAATTTTTCACTAAAGAGAAGGTCCCCCAAAACTAAGAAATATGACCAAAAACAAACTATGAACTACAACAATACTTTAAAAATAAAAGCATGAGTACCTAAGGTTATATATATAAAGATATGTGTTACATCATTGTTTGTAGTGGCAAATTAAAAAAAAAAAAAAGGGAAACATTGAATGTCCATGCAAAAGGAATTGGCTGAATAAATTTTTCTATAAAGCCACATCAAGGGGCTATTCATATTTTATTAATAATGGCTACCAAATTTATTTTATTTTTTCCATGTTGGGGATCAAACCCAAGGGCTTGATCATGCTTATGCAAGCACTCTAGTTATATCCTTAGCCCTGTTTATATTTTGAAATTGAGTCAAATCTGTATCCATGGCCTGAAGAAATACCTGATACATTAAGGATGAGAAACAAACTTCAAAATAATGTATAGTATATGATCCTACTTAAAAAACAAAACTCATAGCCTTTGTCATTATGTATGCTTCTATAGTACAAAAAAAAGTATGGAAGAAATCCATTCGAGGCTGTGAACATGGGTGGGGATTTCTGTTTATCTTTGCCTACTTAGACTTATTATAGGTAAATACTGATTTTTTTAAGCTAAAAAACTAATTGCAACTGACAACAGAAATCTATCTATACTTATATTTCACTCCCACACCCCACTCAAGTTTTCCAAATGCTTTATTTTCCAAAAAGTTTCCTATCTATGTTATAGATCAAGTTCAATTTCCTACTTGACATTTCAATGAGTCTGAATTTTTCATTGTTTGGACTCTACTTCATACACACTCTTCTGTAATAAATACAAAAACTATGGTATAGTTTAAATATGTCTACCATTCACCTTCACCAGTGATTTTTTTTTCCTACATGATTTTTTTCCTTCAGGAAAATATTAATTTAGCAGAGCCAAATATAAAAACTACATACAGCTCATCCTAACCCAATATAGAGGTGATAGATAAGCACAACAGTATGAAATACTAGGGCAAAGAAATATGAGCATAGAAGCCAATCCTGTTAATTCAGTGGTTTTCAATCTTGGCTGAACAGTAGAATTACCTGGGAAGCTTTTAAAAAAATACCTATGCTTGAGCACCACTTCTAGAGATTATAATTGAACTGGCTCTGGTATAGGTACTCACTTTGTTTCAAAAGCTAGCTAGATGATAAAAATGTGAAATTGAAGTTAAGAACCAGTTCTTTTTTTGAAAAAAAATACTTTTCAACCTTCTCCCAACTTTTTACAAAGAACATTTCCTTCATCAGTTATTTTAAGGCAGTAAATACATTTGGGAAAGCTAAAATCTACCAATAAGTTAATGCTAGTCCACCATCCATAATTTATATTATCCCCAGGTTAACTTTTGATGCTAAACTTAAAATTTCTCAAAGTTATAGTATACAATTAAGAGTCCTTCATATATCAAAAGCATATTTGTAGCCTTACCCTAATAATGATTTATAATCTATTATTAATCTGGGAGACAATGACTTTATAAAACATCTTAGGGCCCCAAATAACATGTTAGAAAACAAAAGTGCCAACATTGCTCAATCAATTACTTCAATGTTATTGGACAATCAGTCAATTAATGAATTCCAATTCTTCATGCTAACCTTTACAAGTATGTAAAAAATTCATCATCACATTGATAAAATAAAATACAACTTGAAATTTTTTCCATTCAAATTTAGTATCTGAGAACAATAATATTCCCCACAGGAAAAATGTCAACAAAATTTGAAAGGGATTCATTAACAAAATGAAATATTTATTTAATACATGTAATATTACAGCATATAAGACAAGATTCTATACTTTGGACTCATACTGCAAATTTACACAAAAATATTTTAAAACAAAGGGCATTTTATATTATTTAAAATGGTCAGCCAGCATTAAGAAATAATTGTCTATATATATCTAAAAGTGCTGACTATATAAGCATATATTTTCAAAGACACCTACACTGATGCATTAAAAAAATACTTTCACCTAGTGAGCGCATTCTTAAGCAATACAGAGGAAAATGAAAACTTACGTCTACTCAAAAACCGGCACACAAATGTTCACAGCAACTTTATTTGTAACAGCCCCAAACTATATAAACAATCCAAATGTCCCATAATGGGCAAATGGTTAAACTACAGTACATCTCCACCAGAGAATATTTCTCAGCAACAAGGACTATTGACACACACAACTAGTTATGGTTCTAAGGGTATTATATTAAATGAAAAGAGCCAACCTCCAAAGGTCATATACTGCATGATTTCATTTATATAATATTCTCAAAATGACAGAATTATAGCAATCTAGAACCGATTCGTGGTTACCAGTGGATGGATAAGGGACAGCTCTAAAGGGATAGCAAGGGGAAGCCTTGAGGTTGTGGTAGATCAATTGTTTTGATTGTGGTGATGGTTCCTCAAATCTATATATGATCAACTACACAGAACTACACACACACACACACACACACACATACATAAATGAGTGTATATAAGCTAGTGAAATCCTAATAAGTTCTGTGGATTAAACCCATGGCAATTTTCTTGTTGTGATCTCATACTTCTGCTACTTTGGGGGCAGATGAGGTAAGCAAAAGGGACATGAGATCTCTATTTGTGCAACTTCCTGTGAATCTGTAATCATTTTAAAACAAAAAGTTAAAAAAGATGGCTGGAATATTTCCAGAGTATTTACTGTGTACCCAGTACTACAGTTTATCTCATTCAACTTAATAAACAATAGATGAGGTAGATACTAACTAATATCCTCACTTTTCAGATGAGGAAACTGAAGGACAAAGAAGATAAGAAATTCAATCAGTCACAAAGCTGGTTTTCTTGAGAAAACTTCAAGAGAGTTTAAGAAAAGTAGGATAATTCTGAAGCAAAGATTTTAAGAAAAATGGTATTTTTGCATCAAGAAGGAATTTTTAAAGAACCTTAAAATAGTGAGAGAAGGTGAAATGCTATAGAGCTAAATCTTTAAAAACCTATATTCACAGCATACTATGCTAAATATTATGTCTTCCAAGAATCTAAAATCCATAATGTACCTTAGCCTAGGATACCTGAATATGCTTGACCTGAGATGCATAAGAAAATGGTTATTTTTATTATTCTTTCAACTTTCATTCAGAAACAAGAAGAAAATTAACACATGATTTCTCTTCTTAAAAGATGTTAATTGAATGGGAGTAGATAAAAGTGAGCCAAAAATCTGAAATAACTTAAAGAAAGTACTCCAAATGGAAGAAAATAAAACTGACTGACTATAACATAGCCTACTGATGAAAGAAAACGGCAAGACAAAGGAAAGTCAACAGTTATCAAATGCAAGGTAGAAGAGTCTAAATCAGATTAAAAACATGAATCTGCATGTACTAAATAATATCAGCAAGCAAAATAAATGTCTATTTGCAGCAAAACAATTTTAAATAAAACCATGCAGACAAGATTGGTTTCAGTCTCACACAGAAAAAAGCAAAAGAAAAACTTCTCTTTTTCACCCCATCTCCAATTTAAATCATTGTATATTTTAACAACATGTCAAAAACCAGAGGCAATCCCAGGATAAATTCAATGGATTATTAAGAAGTTTGTTACTCTGGTTGTAAAGCCTCTGAGACAGAACTGTTTTTGTAGAGAGAAATAGCATCTCATTTAATTTGAAAGATCAAGTGAAACCCCAAGAAGGCAATATTGAACATTGGGAAAAATTAATCACCCTTTTAAGGTGTAGACAATCTAGTAATCCACATAATGTGCTGCTTGAAGAGAGTAAGTGCTGCCTGGTCCGCCCTTGGGATCACCTCTGATATCAAGGATATTCCTTCCTTTCAAGTCTTCTTAATAGCAAATGCAAATGCTGTTATGACATCAATATGTTGTTTTCTTAGAAGCATTGTAAAATCCCAACTCAGGATATAGCAGGCAGGAATCTTAACTTGACATTCAAAAATATTTCCACGGTGGATCTGGAGTGGAATGGCCATACCACTGTACTCCCATCCATGGCTTCAGTTAACATGAAAAATCTGAAAAATAATTCTTGTCATCATAGGTCCTTGGAACTTCGTCCTCACTCAAATAGTTAAGATGAAAAAAGCATATACATATAGTTAGGAGACATCTGTTATATATTCTTTAAAACTCTCTACTTCTGAAGGGCTTGTCTAAGAGGTTAATTTGTTTCTTCCAGGTAAGACCCTCAGACATCAGACTTTAAGAAAATCCAGGCCATTCTGTCTGGTGGACAGTATCTTTAATTTCTGGGAGATTATACCAAGGAACTGTATTTCCACTACTGTCAGATTCTAATCTATAGTAAACATAAATTTTGGAAGTTTTCGTAACTAAATATCCTCCTTGAATAGGAATATTTTTAGGTGTGGTAATGAGATGCGGTTATGCTTTGAGAGAAGATTTTCCATTCTGAATATATTACTTATAAGTGAAGTGATTTAATATCTGATATTTGCTTCAAAATAATATGTGGTAGAAACTGAATATGAGTTTTTAACAAGATTGGCCAAAATCATGATAAAGCTGGGTGATAGGGATATGGAATTAATTATACAATTTTGTCTTCTTTGGTATATGTCTGAAAATTTCCAACATAGAAAGTTTGTATATTCTTCCTTGTATAGGATATAAAACATACCCATATAATAAAGAATCCTGAGAATTGTGCAGAAATCCAGATTCTCTGAAAGCTTCCAGGCCAAACATCTCATCTAGTAAGTTTCCTATTTCTAAAATGCAGGACTAGGACATGATGATTTCTGTAAGGTCACTGTCTTCAGAATACTGGGTTTGTTTTCACCCTCTGTTAACTGTATATAGCAACTGATTCTACATTGAGATGGCACAGGTCTTGAGATAAGGTGTGATGTCAAGCAGCTCAAGAACCACAGGTATCACCATCAGCTCTGATCACAAGAGGAAAAAAAAAAATAGGGAGCTAAGTGACTACAGTCATTTGGGGAAAAAAATGTATTTTCCACAGGTATGGTGAAAATGATCACTCTTCAAAAATCTGCTTAAGATATATTTCAGTCTCATATCACATAAAATGTAAAATGGCCAGACCCTTTAATACAATAACTTTTTCCTGAATACAATATCTAGACAATATTATCATAAATGTCTTCTGAAGACTGCCTATCAAAGTACTGTTTATAATAGTGAAAAAATCTGATACCTAAATTACCACCAAACCAGATGGTTAAGTAGGTTATGGTACATTCTTACAATGGAACTCCATGAAGCTGTTTTAAAAATGAAGATATAAATCCATAATCATAGGGGTATGGCAAAGGGACACAGGAACCAACAGAGCTCTGAATGGCCACAGCTATAAAAATTTGAGCAACAATTTTGGATAACCCAAAGTATAAATAAATATCCATTAGTCTATACTGACATAACTGATTTAATAAGTAAATGACAGAGGATAGATAAATCTCCTGGACAGAAGAAATTACCTGCGCAGAATAATTCCAAATAATGTATGTAGATACTCTGCCCTAACTGTGGGTTGCCAAGAGAAAACATGTAAAAGGGAGAAAAAAGGGGAACTTCATAGTGGGAAAAATCTGACAAACACTATTCCAGCAAGGTCATTAAAGTCAAAATCAACATTCACCTTTGAAATGAAGTGATGAAAATGTCCTTTTACCTATATGATCTCCCTACCCCAAATTCCTAACTCTAGTCTAACCATGTTTCCTCCAGGAAGACTAATACAAGTCTTAACTGAGAAACATTCTACAAAAACATCTGGCTAATGCATCTCAAAACTGTCGAGGTCATAAAAAAAATAAGTCTGAGAAACTGCCATAGACAAGTGGAATCTAAGAAGATATGATGACTAAATGTGGCATGGTTTCTTGGGATCAGATACTGGGACAGAAGATCTGAGGTAAAAATTAAGGAAATCTGAATAAAGTAAAAACTTTTGTTAATAATAATGTATTGATATTTATTCATAACCTTAATGTAAAATGTTAATAATAGAGGAAACTGGATGTGGAGTATATCAGAACTCTTTATACTATCTTTGCAACTTTTTTGTAAATGTAGAACTTTCCTAAAAGAGGTTATTTTTAGAAAGTGAGATTTTATAAAAAATATTTTTAGTTGTAGGTGGACACAATTTCTTTATTTTATTTATTTATTATTATGTGGTGTTGAGGATTGAACCTAGTGCCTCACACGTGCTAGGCAAGTGCTCTACCACTGAGTTACAACCCCAGCCCCGGAAAATATTTTAAATGAAGATATAGACTTATAATATCATCGAAGTGTGGCCAAGATAAAATAAAGAGTTATAACATGTATATTATGAACCTATTTGCTTTGAAAATATATGCATATGTATTTATAAATCAAAAGTCATGAAACCAGGCTGGCAATGCAGCTCAGTGGTAGAACACTTGCCTGGCATGCCTGAGGCCCTGGGTTCAATCCCCAGCACCACAAAAATAACACCAACAAAAAAGTCAGGAAACCATATATCCAAGATGTTAAACTCTGATGGTAGAATTATTAGTGATTTTCACTGCTTCTTTATTCCTTTCTGTGTTATCTGTTTTTGGTTTTTCATTAAGCAATGACTACTCTTAACACTGAGCCTCATTACTTCTAAAATCAGGAAAAAAAGTTTGTTTTGCTTTCTTTTCTTTTTGGGAAAAAAAATATGTGTATAAAACAGAATTAACAGAGTACTCCTTAACACAAAACAATATGCATTTATAAGACAGCCAAATTTTTAAAGGTAAAAGTTTAAAAAGTTAATACAGAAAAGTGATTGAAAGACTGGGATTTCATTAAAGTCCTGGTTTCATCACTTACTGTCACTGGACAGTTGCATAGCCTTCCTCAATTTCCTCATTTATTCAATGTTCTACAACAAACCTATTGATCTGCAGAACTCACCTAAATTTTTTTTTTTTACTTATCCATATAAACATATATTGTACATTATATATGAACATGTATATTTCTTTACAATAAATTTTATTAGAAAATCACATAATAGCAAGAATTAAGGTATGCCATGAGCCTGACCATACAGGTGACTATTATTGTTGGCAATATTAATTTTAAAAAAATCCAGGTACAAGTAAAACACTAAGAGGAAAAAGTTTCTCAAAGAATGTAACTGGGAGCAAAGACATAACCAGTACCTCAGCTCATTCTACTCATCTGCAGAAATTTCCCAAACATTTCTGCAAGCTAGACATTCATTGTGGCAATTAAACATGCTATTGTTCACATGACCACAGCACTACTGAGAATCTTCCAGTGAACACAAATAGGAGCCACTTTTCATAATCAGCTTAAACTAGCTTTCAAATATTAATGCACATTTTTCCTTCTATGGGAATACAGATTACCTATGAATATAATGTCAACATAAATTAATACCAGCCATAAAATACATACTAAACTTATTTAAACCTCTAAGTTATAAATAAAACTTTTTAGAAAGCAGTTTTAAAAGAAACATATATTTTTAACTTTATTAAAATCTTGAGTTAGTATTCTAGCTCAATATTGTCCTCCCTCAGTAGGAGGGATATCAAAATCTGCAGATGGTCAAGTTCCTTATATAACATGGTATAGTATTTGCACACATCCTCTTATGTATTTTAAATATTTAGGTTACTTAAATACCTAATACAATGTAAATTCTATGCAAATAGTTGTTATATAGCTTAGGGAATAATGACAAGGAAAAAAATCTATACATGTTCAGTACAGAAACAATTTTTTATTTTAAAAAATATTTTTTTTGGCTGGGGATGTGGCTCAAGCGGTAACGTGCTTGCCTGGCATGCGCGGGACGCTGAGTTTGATCCTCAGCACCACATAAAATAAAAAGATGTTGTGTCCACCGAAAACTGAAAAATAAACACTAAAAAAATTCTCTCTCTCTTTAAAAAAAAAAAAATATATATATATATATTTTTTATCTAGGGTCAGCTCAATCTGTGGATATGGAACTACTGGATATGGAACCAGCAGATACAAAGGGTTGACTGTACTGATATTTTAAAATTACCCCAATTATAAAACTTATATATAGAAAACTACAATAGATTAATTCAATCACACTATGAATTTTTTAAAGGCCAAACAACCCAGGGTAGAAGAATAATTTTTACCTAACCTGATATATCAATATGGTCTAGGCAACAGATCAAAAATCGGGTAACTTAGTAAGATAATCAAACACAAAATAATATTGAATGATTATGCCAATTTCTTCTACACCAGAAATGTAAATTGTTCAGTCGGGGTCTGTTCAAGAAACTGATTTAAATAATATCTTTTAAAGTAACAAAAAAAGTAACTTTGCTCCAGTCTCAAAAACATATACATACTCCAGGAAATACACTCAGGTTGGTATATATATAAAAACCTAAAGCCACAACCGTATGAAAACTTTATGTAATTTTTACTCCAAATTTCTGGAAAGTAGTCATTACAAAGACCTATTCCAATGATGGTGACATTCTTCCTGCTAAACTGCCTTTAGAAGTGTGTGGTACATTTTTTTCAAATATGCTCAACTGCTACAAATTTTAACTTCTTGGAGAATGCGCTTCAGTTATGAGGAGACACCAAAGTCACTGAAAGATAGCTAAGTAGATCAAGCTAAATAAACTTTTGGTTATGAAAAAGAGAATGAAAAGAAAAGGGATTGATTATAAGGTACTACTGCAAAAGCAAAAACTATAAAATGGGAATTCTAAGCATTTTTGAGCAGCCACATTATCTCTGTGGTTCCGAGTTAACTCCCCAAAAAGAATTTTCTTTTTTCCTATTCCATGTTCTGTCCTGGCTGTTTTTTCTCCAAATTCTAAACAATAACTGAATAAGGGACCATACTGGCATCTCATACAGATTATCTCATTTAATCTATATGTCAACACTACTAGATAATATCATTTTACAAATGAAGAAACTGAGGCTGAATGTTTTGAATAACTTGTCTGATCCACACAGGTAATAAGGGACAAATTACTACCTCACGTTAAAATGTATATACATTTACCAAGTATACACTTATATTCCTGATTTTTTTTTTACGTTTCTGAACTCTGATCCCTTAGCTTGTTACTATAAGAGCATTTGCCACATATTTTTTTTTCGGTTTAAAAATAAGAATTACATCTTCATATGTAGACCTTTGGTTGCTATTACAATCATTCACTTATTAACATTCCCTACTCAATTATAGCTTCCACAGACAGTAGGCCATTCCTTATTCATCTCTACAGTCCCAAAACACAGAAAGACTTAGCATACCTATGAATTCCTTGTTAGTAACCTAACTGTGGTGCCGAGGACGAGCTGCTAAAGTGTGGAGACTCTCTCTGCACCATTACTGGACACTTAGTTGTTCTCTCAGCTCCCAGATACCTGACCACCACCGTCACAGGGAGGGCTTAGGCAAAAAGAGTATTCAATATGACCAGTTCCTAGTTGTAGGGATATTCTTAATATCTTATTACCATGATATGTGATATATAGTTTTTCTTTAAGTTGAAGAACTACACTCAAATCAGTCAGCCTCTAACAGTTCAAACACATTATAAAAACCAAATTTCAGCACATTCATAAATAAGAACATACAGAGGAATAATGGAAAAATAGGAGAAATGTAAATCAACAAACAGTATAAAATAAAGCCTCCCCACAAGCTATCTTTTCATTATAATACAACTAGAGTTCTAAGGGGCAAGACCACACAATTTATGTTTTCCCACACATGAAACTAGAGTCAGTTGTTAATAGCACTTTGGGAATGTAACAGTATAATTACAAAATGACACAAGTTAATATTTAAGGAGACATCATGTCCTTCAAAAATAAAAGGAACAGTTGCAAGATTAAGTCTTTTTTTTTTTTTTAACAATAAAGTTCTTAGAACTTAAAAGGAAATGGAAAAACAATGCAATCATAAAACTAGTTAATGAAATTACTGGAACTTTTTATTCTTTTAGGGGACGTTTTACCTAATAAATGTTAAAGCTGTGGTTTCAGTTTTCTTTCCATTTCTAAAAACTCTTAATTAATAGAGTCCTTTTCTACTAGTACTTACCTTTCTCTTTCTGTTCTTCCCATGCCCCACCCCAAACTTGATTTGGCTATTCTTTAATCTTTTAAAAAACAGGAGTAATAAATTCTCCAACTCTTGACAAAAGAGTTAAAATGACAGTACCATATGACTATCTGAACTCTTGAAAGGAGTATTAATCTTCTAGAATACCAATTTAATTCTTAGAAGCAGAAAACACAGGAAGCTTAATGTTCTAAGAAAAGTTAATAATAATTGATTCATTCTGGCTACTCAGGAAATACTCGGCAAGGATCTGTGTTCTATGCAGAGACTGACAACAAATCTATCTAGTAATAGCTATCACACAGGGACAAGGGAAATAGAAAAGAGCTCATGGAGTAAATGCACAATGACTAAAAAGTACAGGAAGAAAATATTAATTTGGTGCTGAGAAGCAACAGAGCTAGATGACACAGAGGACAGATCAGTAAGCTACACAGACAGAAATAAATCCAAGACTGAGGTGCTAGAGGAAATGGACCATCACAGGGGATGAGAGTAAAGTACAAGTGGACAAGAGGTAAAACAGGCAGGAGCCAAAGATGACAGGTGCTGAGTTATAAGAGATAACACAAAAGACTGAAAGTAGCAGATGGGGAAGGAGGTATACTCATCTTAAGAAAGGGTAAAGAGAAGAGAAAACATTTTCAATGGGAGGCTAAATTGTGGAAGTAGGCAAATAACAAAGAAATCAATCAAGAAATTCTAGACAGAAGAGGGTAAAAATGTGGAAGTGGGACAAAGTAGTAAGTAGATAGGACAGAAGATGAAAGAATTAAAAGAATGAAGTAACAAAAACAGGCCTAATGGGGAAGGAAATAGTAAAGCTAAACAAATGCCTTATGGAATTTTGCTTCATTAAATTTTGTTCTTTTTCTTCCTATTGGGTAAAACTTGATTCACAAGAGCAAAAACTTTCCTTAATTTATAGAAGAGAAAATTATTGATACTCATCATCAATTATAGGGGCATAACAAGTAAAAAAAAGAAAATATAATTTATATCAAGTATTGTTAACGCTAGCCAACAACCTAATTGTATCTATACATTAATGACCTTACTGACGACTGTTTCATTTAGTTAGAAAAGCTTTCTTTCTCTTTCTATGCATTTGGAGAAATCCCTGTTCCTTACTGTCTCCATCAACACACAAAAGGCAAGGGTAAGAAGGTAACACATCAACATCACTAAAAGAAGTTTGATGGAAATTTAATACAAGGGTTAAAATATTTCACTTGCTTTAAATTTTTACCACTCATTATTCTGGTTTTCCAGACAGATACTGCAAAACAGAAATCACCTTTCATTTCCATTTAGAAAATAAGAGCAACAACAAAACACTGAATGAGAACATAAAAATAGAAAAGAGCAAAGCTGAAAAGAATGGAAATTATTCTATTCTTGAACCTGAAAAATAATTGGGGTAGAATAGCAACCAAAGGTTTACATATGAAGATGTAATTCTTATTTTTAAACTGAAAAAAAAAATATGATAATCAGACCATCTGTGCCAAAAACTTTTTCAAGAAAAAAAAACAGGCATCTACAAAGGCTTGGAGAAGATAAAAAAAGATGAAACTAAAGTCATAATGAATACGAACAAGAAGCAGCACATCATTATATAAAGAAACAATTTATCCACACTTCACACCCTTTAGTGACTATTTGATAAGAGTCAATTTCATAAGGGCCTAAATTCCACCAAATGGTTCCTATTTCCCCTAATGTCATTTCTCTATCTACACAGGAAAAAAAACAAAAACAAAAACAAATCTCTGATCATAAGCAAATTACCAGCTATTACCTAATGGAAAATAATACACAAAAAGTGTTAACAAAGATAATGTAAGACACACATAAAGAAATGTGCTAGAATCTTGTCATTCCTATTTTCAGAACTATCTTCTTTCAGCTGCTCAAAAATCCTAAATGGTATTGGAGTTGCTTCTTGAAATGTAATTCTTCAGTTTTTTTACCATATTCTTCCACAAATATTTTAATGAGTCACTGGGCCATTCAGTCCACTCACAGGCATCTGACACATAATTTACTTCTGGAAATGGCTGCCACTCCAACAGGCTTTGGAAGGCTTCTTGAAGAAATAAAGCTGGTCTGTTGGTCTCTATTGAGGACATGCTGAAACTAGGATTATCTCTCATATTCAAAGATGACAAAGAAGCCAATGGTACTCTGTTTCCAAGGTAAGATGCCTTAAAAAAAGAAAGAGTTAAAAATCAACCAGATTAAAAAAAATTCTAATAATGCCATGCAAACTCTTACACAACATTATATTTTAGGTGATTAAAAAGTAAATAATTCCCAACAAGAAATTTTAATGTTTCACTTCAGCTTTAAAAATACAATTAGGAAAAAAAAAAAACTTTTTAAAGGGTACCACAGGATAGACAGTCAAAATATTATAAATAATCAATAATTCCTGAAAATAATAATAAAAAAAAGCACTGGTTACACTGGATGGAAATTCTGGTGATAGCCTTTTCAATCTTTACGATGGCCTGATCAGAAGACAAGATTTTGACAAAATACTACTTTTCTGCCTTTGTATATTAGTTGGACATAGTATGCCCAAGCATGCTTTATATTCGGCTGTAAAATGAGCTATGGAATTGATGACCTGAAAAGTAGGCAATTTGGCTCTTCAGAGCCAAAATTCTGGAATTAAGTACTATCTAGCCATAAAATTTTGGTACAAATGAACTAGCTCTAGGTAAGTCATTTAACTCTGCCCTGATTGTCTTATCTATAAAATACAGGGCTAGTTCTTTTTACAGGCAGGAGAGGCACTAGAATCACCTCAAGATGGTTTACAGACACACAGGTCCGATGCAGCCTTACTGAATCTGAATCTCTGAGGTAAAGCAAAGAGACTTGTAAATTTTATAATAAATCCTGGGTCACTATGATGTACACTCCTGGCTAATATACTAGCTATGTTTAGGGTCCAGTTCTAGAACCTAAAATTCATAAAATGGGATAGTAAAGATTTCATGAAATTATCCTAGTATCATTAAAGGGAGAGACTGAAAAATCAAGTCTTATGTGCCAAAACTGGATGAATACTTCCATACAGATTATTTTAACTCAATTTTTCCAAATTAGTTCCTCAGATATTAAAACAGAACACAAACTTTGGGGCAGTATTTTATAATAACTTACTTCTACGTAAGCCATCACATGTTAAAATGATAGCAGCATGTCAGTTCTTCACTGTCTCAAATTATGAAGCAACCCCCAAGAACAAATGACATAACATCCTTCCCAGTAGAAATGATTTATAGTACAGAGTACTATACCTGCAAAGTGTGTGTCCACCCTGGCTGCTAACCAGGTTTGTGGCCCATGCTTCATTCAAGGGCACTTCCTCCTCTGATTCCTGGACAGCGGTGGGGTGATGTGTGCACTTCCCTAACTGTGGAGTCATTTAGATTCAGTGATTGCTGATGCCCGATGTCCCCCAAATTATATTGTCAGTTCCAATAAAAGGAATATGTAATTGGACTTTCAGAGAATATAATTTTTTCTTCATCTTGCTGGGTTTTGTTTGCAGCCCTCATCTAATTGCACATGGCTTCCAACTGACTTTACTCCAGGCCTGTCACCAAATCAACAGCACAATTTTACATTTTTTTGCACCAAAAAAAAAAATATATTACATGGTTAGAAGTCTACTAACCAATAGTGTTCTCTATTATAGCTCAATACAAGCTGAAAAAGTTGATCAAAATTCCATGAAAGGACAAAGCAAATGGACAAAAAAGGAAACCATCAGTAACACCCACATCATGATAAATTATTAAGATTTTAAATCCAGTAAATGTTTAAAGAAAAAAAAAGGCAGTAAGATATCAAATGTTGCCTAGTATTATTTTATTTGGCATAAGTTTTTCAACACTACATTTCTAACAAAGTCATTGTCCTAGGTTCTGGTGAATCATTATTCTAGAATTCAATAGCTGTAAAGAATTCAATTCCTTACTCAGCTTTGAGATACAAAATTCTCTCCCTGTCTTTAGTCATTTCCACACACAGTGTTCCCTTGACCAATTCATCATCAACCTCTTCTATATGGAAAATTTAGCATTGTTTCTTCAGCCCAGAGCCACTGAAATCTTTTATGCTACCTTGAAATTTTAAAAAGAGAATCTTTTACAGCTGCAAAATAGTGAAACTTTTAGATTTCCCTCTTTGACGTATAAAGTAAAACATTCCAGAGAAGCCATGAGAACTCTGAAGAGCCAAACTGCCTACTTATTACTTACATCATGATCTTGAGCTAGAAACAATTACTTTGCTGTGCCTCTGTCTCCTCATTTGAAAAACAGGGTCATGATTATACCTACTTCAAAGAATTGCTGTAAGATTCAAACAAATGAACATGTAAAGGGATTGGGGCAGTAGCTGGCACATTTTAAGCACTACATAAATGTTTGCTATTACTGCTTTATTTAGCTCCAAATTCTCATACTGCTTCATATGTGCATACAAGGTTTAGCCAACTAACAATGCCTATGCTTTTGAATATCTTTGATGTTTTCCCATGGTAACTAATATTCATTCAATAAGTACACACAAACCTACTCTCTCTATATATATTATACTGGATACCAAGGCAGTTCTCAAAAATGGGACTGTATAGATAAATACTCCTTGGCCTTGGGGAGCTTCTATTTTGGGTGAGGAAACAAACTATATGAAATACTTCCATAACAATACAACATCAAGTAAGATATTACATGCCAAAGAGTGTGGTATAAACAGGTAACATTCAAAGAGCTCAAGGTGGGCTGCTGACTTGGCAGAAAAGGTAAGGCTGGAGAGGTCCTACAACAAAAGGTATGCAGGACCTTCACTAAAAGGAAGAGTATCCCAGTGTACTATTCTTACCAGAAATATTTAACTCGCATCCTGCATAAGTCAAGCTCTGTTCTAGGGCCTTGGGATAAGGCAATACGAAAGACAGAAAAAAAAAATATCTGCATTCTGGGAGCTTAAAGGGCACTCCATAGGAGAGCCAAGTTTTGCTCTGATTTGTTTTTTCTGGTGCTGGGAATGGCAACAAGAGCTTTACCACAGAGCTACATTCCCAGCCTGAGGCAAGTTTTGAAATGAGAAATGAGAAGGGTTTGTCTTCCTATCACAGGAAACACAGCATCACTTAAATGCCTTGTGGACAGGAGCCCATATTTTTACTAAGTCATTAAGACTTTCCAACAGTGACAAACATAAATGGTTGTTGTTAAGAATTCAGTAATTTTTCACATACTTTAATACACTATACTCTAAATCTGTTCCATTGTTTATAAAGCACACTAAGGACATATTCTCCATATTTCTTAATACAAATAACAAAAGAAATTTACAAACATATATAATTATTACCAGGACAGATTTTGTTAACAGTTCCTAAATTTTTCCCAAAGAAAGCCTCATAATGCTTTGCTTGTATACTTTTCTGCTTTAGAGTATTCCTTACCTCCATTTTTTCCCCTTATTTAACTTCATCTACCAGAGACATGCCCACAAATATCAAAGCTGGGATAGTGCCTATAGTAGCATGTGGTGGCAACAATCCCAAAGGTTAAGGATTCACTCCAAAAGAAAATATGTGCATCTTTTTCTTCTTAAATCAATCCATGGATGACAACTACCCATTCATTCCCTTCCCAAAGATAATGCCTTCAGTAAAGAACCCTGTTAGAAACACTGACTGACAAAGATTTCTCAGTCTTTTCCTCTTTCCAATGATGGACCACTAGAATCTTTTGATAGGAAGTTCCAATATGCTTTAATCACAAATACACACTTCTCCAACTCTCCAAACCTTCCAATAACATCTACTCTCACAATATGCAAACTGTTAGACCCCACTCTCATTCTCAGGATTTTGGAACTGTCATTCCTATAAAAATTATCAAAACTGCTAAAACTATTTAATTAAATCCAATCAAAACCTAATTTCTTAATGCACAAAGTACTAGCCTCAATAGTGAATGTTTAAGATAGTTAAAGGCAAGCTAAAAATCAGGCACATAAATCTTTCACAACTACCTACACTGCAGATTAATCTAAGTCCTAACATTATATGCCAAATGAAATTGTGCAAGACTCTAACAAAGTAATAGCCAGATCACTGTTTCTTTACTTTGGTATTGGAAAATTAGTCTTCAGGCTTCATTATGTCATTTGTTTACTCTTAATTAAGAATGCCACTTAGAAATTAGATATGAAAAGAAGAGGCCATAAAGGCTTTCCTAAAATTTACCTTTTTTCCATGTCAGTGCATAGTCTGTTCATTGGGTAATATTATATAATAGGAACTTGGATTATAAGAGATGTGCTTTGGAAATTACTGAATACCCAAATAAAAGGATTAATTTCAGTCCTATGAATTTTTAAAGCCAATTTTTAAAAACACATTAATTTACTCTGATCCTTTTTATATTGCCAGCACTCTTATTTTACAAAAGTAGATATAAACCTCTCATGTACATATTTCACATATGGACACATTCTAATCAAACTCATGTATTCAAATATTTGGAGCAACCTATGCTTTTGTTTTAAAAAAAATTATCCCTGAGATAAAGCATCTAGACCTCTTGGCTCAGTATGCAACACTGCCTATTATTGTTTCTCATTTTCCAATTTTATAGTCAAACTAAGTGGTTACAAACTAATAAATACTAATATAAATAAAGCTGTTATGCTATTGTACCAAGTAACAGTCTTAATCTTGTCAGAGGCGAGCTTAATTGTAGCAGAAGCTCCACAAAGGCCAGAAGAATATAACCTCTACAACCTCAACATAGTTTTGTACGAATTATAATTAGCAGTCAGCTGATCTGAAGAACTTGCTCAAAAACGACTTCAAGCACGTGGGCAAGTGGCCCTTTATTTTCAAGGCTGCACCAACCACTGAAATCTGATCACTCCAATACTGATTCTGAAATTCTACATGAATTCATTGCCTGTCTCATGTTGGAAAACACGTTTTTCAAGTCACTACACCTTTTTCCCCCTAAATGCAGCAGTCATTTAAGCTAACAATCCTAATCCTGGCCACATCAAGTTTTTCAAACATTCCAACTGTCTCAGGCACGCACCGTTTATTATGATCTGGGTAAAAGGAAAGGTAGTGTGGATAGCACACGCTTCTTCTGAAAGAGTACACGTAAATATTAAAGTAACCCTACGGTCTCTTGGGGAAAAAGAAAACCTCCGAGTGCCCCATCTTAACCTCGGCTCCCTGGACAATGCACCTTGCCCCCTCCCACGCCCAGTCCCGCGGGGCGCCAAGGCTGGCGGAAAGCTGCGCGGAACTCCCGGTGATAACCCGTCCCTGCTACTTCCCGCCCGATTTTAGCGAAGGCGCGGCACAGCACACGACGACCAGATCCACGCGGACGAACAGGCGCGGAGCCCAAACCCACCGCCGAAGGGCCCTAGAGCCGGGCCCGGGGCGCGCGGAGCGAGGGGCACTGAGGGAGGGGCCCGCGGGGCGCGGCGACGCCGCGGGGGTGGGAAGGGCGCTCGGCTCCACTCACGCGCCCGGGGGCGGCACCGGGGCCATCGCTGCGGATCTCGCCTTCAAAAACTGAAAAGGGGAAAGGCTTTAAAAAAAAAAAAAAAAAAGACCTGGCTCCTCGTTTCATCCGGAAACCGACAGGCCGGCAGGAAATGACGAAGGCAGAGGTCGTCCGGGTCCGCTCGGTAACCGGTCCCGCGCGCCCGCCGACTCCGGGGAGGAGAGCCCCGAGCGGAGCAGCGCCGGCCTCGTGCCGCCTCCAGAGCGAGCCGCGTGAGTGGCCCCGCGTCCCCGCGCTCCGGGTCCCGGCGGTAGCGTCACCGGCCCCGCCCTGCCGCGCCGCCCCGCCCCGCCTGGCTGCGGCCGAGGGCAGCATCGCGCCCGCCGGGCTCCGAGCACCTGCCTCGCCCTGCTCGGGCCTGGGCGGAATAGGGGACTCTGATGCTCTGGGTTCCAGGAGCGCAGGCAGGAAAGATGAACAACCAGTCTGTAACGTCTCGTGGGGCGAGACGGCCCGGGGCAGCAGGGGTTTCGCAGGAGTGTTTTGAGATGGAATCTCTCGCAGCCTGCCCGCGAGCGGCGGAAACAGTAAAAAGATCCCGGGACATTCTGGAGGTCCCTGCCGGCGGCCCCCTTCTGGGATAGGATCTTTTTTTTTTTTTTTTTTTTTGAACCCGTGGGACTTGATTTTCTTCCGCGAAGACCAGATCTCCTACGATCCAGGTCGCGGCTGGAAGAGTTCAGGTTTGGGCATCAGATGTGTTTGACAGCCCTATCCAGTGTGGCTTTGTGCAAGTTACATAACCGACCACCGCCACCTGTTACCACCCTAGTTTCCTATTCTGTAAAATGGAGCTTTAGTGCCTCCCTGTAGGGTTCTTGCGAAAATTAAATGTGGACTGCCCAGTACAGAAGGCATCAGATATTAATTATCTTCCTCCTGTAGGGGCGAAGGCCTATAAGCCTGCTTCCTTCTGCTTTCAGAACCCAAATCTTTAGTAAAAGATTTCTACTGTATTTATGCAGTGGATTTTGTTTGTAGAAACTGATTCTAATCTGAATGTCAAGCATTAAAAGAACAAGGTTCTAAGTGAGAAACAAAAATTATAACATTCTAGGCAGAATAAGTGAGGGTAGAACAACCTGGATATTGTATATGTCCAAAGTAAGGACTCTAATTTTAAAATTTATGGTACAATCACTTGATCCCCAGAAAAGGTCTCAACGTTAAAACCAAGTCCTAGTTGTCATGTTTTGGGCAGCTTTATCTGGATATGCTTGTTTCCCTGGGACTTAATTCAGCTCTTCCTACTGAAATAGTTCAACCATTACATCACGGGATAAATGTGAAAAAAAGGTCAGTTTTCTCAAAAGAGCCCTGAATGGCACTCTAGGCACATGACAAGCTATGTTGGTAATCTAGCCCAAACATTAACTTACCAGGAATGAACCATTGAAATACCCCTAGGCATTTTACTTCAGATTCAGAGGAAGGCTGTGGTAGCATGCATTAATCACTCACAGGTGTATGTGTGTACACTTGGTCAGACTGAGCACGGTATGCTGGGAGGGGATGATCAAAGTTCAGACCACATGTGGGCCTTGGGTCTGTACTATGACTCTGAACTAGACCATTTCTTATTCCTGGCAGTCTTACAAAGCATACCATTGGTTATGATTGAGGACTGGGCAGGAAAGTCCTACCCTCAGTGCAAATCTTTCACAACTACACTAAAAATAACTCAAGTGCATGTCCCTGGAACCATGGAATAGTGTCATTGCATACCAATGATGTTGTACAATATGTGTTTTATAGTTCACAATAAAGTTTTACCATTCTGGGCCAGCAGTAATTAGAAATAGTCTTCTAAATATAATTAAGGGATTGCATATTTATAGCAAGAGGAAATCAAGCTTTGGGTAACAATATACCACTTACTGAGGGGCACAGGAACAGAATTTTGTAAAAGTTGAAACAAGAAATTAACCTGGTTTATTCAGGCATTAGAAAATAGGTAGGAGATACTCTCTCAGTTTGTCAGATAAAGAGCACCTGCAAAATGTCCTAGTAGCCACTGCTCTATTGTTCCCTGTTTTTCCCCCAGTTTGTTAATATCTTCCAATCCTGAAAGTTACCACCCTTGCTGAATAACTGTTTGGCCCTTCTGTGACCTCTCAAATCAGATACTTAAACTCATTTCTTTTTGCCTAACATGGTCATTGTTGTTATTTAAACATTTTGGCACCAACAATGGTTGAGATTCCATAAATTACAAAAACAATTATAGCATCTGGTCTTCCAGAAGTCTCCATCTCTAAAGTAGGCCAGTTACTTACTATAAATCATGTTAAATTCAAAGAACTTCTGGAGTTCAGTTTAGAGAATAAGAATTAAAAATGAGAATATGCCAGTACCCCTATATCATCCACTTTCAAAAACAAATGAAAAGTTCATACTCATTAACATCTAGGAATTGTGTATAATCTAAAGTTTAATACCTATAAATTTGTTTAACATAAGTTCTGTTTATATTGTTCAATAGCTAATTTTCACAAAACGAATTGAATGTTCATCAGACATCAGTAGATGTTTTAGAGAAATTACTTTGGCCCTCATTGTTGGGAGTTTAAATTAAATGACTTCATGAAATCCACTTTATTCTCAATGAATTACAGTATATCCCCAAACATCTGACAAAGGGTCAGAAGGGAGAAAACATGTCACCTATTTAAGAAGCAGACCTCTTCTGAAGTTTCATTCATTTTATATAGAAGCAAGAGAGAAGAAAGAAAACCAACTGTGCCCTCAGTACATAGTTATTCATTTTACTGAACCAAATATAGATTAATGAACATTTGGGTGACTTACAGGGTGGAAGAATTTCTGCAATGCCTTCATTGTTGTAGGCAGCCTCAAAAAAAAAAAAATTGCAAAACAATTTGGACATTCCAGATACTCTTTTTCTTGGTATTAAAAAATGGCTGGCTGTCTTATTCTTAGAAACTACAGTACAGTTATCACCTCTCATTTGTTCTGTTTTTCTCCTTTTTATAGAGTGGCCAAAACAACACTTCTCGATTCCTTTCACATATTAGATCATTTTACTTAAATCCAACACAAGGGAGAAATATCCTCTTTAAGAAAAATTCAGTTAACTTCCCACATATAAGAAACCATTACTCTTTTACTTGAGATGTGATACACTTTCAATTACCACTCTTATTTTGTGTGGGAATGTCCAAAGAATGCATTTCCTTCAAAAGAAGTCACAGCTGTATAAATAGCAAAAAGTAACTTTTTATCCCATAGCTTCTTTAAGCCAAACTGGGCCTGAAGGACAAAAGTAGATAAACTCCAAACTTGCATTTTGGGACACATGTGGAAGAGCACTTTTCCTAGGCTGTTGTCAGGAGTGGGACAGCTCAGCATCGTAAGTGGGTTACTTGGCACTGTGTTTTAAAGTATTCTGTTGCTTTCATGTGGATGATGGTTACAATTTGGAAACTGTAATGACGTTTCAACTTCCATCCTTTTAGTAATTTTTTTTTTTTTTTTAGTACTGGGATGAACCTATTGGTTCTCTATCACTGAGCTAATCCTTTGCCCTCTTTATTTTATTTATTTATTTATTTATTTTTATTTTGGTACAGGGACTTGCTCAATTGCTCCGGCTGGCCTTGAACTTGCTGTCCTCCTGCATCAGCCTCCCAAGTCACTAGGATTATAGGTAAGTGCCCCATGCCCAGCCACTTAGTAACAGGTTTTATCCTGCATTGTACCCTTTAGGTAGCAGCTGTAATGTTTCAAAATCAAGTAAGGAGAAATGTATTAGTTGCCTTAATCATCTAGTCAGGGAGTCAATAGACTTTTCCTTAAAGAGCCAGACCAAAAATATTTAGGCTTGTGGACTGTAAGACAAATTGAGGATAGTATATAGGTACTTGTAATCATTTAAAGTGTATCCATTTAGGGATGGGGCATACATTGCTTGGTGGCAGACAGTGTTCTTAGTATGTTTTGGTTTGATTCCTGACTTAGTATGGGTTTGATTCCTGACTCAAAAAATAAAAATAAATAAGTAATATATAGTAGAATTGTAAACTCATTCTTGTCTTGAGGGTTATACAAAAACAGATGATGGACTGGATTTAACCAGCAGGTCCTATGGACACCAACCCTATTTTCTTTTCTCTTTTATAGCCCCATGGCTGGAAGTTACGGAGTGATGGGTGATGATGGTTCTATTGATTACACTGTTCATGAAGCCTGGAATGAAGCCACCAATGTTTACTTGATAGTGATCCTTGTTAGCTTTGGTCTCTTCATGTATGCCAAGAGGTAAATCTGTTAGCATCTCAAAACAAATAAGAAACTGGACATTTGAAGATTTTGCAGGATTTTTGTTTTAAAAATTTGAATTGAATACATAAAAATAATTTCATCAGAATTTGTATTCCTCCTCTGACATATGCTGTTGATTCTCTGGTCACAAGCATAGGTGACTGAGGTATTGCTTTAAAAACCCCATTGCTTTAAGAGGTGAAGATTTAAGTACAGCTCTTGACATCCAAGTCAGCTACTCTAGACTTTCATTTCTGTCACTTCTACTGTTGCCTAATTTTCATCATGAGCCTGGGTTCTTTGTCACTCTTTAATGAGCACATTTTTTGGCCCAAGTCCCTGAAATATAGAAACTGCTATGTATTCAGTAGATCTCTCTTTGCCCAGTTAAAGCTTTTCCTTGTTTCTTGTGCATGATACTCTCATGGCATTTTAAACAATATTTGTCTTGTCTGGTTACTGATCTCTTCATTTCACAAAAACTTCAGTCCCTCAGAACAAGGTACTTGTTTTTTACCTTTGGATCTTTTACCTTTATGTGTCACATAGTGTAAATCCTCAATAAATATTTCCTGCCTTAATTCCAGATGTCATAGCCTAATATAGCTGTCTTCTTTTATACTCCTTGGTGCTTTTTCCCTTAGAAGAGTAAAAATAAATAAACAAGGAGGAGGTTGGATTTAAGGAGGAAAAGCTGGGCTGTAGATATAGTTCAGTGGTAGAGTGCTTGCCTAGTGTACATAGGCCTTGTTCTCAATCTTCTGCACCTAAAAACAAAAACAAAAAACAAAAAACAAAAGGAAAGGCAGTATTAATTCTGAGTAGTATCTCCTTCTACCCACATGCTTCTGGTGTCCTCTACCAAGATAAAAAACAGAAGCCATTAAATAGTTCAAAATAATTAGTATTCCAGAGATTATTTATTTTTGGCCTGGGGATGGTTCAGAGCCCACACTTGCTCTCAGATACATATGCTTATCCTTCCTGGCCATGTGGCTCTCCTGGAGCAGCTGGACTGTTGGCTGCTGGGACTGCAGGTGGTGGGTGGGAGAAGGCTCCACATGTCACCACTGATCTACTTGTAGGTAATAGTTTCCTCTAAAAAGAGCCATCACCTCCTCCCCACTTTTCTTTTAAAATCAGAGGCATACTGTTCCTGTTTTTAAAAAGTTGTCCTCACTAAGGCCATGTTATTATATTTAAGAAATATTTCAATTCATAATTTCACAACTTAAGTTCTGCTCACATTCAGTGTATTCTCCAATCCAGTAGTTCAACTTCATTTGGATGACATGAGAGGGAGAAAAATAAGGTGTTTTTTGTTGGTAGATTTTTTTTTCACATAATATTTGGCTTTTTTAGGAATTGAGAATCACAATGGAGGCAATTTACTTTGTATAGTAAATGAATGTTTTTAGCATTTCTTTTCTCTTATAGCCACATAGCTGTACATGTACAGCTACAAGCTTTTTAATGAAAGAAAGAGTACATGAGCCAAAGAATCATATCCTAAAGACAAATTAGAATAGCATGGACTTATCCTTTAAGTCTTTTAATGCGGCATCTAATTACCAGGATCATGAGAATATTACAATCCTATAGACACTCGTACAAATCTCTTTTCTGCGCTGTTTTTGTATTTTAGGAATAAAAGGAAAATTATGAGGATATTCAGCGTGCCACCTACTGAAGAAACGTCAGAGCCCAACTTTTATGACACAATGAGCAAAATTCGCTTAAGACAACAGCTGGAAATGTATTCCATTTGTAAGTAGTTCTGTGTTGAACTGTATCCGCATGCATATTTAAATTTTCTGGAATTGAGTCCAAGGTTATGAACAATAGTTAGTATTAAAAACTTAGCACTTTTTTTCAGATGTTTAACATAGTTTCAGAAAAGGGACATTTTCTATGAAGCTACCAGACCTTTTGCTTGCACAGAGCACTTTCCAAGACCATGAGAATTGTCTTAGGGATGTTTTCACATGATCATATTTTTATAAATTTGGGGAAAAAAATTAAGATTCTAGCCATCATTTGAGCCTGCTCTCTCTTCTTCTAACTTTTTTTCCTTGGACTTCCTTTCATATGGAGTGGCATTGAAGTGGCCAAGAATATTTTGGGGATCTGGCTAAAAGGAATTTGAGTTGGAGATATATTAAGTTTGGTTTGAAGTATGTATTTATAGAGTTTGTAGTCACTTATATTATAATTACTGCAAGTCAAAGTAGTAAAGAGATGGCTTCTAGGAGGATGACATGTGACATCAGAGTGTTAGGTCAGGGGGTCATATCTCAAAGTTAATATGTCCTATATTACTGAGCACTGCAAATATGTAAGCAGCAGAGAATAACAAAGTTTAAAATGTATGGGCCCTTGAGCTGGGCATGGTGGTGCATGCCCATAATCCCAGCTACTAAGGAGGATCACAAGTTTGAGGTCAGCCTAGGCAACTTAGTGGGACCCTATCTCAAAAAAGAAAAAAATGTATTGGTCCAGAGTGAATTGTACATGTAAACCATAACCTTTTATGCCTCCATTTAAAAGAATAAGGTATGATTTGCATGGTTAGTGAGAAAAGCAAGAAGTATATGATGCTACAGTTATAAAATCAAATGATCAGAACAGCCTTCTTTTTTAAAATGTCCATGTGATATAAATGCTCTGTATAATTATGTAAGCATCAAGGGAGACATGGAAAGATGTACAACAGGTAATTGACATTTATTGCTTTGATGAGAGCTGTGTAGGGGTTAAGGAAAAAGGACTGGACAATTTTGAAGAGAAATGTTCACAGTAAAAACTGAAATGTGTGTGCACATGTGTTATCAGTACAAAATAAGAAACAAAACTTAATTTAACACAGCAGTATTATTCATAATAGCCAAAAGGTGGAAACAACTCAGATGTCCTTATCAGATGAGTAGAAAAGAAGAATATGCTACATATACACAATAGAATGTTGTTATGCTTTTAAAAGGAAGGCAGTTCTGACCCATGCTACAATATGGATGAAGCTTGAAGATGTTATGCTAAGTAAAATAAGCCAGTCACAAAAAGGACAGACACTATGTTCACTTACATGAGGAAAATAAAAAAAAAAAAAGTAGAAAGGTGGTTGCCAGGGTGTGTAGAGAGCTTTTTTAAATGGGTGCAGAACTCAGTTTAGAATGATGAAGAGTTCTATGGATGGATGGTGGTGATGTTTGCACAACAGCATGAATGTTAATGCCACTGAATTGTGCATCTAAAAATGTTTAAAATATCAAATTTTATATATATATTTTAAAGAAATCCTTTTAAAAATATTTTTTAAAATATAGAAAGTCAGAAGCTCTATGTAGAAAATTATAAGTAAAGAACTAAGTTTTCACTGATACTCAAAACAAGTTCTCTTGCGAGTAGTATACTGTAACATAGCAGGTACAATTATAAGCTCACTGTACCATTTTTTTTTCTTTTTTGATGTGAATGACATAAAATTTATGAGAATTCCTATTTGCAGAATATATTAGTTTTCTTTTGCTGCTGTAGCAAGTTACCACAAAATTAGTGATTTAAAATGATACAAATGCATTATCTATCAGTTTTGTAGGTTAGAAGTCATACAACAGTCTTGCTGGGCTGAAAGGAAAGTGTAGGCAGGTTTCCATTTTCCTGGAGGATCTAAGGGAAAATCTGTTGCCTAGCCCTTTCCAGCTCCTAAAGACTGCCTACATTCCTTGGTCGATGGCCCCATTCCTTCATTTTATAAGCCAAACACATTGCATCTGTCTGACTGTTCTTCCACACTTACATTTCCCTCTGTGAATCCAGGAAAGGTTTTCTGATTCTAAGGGCCCATGTGATTATCTGGGCCCAATAATCCAGGTTAATCTCCCCATCACCTCAGTTACATCTTCAAAGTCTCTTTTGTAACATAGTCACAGATTATGGGGATTAGAATGTGGATATTTTGGGGTGGCATTATTCAAGAATATATATGGTGTGGATTTGCATATTTAAGAATCCCAACATAATCATAATGGATCATTCTTATATTGATAACTTATGTTATCAGTCTTAGGCTTCTAAGTTAATGTATTCAAATTTCTTATAGTGCAGACAAAAGCATTATTATTAACTTAAGGTGGAAATAAAGGATAAGAAAGGAAATTGCAAATCATTAATAGCTTAATAAATATTTACCCTATATTTTAAAGATCTGAATAATCCTGATATGTAATAATAATAAACGTAAAAGTGGATTGAGCAATGTTGAGAATTCAGAAGATCAGAATGTGTAATGTTTCCTCTAAAGAATAAAAGTGCCTAATTCTTAACTGTTTTTTTTTTTTAACTGAGACTCATTACAACAATTTAATGATGTTAGGTAGTAATTATTTTGCATTTTTATTAATTTATCTTTTTCTTTTTTTAATAGCAAGGAAGTATGATCACCAGCAGCCACAAAACCAAACTGACAGTGTGCAGCTCTCATTGGAATGAGATCTCAGAAAACAAGCAACAGAAGTAATTGTTATTAAACAGTATAGTAGCAACTTCTGATTCTTTCCGCTAAATCATAAATAGCATTTTAAAAAATTTCTGTCTGTATATACAAAATCATTTTATTTGTGATTTTTTCCCATCTTTTTTGCATTGTTTAGCTTTTTAAAATTGCTTCTCGTAGTCATTTGGTACACATTCATAGGACTCAAAAGGCCTGAACACACAGAGCCTATAAATACCCAGAAAGATACAGTTAACCAGAGATGGGGACTTTACCTTGCAGGGAATCTTTGATTTTTTTCAGGATACAGTCAGTGAGAAATAAATCTTTGGAAGTTAAATTTCTGGAGATTATGCCACCTTCATTATGATATTTTTCCAAAATAAAAAATCTAGTCAGTAGAATAAGTTCCTTTAAGATTTTCTAATTTAAGTGTAATATCAGTAATAGACTAACTTGTGTTCTCATTACTGTTAATGACTCTAATTAGAGATCTTTGCTTCTTCAGAACTTGTACACCTAGACCATCTTTTCTATTATGATGCATACCCATCCACTAATTTTAGAAATTTTTCATAACTGAATTTTACCCCTTAATTGTGTTCCAGGAGTTTTTGTTTGTTTGTTTAGTTGTTGTTTTGGTTTGGAACATCATGGGCTTTCTTTAGGCCCTACTGGGGTCGTCTGTTGGAAAAATGGATACCTCTACATGGGTATTGGAAACTTCCTTTTCAGTCATATCATTACCACTTGTAGTGTTACTCTCTGGTTTCTTTGGCTTTTTTAGCATAATAACCTTTTCTGAAGATCCTCCTCTCTTGTTCCATTTTATACTATAGAATGAAATGTTTTTACCTAATTTTTCATATTTATTTAAATAAAACTTGTTGGAAATAGTGGTAGGGAAGTTCAACTGTTCAATTCTTACTCAAAGAATCAGTTTTGAATTAAAGCTATTCTTAATTTTAAGAGCTAATAGTAACTTCAATTTTTATTTCCTTTTTATTGTGAAATTAAAGAATATAAGTTTAATATGAAAATTAAAGTTTAGACAAAATAAAACTAGGGTTATTGCATTTACTTTTAAATTTTGATTATATCATTCAAAAATGTATATATTGTACATAGTGCATTTTTGACCAAATGGAATAATTCTTTCTTAATTCACAAAAGAATCTGGATGTACCCCTATATAGAGAATTAAAAGGTGACTCAAGGATTATAAATGGTTTTAAATATGGGCTGGGGTAGCAGACAGGCAAAGGGACAATCTTAATTTTTGCTTTGCCTTGGGATAACCCCTGTTTGTTTTCATGAGCAGAGAATTTAGTCTGGGGAACAATCTAGGCAGATTACAGAATTAAGAATTTAATTGTGGCACAATCTGAGCAAATCATAAAAACTGGCTATCTCAGATGGTTTATAAATTAATGTCTACAAATAAATATAAATGTAAATCACACAATGAAATCAGTTGTTTTATTTGTGTCCAGTAGATACAGTCAAAAACTGGTAGATTGTTGAGCATCAAACCTTGGCAAGTGACAGAGGATGAAATTCCTCCTCATTTTTTCCTTATAGCTAAGTGATGGGAATTGCACACACCCCACTGGCAGAAACAACAGCAAGTTGAGCTTTGAAGTTTCTTCCCTGCTTCAACAGCTGGGCTGGGAAAGGGTGGAAGCCCTGCAGCCACACTTCAAAGTAACACCAGCTGATTGCCCTGCTTCTGCCCTGCATCTACGGAGGATCCCATGGAACTATTTTTTTTTGGAAGAAAAATGGGATGACTAACAAACTAGTAACGAACACTTATGCTCTCCTTTTTCTTGTTTCTTCTTCTTTTTCTAATGCATTGGATATTTAGCAGTAAGCATTGGTCAGCCTCTATTGGTGCACAGCTTGAGTGTGTTAAATAACTGGATGTTTAGTTGATGCCAGCCAGCTGCACTAAGGGAAGAAATTAGCTTCCAAAGGGCACAGATGTTTGCTATTGGCCTCACACTGTGTTGTTAGGTTGAGTTATTTATATGATTCACCAGAAAATCAAACGCAGGATTTATGGTAAAATTGTAATGTCCAAAATATTTTTAAGTATTCAATAGAAATGAGATAAAGTAGTAGTAATAAAAATGAGTTTCAGATATTAAGATGATATAAGAATAAATTTAACCTGGAAAATATAATTAAGGAGTGGAAGAGACAAAAGAATATTGTATGGAACCAACTAATTCATTCAACCAGTGGTTATAGGGTTTATAGACAGGGTGTTGGTAATATACCATTCTCTCCTATTGTATATTCTATTTCAATAGCAGAAGTAGAATGCAAATATATGCCAGAAATCTATATGGAAAGAAGGTGGGCATTTGGCTTACCTCCAACCTATATGCAAAATAGGATCATAAAATAGGGACTTATGCTTAGTTTACTCCCCAATAAAGCCAGAGTCAAACTTAGACAAAACTGTAAAGCAGGAAACATTTCCCAGCCCTTCCCATTTGTCCCTCTTCATCCTTGTATAAACCTATGTGGGTAAGATAGATCTTGTACGAGAATTTAAGAGTGGTGAAGGAATTAAGCTGAGAACTAAGATTGGGTAGAACTCCACAGACTCCTGTAGCAGATGTGGAAACTTTCCTTGATTTCCTAACCCCAGTGAAAAGAGTGGTGTTTAGCATTGGATTCTGTTATAACACATACCCTACATTTACTTTAATAATAGTAATAGTTTTTGAAAAACTATGTATGTAATGATGGTGGAATGTGATGATCATTATTATCCAAAGTACAGGTATGAAAACACGAATTGGTATGAATATACTATGTATGCAACCAGAGATAGGAAAAATTGTGCTATATATGTGTAGTAAGAACTGTAATGCATTCCTCTGTCATATATAAATTTAAGAAAAAACTATGTAGGTTAGAAATATTCCACCTTCTATGCTTCTATGTAGGAAGATAAGAGAGGCCACACACTGGCTAGGCTTATAGGTCCAGCCCCAATTTTTATATTGAAAGAGCACTTTATTTTTCACCTTTTAGGTTTGAGATGCATACGGACATACAAACATATTTACTTATGTCTTTGCACTGGGGATTTGGTGCTGGGGATTGATTGTTGGGTCTTGTGCATACTAAGTACGAGCTCTATCACTGAGCCACATCCCCAGTCCTATGGGTCTTGTGCATACTAAGTAGGAGCTCTATCACTGAGCCACATCCCCAGTCCTATGAAAATACATTTTGACAAATTTCAGACTAGCTGAAGAAAGTTGGGGATTTTAAACTGCAACTAGTTTGATGTTGTTAAACTTAACTTTCAGAATAAGAAATCTGAATTTCTTGAAAAAAATACTCTATATAAACGTATTTATGAGAGAACAAGTAAGTGGATGTTTTGTTATTTTTGTTGTTTTTTGGCTGGGGAGAGGGGTTACATATATCTCTTAGTAACACTTTTATTTTGAGGTTTAAAAATCAGGGCTAGGGGTTGCAGCTCAGTGGAAGAGCACTTTCCTGGCATGCACAAGGCCATTGTTTCAATTCCCAATGCTGCAAAAATAAATTAATTAAAATTCCCCCCCCCCAAAAAAATCAGGCCCATTCATAGGTGACTACAATTTAATATAATTCTTATATCTGAAAGGATTTCTACCACCTGATGTTAACATGTTATCTAGCCCAAAATAAATGCTTAGTAAATACTTGTTGAATTAACTAGTTAATTTACTTGAAAGAATTTGTAGAATTTATATTTTGTGTGTGTGTTTTTAAGAAATGTTTGTAGGTTGCTGTTTCTGTCAATGGCAGAGTAATTTTGTCAGGCTAACTCCTATAGAGTTCAGAACAAAATGTTTTAAAAACAACCCTTTGAAGGTAACAATAGGCAGATAAACCAGAAGGCAGTTGACCCTTGAAAGAAGGGGACTGTATTTGTCTGTACATGTCTTGAAGACATTTCCAGTGCACAGTTCAGGAGTATGCTAGAACTGAAGATGGAAGCTACCATCCTCCTGTTTTGAGGAATATGAGGACAGAGTTCAAGGCTTCTGAAGAGACTACAAAGTGAGGTGGACATTACAAAAAAAGTGAACCATAGAAAGAGAACTTCCAGGGCCACGTGTTGGTGTCATACACCGGTAATCCCAGTGGCTCAGGAGGCTGAGGAAGGAGGATTCCAAGTTTGAGGACAGCCTCAACAACTAAGTAAGGTCCTAAGCAACTTATCAAGACTCTGTCTCAAAATAAAAAATAAAAAGGGGTTGGGGATGTGGCTCCATGGTTAAGCACCCTGAGTTCAATCTCTAGTACCGAAAAGAAAAAAGAAAGAAAGAGGACTTTGGCTAGTCTCAGAGTGATACATCTAGTGTTGCCGAGTCCTTGGCTAGTCCCTGAGTGATACATCTAGCTGGGAGACTCCGGAGTCTGGCAGAAAGCAAATAGCTAAATGACTGAAAGAACTGAGCAGTTTCCAGCCACTGCCCATCTTAGGAATTACAGTTTGATTCCTGCCAAATGAGTTCCCAGCTAGAACAAAAAATACACTTTCCAGGGGAAGGAAATAGAACCTAGAGACACCATATTGTTTACGATGTCCACAATAAGAAATTATAAGAATGGGAAGAACAAGAAAACAAGACCAGAGTTTTAAAAAAATAAATTAGAAAAAATGGTCAATATAAACTGACTTTTCAAAATGACTCAGACATTGAAGTCATAGACATAGACTTTGCAGCTACTACAAATATGTTTAGTTAGGTTAAATACTTTCAGATAAATTACAATTGAAAGGATTTTTCAGCAGCAGATCTGCTACACAGAACTGCAAAAGGAATCTGTTTGGTCTAAAGAAAAATGACAGCAGATGGAAACACAATCTAAGCAAACTATAGGCATATGGGACCATACGGGACAAGACTGATGGAATAAGAGAGTCTTTTTTTTTTAAACTAAATAGGGATAAAAATCATATAGGAGTTTCTTACACTACTATAACTTTTCTATAAGCTTGAAATTATTTTTTAAAAGTCATAGAAATAAAGAACTTATAAATAAATTTCTTAGTAAATCAGGTTTTATTTTTCATATCATACCAATCATCACCAAAACTGAAAAACTGCCAAGGTATCTATATTAGTACATTTTCTGTTGCTATAACAAACTACCTATGGCTTGGAACTTTATAAAGAAAATAAAGGTATATTTAGCTTATAGTTTCAGAGGCTGAAAGTCAAAGATAGGGCCATCCTATCAATTCAGCCAGTGGTAAGGATTCCTTGGGTACATCATGTCATGCAAAGAAAAGAGAAGAGTAGGATTTTGCTTGGTGTGTGTGTGTGTGTGTGTGTGTGTGTGTGAGAGAGAGAGAGAGAGAGAGAGAGAGAGAGAGAGAGAGAGAGAGAGAGAGAGACTGGGGTTTGATCCCAGGGCTGTGAGCATGATAGGTAAACACCCTACCACTGAACTATATCCCCACCCTTGAAAAGACTAATTCTATAGGCCATACATAGTCAAGTCTATTGTCTCACCTCTGCAAGACAGGAATATAGATGGGTGTTTAAAACAAAAACAAACCAAAAGAACACCATAACTGATCAACTTCCCTTTGTCTGGTGTTCAGGTTTTCCTTACTCATCTGTGTACCTTGAATACAGTAGGTGTTCAACAAGTAATTAAATCAGATTGAATCTATTGTTATTTATGTTATCCCAGAAAGCAGTCAGGCCTATGAAATACCTTCATTCTCAGTTTAAAAATTTTTTTTTTCAACCAAAAAAGAACAGCAGTGATTTTACCATTCTTGTTGCTCTCTGCTAACCATCCAGTATACTTTGAAAATGGTTAAAGCCCAATAATACATTATTCTCCAAAAAGCAAAAGAGGGAGGATGGGGTTTTCCCAAAAAATATTTCAGAACACAATGTACCATGCATTTTTAAGGAGTTATAAATTTGTAAAAATGTGTAATTAGGCTGGAAGTGGTAAATGGTTTACCTAGCATATGTGAGCCCTGGGTTCAATCCCCAGCACTATGCACATGGGTGATCTCTCGCTCTTACACACACACACACACACATTTTTAAAATGTTCTTTAAAAACTTTTTAGCAATGTTACAGAAAAATAAAAAAGCAAACAGAGTGAGTTATAATATTTGCCTTTCCAAATCAGTTTATACTACTATTTTAATTGATTTTCAAGATCTAAGGTCTTAAAACCAATGATAATGGCCAGCAGACTCAAAGTTATTTGAATTTCAAAAAGAAGGAACTAAAAGAGATGGCAGGGGCCTGACATGGTGGTGAATGCCTGTAATCCTAGCAACTCCAGAGGCTGAGGCAAGAGAATTTTTTGTCTTTAAGGCCAGCCCCAGTGAGGCCCTATCTCAAAAAATAAAAAGCACCAGGAAGGACTGGGAAGTAGCTCAGTGGTAGAGTGTCCTTGAGATCAATCCCCAGGACTAAATAAATAAATAATTTAAAAAAGATTTTATAAAAAGATTGCAGGTACTATACATACTTGTTAACTGGTATTTGGGCAATCTTGAGTGGACCAATCACAATTTTTAATTTTTATTTTTTTGGTGGAGGGGTAGGGTACCAGGGATTGAATCCAGGGTCACTTAACCACTGAGCCACATCCCCAGCCCTTTTATTTTTTATTTTGAGACAGGGTCTCACAAAGTTGCTGAGACTGGCTTTGACTTTGCAAAAGAGCCAATCACATTTTTAAGAGTAGTCATGGTCAGCTGGGGTGTGGTATCATGGGCCAGTGACTCATGAGGCTAAGGCAGGAGGATCCAAAGTTCGAGGCCAGCCTGAGCAATTTAGCAAGACCTTGTCTAACAATTAAAAAAGAAAAAGGAGCTGGATGTGGTGGCATGTACCTGTAATCCTAGTGACTCAGGAGTCTGAGGCAGGAGGATTGCAAGTTCAAGGCCAGCCTCAGCAAATAACAAATCCCTAAGCAACTTGGTGAGAACCTGTCTCAAAATAAAATAATAATAATAATAAAAAGGGTTGGGGATGTGGGTAAGTGCCCCGGGGTTCAATCCCTGGTACCAAAAAGGAAAAAAAAGAAAAAAAGGAACTGTGAATGTAGCTCAGGGATAGAGCACCCCTGGGTTCTATACCCTGTACCACAAAAATTAATGAGTTGTAGTAGTAGTCATGATGCAGGGTATTGTTTTTTTTCAAATTAATGTTCTCCACTGTTATATTCAGATTCAGCAAATGACCACATCACTCCAAGTATTGTGACATCTCATTTTGAATTTATTTCCACATTTATAAATTTCCACATTTATAGTTCTTAGGTGAAGACCAATATGCTATTGTCTAGTACCACAGTAAAACATCCATCCATCAAACTTTGTATATTGGAAGCTAACTACTACTGAGCAAATATGTCAACTGTCCAAAATACTGGAAATTCACTAGTCTTGCTAATTGCAGAAAAACTTTATGCAGCCTTTTTGGGCTGTCAAGACTTTTAGTAGCAAATCTCTTTGAGAAAGGAGTCTCTTTTCTTTCCTGAGACTTTTGATCATCAGACTTTGCTCTCTCTTTTCATCTTAAAGACCTGTGATGTTTTCCACAGAGGTCTGGAGATTGGGTTTTAGAAATGCTAGTTCCAAGAACAGATTTTCATTTATCTACAAATTATAAATAAATAAGAGTGGTTGGAAACTAAATTACTTGAAATTTGCATTTAATTACAGGCCAGCTTCACTTAAGGTTCTGGATGTTTTGGATCACTTCTTAGATGCCTTATTTAATGGCCCGTGGTCCCATTGCCACAGTGAAATAGAATTAATAACAAGTATTCTATGCTGACTTAATACTTGACAAACATATCATTCTTTGTTAAAAAAAATATCCTGGCAAATCTAGCAGGTTTCAAAAGGATTCTAATTTTTTAGAAATACAAGTCCTTAATTATAGCTGTAGAGAAATTTGAGATGAACATATTAACCAACACATGACAAATATAGACACTGTACTGTCCTGCTGGCTAACAGCTTTGACTGAAGCCTGACATTTTCTTTTTCAAGCTGTTTCAGAGTAAAATTAACTTGAAATACTTCTGAATGGAAGGAAGTCATTTCATAGTCCAAATTATCTTTTTTCCTTTTGAATTCTATTAGAACTTGTCATTACAGGCCAATCGAAAGGATCTAGTACATATTTTTTTCTAAAACTTGAAATAAAATTTGAATTTAGTTTATATTAAATTGCATCTAATATAATCAAAGGGGACTTTGTCTATATGGTAGGACATATATAGAAAATACCAATATAGACTTTCTGTATATGGTAGGACAATTTTGAAAACACCAGTGTAGACAATAAACTGAACAAAAATATAATTAAAAGAACAGAATTGGAAACCTGAATTCCAAGCTGTTTAAATTGATACCTAATCTGTTTGCATTTAACCACATCATTAACCTCACTTTGTTTATTCCTTAATAGGACTAAGATTGCCTTTACCCCAGGGATGTTCAGATTCTAAACTATATGCAATTTGAGATCCTTGGAAGACAAGTAAAGATCTGTGGTGATGTTGTTATTGTTCAGTATTCTTTTAATATATTACTGAATTATACGCTTAAGAGTTTGAAAGAACAAATTGGGTGTTGATAGAGTCTCTAATCCCCCCAGCTACTAGATTATTTGTTCTTTCACTTTCTCTGTAGTCCCAGGAAAAGCCACTAGTAAGGAAGACTTTTAAAGTACGTAAACCAAATCATCTAAACAAAATTGCCATCTATGAACACACAGTTATCACTCATTTGGATTACATTTTAAAAACTTTCAGTCTAATGTATCATAATCTTCATGTAATTATGATATTCCCATTTTTCAGATGGAAATATGGGCACTGAGAAATTAAGGGAGAAGCCCAATGATGAGAACTGGAATCATTTATCTCTTGTGGAACTTTCCACTCTGTTTCTGTGGTTCTCATAATAGAAACAGAAAGGTCTGAAGGTTTAAGCTTTCAGAGGACAATAATGCAGATATGATGCCTGGGGAATAATGTAACATGCTTAATTTGTTGGATAACAAAGCAGGCTTATTCAAGTCTCTTTGAGATAAAAGGAAAGTCAAGCAAATGGCAGAGAGTAATTTATCCTTACAATATTTTTAAAGTATCACTCCCAAACACTCAAATTTAAGGGACTCTTCTTTTTTCTTTTTGTTCATTTGATTACCCGATAGTTTATAAATCGCGGGTCTGTTTCGTACATTTTGTACCAGACAAGTCTGGGCATACAAAGATTGTAGAGAGTTCACAAAAGCCACTTAACATACTTGGTTGTCATTTAAATTATGACTTTGGAAACAAAAGAAGACAAGCCCTTTTACAGTGATAGGCAGGTTTACATAAATTGCTACATGAACTGAATTCAGGATAATTTCAGTTCATATTGAAAAATTCTTCCATTGACACTCTGCCATAATACTCTATAATATTTTGCAAAATATTCACAGTGATTAATAAGCATGACAGTTCCACCAACTTCTCTTCTGTGTACTCATTATGTAAGTCATGGAATCTGCGGCCCCACCTACTCCCAGGCTTTCCATGAATGATTGGATGAAATATAGCTTTTCCTCCAAATATCCTGCCACATTATAAACCAAGAAAAGAAAGCCCAGAGACAAGACTTAGGAGCACAGATGAAACTTGAGTTTTGTAAATTTGCTTCCCCTATTATCTCTCTTGCAACAATTTCAGTTCAATGACTCAAGAATATCCAAGGAAGAGAAGAAAGAGGAGAAGTTAAAAGAACTAAAAAAAAAGAAAAGAAAAGACCCCTGCAGTTCATGTATTCTCAGTGGCCCAGAGCACTGCAGTGGGTACGTGTATTTGGAGAGGTTAGCAGTATAAGCCCAGGTAGAGGCAGATTGGAGTTTAATCCCTGCCTATAATTTACCAGCAGTTTTCTGCATCTCATCTATAAAATGGGGAAAGTCACTTCCGCTTCAAAGAACTATTTTCAGGGTTAAATAAAATACCCAATGTTTATTGCTCAGTGATGTGTCTGACAGAACATGTATTCCATAAGAGTGGTTATTGTGGTTGTTATACATGCTTTGAGTCAGTCTATAAATTTATGCTAAATACAAAGTGAAATATTACTAGAAAAGACCAGGAAAAGACTGTTCAGAGGAGTGAAATATTTGTGTTATGTAATTAAAAAGGAAGGAAGTTTCTTACTTTAATAACATACAGTCAGAGAACTATATGCATAAATTATGGTAAAACTTGCTTTAATGAATAAAAGAAGAATATATAGATATCAGTGTTAGATTTCAATTCTAGAATTATCCTTTCAGCAATTTCTTTACTTTTGCTCTTTGGCTCTCTCGACTTCCACCCTTTGAGGGAAGTAGTGGGGATAGTATAGTAAAACTACATGTGTGGGGGGAAGTGATATCTATATCTCTATTTATCTACCTACCTACCTCCTTATCATCTATCACCTACTACACAAAATAAGATATATAAGACAGTGATTATTTTAAGATTATAATAATTTTTTTCTGTAAGTAGACTTTTTTATTTTAAAAGAATTTGATTCCTTTAAAAAAGACTTTATTTAGATTGTATATGATGTGATGTTTTCACATATTGACACAACACACATATGCATGTAGTAAAGCAATTACTACAGTCAAAATGTTACATAACCCTCTTCTCACATAAATTCCTTTTTCCTCTCTTTCTCTTTTGTGTGGGTTAAGAATGCTTAAAATCTACTCTGACAGTAGCAAATTTCTAGTATCCAGTACAATATTATTCACTATAGTTTTTATGTTGTATATTAGCTACCCAGAACTTCTTTATTTTAGATAACTGTGTCTTTGTACCCTTTGACCTATCTCTCCTAATTTCCTTCATTTTTCCCTTAAAATTATTTTAAGGGCCAAAAATTAATCTAATGTAGGGGCTGGGGATGTGGCTCAAGCGGTAGCACGATCGCCTGGCATGCGTGTGGCCCGGGTTCGATCCTTAGCACCACATACGAACAAAGATGTTGTGTCTGTGGAAAACTAATAAATAAATAAATATTTAAAAAAAAAATTAATCTAATGTAGACATACATATTCTCTTTGTAAAACCATTTACATTATTGCTTATCTAATTATTTTGTGATTTATATAATTAAAAATTAACCTCAAAGGGGTTGTGATTTGGATAGGGTACATGAAATATCTTCTGGAGTGGATGACAACATTTGATTCCTTAATCTGTGCTGGGAGCCATTAGCCAAGTAGGTATGACAGTTTCCTTGCCAGCGTACCCCATGTTGCTGACATGTTGCAGTGACATTGAATGTAGGTGACCTTGCTCAAGGACCAAGGCAGATTAGGGTGTTCCCGGTTTTAAGATAATCGTGTTTAGGGCGTTCCCAGTTTAGGTTCCAGGTTTAAGGTTTAAGATTATTCCTGCTGTGAATAGGGCGTATCCTGCTGCCTGAGTTCCCCTTGAGTTCTCACGGGATTTAGACAGTATATTTTGGAGATAGAAGCCCAGTGGAGGTGGATTTGGGCAGAGAACGTGGATTTCCCCAGAACGTGATTGTAGACGGCTGGTGTGAGTTCGGGAATAAAGAGTTGCTGTTTGAATCTACAAGCTGTGTGGTGGCTCGTGATTGTGTGCCCAGCCAGACTGAGGCATTTGTGCCCAGCCAGACTGTGGCAAACCTGGGTAGTAATTACAAGGATGTTCTTATAATTACTCATTAAGTGATACATTGGTTTTGTGTGGTTTTGGGTGCCTTTACTTTAAAACAAAAAATTTCTCAGTTATTGTATGAACTCCTACAAAAGGGAAATGTAAAGGACTAGTTTAGTGAAACTTCATTATTTTTTTAAAAAACATATAAAGTAGAACTAACAAAAAATAAGTCAATTCCTATCTTTTTATGGTGTCATTCCACTAATGCAATAAATTACTAGGGAAGTTTTCCGTTTTCAAGTATAAAATTCTAGCTGGCAGGGCTGGGGTTATGGCTCAGCAGTAGAGCGCTCACCTAGCACGGGCAAGGCACTGGGTTCGATCCTCAGCACCACATAAAAATAAATAAATAAAATAAAGGTATTGTGTCCAACTACAACTAAAAAAATATATTTAAAAAAATTCTAGCTGGCAGTTTCTGTAAATGTAGTAGTATTAATGATGTCAACAATAGCAGTACATATAGCAATTTATATAACAACTGCTGTTAATTTCAAAAGATAAATCAAATTATAATGAGGACCCAGGATTTCAGTAGTGGCAAAGATAATAGAGCCCATTTAAAAATAAAAAGTGTACAGAAGTACTGGGATGGTGGTGGCTCCATGGTAGAGAATATGAGGCCTTGGGTTCTATCTCCCAAAACAAAAGTGGAGTGAGGATGGGGGGAGAGAGAAAACACAAATGGATGACCAGTTGATTGAGTGAGTCCATTTTTGTGTGGTTATTAAAAGAACTAAAAAGATGGCTTTGCTATTATAGGTATGTCTTGAACATTATCTCCAGTGAAAGGTATAAAAATCACAATTATTCTCTATGTGGAAGATATATGAATCAGTATCTTCAGGATATTTTGTTGATAAGAAAAAGGAACTAGCTCAAGTTTTCTCTAGATAAGAGAATACAGAGGTATCTTAGGAAATCCAGGACTTTGTAAGTGGGAACCTGTCAGAAACCAAGGAAGATGTGAATTTTGTCCCTTTCCCCCTTCAAACTCTTGATATGCTTCTCTTTGCAGAATGACTCCCTCCTCTCTGCAGACCATCACTCCATTCCACCTATCGATTCCTGATTATTAGCATTAGTTATGGCTGCCAAATGGTATACGACCTCACAGGACCAGCATCTGATGCAACTAAGTCTTTAGTCTGGGGAGAGATTCTGATTCACTCAGCATTAGTCAAGTGTCCAGTGATGGTCTGAATAATGGTGAGTAAAAGAGACCATAGGAGTGGAAGGTTTTGGCTAAGGTAATGTAGTGGTGAGAGGAAATGACTTAATAGAATTCAACATAGACAATGACATGGCCACTAAAATGAATCACCCATTCCTTCCACCATGAGTCAGACTGTGCTACAGATTCAGGGATGAATAATATCTAGTTCTTATGCTGGATGAGGTCAAACTTCAAAAAACAAGACAGAATAACTAAAGAAATCCCTTAAAGAATATAAAATAAAAGAAATATGAATAAAGTCATTCAGGATCCTAAGGAAGGTAATGACTAATTTCATAGAGGGGTAACAGCAAAACAATCGGGAAGAATGAGTATTAAAACTCACAAAATACATTCAACTAGGCAAAAAACTGGTCAATTTACTTGCATCAAAACTGGGAATTTTTCTTCAGAGAAGGACAGGTACGGATGACATGTAACCCAAATGATGGTCAAAAAGATTTTTGCAATACCTAAAACTTACTTAGTTAATGCAAATCAGTAAGAAAATGATGAATGCTCTGATGGAAAATGGGCAAACATTATGAATAAGTAATTACCAGATGAGAAAATCAAAAGCAGCAAGCACCCGAGATGATAAAACTCATCCTTAATCAATTTTCCCAATCAGACCGACAAAGTTAGCAAGTAGAATAGTGATAAGTGGGAGCACAGGATGTGGGGCTCTATCCTTGAATGGGAGTGTTAATCAGTGCATCCATCCTGAAAAGCATTCTGGCAGAGTGTATCAAAGTATGCACTAGAGACTTAACACCCAGTTCAGGAAGATGAGAATGAAGAGACAAGACCAGCTTGGAAGAGTTATGAGTTTGGTTTTGATTCTAAAGACAATGGTCAGCCAAGAGAAGACTCTAAACAGACCAGTGATAGCCATAACAAAACTGATGGCAATGTCAGGCAACATGGAGTTAAAAACAGACTGCATGTGTAGGAGAATGGAAGCTTAGAAAATGGATTAAAGGCTGTGTGTGTGTGTGTGTGTGTGTATACACAGATAATTTCTGTATTATTTTGCATTCTGTTTTGTATACACACAGTGAACAAAACAGAATGCAAAATAATAGAGACTTCAGCTATTATCATATAAGAATAGCAGAATACATTTAGTAAAGATAAGAAATTAAGTATATCATTTAATATTCATAAGGTTCTTTTTTCCCATGCAGCAACTTGTTTATATTTTTATTGTGAAAAATACTGTTTAGAATTCTGTAGTATAAATATTAAGAGCATTACTTAAGCAGGCAAATGAAATACACATAGAGATGTAAGAATACAGTCATTATCCTGATCCTTTGATCTTATCTGACAGGTGAGGTCTTGGCAGTTTGGTGGTTTCTGACAGCTACTTTTAATAACTATTATGAAAACTTAGAATCTAATGACTCTTTAAAATTTTAAATTGCTCTTTAAAGAATGTAGCTGCCAAGGCTGGGATTGTGGCTCAGTGGTAGAGCGCTTGCCTAGCACATGTGAAGCACTGGGTTCAATCCTCAGTATCATATAAAAATAAATAAACAAAATGAAGGCATTGTGTCCATCTACAACTAAAAGAAAGAAAGAAAAAAGGATATAACTGCCAGCATGGTGGTGCATACCTGTAATCCCAGTGACTTGAGAGACTGAGACAGGAGCATCACAAGTTTTAGTTCAGCCTCTGCAACTTAGCAAGGCCCTAAACAATTTAGCAAGACTCTGTCTCAAAAAATAAATAAATAAACAAAAGGGGCGGGTATGTAGTTCAGTTGTTAAGTGCACCTGGGTTCAATCCTCCATACCAAAACAAACAAATAAACAAAATAATGTGACTACTCTTTATGGGATTATGGATGAGCTTTCCAAATGTTTTACATTTTCTACAGTTTCTATAATAAGGCCACACCCATGTAATTTACTGTTTCTCCAACTAAATTCTAACTTTTCGTTTAGATAAACTTAGGATTTGTTTTAGATAATTGTAAAGCTAAACCTACTTATGAAATTAACTGGGTGATCCAGCTGTTAGATAAGGTCACTGCCACCCCTGTGGCAAAGCACTGTCAACCTGGAGAATGCAGGGAAGTCAGTCCCTGTGATGGACAGATTCTCTGCTTTGACATTACCTCCACAGTTCTTGTGATTTCAAAAGCATGAAGCACACCAGTCCCATGAAGTACACAGTCAATAAGTGCTTGTTAGCTTCTGTTTTGTGTGCAGAGATTTAATTACCTCTACTCTTAGAAACTGTTCATTTTGGCTTCTGTAACCTGAATATTAATTAACAACCTATTCTCTTTCCTGTATATCTCCCCATCTCGGGACAATGCCAATGCAGAGAATACACAAAGTCCTTTTCTAACTTGCTTCTAGTTTTCTAATTTCTCTTTCTTCTTCTGCCTCTCTCCTTGCTTTTTGTCAGCCCCAATCTCTTGTCTTTCCTTTTGTACCCACTGTCCTAGGCTTAATGGTTTGTGTTCTCATTAATCCATGAGACGGCTTCATTGAGACTTAGGCACCACCTAGACAAAAGGACTCTCAGGGTAGAATGTACATGTCTCCAAGTAGACTTCATCAAGATTAGGTTGGAGCTCATTTGCAATGAAGTACATTAAAGCCAAAGAACTGTGTGCACATTAGATTACTTGCTAGGATCATTAAAAAATAAAATAGATACTTAGTATGGAGACTAGCTTTTTAATTTGAAAATAGCATCCAAACACTATAAAGGGTGTTCAGTTGTGCCCTGAATATAATGTGTGGTGTTCTGTCAGGTCTAACTTCTTTTCTTAATTTAAGCAACTTTGAAGAATTGCTTCATGCTTTTCTGTCATTATGATGCAGTTTAATATGTTAAAATAATAAATTATTAATAACTAATTCACATAGCTGTACTCAATGCTACAGGTGAACTCCAAAAAAGTAGTATGGAAATAAAATTATGAAAAGAAAGAATAGAATTTTAAATGACTAAGCTCTGTGAAAGAATTCTATTGCTAATTATTCAATAATTAACAAATGAACCTTCTTGTGAATAATGTAGAAGCATGATAAAGTGGGAAAATAATGGGATTTGCAGTAATGAGAACTAGATTTCGGTTCTGGTCTTGCAAAATATGAACTGATCTGTATTGTATCAAAGCAGCCTTAGGTACAGTGTCTACTTGGCAGATTTTTTTTTTCACAATGTTATTGCACTTTGCAAATTAGAAAATACTAGAAGAGTATGCCACTATTATTCTCAGTCTTTTTTTCCCTCCTTATTGTGCACTTGTAGGGATCAAACCCAGGCAGGGCCTTCCACATGCTAAGCAAGCACACTGCCAGTGACCTACACTACCAGCCCTGTAGGGCCTTTTAATACATGTGTTCTTATGGGCTTTCCTGCATTTCTGTAGTTGAGACAGAGCTGATCTCATACATTTCTGTATAGATAAAGAAACTAAGGATCAGGAAAGTTTAGCAATTAATATAATATTACCAAAGGTGACAGAGGTAAACCTAAAATCCAGGTTTTGTGACTCCAAAATTGGTACATGCTGTGGTTAGATATGGTTCGAGTATGTCCCCCCAAAAGTTCATGTATTGAGGACTTGTCCCTAGGGTGGTGGTATTGGGAAGTGGTAGGACATTTAAGAGGTGAGTCCTAGTGGGAGGTCCTTAGGTCAACTGGGGGCATGCTCTTGGAAGAGATGGTGGGAACCCAATCTCTTTCTGGCTCTCCTGTTTCAAGATGTGATCTCTTACTCCTGCATGCACTATTGCTTCTGCTGTACCCTATAGGGCCCCTACCAGAGCCTCTGCCATGCTGTTTGGACTTTCAGCCTTCAAACTGTGAGCTAGATAAACATATTTTCTTGATCAAGTTAGTCTTCCTCAGGTATTCCATTGAAGCAATGTAAAACAAATGAATGCAGTACATTTTCTACTATACCATGCTATCTCAGACTTTAGGAGTAGGAACTGGAGGGAGAGGGAAAGAGATGGATGCTTATACATTCATATGCTTTTCCCTATTACAGTGCAAAGTGGAAGGGTATTGGCTTCAGTAGAAACAATCTTAGCTAAAATTCTTGCTCTACCACTTACTAGTAGTATCAGCTTGACTTACTAGTAGTATCACCTTGAATGTAATACTTAACCTCACTGAGTCTCTGCTAGTTTAGATCTTAAATGTTCCCTGAAGGCCAAAAGTGTTAAAGGCTTAGTTCCCTAGCTTCATGTTATTGGAGGTATTGGGAACTTTAAGAGGTGGGGCTTAGTGGAAAGTCTGTAGGTCATAGGGGTGTGGCTTTAAGGGCACTGTAGGATTCTAGTCTTCTTTCTCTTTTTGTATCATGGCCATAAGGTGACTGGTTTGATCCACCACATGCTCCCTACCATGATGTGCTTTCTTGCTACAGGCCCAAAGATAGGGCCAATTGGTTATGGACTTAAACTTCCAAAACTATGAGCCAAAATAAACATTTCTTCTTTATAGGCTGATTGTCTCAGTTTTTTTTTTCTTATCGTAATTGAAAGCTAACTGGCACAATCTACATTGATTCAAATATAGAATGAAGATACTAATATAGAATAGGCAAAGACAATGGAATGAATCTGACCTAACTTTCCTATGTACATATATGAACACGCCATAGTGAATCTCACCATCATATACATCCACAAGACTCTAATATAAAAAAAAAACTAAGTAAATAGTAGAAAGATCGATAGAGTAGAGGGAAGAGAACAAGGGAAGGGAGGAGGAGAGAGAGGGAAAGAGGAAGTACTAGGGAGTCAATTAGAACAGATTATATTCCATGCTTTTATGATTATATCAAAATGAATCTTAATGTTATATATAACTAAAAAGAACCATTAAAACAATTTTTATTTTATTTATTTATTTTTAAGAGAGAATTTTTTTTTGATGTTTATTTTTAGTTATTGGCAGACACAACATCTTTGTTTGTATGTGGTGCTGAGGATTGAACCCCGGGCCGCACGCATGCCAGGCAAGCGCACTACCGCTTGAGCCACATCCCCGGCCCTAAAATAATTTTTAAACAAAACAAAAAAACTTACAATGGTAGTGTGTGTGTGTATATGTGTGTGTGTGTGTGTGTGTGTGTGTGTGTGTAGGAGAAAGAGAGAGAAAGGGAGAGAAAGAGAGAGATGAGTTGGCTCACACAACTGTGAAGCTGCAAATCTACAGTTAGGCCTGAGGCTAGAGGCCCAAGGAACTCAGAGTTGCAGTCTGAGTCCCCAAGCAATCTGCTGACAGAATTCCTTCTTGCTTGGGAGTCATCAGTGTTTGTTCTATTAAGACCTTCAGTGAATTGGACAAGGTCCACTACATTATGGAGGGTAATCCAATTAAGTCAAAGTCCAACAATTATAAATATTACTCTCATCCAACAAAATTCTTCATTATCTCTAACAAGTATACAGGATATATGGAGGTGGTGACCTTGTATATAGCATAATTTAATAAATGAAAATATTCTCAATCTTAAAAAATAATAAAGATACTACTATCTAATTTGTAGGTTGGCTAGGAGTAATAAAATGATATGTGTATTTTATTATATGTGTATAATAAACATCCATTAAAGAAAGTTTTCAGACCCACATAGGTGTGAAAGAAAAGGAAAAAATATATCTAAAGTGACTTACGGGATGCCAGTAGTTCTGCCTTCAGAACTATGGATGCCTTAAGGAATCATGTTGGATACCAGGAGAAGAAAAACATTCTCATTTTCCATGAATTTCCTTAATTCCAGTCATTCTAACCATCAAAATTTCCTGCAGTTCAGAATATTCTTTCTTTCCTGAGAAAATAATGAGATGATTTCTTGATGGCTTATGGAAATGGAAGATGTGCAGTCTCAGAGGACAAACTGAGTACATGACTTTGTAAATGCTATTAAAATGCTAATTAACACTATTTTTAAATTCCAAAAATAGAATAGAAGGGGTGTCATCCACAATCTAGAAAGTTCAATCAATTTCTGTAAAACAGAAATGTATAGAAGAGAAGGTGACTGATGAAGTAGGTGGTAGAAAGCCTAAATTGCTAATGGAGGGACTGTGAGGTTGACAGGTTCGTGAGTAAATCCTGACCTACAGGGTAGAGAGAGCCTTCAAATTCCCATGGTAGGTTTGAAGTGGGGCTGAGAAGGGAGATCTATTAAAGATCTGTATATTAAAATTAATCCTTCCTGATATTTCCCACTTTTCTATTCAGAGTATCTGGTAGCTAGGTGTTTAACTACTAAGCAAAGAAAAAACATTTTAAAAAATTATATTAAATTTACTTTTAAAATGTTACATAAAAATAGAAAACCCATATATACCAACATGACAATATGTAGTTTCTTTCAATACCTGGACACATGATGTAATGTTTAAATCAGGTTAAACATATCTATCTCCCCAAACATCTATCATTTTGTTATGGTGAAAACTTTTATTTTTTTTCCTTCTAGCTTTTTGAAATATACGTTTCTAAATAAATTGAAAGGACTCCCAGGGAGAATTCACTTGGGTGATATTGGTGGTCCAGTACAATGTCACTCTCTTCAGCATTCTGCATAGTGATCCCTCCCAGCCTGCCTGGCCAATCTAAAACAAAATGTGCCCAGGAGAAAGCTCCACCTCTGCACCAGGCATTCCCAGTTGACCTTTGGTTTTCCTCATTTCCACATATAAACAAAGATCACCAGACTTTTAAGTCAAACCTGCAACATGGAAGAGAAAGAACAAGTCAACAAAGAGAGAGATATCGACCCCTAGAAGAGACAGAATTGGTTAATGAAACAAAAGAGCTAGGTGTGATAGCACATATCTGTAACCTCAACCCCTAGGTGGGCTGAGGTCAGAGGATCACCTGAGTCTTCGAGTTTGGAACTAGCCTGAGCAACAGAGTGAGACCCAGTATCAAACAAACAATAAAAAATAAAAAAATAAGAAGAAGAAAAGAAAAGAGAAAAAAAAACAGAAGGCACCATTTTAAATATGAAAATTAGGGGGGATGGGGCAGGAAAGATGGTGGAATGAGATGGACATCATTACCCTAGCTGCATGTACGACTGCACATGGGATGCAGTGCTACATCATGTACAACCAGAGAAATGAAAAGTTGTGCTGCAATTGTGTACAATGAATCAAAATGCATTTTGCTGTCATATGTACCTAATTAGAATAAATAAATAAATATTTTTTTAAAAAAATAACTAAAATTAAAAAAAAATGAAAATTAGTACAGCCACAAAGTTATAAGTAAATAATATATCTGTGAAACAAGGATGTATGCTGTGAAAAAGGAAGAAGGGCTTGGAATGTAGCTCAGTGGTACAGTGTGTGCTTAGCATGATTATATAAAAATGAATCTTAATGTTATATATAACTAAAAAGAACCATTAAAACAATTTTTATTTATTTTATTTATTTTTTAAGAGAGAATCCCCAGCACCCCATTTAAAAGAAAAAAGAAATGCCCAGTGCAGCTGTGCACACTTGTAATTCCAGCTGCTTGGGAGGCCAAGGCAGGAGGATGGCAAGTTCAAAGTCAGTCTCAGCAACTTATCGAGACCATGTCTTTAAAAAACAAACAAACAAAAATGGCTAGGGGAAAACCAAAACAAAACTAAAAACACACACAAAAAAAATAAAGAAAAAAGAAAACAAAATTAGAAAGAACTGGTGGTGGGAAAGGAAGAAGAAAGAAAGACAAAGATTGTTGAAATTGTAAATTCAGTACAAAGGCAGGATGATAAAGTCAAAGAAACTGCTCAGAAATTAAACCAAAATGACAAACATATCATATCAGAAGTTGTAGAGATTGAGATTATAGGATGGAGTAGCGGGCAGGGAGTAGGGAGCCACAGCTGGAAATTTTAATATAAAATTTGAGTACCCAAGACATTTAAAAAAAAAATCTAAAGGCCTCTAGAGAATAAAACAGGAAAGAAATCTGCAAGACAAAAGTTATTCAGTGCTAGAATAATGGTAGAATAAAAGCACTTCAAAATGGACAAGTCCTCAGAAAATTTACTTCCTGCCCACTCCCTTACTGGAAAAGATTGGGAAGGTTTTTTTTTTTTTTTTTTTTTGGTAAAATGAGTAGAATCTAAGATACAGCAGACATCATAAAGCAACCATGTCCCAATAAGAACATGAGTATTCTGAAAGGGAGGTTTCTGGGGAAATAGCATAACCATCTATTAAAACCAAATAGAATAGTTGTACTCTCAAAAAAAAAATAATAACGATAATATAATGTCTTTGGATACAAAAAGGTAACCAGAAACTTAGGGGGTGGGAGAGAAGCTGTATAAAAAACTGGAGTTTCAAGAAGCAAAATGGATTATATTCCAAGCAAGGAATGAAATGAATAGGAATCTAGAAGACAGTAGGGATACGATGGAGAAGACATATTATGTTAACACATGTGTTCCTTCTTCAAAAACAACAAAAGAGTAATGAGAAAATTGAGAGGAAGAAAGTAAGAGAAAGACATTTTTCAAATACAAGGCAAATTCAGGCAAACTGAATTTTATGTTAGAATCATATGTGAGGGGTTCAAGTGCCAGGAAGAAAGCATTGTTTGTAGATGCTATTTGAGTAGTTGGTGAACAATGTTTACAGTCATTATAATAAAAGTGCTGTTAATTACTTTTTAATGTTTAAAATAACTTTAAAGGAAAATATCAGGAAAGTTCATTATGGTTGTAAAGCAGGCTATGAACATTACCAACTCTAATAATTTAAAATAAAGGTTCAGCTGACACAAGTTGCAATGAAGAGAAAGAGCTAAGCTACTAACTCTCATCACACCAAACTAGAAGGAGTCCTCTGTAATGGAACAGGAAATGTAGGTGGAAGTGTTTGGTGAGGGTGCTAAGCCCCTGTCATAGAAAAGGGTGAGAAAAGGCACTAGACCACTGAGCCACATCTCCAGCCCTATTTTGTATTTTATTTAGAGACAGGGTCTCACTGAGTTGCTTAGTGTCTTGCTTTTGCTGAGGCTGGCTTTGAATTGGCTATACTCCTGCCTTAACCTCCCCAAAAGCCGATAAATCTTATATAAAGTGGTATAAATGTATAGTTTATAAATATGGAGCTGACTACTAGAATACGTGAAAATATAACAATGTTAAAAGTGGTGACTGGTGGGAAGAGAGGAATTAGAGGGGAGCAGGGCAGAGGAAGGTTGCTTTCATTATAATCCTTTTATGATTTTTTTAATCCGACAAAAATTCTAATTTTTTCCAATTTAAATTAATTAAAGTCCAGTATACATTGTGTTATGTTAGGCCTTTTTCATGTTTCCCTTCTGACATGCAGAATGTTTACTGTGTGCTATCTATTCTTTGTGCCTCTATTATCCTGATCCTATCAGTATGATACAAGGACTATCATTATTTCCAGTTTACAGGTAGGACACTTAAAGAATTTTAGGGGTATTACATAAATCACTTAAATCTGTGAAGCTCCTAAGAGCAGAATCAGAATTACAAGCAGGGGAGTTCTTACTTATTCCAGTTGATTAACCAATGCTCAGATGGAGGGTGCACATTTACTTAACAGCAGAAACGGCCCTGGGAAGAGTGGAGGGAAGGATTTTCTCTCCACAGCTCTGAAGCTGTTGATACGTAGGGTACATATCAGGTGAAAGGAATCAAGGTGAATGTTTTAAGTAAGATAGTATCTTGATGAGATGGATTTCTATAAGAGTTCCCAATGTGGAATTATAGAATTTCAAGAAAAAAATGTTTATATTGACCAATCAATTTTGCTCTGAGGTGGCCTCCACTCCCACCCCTAGCAATATGTCCCCATACCCAAGGATAGTTAAAACTTTCAAGCTTGGGTCTTGAATTCTTTTTGTGACTAAGTTAATAACTTCAATGCAGCTGTCTTGCCCCAATCTTTAATTTTCTTTGAGGAACACATAATGTGTTACCCTACTCAATTTTAATCAATTTATTTGACTTGAAGAAATTTGGGGGCAGGGGGTGGGGGTGGGTACTGGGGATCAAACTCAAGGGCACTCAACCACTGAGCCACATCTCCAGCCCTATTTTGTATTTTATTTAGAGTCAGGGTCTCACTGAGTTGCTTAGTGTCTTGCTTTTGCTGAGGCTGGCTTTGAATTGGCTATCCTCCTGTCTTAACCTCCCAAGCCGCTGGGATTATAGGTGTGTGCCACTGTGCCCAGAAGAAAAATTTTAATAGATTGAAAAGGGAACAAATCCAAACAAAACTACTATTTAAAAGAAAAAAAGAAGGTACCTCTTATTTTAATTTCAGATTTCTTTCCCATTATCCTGTCTTGACAACTTCCTCTTCTTGCTTCAACAGACAATTTCTTTGATGTAGCAAAGCTTGGTGCACATTTTTGAGACTATCTGAAAATGCCTACGTTGTTATCTCTGATTTAAATAGTTTGCTTTTCAAATCAAATTCAGGATCCATGCTATCATACTCCACTCATACTGACAGCGTGATCTGTTCTTAAATCTGGATGAGTTGGGGGTGTGAATTCTGATGATTTGAACTCTAATAGTAGCACACAAAACATTTTCTTCATTAGATATATGGACACTTAATCAGATTATACTGTATTTTTCCCCAAATTTTAGTGGGTACATTATAGTTGTATATAATGATGAGGTTTGTTGTTACATATTCATACATGCACACAATATAATAATATAATTTGGCCAATATCACTCCCCCGCACTTCCTCCTCCCTCCCCCGTTTCCACCCCTTGGTCCCTTTCTGCTACTGATTTCCCTTTGATTTTTAGGAGATCTACCCCCTCCTTTCTTTTCCTTTTTCCTCTCTAGCTTCCACATATAAGAGAATAGAAAGGACCCTTGACCTTCTTAGTCGGACTTATTTTGCTTCACACAATGATGGTCTCTAATTCCATCCATTTTCCTGCAAATGCCATAATTTCATTTTTGTTCATTGCTGAATAAAATTCCATTGTGTATATATACCACATTTTCTTTATCCATTCATCCATTGATGGACTCCTAGGCTAATTCCATAGTTTGGCTACTGTGAATTGTGCTGCTAGTTTATATATGGGCATGCATGTATCACTGTAGTAAGATGACTTTAATTCTTCAGGATAAATACCTAGTAGTAGTATAGATGGGTCACACAGTAGTCTTTTTTTTAATATTTGTTTTTCACTTGTAGTTGGACACAATACCTTTATTTAATTTATTTATTTGTATGTGGTGCTGAGGATTGAACCAAAGGCCTCGCACATGCCAGGCAAGAATGCTACTGATGAACCACAACCCCAGCCCACATGGTAGTCTTTTATTAAACTGTATTTTAAATTTTACTCTCCCTTGAATCTTTTAGGAACTCACTCCTTCAGGTTTTCCCATTCTCTCCAACCTATTGTCAACCAACATCATGAATGATTAATCTTCACTTTCTGTCTCTACTTTCTTAATTTACAACTCTTTCTTAAACTCCTGAAATCTGACTTTCTTCTCCTCCCCTCTTCCAAAGTCCTAAAATGTTCTTATAGTCCATTCTAGTCCTCCTCTGTTCATGTACAAGAGCTCAGAAGGACATTTTATATCATATGTCAGGAAATTGAAAAATGAACTTCATTGGGGGAAACTTGCATAATTCATGAGTAATTTAGAAAAGATTGTGCATACATTTTCTTTATTTTTCCATCATGTAATACAATAGAATCTTTGTCTTAAGTAAGGGATCCTCTCTCCCTGGGTCTCCCTTTGAGGGTAACAGCTATGGTTTGGACAATGTGTTCCCCTGAAGACACATGTGTTGAAAGACTTAATCCTTAGGGTGGTGCTGTTGGTTAGTGATGGAACCTAGTGGGAGGTCTTCCAGTAGTTGGGGAACTGTGGCCCCTTCTTCTCTCTCCCCTTCACTTCTTGGCCTTAAGGTGAGCAGCTTTGCTCCACCATGCACTTCCTTGTCACAGGCCCAGAAGCCACAGGGCCAACTGATCATAGATTAGAACCAGCAAAACTGTGAGCCAAAATGAAACTTTTTTCATTATAAATTGATTATTTCAGTATTTGTTAGAGTGACAAAAAAGCTGATTAACACATCCTTGTTTGGAGAATTTCATTACCCCACATTAAGGAATTATCTGGGAGCTCCAGATGCCCTGTCTGGGGAGAGGAAGCTACAAGTTTCAAGCTACAATTCTCTTGGTTCCAGAGATGATAGCTCTTAATTCCCACCTATACTCTTCCCTCTTCCTATCCCAGTTGGCTCATTGTCCAAACAACCAGAATGAGTTACCTTAGTTACTGTCAAACAGTTCTCTTTGTTTCCTTACCCCTACACCTGCTGAAGTAGAAGTCAACATCCAGTAATGAAAGAGAGTGGACTCTACCCAGTCCTCACCTCTGTGTCAGCTGTGGAGCATCTGATACCATTGACTACTCCCTCTTCTTGAAACTCCTATTTTTTCTTGATTTTTTCCAACTATCCTCCTACTTGTCTGAACTTTTCTATCTCATTCACTAGTTCTCTTTATATCTTCTCTATGTGAAAGTTGTAAAAACTTAATGAATAGTATTTAAATAGGAAGACTCAAGAATTTCAATATTTTGTATAGTATTTAGCTATGTGGGAAATAGAAATACACAAAGAAATAACTAAAAGACTTGAATGTGTTATTTCTAGGAAGATTAGGAGTTGGCAACAAGGAGGGATATTTATTTTTGTAATAGCATTGTTTGACTTTTAAACATTTATTTATTTAATGGTACTGGCGATTGAATCCAGGGCCTTGTACGTGCTAGGCAAGTGCTCTACCACTGAGTTACATCTTCAGCCCTAAAAAACATATTTTTTTTTTTGTACACAGTTTTAGAGTCAGAGCAAAATTGAGAGGAAGATGAAAAAAAAATTGTGTGTATGTGTGTGTGTATAAACTTTTGGGGGTAAATGACAAGGAGTGCAATTGTTGGATTATATAGTAGAGTTTTTGGATTTGTAAGAAACTTCAAATTTTTTTCCAAAGTGGCTGTATACTTTTGCATTCTCAGCAGCAATGCATAAGAGAGTTCCTATTATTCTATATCCTTGTCAATATCTGGTGTTGTCAGTATTCTAAATTTTGGCCATTCTGATAGGTATGAATTGCTTATTGTTTTAATTTTCATTTCCCTGAAGACATAAGATGTGGAGCAACTTTGAATGTATTTATTTGCTTCCATATTCTTTAAGAAAGGGCAGGGAATTACTTGCAGATAAAAGCACCTTAGCTGATACACCATTTCACCTTTTCTTTTGGTACTAGGGATTGAACCTAGGGATGCTTGACCACTTAGCCCCATTCCCCAGCCTTTTTTTTTTTAATGTTTTATTTTGAGATAGGGTCAGTGTAAGTTGCTTAGGGCCTCACTAAATTGCTGAGACTGGGTTTGGAAATGTAATCCTCCCACCTCAGCCTTCCAAATTGCTGAGATTACAGGTGTGCCTAGCTCATTTCACTTTTAACTTTAACAGAAAGCAAGAACTAAGGTGATAGAAATAGCCCCCAATAAACCAAGTATAGCAATAAATGCATATACTTTACTCTCTCTATTATATTCTTTCTTATAAGTCAAAAATTTCAGATTGAGTTAAAAAAATCAAATGTATTGTCTAAAGGATGGGTAAACATAGGTTAATACAAACAAAAATACAGCAAGAATTACACAACATCATTAGACAAAATAAACTCAACACAAAGCATATCATCATAAACTTTTATGTGTTGAGTAAGAGAGTACCAAAATGTGAGCATCAAAGCAAAAATTGACAGAAAATTAATAGAAGCATGAGTACTTAACATAACTCTGAATATTTGACAGAGAAATAGACCAACAGGTTAAACATAGGAAGTAGGGACCATCAACTTTCTCTAAAAGGGTTCAGTCAGTCAGTATTTTAGATATTGTAGGCTTCACAGCTTCTGCCACAATCTTCTTTTTGTTGTTCTTTGTTTGTTTTTCTTTTATTTTTTCAGTTCTGGGGACTGAACCCAAGGATTCTTAACGATTCACTGAGCTACACCTCCAGGCCTTTTTATTTTTATTTTGAGACAGGGTCTCTCTAAATTGCTTAGGGCCTCCCTAAGTTGCTGAGGCTGGTTTCAAACTCATGATCCTCCTGCCTCAGCCTCCTGAGTCTCTGGGATTACAGGGATGCACCACCATGCCTGGCTTGTTTTTGTTTTCTTTACAACCCTTTAAACACATAAAAATTATTCTGGTTTGTTGGCATGAAAAAACAACCAAAATTTAGATTTTGCTCATGAGCCATGGTTTGCAAACTCTAGGAAGTGGAAGATAATATATTTAATAAGGCAATATAATTAATTTGAAAGGTACAAGTCAAACTTCAAAAGTTTTTTTCTCTATGCTTATACAATGAAAGCTCTTTTGGTTGCAAGTTTTGAAACCATCTCAAGTCAGTGTAAGCAGTAAAGAAGTCCTTGTTATGAGATTGAAGAGTTATTTCTCAAAACCCATAATCCTTTCTGCTTCAGTTCCAACCCTGGTCCCCATGTGACCAACAGAAGTGTCCCACTGCTGTGAGTGGAAAAAGGCACTAGAGGAGAAGGGGCCTATGAGCTCAGCAGGTACTTAGAACCCATCTGTGTGATGACAACCTTCAGAGGTGATGTCTGCACACACACTCTCGAATGCTCACATGGCTGCCCATTTACCCATGGATAGCACCTCCTTATGTTCTCCCACTTCTCCCTGCTTCCAATGGTGAATTTTAACCTATGAATAGATAATAATATCAATTTAGTGTGTTGTGTTTAACAATTTCGAAAACGAATAACAGAAAGCATCAGAATATCTTATTTATAAGGTTAAATATTATTTTAAGATTTGAATTTTTTTGTTTCATACATAAATACATATTTACCTCAAAAGCTTATGAAATATTGAATTCCCATGTACAACCACAACTACATTCTCCTCTTCTCTGAAAGGGGAGAACCCCAAATCTATTCTGGCTATGGTGGTGGAGTCTACAATGTCCAATGATGACTGTCTGTTCCTTGGTCAGATGTGGCTTGGGCCAGATTTATCTCCTTCCATTCCATAATTTATGGATGATGTTAGCAATTAACTAACTCCTTCTCCACACACATCTGAAAGGGGATTATTAGCTTGAGACATGAAAAGGTAACACTGGCTTTTTATACTTTTGTGAAGTTTTGATGTGAAAGCTATATTTGCTTAGTAAAATGAATAGAAGTTCATTAATCTCTTTCTGTGTTCTCTATGATTTTAAGTAACATTAGCATTGTCTACTCCAACATTTAGAAAGACTGAGATGTATAGCATGAGTGGCTATTTCACAATCTTTGTTTTTTATGACAATTTCAATTCTTCCAAGATTATTGTTCTGTTTAGCTCTCCTTTTTGCATTATATTGATGTTTCTATAAAATCACTATAAAAAGTCTAGCTTCTCAAACAAATTTATAGTAATTTGTAGAAGGCATTCTTTTATACCTATTAACTCTCTTCTGAGTCTCCCTTCTAATAATTAATATTCTATATTTATTTTTTCTTAAGAACACTTGCTAGAGGTCTGACTTTTTTGTTGTTGTTGGATGTTTGTAGAGAAACATATAATTCAAATATATAAATTCAATTTAACTTCCCATTCTTGTGGTTGTACATGATGTGGAGTTACATGGGCCATGTAGTCATATATGAACATAGGAAATTTATGTCCAGTTCATTCTACCGTTTTTCCTATACCCATCTCCCTTCCCTTCTCTTCATTCCCCTTCATCTAATCCAATTAATTTTGTATTTATTTAATTCTATTACTTTTGCTGTTAGCTTTCTCAATTTCTTCCTTCTGTCTTTAGATTTGAATTTTTTAGGTTTCTTTTCTAATTTCTTGAGGAGAATTCTTGATTTATTTAACCTTTTCTTGATCTGTAATAAAATCATCTTATGTTGTGAATTTTCTTGAATTCTGTTTTGGCCTGATTCCCTAATTGAAGTGTTTTCAAGTTCAACCTTTCTTAATTTAAACTTTTATTTCTTTATTTCTGATATTATTGTATTGTGACAACAGAATATGGCCTATATATTTTTGGCTTTTTGAAATTAAGTAAAGTTTTAATTGCTGATAAATATATGAGATTTTTTTTAAACTTAATAAATTCCTTCTGGAATGCCTGGCCAGCTTACCACCCTTCTCTGAGAATTGTTCTCTCTGTTCACAGGGTGAATTTCTCTAGTAGGAAACTTTGCCTTCAATTCCCACACTGTACCCAACCCCAATTCCCTAATAGCTACTTGGACCAAGAGATACCTGACCCTAGTCGAACCAATCAGTTTTTTCCTTCTACTAATTTGAAACTGAGGTATAGTGATGATATGGAGGGGAGAAAGACCATCTTCATTATTGGTTCCTGGCATCTTTCCAGTTCCTGTTTTATTCTTTTCTTGAAATCTGACTATGCTTCTGAACTTTGAGTTCCAAGAGATAGTCTAGTATTCTGCAGTATACTCCCTGTCTTGGTTTAAGGTAGTTTAAGTGGATTTTTATTACCTGTGTAAAGTAAGGTATGAAGTTTGGATACAAAACCAAACTCAGTTTATCTTTGTTCCATTAAAAGTGATTTATCTTGGGGCTGGGGCTGTAGCTCAGTGGTAGAGCTCTAGCATGCATGAGGCACTGGGTTCCATCCCTGGCACCACAAAAATAAACTAATAAAATAAAGGTATCATGTCCATTGACAACAATAAAATAAATATTTAAAACAAAAAAGTAATTTATCTTGGAGCTGGGGGTGTAGCTCCATGGTAGAGCACTTGCCTACCACTATGTATTACCCCTGGGTTGATACCCAGCAACAACAACAAAGGAATTTGTTTTAATCTGTAGGGGAGAGATTTGCCTTCCCTTCCAGGTGGTGGAGATCAGAGCATTGTAGTACCTATTGAGCCTCTTATCCATGAGAAAGAGGCAACTGCTTAATTTTTCTCAACAATCAGGGCTTTTCCTAGAATCAAAAGCTGTTATAAAAGAAAAGAAGATAGGGCTGGGGCTGTAGCTCAGTGGTGGAATGCTCGCCTCACATGTGGAAGGCACCACATATAAATAAAATAAAGGTATGGTGTCCACCTACAACTAAAAAAAATATTTAAAAAAAGAAGATAATAGGACTCTCTCTTTGTGTAGGGGTGTCAGGGTGTGAGGCCAAGCCCTTAAAGGTGGAAGAGGAAGGGAAAGAAGCTGAAACTGATGAGCATACTGAAAATGGAACTATTTTCCTGGAAGAACCAGGCAAGTGGACAAGATAAGGACCTCTGTTGGGAGTGGTTTCTGGGAGCTATGGATCTGTCAAAGGACACAATTATATCAGTTGAGTTTAATGCTCTTAGTTGGCTTTGTTTTTATTCTAGAATTGGATGATACTTAATTCCATAAAATTGGAATATTCCAGTGACCCGAGGAGGTTGGTTTTGGACAGACAGCTGAAGAAAGCAGAAACAAAAAGCAAAGAGGTGATTGGTCTTTTCAAAGTTACTTTCCTCATAAGGTCATGACAAAGAGACAATAATAGAAAAACAACTGATTGGTTAATATCAGGCTACTTTTTTTATGTGTAAGGATTAAGGAAGAGAGAACTTCATTTTATGCCAATTGAACTGGACTGTTTGTGAAATTTAACTATTATCTCTCTAATCCTGGTTTCTGGGAAGGACAGATAAACAGCTTAAGTTTCAATTTGGTGACTTGGAACTTTAGCATGAGTGATTCCATTGTGATTTTTAGTCTGGTCTGTTGGGTACATGCGCTTAGTCCAAAAAGATGACCTCCTGTAATTTTTATTTTCCAGATCTAAGACTCTACTGACCAACAATTCATGTTTTTAATCATTGTCCTGCAAAAAGTTTGATTCTTTTATTTATTTTTGCTCCTAATTTTATTCTCCTTTGACTAACCACCACAGGCAAGCAATCATTCTCAGGTGTGTGAGATATTAAGTATGAAATCATTTACCATTGTTTCATGTGCATGTATTTTTTTAAAGTAAGCTATAATTCACATAATAAATAACTCACCCTTTAAAAAATGTGTAATTCAGTTGGGTGTGGTGGTGCACCTCTGGGTTCAATCCCCTGTACTGCAAAATAATAACAACAATAATAAAGTAAAAGTAAAATTAAATTAAAATAAAATATAAAATTCAATGGTTTTGAATACATACATTATGTTGCACAACCATCTCCACTATTTTGCATGCCTTATTAATTTATATAAAGGTATTATGCTGTGTTATCATTCTGTTTTTGCTATTTTTACCAATGGTTTTATCTTTTAAAATTGACCAGTGTCCACGCATCTGGTTTATTGTTTCCAACTTAAACATTCCATAGTGTACATTCATCACAATTTTCTTATTTATTCTCTCTGTGATGAACACTGAGGTTATCTTCGAATCCCCAACATAACAACCAGTGCTGCAATGAACATGCTCTTAGTGTTCCCTTGTAGGCCAATGTGATAATGTCTCTTTTGGAGGGGGCCACTGGAAGCAGGCTAATCCTTTGACTAAGTTGCAGCTGATGACTCTAGAACAGCATGCCTCCACTGGAGAACTCAGCAGTGGGGCACCCACTGGGTCCTCTATGGGTTCTCAGGATTAGCTGCTTTCTATTTTTGCCATTCTAGCAGGTATAAAGGGATATCCAGTGCCTCACATGTGCCAGGCAAATGCTCTACCCCTGAGCTACACCCCTAGGTCCATAAAGGGATACATTCTTATTGTTTTCATTTCATTTGTCATTACAGTTGAGATTGAATATATCTTCATATGCTTATTAGTTTTGTGAGCTTCCTTTTTTTGAATTGCCTGTTTGGTGATTTGCCCCACTCCCCTTCAATCCTGTCTTGTTTACTTCTTTATTTTCCTTCGAGGGGAGAAGATGGCCGCTGCGTACGGGGGTTGCTGAAGTGCTGAGCGTGGTGCTCAGAACAGCGGCTTTATTTTCCTTCCCTGGGTACTCTGGATATTAGTCCCTGTTTGGTTTGAGATACTACAGGTATCCTCATCAATCTGATCTCCTGTTATTTTTTCTCATGATCTCTCATTCTCCAGTAGGGTAGAGAATTTAAATTGCCTAATCCAGAGCCTATGCCAGTTAACTGCTCAGCATTCTTATGGGTGGAAATCTGACTGTATCAGCACGAACATTGTCACAGCTAACCACAAAATGGGAGTGGCCCTGGCCCCTGTCAGAGATGTCTGCTCTGCTGCCATCTGGCTTTGCTGTGATAACCTCTAAGACAACTTCCTTACCCTCCTATCCCCTCACCTGTCAACTGTGACTCAAAGGTGACTTTCACACCCACTGAGGTAGTGGGTAGGAAGACCCTGAAGTGGAGTGAGGGAATGACATGGGAAAAAGAAGGGACAGAGAACTAAACCTGTTGGAGAATTTGAAGGGGGTATGGTGAACATAACTATTCACTAGGCTTTCAAATAAAAATGGTTTAATGAAGAATTGGTACAGAGAGCTGGTTTATAGTAAAAGAGACTCAGAGAAAATATGGGGTTGGAGGCTACTGAGGATTTCCCCTCTTTAAGAAGGAAAGCTGATAATCTATTTAATCAGCAATGGAGGCCTTGAGATATATGGGAGCTACAATGGGAGTTGCATTAGAGCCTCCTGAAGTGGACTCTAACTCAGATATCAAAGCCTTGAGTAAAGTGACAGATTCTGGACTAAGATGTCTTTGCTGAAAACAGAAGAAAACAGGGCCAAATACTTAAAAATGCTGAGAAAGACTTTCACAATCATACTAAATTGTAATAACTAAATTCTATACTTTGCTCCCAATGCTATTGGTAAGGTTTAAGCCTTAAGAGTTGGACTCTGGTGATTGCATTGGGAGGCAGTCAGACCCTAGACCTCCATGGGGGACTTGCTTCCCCACACCATTGCTGATCCAATGTGGGAAGGCCCCCCTTGGGAAAAATACATCGTTGGATGCTAGGGTTGAAAAAACAACCTAAGTGGGTGTTTACACAAAGGAAAGACACCTCCTACAATCTACTCAGTCCATTTTTTCCTATCCATGACCTGGAACTAAGAAGTTTAGTGGGAAATAGAGCTCAGCCTACTCTTATGATTAAGAAACTAAGAGAGGAAGGTGGAGTCCAACTCCAACTGTAAGGCTCTCTGGTAAAATTATTCATAGAGCTGCTTGGCCCAGCAAAACAAGATGATAACATTTGTATTGAGTTTTTGCAAATAAAATAACCAAAAATAACATTGCCAGGGGACCTACTTGGATTCCAAGAACTTATGTCATAATGGGAAAAAAGAGTGATGGGTGTGGAAGTTTGTGGTTCACTTAAACATCTTGCCACTGTTTATGTGTACCTAACTGAAAATAAGAACCACATAGAAAGATGGAGAGCCAAAGGACAGTGAAGCAGATTATTTAAGATGTATTTTGGGTCCACTGAATTCAGCCATGAATGAAATTGATACTTTCTGTTCATTTTGGTACTTTCATTCTTGCTTAAAGCTGTTTAAGTTGGATTTCTATTGCTGGTAACCAAAAGGTTCTGACTATGGGAGTGGTATTTATTGGAAAGGAGAATGAAAATTTTATTTAGTTGTATTTATTACCTGGAAAACTCTAGAAAATGAGATGGAAACTTGTAAAAACAAATGAAAAGATGGTGCTTTTTTTCTCAATAAATGGTGCTAGGGCATTAAATCCCTATTTCACACCAAAATAGCTTTCAGGAAAACAAAAAAAATTATTAAATCATAAAGGAAAGAAAAGAAAATCCAAACAAAATTTCAAATCTAATTTTGGAATCAGAAAAGCTTCTCTTAGTCTTCAAGTCAAAGCAGAAAATAAGTAAACAAACAAGACAGATTTGTTGAAAAACAAACTTTTCTGTTTTAATAATAGTAAATAATAATAAAGCAAAGGATGAAAATTCTATCAGAGAATTCACAGGAATAGGTTTGGGAATTCCAGAAACCATTTTTGGGAGTGAGAAAGATAGTTTGATTTTGGATAAGTTCATGGGAACAACTCTGGAATAAACTAGAGAGAGAGATACGTGTCCAAAACCTGAGGATGATCACAAAGTAAGTGGCATACATTTGTGATAATTTAGCATACAGATGACAGTTGATGCTGCTAGAGTGGATGGAATCACCTAGGAATGAGAAAAAAGTGGTCCCCAAATCTTTTGGAGAATGTTGACATTTAAGTAACAAATAGGAAGAAAATCCCAGAAAGACTCTGAGCTCCTCAGGGAAGGAGGGGCTCCATGTCTGACTTATCTTTGTAACCTAGATAATACCTAGCACTATGTCAGGTACATTTGATAATCAATACAAACCCTTATGATTGTTTCCATTTTCAAAATTAATTTAAAAATTGGTCCATTCATATGATTTGATATTTAATCAGTATGGAAAGATTTTCTTGATGCCCCTGTGCCTCAACTACTATTTTTCCTCCCTGAAATCACTAAACATTAACATTTTTTGTGTATCTTTTCAGAGATAGTTTATGCATATGCAAGCAGATACAACTTTCTTTTTCCAAATGACAATATTTTTGGAGATTATATTATTTCAATAAAGCTGTATCATGTCTTTTTATGTTTATAATATTAAAATGCATACATTACCATAATTTATTTAACCAGGCCCTTTTTTGTAGATATTTAAATTATTGCTTTAACTAACAATGCTGAAATAGAAAACTTTGATTGAGATCATTTTGCGGTGATGTTTTTGAAATTGTCGATTGGATTTGATGGACCTAGAGGCCTGAGAATTGCTTTTTTCTGTGTGTGAGCCATGGGAGACCTTTTCTTTTTTTCCTCCATGAGATTGGAGGGCAGAAGTGAAGAAATAGCCATATTGAATACTTTAAAGATCAGAACAAGATCACCAGGTGTTTCTGTAGCTCATAAAAGTTGTTATTTATCTGCCCACACATCCCCTCTAACCTTATAACAAATTCTGTTATATTTCTCAAATGTTTTTATAGCTTACTTTAAAAATATTTAAATATGTGGCCCCTTTGGAACTTTTCAATATGTTTACCCAGTAGTTCTGAACTATTTTTTTGTGCATATTCTGTTCTTGTTTCCTTTGATTTTAATGCCATCTTCATTATATTTTACATTGCTATACATATTTGAGTCTTTTTTGGCGGGGAGAGGGGTGTCTTTCTAATCCTTTTAGCTAAATTTACATACAACATGCTATTTTACCTATTAAATTTTTTAAAATTTTAAAATAACTGGTTGACCCAATCCCATTTTATTATCCTCTTTTTCAGAATTTTACTGCTAATCTTATTTGTTTATTTTTACATGCAAAGTTTAGACTATTCTTCTCTAATTTAAAGATCCATTTAGAAGGGCTGGGGTTATGGCTCAGTGGTAGTGCACTTGCCTAGCATGCATGAGGCACTGCATTTGAGTCTCAGAACCACATACAAATAAATAAAATAAAGGTCCATCAACAACTCATTTAAAAAATCCATTTAGAAACTTTATTGGAATTGTATTAAATTTATAGATCAACTTTTGGAAATTTGGTATGATGTTGAATCTTACTAAGACCATAGTACACCTTTCTGCTTGAACAATTTTACTTTGGTATTCAAGAATAAATTATAAAATTTTACTTATAGAAACTGCATATTTGTTGGTAAGTTTATTTCCATTTATTATATTTTTTAAAAAAACATGATTGAAATCATCATTTCTTCCATTGTATTTTCCAATTGGCTATGACTAGTACATTTTTTTTCATTAGATTTGTAAATGGGACACATCTGAACTGAACTGTTTAGCAGGACAACATCATACCATTAAAACTGCTTTTTTTTTTTTTCTCTGTAGATTTCCTAAATAGTCTTAAAAACAGTAAGTTAAGTACTGCACTCTCTTGCAAGTTTCTCTTTAAGCCACTCAGTTCCAAAATTCCTTAGCAAGGTCACAGATGGTGTCCCCTCTCTGCTGGTATTTTAGTCAAATCAAGGTTTTTGTTTATGCTTTTTTTCTTCAGGCCAAATAGTGAGCTATTTTTGGTTAAAGTTGGAGTTTGATCTCATCAAGCCTCTAAACTGAACACTCAGGATGCTGGCCAGCAGTGCTGTTATCTGTTCTGAGGACCCCACTGGTGTGGGTAATTGTGCAAGTCTGTAGAAATTGCTAAGGCCTTATTTTCATACCCTCTCATGAACTGATACAACTCTGCAGTACTGAGTATATGAATCACATGCTTTCATCATATTAGTTAATTAGAAATGGTTAGAACAGCAAGAGATTTTTGAGTCATGTATGTAGTCTTTCATCTTAAGGATGAGGAAGCACATGCTAAAGTAATGTAATATATCTCCCATAGTTAAAAATAAAGGACAAACCTCATGATTTCAGATGACAGGCCTAGTGCTTTCTTTTCCACCTTAAACACTCCTTTCTCCTTTAACCTATAATGCTTCAACATTTCAAAGGATCCTTCTCCAGTCATTGTGAGTAACAGAGTGAAAGCCACCTGGTCAACTACAAAATGCTCTCATTGGTAAATCAGGCCAAGCAGCTGTGTGTGACTTCTGCCTGTCTCTGAACATTTTTGTTAATCTGGCAATTCTAAAAAATGTAGTCCAGAGATCCCTTTGAGACCACAGGAGCCTCTTAGGAAATTTGCAAATTAAAAAGTATATTCATAGTGATAGTCTCTCATTTACTTAGGAATGTTTTTTGGAATCTTCCAAGAAGGTAGGTTGAGGATATAAAGATGAGCATTTTCAGATATTAACTAAGTTTGTTCTCCTTCTAACACTTTATGTCATACTTACTATAGTCTCTTCAAATTCATTATTGTCTAATAAATGGTTATTTTAAAATCCTGAAGTCTGCCTAGATCCTGCACAGAAGTATAAGAAGTAATTCTACTTTGTTGTCTTGGTTTGTTATCATATTTTAAAATTTTTTTAAATTTAAAATTTTTGTCTAAAATTTCCAATTTAAAAATTTAGTAATATTTTATTCTAAAATAAAAGAAAATATTTATAATATACTCTTGTTAGTTTTGAGGGTGAATTATGGGCTCTTTCTACTCAGAGCTTCACCATCCACATAAAAAGAGGCTTCTTTGCTTCAAATGAGAGATACCTTTGCCAAAGAAACAAGGTGAAATGATAAGTGTTTTTTAGTCAGGTTTGTGTTGTTGTGACCCAAAGACCCAACAGGCACAGCTTAAAGGAGGAAAGTTTTATTTGGGCTCACAGTTTGAGAAGTCTCTGTTTTCAGAGATCTTAGTCCATAGTCAGCTGAATTCATAGCTCTGGGCTTGAGGTGAGGCAGAGCATCATGGTGGAGGGCCTGGCTGAGGAAAGCAGCTCAGGACTGGGCAGCCGGGAAGCAGACAGAGAGCTCTGCTCATCACACCCCTTAACTTCCTCCAGCCACACCCTACCTGTCTATAGTTGCCACCCAATCAATCCATATGAGTGATCCCTTGATTAGGTTACAACTCTCGTAATCTAATCATTTCACCTCTGATGAATCTTGTATCATCTCATAAATGAGTTTGGGGAGGATACCTCATATCTAAACCATAATAATAAGAAAAAAATATATAGTGAAAGTGACCTTTCCCTTGGTTGTGTCCATGTTAACAACTTATTATTAGTTTTGAACGTATTATGATAGACAACTTATAGCTTTTCATCCAGCATGAGAGGAACTTAGAAGTCAACACTCTGTCCCATCAACAAGTAAAGAACAAACTGAAAATGTAAGAACTCTTCTTAGATCTATCAGTAAGCTGAGTTCACAGGGCAAACTACTGTCCACAACATTAGACAGGCAAACAGAGAACCACAACCTGCTGGAACAGGAATTCCAGAGCAGCAAAGGAGCAACCTCTGTGCTTTTGTGAGTTTTACCTCCATGAGCCTGACCAGGTTCCCACAGAGAAAACTCCTCTCATATTTCCAGCAGGGGAAGAGAAAAAGGAACCATTTTGAAATCTGGGAGTGCACTCTGTAATTCTTCACCAAGTTTTTCCTCAGGAGAAATTAATTAACCAAAGCCTGACTCACTGGGATTTTATCAGGACCCAGTAGAAGGGAAATACCCTAAACCAGTATCCTCTAGCCATCCCATTCCACAGGGTGGGAGAAAATGAGAAGCACAGGTGACACCCATGATGTAGGGACACAGACATGCCAAAGAATTGAAGGCTGATTATGGGACATAGGTGCTTCCCCTTCACCATACTTCACCACCACACACTAAAGTCCTAGTTACCATTTTCTTTTAACATAGTACATTATATTTAGCTATTAAAAAAATTAAAGGGCACATTAACGGCAAGAAAAAAAAAGGAAAGCAAAAGAAAAAAGTTGGAAGAGGCTGAACAAGCATCAGAACCAGAGTCAAAAATGACAAGAATGTTGAAGTTATCAGGCCACGAATTTTAAAAAATGATGAAAAAATGTTAAGGACTTTAATAAATAAAATACACAGAAGGCAAGAACAAATAAAGAATATAAGGGAAATGGAAATCCTAAGAAAGAACAGAAAAGAAATGCTAGAGATCCAGAACAATTGTAACAAAAACGAAGAACATCTTTGGTAGGTTTATTGGTAGACTGGATGGAAATAGTTGAGAAAAGAATCTCTGATGAGCAATAGAAAACTCCAAAACTGAAAACATAGACAATAAAGACTAAAAAAGGAAAGAAGGAAGAGAGGGAGGGAGGGAGGCAGGCAGGCTGGCCCAAGAACTGTAAGATAACAACAAAAGATGTAATATCATATAGTGGGAATACTAGGAGAAGAAATAGAGAAAAGCAATATTTGAAATAATAATGACTAAGAATTACCCCAAAATTGATGTCAGATACTAACCCATAGATCCAGGAATCTCAGAGAAACCAAGAAGGATAAATGCCCCAAACAAAAACAACCTACTATACCTAGCGAGGTGTTGTGACACTCACCTGTAATAGCAGATACTTGGGAATCTGAGGAAGGAAGATTACAAGTTCAAGTCCAGCCTGAACATCATAGCGAGAGCCCATCTCAACAAACAAAACAAACAAAACCTCCCCCTGTACCTAGGCATACATATTCAAACTAAAGAAAATCACAAGTAAAGGAAAAAATTCTGTAAAAAGCCAGAAAGAAAAAACAGCTATTTATAGAGGAACAAACATTAAGAATTACTTTGACTTCTCAGAAACCACATAAGCAAGAAGTGGAATGCTGAGTCAAAATGCCAAGAGAAAAATGCTAAGAGAAATAATCAAAATACTAAGAGAAAAACAAACAAACAAACAAACAAAAACCCAGACCAACCTAGAATTAAATACCCTAAGAAATTATCTTTCAAAAGTTAATAAATAAATATTTTTAAAAAGTTAATAAGAAATAGACATGTTCAAACCAAACAAAAATTGAGGGAAATTGTCAGTAGGCATATTTAAAAAAAAAACTTAAAAGAGGTTCTTTAGGAGAAGAAAATAATGTAGGTCAGAAACTTTAACCTACATGAAGAAGAACATCAATAAAAAAGTAATAAATGAAGGTTAAAACAAAAAACTTTTATTTTTCTTATTCTCAATTGATCTAATAGATCAATTTGTTCAAATAATTACAACAATGTATTCATACATATCTTTATATATGTTATGTATGATCATACATAGAAATGAATGGCCACCATGATACAAGAGACAGAAAGAAGGAATTAGGAATATTTTGTCATTATTAGGTACTTGCACTACAAGTGGCATAATATTATTTGAAAATGGAATTGCAAATTCCAGCAGCATTTTTAAAAGAAGTATTATTGATATGCTGATAAAATAGAGAAAATGGAATCATATGGAATGCTCAATTAAAACTTCAAAGGCATAAAAATAGTAGTGAACAAAAGAACTCTTGAAGCTTAATAACAAGAAAAGGAATAGCTTATTTAAAAATAGGCCAAAAGGGGCTGGAGATGTAGCTCAGTAGTAGAGTGCTTGCCTAACATGCATGAGGTCCTGGGTTTGATCCCCAGCACCACAGTAGAAGTAGTAGTTGTAATAATAATAATTAATAATAATAATAACGAAGATACCCAGATGGTAAGTAAATATAGGAAAAGATATTTAAGATTATAGGTCATTAGATTAAAATGACAATGAGATTCCACAGACACATGTTAGAACAGCCAAAATCTAAAACACTGTTGTTACACCAAATCCTGGCTAGGATATAGACTAACTCTCACTGACTGCAGATGGGACTGCAGAAATGTTATTGCCACTTTGGTAGACAATTTATCAGTTGCTTACAAAACTAAACATATTCTTGTCATAGAGTCTAGCCTTGGTATTTACCCAAATCACTTAAATCCACACAAAAATAAATCCACACAAAAATAAATTACATAAATCCACACAAAAACCTGTATGTGGATGTTCATAATTGTTCTATTCATAATTGCCCAAAGTGAGAAGCAACCAAGATATCCTTCAGTAGATGAACGGATACATATACTGTGGTAGACCAACTATTGAATATTATTCAGTGCTAGAAATAAATCAGCTGTCATGTCAAGAATATGTGGAGGAACCTAAGGGCATTTTAGTAAGTGAAAGAAGCCAATCTGAAAAGACTGCAGATTGTGTGATTCCTTATGGAAAGGCAAAGCTATAGACAGGAAAGAGACAAGTGATTGTCAGGGATGAGTGAAGTCAGAATGAATAAGCAGAACACAGAGGATTTTTTTGGGCAATGGCACCACTCTAAATGATACTACCATACACACTTGTCAAAGCCCATAGGCATGCTGGTGCACACCTGTAATCCCAGTGACTCAGGAGGCTGAATCAGGAGGACTGCAAGTTTGAGGCCATTCAGCAATTTAGTGAGGTCCTAAGCTACTTAGCAAGACCCTGTGTCAAAATAATTTTTTTAAGAAAAAGGGCTGGTGATGTGGTACAGTAGTTAAGTACCCCTGGGTTCAATTCCCAGTACCAAAAAGAAAAAAAAAAGTTCATGTAAAGTACAACACCAAGAGCAAACCCTCATGTAAACTATGAACCTTGGTTGATAATGATGTCTCAATGTAGGTTCATCGACCATAACAAATGTAGGATGTTGATAGTGATGTGGATGTGGAGTGAGCATTCTCCACATACATAAAACATCTTAATACTTTTCCTCAATATTTCTGTGAACCTAAAAATTCTCTAAAACAAAATTTATGGAGGAAAAAAAGAGAAGATATTTTGGTGCCAGTTACATGGTGGCATCACTTGAAGACTGCTCACTCAGAATTTAAAGGAAAAGAAATTAAATGTTTTAAGTGTAGATGTGATAAGCTCTTAAAAAGCTAAAAAGTTACTTACAGGTTTTCATATAAGAAATTAGACAACCTCCAAAGTCCTTCACCGAGTAAGTCATCTGATTACATTGGCTGGAGAAGAGCCCAAAGTACCTGGAAGACTTATGAAACCTTTTAGAGTTGACATTGCTGAACATTTGCCGGATGAAAAGACAGCAGAGGAAACCATGGTTGTTGCCACTTTCTTAAGACACAGTAGCCTGTTGTTTTGAAGATTTGGCTATAAACATGATAGCCAAATTAATATCTCTTCTGAAGAATTGTACTTTTGCTTACCACGAGGATGGATCTATAGATGTGCCTGGACTTGCTCTTTTGCATCTGCCCCCACCATCAGCCCCAACTAATTCAGGTTCTTGTATGGGTGTCACTTTGGTGAAAAACAAATAATTGAATAACTTTTTCTTTCTGACAATAAACCTGCTGCTTGGCAAGAAATGTGAAGTGTTGAATAACGTTTTTTTGAATCTCCTGGTTTATCCTGGAATGGGTCTGTTGACATTTGCACAGATGATGGAAACGCCAAGTTGAGTAAACCTGATGGTACCTCAGCATGAACCTAGGTGGGTGCATTAAATTGCACCAGTAATTATTATATTCTTTGCTGCCACATGTATGCAGTTTAGAAAAAATAACAAATACTTTTGCTTAAACTTGATGAAGCACTTGATGAAGGTTATAAAAGCTGTTAAATTCATTAAACCTTCACTGTTTTAAATACTTCTGAGTGGCAGAAAGGGAAGAATGTAAGAAGCATTTCGGCTGCATAAATAATAAAAAGATTGTCTCAGGAAAATTGCTCAAATAACTGCTTTACTTAACCAGCTATTTTTGTTATGAAACCCCATTTTAACTTAATAGACAAATTGTGATTATTCAGACCTGAGTATTTTGCAGACATTGTGTTGAAGAGGAACAAAGTGAAACTTTTAGTTCATTCAAAACAATTGTCAGTTTCTCTTGTCAATGATAAAAGTTGAACTTTCCATGGAAAATTAGAAGACTGTAAAACCTGAATCTATGGCTTTGAGTTTCACAACTTTCCTTGTAAGAGAGGTGGTGGCGTTAGAGAATTTTTGGTATGAAATAGATCAGTATTTGGAAAGTCTGTATAATTCAGCAACCATGTTTCCCAAGTGACAAATGTGTGATTTTATAAAGACACTCATGAGGGGCTGGGGTTGTGGCTCAGGGGTAGAGTGCTCGGTGGCTCAGGGGTAGAGTGCTCGGTGCTCATCTCGCAAGTGCGAGGTCCTGGGTTCCATCCTCAGTACCACATAAAAATAAATGGATAAAATAAAGGTATTGTGTCCAATTACAACTAAAAAATAAATATTCTTTTAAAAAAGACACTCATGAATAAAATATCCAACGTGTCAAGTAGACCAATGGAAAAGTGTATTATTGATTTCTAATTGCACATTGTAACTGACCATTCAATCTACTTCTTCTCATATTTTGTTTAGCACCAAAACAGAATGTCCACAATTATTTGAAAAGGCTATTAAAATACTCCTTCTTTCCCAAATATCAGTGTGAGGTTAGATTTTCTTCATATTCTTCAACCAAAATATCACATCACAATAGACTGGATGCAGAAGCAAATGCAAAAGCCGTCTGGTACGAGCTCAGACATTGAGCAGATTTGTCAAAATGCAAACAAGGTTACTCTCCTGACTAAATTTTTCTTATGTTTTGGAAAATACAGTTTAAAATATAGTTTAAGAAATATCATTTGTGTTTCCATGTAATGGATCTATTAAAATTATTTTTACATGAATATGTACATACCAAATATTTGAGAACTGTTGTGTTGGTCTATTTCTCTGTACATCACTTATGACATATCTGTTAATCTAATAACATTGAGTCATGCTTATTCAAATCTATTTGACTGCTTATGTTTTCCCTGTTTTTTCTTCTAGTTCTCATTCTGGACAGTTCCAAATCATTGGCTCCATATTTTACAGCCTGATTCTGAACTTATCTGTGGAAGCCATTCTAATACCTTCTTTCTTGCTAACAGAACCTGTTTTGTTTTCTCCTCCTTTGAATGCCCTTAACCTTTGGAGCAGGTTAGGCCTCTCTCTACCCTCAAGATTTTATCCTAAGCTGTGCATGGTGGCACATACTTGTAATCCCAGTGGCTTGGGAGGCTGAGGCAGGAGAATCATGAGTTCAAAGTCAGCCACAGCAACTTAATGAGGCACTTAGCAACTCACCGAGACCCTGTCTCTAAATAAAATATAAAAAAAGGACTGGGGATATGGCTCAGTGGTTAAGTACTCCTGGGTTCAATCCTCAGTACCTAAAAAAAAAAAAAAAAGATTTTATCCTCTTTGCTATGTCATTGGCTTAGGCATGGTTGTAAGGCATAGTTCTAACCAATGAGATGTGAAAAACCTATTGGGAACCTTGGGAATTTTTTTTTAATCAATCTTTTATTTTTAGTTGGTGCTCGGGATTGAGCCCAGAGTCTTGTTCATGCTGAGTACATGCTTTACCTCTGAGCTACATCCCAAGCCCTTTCAGTCTTCAAACGGGATAAAGACAGTGTTGACTCCCTCTTTCTGCATAGGTAGTGTTGTGGGCACATAAGGCTCAGAGCCACTATAGTCATTTGGGGCCCATCAGGAGAACCAGCTAGTGAACTAGCCAGGGTGCACTGGATGGCAGACTATAAAGAGGCAACCCAGCCCTTAATGACATCAATGTTCTAAAAAATTAACTAGCCCTGCCACTGACAAATCTCTAGATTTCTTATAAAGTAGCTAATACATTTCCCATGGCAAGCCATTTTATCGAGGGTTTATGTTTAATTTCAGCTGAAAATATCCAGACCCTGTTGGACATTATTACAAGTTATTTTACTTGCCTCAGACTCCCATCTGACTCTCCAATCTCTGGTTCCCTCAGGAGGGAAAGCCATGCTGCAGAACTATGCCTCACAACTGTGCCATGGGTAGGCCCTAAGATGGGCTCAGTACTATATTCCTGGTAAGAAAGAGGCTAAGTTGTTGAATCTCTCTGTGCCTTGCTTTCTTCATTTGTAAAAGGAGGATAACAAGTAGGCTATTTCATTTTTGTGGGGAGGACTGAAAGAGATGATGGTAGGTCCAGGACATAGCTCAATGGCAAAGCGCATGCTTAGTTAGCATGCATGAGGTCCTGGGTTTGATCCCCAACACCTCCCCCCCCCCCCCCCCCCCCCCCCGCAAATTGATGGTAATATGTTTAAGCCATTTGAAGCCATTTGAAGCAATTTCAACCTTCTCTCAGTCCATAAAAGTGGGATTCAGACGAGGTGAGTAGTATCTTTGGCCATAAACTTTGGTTAAGACCAAACTCAAGTTGATCATATGAAGTCGCCAAGCAGAAGTAAAGTTCCTCTTTAAAAGTTGCCCCCTTTTACAAGATGGCAATTTCATGTGGTTCCATTTAAAACCCCTGGAGGTTGTACTTTAGAGACAGGAAACAATAACAGCTAAAGGACCAGCTCTGTGCAGTCCACAGTGATCTGAGATTAAACAGTAATTAAGCAGGTGGCTGCCAAGGAGTCAACTTCTGTGGAAACAGACTTATAAGTATGCAGCAAGTGAGGCAAATCAAAATCAGCAAATGGGAGTTTGTGTATATGATTTGAAAACAGTAAAGTGCTGGCCAAATGTTATTATAAGAATAATAGTTTGTCATATAAAACATCTTTAGTTCCTTACCTATGAAAACTATACATTTTAATAGTAATACATTTGATATTTTAGCTATTTGCTTCAAAAGGCCAAAATGGAATTAATGGCAGCACCATAGACATTGTGAATTGCGTTCATCTAATAATCCCGGTTAGACCACAGACATTGTAATAAAAGGTCTTCTTAAACATTTGAGAATCTGATAACTTAGGTGTCTTTTTCACTGAATTGGCTTATATTTAAATTAGAGAATTAGAACAGAGTAGGAAATGTGACCTGTTGATACTCTCCTTGTAGAATAATAATTTGCCAGCTAAAATGATCTTCATTTTTTTCAAAACACCAAGAATTTGATCACCGTTGTTCATGAACCACTTACCACCACACTCAGGGCAAGGCCTGCTGGAGCTCTCCTGGTCACCCTGTGTCTCATTTCATAAACAGAGGAGCTACACATGAGAACTAGACAAGATGTGCCCAGAAAAAGAATGTGTGGCCTCACATTACCTTATAGTCCATTTCCTCTTAGGCCTGGGAGCTACCAGGTTTCCAGGGGAACACCCCTCCCCTTTTGATGTTTACAAGGGAGAGAACCCAGGCTACCCACATGTGACCTGTCATCCTAGTGGGCAAGCTTAGAGGTGACTAGAGGGTTAAGGAGAAGCCTCTGAGTGTGGGCCAGGGAAAGAAGTCGGAATACCCAAAAGGTTCAGTCTGTTTGAAAGGGCACTTTCTGTTTGTAATCTTCGCCTGTGCCCTGGCATTCTGATGTGGACCTATTCATGCCCATGGAAACCTTCCCTGCAGAGTCCTGGCTTGGCCTCGAGGCTGAGCCGCACTTGTCCCAGGGACTGTGCCAGCTTAGGAGCTCCTTGGTGGTCTCAGTCCCAACCCAAAGCTCCCTTTTGTTTCCCAGTGGCTTTTATTCCAAGCTCTGGGAAAATAATATAAGCAAAGCTCAATGAGAATTGATCATGAGGTCTGTAAGGACCCCACACTTTGACTCAAAACCTGGTGTTCAGCACTGGTTCCCTAAGCCCAGGATCATTTTAACTGGCCAGCCCCTTTGAGCTCTCAGGACTGAAGAACCTGTGATGAGACAATAGAAGTTGGGCTTCTTCAGTGCATATGTCTTTAGACTCCTCTGACCTTTCTCCTACATTCATCAGGAGATTACCTCTGGGGAGAAGAAAGACTAGGATTAGGGGAGGGAAAAGATGGCTTCAACTTTCTTCACAATACATTATTATATTGCTTTTATAAAATGAATGGTTTGCTGCAAAGCTTTTATGACAAAATATTAATGTGATATTTGGAGGTTGATTTAATTTCCCTGTGTGTTCCTCAGTTTTTAAACTTAATACTGTACCTCAAATATTGATAATGGTAAAATCAGTAGCAATCTCTTTTGCCCTAATTTGGATCTGGAATGTTCCCCAAAGTCCCATGTGTCAAAAGCTTAGTCCCAGCTTTATACTATTGGAAGGTGGAAGAAACTTTGATAGGGAGGCCCAGTGGGAGGTGTTAGGTGATTGGAGGTGTGTCCTTGGAGAGAATAGTGAGACTCTAACCCCTCCTCTTCCTCTCTTTCACATGCTGGCCATGAGATGAACCACTTTGCTTCACTATACATTCCTCACCATAATGTGCTGCCTCACCAAGGCCAAAAAGGAATAGAGCTAACTGACCATAGACTGAAAACTCCAACACCAAAGCCAAAATAAATCTTCTCTCATTATAATTTGCTTAATTCAGGTATATTGTTATAGCACTGGAAAGTTAAGTAACAAGACAAATTTCTCCTTAAAAATTTTTTTTCTAGTTTTACTGAAGTATAATTGACAATTAGATTTGTATGTATTTAAAATACACAAAGTGATATATATGTATAGCCTGAGATGATTAACACAATCAAATTGATTAATATATTCTTCACTTTACACAGTTGTTTTTTTAATTTTTAATTTTTATTTTTTTGTGTAATGAAGAGAAGAATTTGTTAAACTCTCTCTGTACTTCTCACATTTGTCTTCCAATGAGCATACTTATCTTTTCTGGTTGGAAAAAAATCTTTTTTAAAGCAGGTGTTGTGCTATTGTTTACACAAGGTGCCATGAGGTTGGGGCTATGTAGAGAGTTGTTTGGAATATGTACACTGTGCTTTATAAAAATATGACACTGAAGGACCTGAGGTCAATGGGGGAGCAGGATAAAAACATTGAACCCATAGCATAAATTGAAACTGTAATGTGCTGGTCTCCTGAACAGGTCAAGGGTAAGCACCTCTGTGGTATGAAGGGTGGGTGCCATTTCAGACTATACTTCTCAGAAAGTTAGCCTATATCCAAAGGGCAAGAGCAGAGAACAGTAACCAAAAGTAGGAAGAACCCAGGATAGTCAATAAAGGAGGTTGTTCCCTTTTCCCAGACTGTACTGAAGGAAAGCAAACCACCTTAGCAATGCAGGAATAAAGATGGAGACTTATTTTTCATTTGCAAATAAAAAAGAACTCTGACAGAAAAAAGAAAGCTGATTTATTTAGAGCAAAGAGTATGGTGGGGAGATATCAGAAGACAGATGATGCAAGAAGCTGAGAATCAGACCCAATCTCAACCATTGTTCTTGGTTTCATGAGAAGGCTGTCATTATTTGCTCAGTGAAGAGGCTTGAAGCATCGGGACAAAACTTCAAGGTACAGACTTTTAATTTTGTTGTGTTTAAGAATACCTGAGTTATATACAGGAAAATGAATTTAGTTCATTAGATCTCAGAGTGTAAATTCATCCTTAGCACATAACTGGGTTCCTTTAAGACAGTTTCAAATTAAACTATCTGCCAAGTAGTGTGCAGGTTTTAACTTACCCTGTCAAAATTCATCTGTGAAGAATCAATAAAACCTGGTATTGATACCTGCTTTCCTAACTTAAAGAATGTTATTTTGACAAAGTTTATTTCTCTCAGCCGTAGTACATATTATGAAAGGGTCTAACATATCTTCACATTTATCAGTCAATAGATACAGATTGAGCATGTATTATATATACCAGGTACTGGGTTAGACACTAGGGATATTAGACACCTTTTCACTGCTACGTCCAGAACACCTGACAAGAACGTGTTTAGAGGAGGAAAAGTTTGTTTGGTGCTTATAGTTTCAGATCCATAAACTGACAATTCTCACCTCTGGATCAGAGGTGAGAAAGAGGATCACGATGGAAGGGTATAGAAGAGGAAACCAGCTTAGAGCATGGCCACCAGGAAGGAGGGAGGGAAGGGGCGGGAGGGGTGGGGGGAGAGAGAGAGAGAGATAGAGAGAGAGAGAGACAGAGAGAGAGAGAAAGAGAGAGAGAGAGAGGAATCTCACTCACTGGGTGCAAAATATAAACCCAAAGGCACACCCCCAATAACCCACCTCATCCAGCCACACCCTACCTGCTTACAGTTACCACCCAGTTAATCTCTGTCAGTGGATTAATGCACTGATTAGGTTAAGGCTCTTTAAACCCAAAATTTTACCTCTAAACTGTCTTGCATTGTCTCACACATGAGCTTTTGGGGGATATTTAATATCTAAACCATAACACTAGGATACTATGATAATGAATCAGGTACAGTCCTGCACAAAGGGGACATTCCCTAAATGGACACTGCTGTTCTTTCTCTTAAAAATATCCCACTTGGCTGTGTAGGTCCCTAAGAACTCAGAAGAATCTTGACATTGTTGAAAACAACAAATTCTTTTCATTACAACTCATTTCTAATCAAACCAGCTCATACATATTTTAATGGCAATTTTGTGTGTTAAACTCACCAGCCTATGATGCCCAACATTATACTAGATGTTTCTGTAAAGGTGTTTTTGAATAAGAGTAATAGTTATTTATTTATAATTTTTTTTGTAGTTGTAGATGGACAGAATGCCTTTATTTTATTTGTTTATTTATACGTAGTGCTGAGGATCAAACCCAGTGCCTCATGCATGCTAGCCAAGCACTCTACCACTGAGCTACAGCCCCAGCCCCTAAGAGTAATATTTAAATGGTGGACTTTGAATAAAGCAGACTGTGCTTCCTAATAATGGGTGGGCCTCATCCACTCAGTCAAAGCAGACAGAATTCTGCCAGCAGAAGGCCTTTGGCTCAGACTGTCACTCTCCCCTGGGACGTAGACCTTTCTCTACGTCCACATATCCTACTGGTTCTGTTTCTCTGGAGAACCCTGATTAATATGCATGTACACCTACAAAACCTCACATAATGCACACTGAAGAAAGAGAAATGTCAAGGAAATGGTGATGCAAGACGGTCCACAGCTACTAACTCTTTCCATTGTCAGTGAACATAGATGGGTTTCAGTTGCTATTATGGCTTGAATCTTAAATGCCCCCCAAAGACCCACATGCTAAAGGCTTGGGAGCCAGCCTGTGGCCCTTTTGGGAAGTGGTGCAACCTTTAGAAGATAGGGCCTACTGGAAAAAATTTAGGTCACTGGGGAAGGCCCTTGAAAGGGATATTGAGACCAAAGCCATTTCCTGTTTCTTTCTTTTTTTCCTGGCCACCAGGAAGTGAGTAGCCTCCTCTGCTACATACTCTCCACCGTGATGTTATGCTACTAGAGGACCAGACAACTGTGGACTGAAACATCTGAAACCATGAGCCAAAATAAGCATTTCCTCTTTTTTAAAAATATTTTTTTAGTTGTAGTTGGACATAATACCTTTATTTTATTTATTTTTATGTGGTACTGAGGATCAAATTCAGTGTCTCACACGTGCTAGGTGAGCGCTCTGCCACTAAGCCCCAACCCCAGCCCCAGCATTTCCTCTTTTAAGTTAAATTTTCTCATAGCAACAGAAAGCTGACTAACACAGTTGTGAAAGATGAAGAGAGTCTTTAAAATCATCTATATACTCAGTATTCAAATTCTTTCCAAACAAAATCTTATATAGAATCCAAATATACCAATATGGGACAAAAAAACCCACTTATGCCAATGTGAGGCATGTCTCCCAAACTCCAATGTTTTGGTTCATTGTTTACCAACAAGATTAATATAGTGCCCTCACTCTCATATCTGCTTGCATATCCCAATGTTACTTTATTGTAATACTATTCAACTCTGCTCCAAAATTATTATAGATAGAAATTCCTAGCTCAGGAACGATAATAATAAGACAAGTTTATAAATTCAATAAAAATGTTACTACCAAACCAATGGAATTTAATATAATAATGTTAATTTAATTTGCCAAATGATATTGTTTTGCTCAAATTGAATTGCTACTGGTAACATAAATATGATAATGACTTCTATGGAGAAGTTTTTTTTGTGTGTGTTCAACATGACTTTACTGGTGTGCATTTGTATGAAAAAGAGACAGAAATAAAATTCCTCATGCCTTTCCCTATTAAAAATTACAGGACAACCTTCCTTTATATGGGGGTTTCATGATATCATTTGATATGAATATTGTTGAGAACTTTTCAGTTCTTTTCTGGATATTCCATGAAAATTAAAGCAGTACTGCCTGATGTCAAAGGCAGGAGACATCCAAGCTCTGGTGGTGGGCAGCAGCCCCTGATTGTAAGATGGACAGCTAAATGATTCAGACAAAAGCTTATATGAGTTCTCATCAACATGCAAACACTAACAGAAGAGAAAAGGCAAATGTGACAAAATGCTAGTAATCAGTTCATCTAAATGAAGGGTGTATGGAAGTTCTTATATTGTTCTTTCAACTATTCTGTTAATTTTAAATTTTTTAAATTAAAAAGTTGGTAGAAAAAGAAATGCTCATGGAGAATTCAGAGCTTCTAAGACTATGTATAGACACATAGTGTGAGACACATTAATCTACTTCACCCATTTATTTTATAGACGAGAAATTTGAGGCCCTTAACTTAGGAGAATGTTATAGTGTGAATTAGTGGAGAATCACAATTAGAACATCAGACCCTCATACTGACTATGGTGACCATACTGAGTATGAATTGTAAGGTTTGAGCCCTACAATTTCTTACAGCGTTATGCTGTTATAAGAAATGAGGGAGGACTTCACCATTCACTGGTATTTTTATAGCATTACAAACCTGACTTTTGAGAACATAGTATCTTGTATACTCCAAACACATCACAGTCATGATAAAGAGAGTCCAACATGACTGGAGAAGGAGAGGAAGCTCCTTGCAGTAGGGGGAATAAGGTTTTCTTTGAAAAATGAAGCACTTCATTTATACACAGAAAAAAATTTTGTCTTTATGCTCCAGCTACCACCAAATTCTCTTACGGTCAGTAATACTTGAAGCTGTATGGGACCAGAGGGAGTGTGACCTGAGGCCATACCTATGCCATGACCCAACTGAAGGTACTTGTATTCTTTAGGTCCACTTCCAGCCCTGCACTTTAATATCGTATCAGTAAAAACAAGAGAATACAAAGCTTAGAGAAAGAACAAACATTACTATACATAGAAGCACTTTGAAAAATAAGAGAACAAAATAAAAGGCAAAATGTTTTAGGAAATGTTCATCCTTGAAACTATCATTTCCCCAAGGGACAGGAATCTGATTCTGGGGTTAAATAACTCGATGGCTGAAAGACGTGATTACTGCCAAAGAGTCTAAAATGTCTAAGGAGTTGAAAAGAATTTATGAAGGGTTTGAGCAAACGCTATTGTCTCTATCCTACTGAGAGGGTCAAGTTCATGGGAAAAAGTCAAGTCATGTTTTATGTGAAACACAGACACTGTAGGTATTCATCAGCGGAAATTACATGCAGAGAGAGCTTTTCAAAGAAAACCTTATTCCCCCTACTGCAAATATACAGAACTGCAAATATGCGGCAAAAGCGAACCATCTTTTGGTTTTCAATAAACAGGCAACTGTTTCCATAAGCTATAATCTAGTTCTTAAAAGTCTACAGTTACGATTAAGTTGTGGATGAACCCATCTGACCACAAACCTTAGAAGTTGTGCAATGTTTTCCACAAATGTTAGGTTCACAGTTCATTAAAAAGATCCTGAATCTTGGGCCTGGGTGCCAGTTAGCATGCTGGTGCCTTTGGGAGAGTCTGGTGGTGGGAAATAAAAATCTGTAAACTGTCTGGGCAATTGAGAAACCAAAGTTTATGAGCTGCCCAAGCAATTCCACTCATTGTTTATATTTCACCTCCCCTGGAGCACAAAGAAAATCAGCACAGCTGGTCCAGGTGGGGGATTGAAAGTCTTTAAACAGCATCCAACCTTGTGGAACTGCTCATCTGACCAGGAAGGTGGTTTCTGATAAGAGGTACCTCTTTTAGATGTTGCTGATCCCCAGAAATGTCAGCCCACTCTGCTCATTCCTCATATCCTTCCCTTCCCTGGATGATATCACCTAATTTTATGGTTGCATCCATCTGCTCCTAATGTATCTTTCCCAACCTGGATCTCCAACCTGGATCTCCAACCTGGATCTATCCCATATACACATATTTTGGGTTGTTCCACTTGGAGTCCTTCCAGCCTCTGAGGCTTAATATATCCCAAATGGAGATCAACAGCTTCTGGTTTGGTTAGAAGGATCCATTATACACCTAGAATCATGTTTGACTCTTCCTGACATCCTTATGAATATTTCTTAACTCTTCCCTCTTCTCCATCCTTCCCTTGGCTGTTTCAGCATCTTTTCCCACACTGTTGTGTTATCCCTGCTTGATGCTCCTACCGTGGGCGTGTTCTGCTTGATTTCATCCATCAGTGGCTGGCTCCTTATTTCCCACAGGAATAAACTCAAGCTCTTCAGGACAGCATCGAAGGCCTTTTGGTCAGATTTCTACCTCTCCTTGACTCAACTCTTACATTTCACCATGCCAGAAGTTGGGGTGTGTGTGTGCTACATTGTTTCCAGGTATGTGCTCCCCCCACCCCACATGTCTGTGTAAACCTGAAATGCCCTCCTCCAGCCTCACTTTCTTACTTGGGCTAGTTGCTACACTGATCTCCTTAATCTTGATTCAAGTGCTCCCTCTTCCTGGAAGTGGTCTTGTCTTACCTTTTTGGGTTAGGTGTGGTCCCTCTGCACCTACAACATGACTCTCTTCGTTTTATGTCTTTTACGTCTCACTTATACACTCACTTATAAGCAGAGACTGTGTATTCAACAGAAACTTGTGTAAAATGTTTTACTGAATGGTAAATAAATTATCTAAGCTTATTTTTCTGATTCCTAAGGAACTATTTCCAAAACAAATAACCACGATATGATACACCTACCCCCACAAAGAGGCCTGTTGGGCACCTCTTGAGGGAAGGTGAGCTGGAAGCTCTCCTACTTGTGACATGATCAACAATAACTCTGAAAGGCCTAGATGATTGATGCTATCAGCTAAAAATCTGAATGACAGTGTAATGAAAGGATTGGACTCAGGAAATAGGGCTGTGTCTGTGGTTTACTAGTCCAATGAATTGAGCTCCCTTTTGGAACCCGATCTTAATTGCCAAAGGAGACCTTTCAATTAAAGAAACTCAAAGTTATCTTTAGAGTTCAGGAAATACCATTGTTTGAAACAAAGTAGTTTTGCCCAGGAACTAAACTGTGATGAATGGTAAGGAGGGGAACACATTTGCTGTGGATACCCAGTTGTGACACCTTAGTGAGGATCCCATTCCCTAGGGCGGTGGGAGACATTAGGCAAGGCTAGAGAGTCGCTGTTTGTTGTGACTGGGGGATGCGTGGAGGGAATGCCATTGACCTGTGGTGGGTAGTAGCTAGGCATGCTGCTAAAAATGCGCATGGCAGCCCCTGCCCACCCCCACCTAGCAAGGTATAATCTGGGCAAAATGTCAACAGTGCCGAGGTGGAGAAACCCTGCCCAGGGCTTTAGCCCTTCACTTTTGTCTCCTGATTTGACAATAGGCCCTTGGCTCAGGTTACAGAGGTTCCATCTGCTGCACAAAACACGGAGCGAAGCATGCACATCCTCTGCAGACACTAGGAAAGGTCATAGTCATTGAATCATCATGAGAGTTCAGGAGGCACCTTAGAAAATTTGTCCAGACCACTACATTCTAGTGTCCTAACTACATTAGGTAGAGGTAGGGGAGGTTGGTTCTGGACCAATTTGTGGTATCGTCACATTTATAATATTCACCTTACATCCAGTGAACCATCCATTGTCTTATGGGTTCCTACCCATGAGGATTTCACAGTCTAATGGAAAATACATGCCTGCTAAGAGCCACATTGCCCTTTCCCCTTTGAAATGTTTTCTTGAAGCCTTTCCAGATTATTGGGATTCTCTCTTTGACCCCTTTCACTTTAATTCCCTAGTTCCTGTGGTTTCTATTGCACTGCTTAGTTATATGGCTGGGTGTTATCCATTGACGGTTCCTGTGCTATAGTCATATCCTTACCTGGATTCCAATTCTTCTAGAAGTTTCTGTGGCCCCTCAATGCCTACCATACCACTGAGAGTATAGCAGAAATTCATTAAAACTTGTTTAATGGATTTCTACTTTCTAAACAAATAATTAGATAGTCACAAAAAAGGGCCAACTGTTAATGTGATAAATCTGTCACTATCAAGTTTATTCTTAATGATTACTTTTCTCTGTACATTCTCCTTCTTCTCCTTGCACTTGTACTATAATTTGGAAATTCTCATAGTGGGAGTTTCAACGGGGTAGGAGGAAATAGACTTCTTAAAAGGAGAAGATGTTATAGGACACTGAAAGTTGGAGGCCCATTTCCCCTTTACCCCTTTCCTAGACCCTCCCACAGACCAGTAGGAAGTGACTGACTCTTTGCTCTTTTTATATTCTGTTATAATTTGTATCTTAAATGCCCATTGGAGATCCATGTCCTAAAAGGCTTGGTCTCCAGTTTGGTGCTATTGGAAAGTGGTAGAAACTTGAGAGGTCATTAGATTGTTGGTAACATGCCCTGAAAGGGAACTGTGGGACCCTGGTCTCTTCCTCTTTTTCTTGCTTTTACTTCCAGCCATGAGAGTGGTTTTGGGCTGCCATGTGCTTCCACCATGATATGTCACCTGACCGAAGGCCCCAAAGCAACAGGACCGATTCATCATGTATAAAAAACTGCTAAAATTATGATCAGAATAAACCATTTATCTTTAGAAACTGATCATGTTAGGTAGTTGTTACAGTAATGGAAAATGGACAATCATATATCCCTTTCAAACCTGTAGTTGAAATAGAAGCTTAAAGTGTCTGTGGTCAGGGAGACATGATGACAGAACAAATTAACAGAAAGAGGATTTGTATATCTCCCTCCTTTCATGTCTTTCCTTTCCATTCTCATCTTTGCATGCTGATATTCAAGTTATTACTACTGTCCAGTTGGGCTGAGACTTGGGACTATGACAACTGAGGATTTTTATGGCTAAAACATATAATGCTTCTATGTTTGTGATGATACTTGCAACATCTGTGCTGTCAGATACTCTTGGTTCAACAGAATATATAAAATTTTCAGGATCTTCCAAGACTAAACACAGAATTGGAAATGCTTTCAAAAAAACCCCACCTCATAACAACAACAACAACAAAACAAAAACAAAGATAAAACATCTTGTTAGAGGTTTAGGCCTAAACTAATGATGATATGGACATAAATGACCTTTTTTTTTTTTTTTTCCTGTGGTGCTGGGGATTGAACACAGGGCCTTGTGCATGCAAGGCAAGCACTCTACCAACTGAGCTGTATCCTCAGCCCCCCATAAATGACTATTTTCTATCATTGCTTGCATTAGGTAGTCAATCTTGGGCCCTGGCTCATCCAAGCCTAATTGAATAAATAGCAATTAATTCCAGATTTTAAATCTTCATTAATCACACCTGCTAATAAAGATGCTTATAATTTTCTAAGCATTTATAAGATGCAGAAGACTTGAAACCCAATCCTTGTTTTGACCCAAAGCAAATCACTTTACTTTTCTAAAATGTGAATGATTGTACCTGCCCAACTTGCCTCCGGTTGCACTGGGAGAAATGGAGTCTATGGCAATACTCACTTCCCCTTAAAAACCAACCAACCAACCCTTGGAACTGTCTGACTCATTTCATCTTGTAAATGGAGCTCCTCACATTAATGTATTCTGCACCATTATTATAAGGATGACAGGAGAAAAGTGTCAAGGAAGGCCCAGCAAGAAAGGAGGAAGGCCAAAGGCCAGGCTGCACCCCCTTTCCTCCCCTCTAGCCTGATTGTCTCCCATCTGCAGGCCGCCCCATGGTTCCACCAGGTTCCCTGGGGAGAGCTGGAGACTTAGCACTTCTCAGTTGCTGACTATTGGCAGACAGTATTCTGCATTCTCAGGGTGGCAGAGCCAAGAGGAGTGGCAACGCCCATTCTGACTCTCCTACCCTCCACCTCTGCACCTTCCCAGTCAGCTGGTGCTTCTGTTCCTTGGCGGGCAGCCTGGTTAGCTCACACAGGCTTCCAGGCTCCTCCTAAGGTCCAGTCTTTTTCCAGCCCCAGGCTCTCCCACGGCATTGCCCGCCAGCCTGGCTGGGATCCTGCATTGTGCTGAGGAGCAAGGAACTAAGTGTTGGTGGGAAATATTATGCAATTCCTAGGGATTATGGTAATGTGTAGTCACCCTCAATTTAATCATAAGTATAGACAGTTAAACACTAGATTATAGGCATCAAAAGTTGTTGACTGTTTACTAAAATCTAAGAGGGTAGTACAATATTATCCAACAGTACATATTCATTACGGGAGAAAAAGGAAGTTCTCTTAAATGTCTCCACTGCATATAATTTACTCTGATGAATACCCACAGAGTATGTGTTTCATGTCAAGTGCAAATTAATTTTCCCTCTGGCTCTTTCCCATGAACTTGCCACTAGGCTATAGCTACTTAATCTCAACACCACTGGAATTCTAGAAAACTCCTCTACTGAATTAGAGTACTGGAATAATTCCCTCCTGCCCTGTCCCTGCCTCATTTGGTCAGCTCGAAGCATGGGTACCCTTGTCTCTGTTAGTCCCTTTACCTTTTGTTTCATCTTTCCTGGAGCCCCACACGTGGGACATCCTCACATCTCTCACTCCTGTTAACCTCCACACCAACTCTCTTCCATGAGTCCTTCATCTAGTCTCCAGAGAATCCATTCTCATTTCTATGTTATAGAAAAGGTAGGAGGAAAAAAACTAGCAATGAGCCCAGATATATTTGCTTAAGTGCCTTAAAACACATTTTGAAGATGACCATCAAACCCTACTCTGAAAGAGCATAAAATTGCTACTTTTAGGATTAAGAGTTAATATTCAGGATGTCAAACTGAATTATTAAAATATAATGAGGTGGCACTGATGTTGGAAAAATCATTATCTGACTCTGTAACAGAAGGGGTCTCTGCTAAAGGCCAACCTCTCGCCCCATGTGCTCTGTATCCCTTCTCGCTCTCTCAAAGCCTTCAAGTGTATAGCTTCCCCTTTCTATTTCCAGTAATTTCTCTCTCCATCGAACCATTCACATAAACAAATTTATCCTAGTATCTCTCATCTTTAAAGAAAATGAAATTATCTCTTCACTCTAGCTAGTGTCACCAATTTCATGTGGATGTGTTGCCTTTTGATCCTGTCTCGGATTCCTTTTCTCCCATCCTCTCTTTAATCTGCACCAGTTTAGTATTGGAAAATGTAGCCTCTAACTGGGTGGCTGTGTGCAAAGGGGGGGGGTTCTATTATTAGGATAAAGCAGAGAATACACACTAGGGGATGGTTAGCTGTCTGCCACGTTACAAGACTGTGAAATGCTTTAACTTTGAGTTAGGGTAAATTTGTGTCTGTCTATCTACCTATCTATCTATCTATCTTCTGTCTTTTGACTCACTATATCATGTTTTGTCCTTGTTGTAGATTATCTAGGTTGACAGGTTCTATACCTGAGAAATACCTCTGTCTTGTTGCTGCTCATGAAAACAGTCTGCTGACAGTCTAATCGATGTTCTTTAGAGATAAGCTGTCTTTTCTCTCTGGCTGCTTTTAAGACTTTCTCTTCATTTTGGTGATCTGGTTTCACAATGATGTAACTTGGGCCTAATTTCTGATTATTTAGCTTGGGATTCCTTTCATTTCTAAGTCTGAGAATTTGTGTTTTTTATCAGCTCTGGAAAGTCGCCTTTTGAGGTTTGATAATGTTTTTTTCTTATGGAATTCCAATTTCCTGTGCTTTGTACCTTCTCTTTATGTCTTTTATCATGTCTGTTCCACATTTTTATTTCTTTGTGCTGAATTCTGGGTAAGATATTTGGGTGTTTTTCTGTTTATAAATATTCCCATCTCTTCTATTTCCAACAAAATGTTCTATTAAAGCACAGTAATGTCTTATTGTAAAATCTACTCTCTCTCTCTCTTCCTCTCTCTCTCATCCTTGAGCAGATTTCAACATTAAATAGTTGTACACATCAAGTTTCAGATGTCTATTCTTAATAAAGTAAATCTTATGATATACCAAAGTGATTTTTGTGAAATGAGGGGAAAAACATCCTCTCCTGTCTAAGTAGATAATTGTGTGGATTGCTTCTAACAACCTTTGTTCCAAGCAGTTTTTTTAAAAAGAAAACTTTTGGTTTGAAGGTCCCAGTCTTTTCCCTCACTTTGCTGCAATCTCTAGGCACTGAATGAACCCTGTACTGGTCAGTGGGAACTGTGGGGTTAGGGATTGTTCTTTCTGTCCTACTTGAAAGAGGATTGAACATTCCTTCAGTCCCACATGGTGTGCAGTGCTGCTCTGATCCTCCAGATCCAAAAGGAGTCAGATCAAACTGGGTGCTTCTTGCTAAGTAAGAGAATGTGTTGGGTTGGGTGCCTCAGAAATTCTTAGCATGTTGAATGTCACAATTAGATATAAAACGGGCATCTAGATACTGGATGCTGAACAGGTCAGACCTACTCTTAGCCAAATTTCATTATCTTCTAGAGTAATGATTCACATGAAATTGCTGGTCCATGATTATCTCACTACAACAAACACCCTGTAGTTGCCTGGGCATTGATAACTGCCTTGGTGAACACACCTCTCAATTTCCATAAGTCACATTTACTTACATACCTAGTTCTTAAAAGCTGGCCATTGACCTTACAAAACAGAAACTGCTTCAAGAGTAGACTCTGCAATAGGTTTTTGAAAACAGCTCTAGATTATCTGATGGAAACTTCTTCATCATGGCTGGTGAGAACATGTGCTTAGTTGTGGTGGTAAGGCCTTAGGGGAATATTTTCAATACTCCTGTTTCATTGGATCTACCCTCTTCAATTCTAAGTGGTGTGTGTGTGTGTGTGTGTGTGTGTGTGTGTGTGTGTGTTGGTGGGGTGTTGGTGGTTAGGATTAGGGTCCTGTCAGCCCTGGCAATAATTTGGGCTAAGTGATACTTGGGCTTGGATGTCATACTCCATTTAGGTTAAAACCTTAGTTGTGACACTATGTGAACTTAGAAAATTACCTAGCCTCTCTGAGCTTAGCTCCCTCAAGGGAAAGGCATGGATAATAATAGTGTAGGCCTCCTGTGAGTACTCAGTAAGACAAGGTAAAGCATTTAACACAGTTCTTGGCACATGTTAAGCACTCAAGAAATGTAAGCTCCTGATTTTATGGGTGGTGATGGAAAAAGTGAGCAAGAGAAAATGCTCCAGGCTCTGTTTTCACTTGACCTAGTACTGTTTTGTTTTGCCTTTTTTTCTCCCTCCTAATTAATTCCTCATCCAAAAGCACAGGATGTGAAGCTGTCTTGTCTCCTACTTATATCCTGGTTCTGCTATTTACTAGTTAAGTGACCGTAGAAAAGCATATTGCTTAGAATGGGTAATAAAAATAACAAATCTCTTGTCCTGTCACAGAAAGGTTCTCATTTCATTCATGCAATGGTTGGCTGTAGGTCCAAGGAAGCTACCTCTGTGTGGTGCTAAGCCCTCCTGGCTGTTTACTTTATGTGATTCCCAGAATAAGACCTCCACAATCACCCTGGCAGAGGAAGAGCTGGGGTTGTGATGGAAATATTGGGAGCAATGTAATTGGTAAGTGTTCCTGTTTTTGCCACAGAAAATCTCTAAGCCTCTCTGTGCCTCTTTCTCCTTATCTATAAAATGGAAATACCTCCCAGGCTGTTATGAGAATCAATAGTGCATATGATTCCATATTCCATTTAATAATATACTTGTCAGGGTCCTGGCAGAAAACAGATGACACACTGGGAAGAATTTATTGTTCTTAGAAGAAAATAATTAATGAGACTAGGTCAACAGGTGTGGGCAGAGTTGAGGACCACTAAGGGATATGTCTAATATCAGATTCCTTTGATGCAGGTCCAGCCCAGCTGGAACCCAAGAAGCCTGTGATACATTTTGGAGAGGTCAGGTACCCTGGATACAGAGCTGGCAGATCTAAGTGGGGGTAGAGGAATGATCAGAACAGTACTTAGGATAGTAGGTACTCGATAAACCTCCACCAAACCTGTAAAGCTCAATCTACATCACTGTAGGGCAGTTGGGCTTGTGAAGTGTTGATGACTTATCATACTCCAAATTGGTCTCATTTCATTTTCTGACCTTTTTCTCCCCCTTCACTGAAACAGACAGTGAAAAGGCTGGAACTTAGGTTGCAGCCGAAATCCAGACGGCCATGTCTATGACAAGTGGCATAGTCAACATGCACATGTATCCTTTCGGTGGCACGAGGACCCAACAAGTCCTCATCTCCCCACACACCCAAGCTAATATAACAGTCTACCAACTGGTCTCCCTGCTCCATGACAATTCCATTCTTTTTTGGGGGGTTGGAGAATACTGGGGATTGAACTCAGGGGCACTTGACCACTGAGCCACATCCCCAGCCCTATTTTGTATTTTATTTAGAGACAGGGTCTCACTGAGTTGCTTAGCACCTGGATTTTGCTGAAGCTGGCTTTGAACTCTTGATCCTCCTGCCTTAGCCTCCCAAGCTGCTGGGATGCAGCGTGTGCTACCATGCCAGGCCATGCCAACTCCATTATGCCACTTTTAAAATAACAGTCAGTGCTTCCTTCTTTCATGAAAAAAGAAGTCCAAACTGCTCACCCTGAGATCCAAAGCTACCATTTATTTCTCACCTTGACAGCACCCTCCACGTAAGAACTATTCCAGTCACGTGTTCACAATTTTCCACATTTTTCTCCCCTGGATCTTGGCTCCCGATGGAATGAGCACCCATGGTCACTTGGCAAAGTCCTACCTCTCTTTCAAGGGTCAAGTCAATACCAACCTGTGTACAACTCCTTTTCTTAATCCCCGCAAGAAGGAAAAAATCCCTGTTCATCCTCCATGTCCTTCTGCTCCATGATTGTCTTTTATATATGTGCCTCTCTCTTTTACTAGATAATATGCAAATCACCAGAACCGTCTTCATTTCTTTCTCTTCATTTCATCTTCATTATGGGGCTTAGCATGGTGTTTTTCATGCAGTAGATACTTAGTACATATTTGTGGAATTGAAATAAGTCCAATTCCATTTTGAATCTATTTCAAAAATAGCTCCCTAAAGAGTTAGGGAAAGAGAAGCCCCCATTGCCGGGTCTTTAATTTAGGTAGATCTCTTTTTGAAATGCCATAAGCTCAAACGTGTACCAATAGATGAATAGGTATAATGAAGGCAGAGGTTGATGAACCAGGTAGGAAGGTCTTCCTTGTAGGTCTCTAATGATGTCAATCATTAAAAGAATATGAAGGGAGCTGTGCTGGCTGTAGTTTTCGTTAGAGGTCACAGTTCTGAGAAGAGTGGACCTCTCCTTTTATTTTGCACAGCAAGGCAAAGGAGCAAAGGAGTCTGGTACTGGCTGATAGCTTTGTGATCTCCCATTTCAAATCAGTGAGAGGCATGGAAACAGAAAGTCTGACTCTCCCTAAGGTGCCTGTTGAAAGGAGTCATAGAAATTCTTTCCATAAAATTTGCATACACAGCTCTAGGGAGAGGGTGAGGGAGTTACCACAATCCCTGCTCACCTCTTGCAGCCTCTCAATTATTTCTTTGCAAAAATATCTTCAATTTTTATTATTTGAATTGCTAAGAAGGCTTTTCTGTCCTTCAATACAGTCTGTAAATTGTGGGCAGCCACCTTCTCTGAGATGGACTTTAGAGCCTCAGCTCCCTCCCACTGCTCTGCTCTCACATTCCCTCTGGGAAGTTGCTGGGTGTTTCCTGTTCCTCTGACCTACCCACTGCTGCTGCCTCAGAACATCAGGACACTGCTCCTCCCAGTCTCTCCCTTCTTTAAGCAGTGGCAGCTTAGAAATAATATCCTGTGTTTGTGTAGCATGTTCCAGCAAGACTTCCAAAGCCCTTTGCAAACATCAGCTCATTCTCACTGCACCTCTCCCTTTTCTCACCATGTTGTGGCAAGGAAATTGTGGAGAGAGCACGTGGTTTGACAGAATGGGGGGAATTGCATTTGTAAGGTAAAATAAGAGTTTAAAAACATGGGAAAAGTCAGAAAGCCTAAGTTCTTCATTTCGGAATAAAGTTCCCTCTGGAGTTTCCCCCTTACTTTAGATTCTGTCCATCTGGCTGCTTTCTTGGTGATGTTTCAGCACAATGCAAATACTTCACAACACCGTGGGGGAGAGCAGTCTCCCTGCGTTTTGCTAGGCTGATGAGATTTTTGAAAACATGACTTGAGTTTGTGTGTGTATGTAGTTAGGGAGCTTGCTGTAGTTTTGACTCAGCTGGAGGAATGAAGCACCTACTAGTTTAACTCCTTGACCTTCCTAATAAACTCCCCATTTTATGGATGGAAAATTGAGGAGCCAGAGATGAGCCAGATCCCTGAATCCACACCTCTTTCCACTGGACTGTGGCTCTGTATTCTGTTGAATTTGATGGGACATGTGAGACGTAGACTTGAAGACCACAAGCATTCCCATTCATCTCTCTACTTCAATTGCTTGTTTCTGGGCCTGGGAACAGTTGAGTAGATGTCTCCACCTTCTAGATGCTTTGCCTTTTGCCTTGGATCTGCCACATTCAGTGTTTTGGATAGAAACCTGATCAGGTAGCCAAGTTCCCAGTCATGTCTCAGCACCTAATAGCCATGGATTAATTCATACCTCTCCCCTCAGGCTTTATCATCTCCAGGCTCATCCAATTATGATACTTAGACATAGAAGTTCATCCGGCTCTGATTTCAAACTCAGATCTAATCTATTTACTGGAACCAGAGAGATACTACTAAGGTCAAGCTCAGACCACCACTCATATCCTTTTAAAAAGGGAATGGCACCCTCCTGTAATGAAAAAATAAGGAAACTCTTCAGCCTTCAGCACTCCATAATATAATCTTGATTTGCCCAATGCTTAATTTCCACTATTCCTTTTTGCAAGGCCTATGCTCACGTTTCAACCAGACTTCTTGCCATCCTTGAAGATGCTTCAAACCTTCCCATTCCATTCATTAGTATTCATTTGCTCTATTCCTCACCCTGGAATGCCCTCCCCAATTCCCATTTCCACAAGCAAATCTTATTCTTTTTTCAAAGTTTTTTTCTAATGAAGATTCCCTGAAGTTGAAATCCTACGTATCTTCTCGAAAACCCCAAAACAGATTGTGTTTCTCTCACAGAACAAATCTTACACCACCCTGTAGCAAAACTCTTTTTGTCTTATCCAAATGCAACTTCTATTGTATATTCCTAAAAACAAGTATGTGCCTCCTCTCTTCTTTCATTTTTCCACAGTATATATCATGGGACTTGACATAATAGATGCCAAATAAATGTTTGTGGGTTATATGGATGAATATTAGCACTAACTAAGTGCTCAGTAAATATCTGTTGAAACTTATTTGTTAATGATTCCTAACTCTGCTTCTCCAGCTATGACCTCATCTAACCTCCAGTTTTGTATTCCCGATGTCTTCAAGAATATATACGGTAAATGTGTGTAGCATGTCCAAAACTGAACTGACCATCCCTTCACCCCCACTCCAATTTTGTTCTTTTTCTTTTTGTCTCATAAATCCTCCCAGCTTGTACCTTTGTAAGAGTTGCTTTACATGGGGGCTCAATGAACATCAGAAGCTGGATCAAGTAGCCAAGTTCCCAGCACCTAACATCCATGGATTAATCACTATCACAAAATTATAGGATGTCGGAGCTGGAAGCAACTGTGGTGCTAACCCCTTCATTACAGACGAAGAAACCAAGCTCCCAAAGGGATTTGCACAGAACCGGAGGTGGAGTTATCACAAGACTCCAATCTTCTCATTCTTGGCCAAGGTGTCTCTGTCCTCATTAGATCTGACACGACCTTTCTAAGCTCTTTTGTTTTTCCAGGTGCTTCAGGTGGTTATTTTCCAAGTTGCTGCATGCTTCAGCATCTCTTTTTCTGTGACTCCCACAGAGTGATATTTGACAGTACAGGTCTTCAGAATCTGCAGCTCAGGACTTACACAAAGCTGTTGGCTTTTCTAGAACAGTCTGCTATAACTCTATCCCTGCTCCCTATCCACCCCATCATCCCCGTACCTGGTGAGCCTGTTTCTCTACAAACTTCTAATGTGTAGCTGGTAGCAACTTTTCATTACTAACCAAGCTGCAGGCTCAAGTTTTCTTCATCTTATCTAACATCCCCTACAAAGCTAAAGATAACTTCGGATATTTTGAAGCTTTGAATAATCAATTCACAAAAGGTTATTTAGAGCATGATTTAAAATGACCAAACTTCCATAGAACACAGTTCTAACTAGACAATATGCACTTGGGCTAAATCATCTGAGCTCACAGACAGCCCGCAGGGTGACACTGATCAGAAATTATGTACATCTGGTCTGCTGAGCTTAAGGGCCTGCAAGCCCGCTCAGCTGGCTCATCCCTTTCCAAGGCAGGGAGATGGAGAGAAGCAACATTTTTTGAGGACTTACTATGCGCTTTACATAGGTGATCTCCTTGAATTTAATCCTCTCAGTGATTCTGGGTGGTAATATTCTCTTTTTGCCAAACAAAGAAGCACATAAAAAAGTGTGGTCACTTTTTCAGGCAGATATAACCAGAAGCAGAGCCAGGTGTTCTCTGCTTCCAAAGACTAAGCTTTGACTATTTCACCTGTGGTTTTCTTCCTGTCTGCCTTTCTTCCTCCTTCCTTCTTTCTTTGTTTTCTTTACTTCTTTCTTTCTTGAGAAGCCAAATGCTTTTTTCCCACCTGAAATGATATATAAAACTTGAATACATAAAACACCTAATAGCAGAATTGTTTTTGCTTTATTGGTAATGGACAAAAACTGGAAACACCCCAAAGGTCCACCAATAGGTGAACAAATTAACTTTGGTATATTCATACAATGGAGTACAGCTCAGCAATAAAAAAGAATGAAGTAGTGATACATTCAGGTCATAGGTGAATCTTAAAATAATTATGCCAAGTGAAAGAAATCAGACCCAAAAGAATATAATAATTCCATTTACCTGAAAGTATAGGAAAGGCAAATCCAATCTATGGTGACAGAAGACAGAACAGTGGGTTCCTGGGGAAAGAGTGCTTATTGTAAATTGACTAAGGAAACACTTAGGGGCAGTGGAAATGGTTCTGTATGTGGATTATGGTGGTAATGAATACAACCGTTAATAAAAAATGTTCACATCTTTATCTTCATGTATAAATTATACCCCAATAACATTAGGGTTTTGTTTGTCTTTTAAAGTAGAACCACTATATGGAGGAAGGAATGTCCTACCTTGACGCTGGTAGTGACCTTTCAACTTCCAAAGGAACCCTGAGATTGTTTTGTGGAAATTTGCATCTTCAGGAAGCTGTTTAACCACACCAAGTTGTATCACACAGCCATGTATCACCCAGGTAGTCTAAGCTTTGTAAAGATACAGGATCTGTTCATTTAAGAGTAAACTTCTTCAATGTTCTTCCTGAGGGGTGCATACTTCAGGCAAAAGATGTGATAAGCTCTGTCTTTATAAGAAGAAGCTTCTGGTATAGCTTGTTCTCTGTACAGTAAAAAGAATGGTAATGCAGAATTCATGTTAGATCAATGAAACTCGGGAATATTTATGAGTGGAAGTGTGTGTGTGTGTGTGTGTGTATGCATAAATTTGTTTTGCAACACTAGGATGCAGTAAGTATTGTTTTATTGTTTAAAATCAAATAACATCCAGCCCCCAGACTCAACTGACTACAGCAGTGTATGCTCAATGTCAGTTTTTATTGCCTCAGAGCAGGGCAAGAGTCCTGTTGTATTTAGCATTTCAGAAAATAGAAGTGTCTCCATTATTGAGTTGATTCTGGTCAAAGTTAAGTGTCCAGTGTCCAACCCTTTGTGGTCCATTTCAAAGATCTGCAGCTCTGATCCCAGGCTGAAGCCAGAGGACTTCGCATTAAAGCTCTAAATTAAAGAGTCACTTAGGGCCCTTGAAATCATGCCCCTGTGGAGTTCTGGGTTCAAGGCATCCTGGCCCCTCTTATCTCCAGTTGCCCCTAACATTCTCCCTTCTCTGAGGGTTGAGAAATCTTCCCACTCTACTCATCACCCTCCATCCTCTCTCCCCAATTAGATATTTATCTCCTAAGACTCTGGAAGCCTTTTCTAGGGCAATTCAGCTTAATCCCTCTCATGAAACCTGAAACAGAGCTGACAAAGGGCAGGGGGTAGGAGAGTAACGTGGAAAGGGCAAGACAGCACAGTCTGCCAGTCCATCTGGTCACAGAGATCTTTTATTCTTTCTTGGTGAATCCACAGCAGGAAAAGATGAGCCAGAAATTAGTTTCTTTATTAATGACTCAACCAATTGAATAGGAGGGTTTATATTTATATTTATGTAACATCTATAAAGAAAAGAACCATGTTTATATCATTCATGATTTTCTTCCCTGCACCATTTGGGACAATAAAGGTAAAGGATTAGTGTTGGAAGAAAGAAAATAAAAGTAAAGGAAGTGGCCAGAAGAACATTCAACACATACAGTTGGTTAACTTTGGGAAGTGGAAATCTGTGGGGGCTCTCACTTACATGTCTATGAATTGTATTTCTTTTAGTCAGTTTTTCATCACTATAACCAAAAACCTGACAAGAAAAATGTAGAAGAGTAAAAGTTTGACTCACAGTTTCAGAGGTTTAGTTCATGGTCGGCTGACTCTATAGCTCTGAGTCCGAGGTAAATTAGACTATTCCGGTGAAAGGTGTGGCAGAGGAAAGCACTTGGAACATGACAGCCAGGAGCAAAGACAGAGAGTTCTGCTCCCAAGGACAAAATGTAAACCACAAAGGCACACCCTTGGTGACTTACTTCCTCCAGTCACATCCTACCTGCCTGAAGTTACTGCCCAGTTAATCTATACCAGCAGGTTATGTATTAATTAGGTTAAGGTCCTCATAACCCAATCATTTCACCTCTGAAATTTTTTGTGCACAGAATTTACTGAACAGGATAGAATTAGGTAGGAGGAAAGTGTCATTCAAGGAAAAAATTAGCAGAACTGTCTGGAGCAGGTAGATGTAAGGTAGCATAGAAAAGAAATAAAAGGTAAATAGAAAGGAGACAAAGGAAGGACAGGAAAATATAGTCTAAAAGACTTGTGCTTAAGTTCTTCATACTTTTCCTCCCAAAGCCAGTTTTCCTCCCAGGACTGTTATTTCCAAATTTCTGGGAAATCTATAAATCTTTACTCACAATCTTAAAGTTACTGGATATTCACTCAAGTATAAAAATTGTCCTGTGCACTGGTAATTAGCCCACTAATGCATATATTTTTAGAACAGAGTGAGTAAAGGGAAATATGAAATCTATAATATAAGGTGCTTTGCTGGAAACTTGTAATAGAGGGTGCCTTCCCAACATTATCTATCGATCAGATAGTGGAGAAGGTGTCAATCTAAGGATCTCCAAAACCATCTTGTGATCACTGGTGGATGTCATCTTCACCTATCTTTTCATGCCCACACCTCTCCTTTTAAAAAGAAAGCCTAAAAACCCTAGTGTCTCTTACTCTTGAGATGGCCCACCTCCTCTCTTGCTTTCCTAAGTAAATCTCTGTGCCTCGATATTTGACATGCCTAGAAATTCTTTTCTACAGTATTTGTCAAGGACCCCATCATCCTAAATTGAGATCTTCTTTAGGACCTCCTCAGTCAACCCCCCAATGATAGATATTTCATGAGCCACAATCTCTATGGCTGACATAAAATGGAAGCTAAAGCATCTATAAGTTCACTGAGTGAGCTGAGAGTCTTGGTTGAAGTTTTCCATTATTCTTAGAGCAATGGTAATGGTTGAACAAGCAGGACCAGGACTAGGGCAGAAGAGGTACCAGCCTACTTATCTGGGTTCAAATTGAACTGAGTGCCAACAAGTTCAGGTACTTAAAAAATAACATCCCTTCAAATTTTAATTTTGAAATATTTATGGACTTACAGGAAGTTACAGCAATGACATACCCAGTGGTGCCATCTTATATCTCTATAGTGTAATATCAAAACATTGTTATTAGAACATTACTGTCAATTATACAATAGAAGTCTTTTTGTTGTTGTTGGTGGTGGTGTTGGGGTTTGAACCCACAGACTTATGCATCTAGGATGCTACATAAACACTCTACCAACTGGGCTATATCCCCAGCCCCAAATGGCCATTTTTTAAAACTTGTATTCATGTGTGTGCGTGCACTGCGCATGCGCACGCATGCACAACTTAAGATAAGTAATATTTTAATAAAACATATATGCATATATATATTTTTTCTGGTACCAGGGATAAGACCCAGGGGTGCTTAGCATGTGAGCCACATCCCCGGGCTTTTTATTTTGAGACAGGATCTCACTACATTGATTATGGCCTTACTAAGTTCCTGAGGTTGACTTTAAACTTGCAATTCTCCCGCCTCAGCCTCCCAAGCTGCTGGAATTACAGTTGTGTGCCACTGTGCCTGACATAATGTAATAATTTTTATGTAATAATTTTAAAGATCAAAATTAATGCCCACAGACCCCCTAAGATGAACAAAATATCAATGTTTTAAATAAAGACAATATCCATAAAAGCTCTGTGCTAACCATGTTGACACCTGAGGCTAAAGGAAAAAAACAGTAATATTTGTTTGTCATGAATGTTTTTACATTAATTTTGATTTTTAAGAGCATTATATTACAGGATTATTTATCTTGACAAGTGAGTTTTTGGAAGCCCCTCAGGTTTTGAGCCCGAGACAAGTGCCCTGCTTGCTTATGCACCAGGCTTTGCAAGTGAGGGCACCATGAGATAGGGCCCTGTGGGGCACTTGCCTGAAGGCAGGAGAGCAGAGAATGTGCCTCTTCCTGCTGCTCTTTTCTGCTGCCATCTGCTCTGCTTTCTGGGTCAGGCAGGGTGGTGCTGGTCCTGTGATTCAACCCCAATTACATGCTGCAAGATGCAGAGCTCCCTTTTCAGGGCCAGATGGATCACAGCAGTTTGTGGCTCTGTCCCCTCTCTCTGGCCCCTGGCTTCCTCCGAAGCCCAGCTCTGCCCTGAGCTGAGCAGTCACACAGCACATCATCCCATCTTTGTGCCAAGAAATTCAAAAGGGACAGTGACTCACCTTTATTTTTCTTTCCTGGATATTTTCAGTTTTACACTAGTATTTCATTGCATCCATCTTGATTTGTTAAGGCTGCATTACAAAGTACCCAGATTGTGTGGCTTCCACAACAGACATTTATTTCTGACAGTCCTGGAGGGTGGAAGTCAGAGATTCCAGGGGCTGACAGGGTTGGTTTCTCCTGAGGCTCCTCTCCTTGGCTTGCAGATAGTTGTCTTCTCCCTGAGTCTTCTCGTGGTCTTCCCTCTGTGTGTGTCTGTGTCCTCCCTTATCTTCAGAAAGACACCAGTTATATTGGAATAGAGTCCACCCTAATGACCTCATTTTAACTGAATTACTTTCTTGAAGGTCCAATCTCTAAATGCAGTCACATTCGAGGCACAGGGTGTGTTAGGATTTCAATATTTAAAATGGGGGAAGGGGACAAAGTCACATCGCCCATAACAATATTTTAACCACTGTTTTCCTGGCATGGAAACCCGCACGGGAAGTGCTCTACTGGTGGGCTGCTGAGGCACCTATTTGTATTCTGGCTGCCTAGCGTGTTTTCCCCCTTCCTCCTTTCATCTTGGCTGCATGCCTGACAAAAGAAAGCCACTGAAGTCTTTTTCTAGGCCTTTTACTTTGGAGCAATAAGTGCTAGGAGGATGAATTCTGAGGCCACCAGAAGCTGCCTGTTCTAGCACATGGAAGAAACCCATCAGCCACCAAAGATAATAAGGTCAAGACACCACAGGAGGAGTAAGGACAATCCTGGATCCAGTTAGCCTGTCATGGACTCTGTCCCTTAGTCCCTCTCACATGGGTCATTACTCTTGTTTTTGCTTAACTTAATTAAAGCTATGCTTCTGTCCATTGTAATATAAAAAGTCTTGACTCATGTGATTCCTGTTAGCTGTGAGAAATCCTGCATGGGAACCAAAGGCCTATTATTTTATCTGTGCTTAGGTCCTAAAGAACTACTTCATTTTAGGAGATTTCAAATAGGTTTCTGGGGGTGATATCTTTCTTTCCTACATTGAACTGCTTATAAAATGGAATTCAACAAATATAAAATAGCAGGGTAGTACAGATTCAGAATTTGAGACAAAAATATTTGAAACTAAATAATACTAATGTGGTTGAATTGATTGTGTTCATTTTTGGACATAATGAGGCAGGAAAGTATTGGCACTTTGAAATCAGTCTGTAGAGATGGGTCACGGTGGCCCAATGCATCACCATTGGTACCTTTAGGGATTCTTTGGGAAAGGCCTAGTTACATTCACCATATTGTGCCAAACACTATAGACCCAGTGGATGGTAAGACAGGTTTTTGTCTCCAAAGTCATCTTGCTGTGAAGACAAAGATGTTCAAAAATGTACAACCAAAAAGAGTATTACACTTTTTATGGAAATGCTAACATAATCTGACCCCAAAGTAAACATGGTACGTGAAAAATTTGTGAAGCAAATTTTGAAGTTGGTCCTATTTATCTTAAAACCCTAAGTGAGTTGGAAATTATAAAAAGGGACCAGGGAAGGAAAGTGCAGATGGGTGGGTTGGTATTAGTCCCTTCACCATAAGCCTAGGGCTAGGACTTTCCTAGGGCCACTTAGAGGGCTTTGAATGAGGTTCTTGTATTTGGGATGCTTGAAGGAATGGTCTCATGCCTCAGAAAACCAAAGTTGCTTATGACAGTGAGATAGAAGTAGTGCCACTAGGAGTTGTCATGCACCTGGAGTTTGCTAATAAGGCACAAATTCTATCAAATAGGCTGATCAGAGGGACCAGGGAACTGAGTAAGAAAAACAAGTAGCCCCTGGGCAGGAAAGGCTGAAAAAGCATGGGAGACAAGGTCCTAGTGACCAGAATTTCTGAGGAACCCACTAGATAAAAGGTCCTTCTTCACCATCTGCCTGGCACTAAGAGCACAGCCAACTAAGGACAGCCCCATACGATTACCTCTCCTCCATCCCTTCCTCGCTACCCCATCACAGTACTGAGTGTGGGGAAGGTGAGCAAGACCACAGGCCCTCCCATATAAGCAGGCTGCCTATCATAGCACAGGAATGGGAGGAAATCTTCACTTTGAGTGAAGGCTGAAGCATTAGATTCATACTTTAGACCGAATGTCCTCATTTCTGAGTATTTATAATGAACACAGAGCTGTCTAAGTAGAGTGAGCAAAGAAGTCAGGATTGTGTCCAATTCTCCACCCAAGGGTAGTGTGTTAGCTTGCAGACACTAGGGCAAAATACCTGTTGCTTTAGGCCTGTGGCAGATCAGTACATCATGGTGGGAACACATGGTAAAGGAGTCTGCTTACCTCATGCCAGCTGGGAAACAGAGGGGTGTGTGTGTGTGGGGAGAGAGAGAGAGAGAGAGAGAGAGAGAGAGAGAGAGAGAGATTAGGGAACGGGTTCCCAGGGCACACCCTCAATGACCTAACTTCCTTCCTCTAGGCCCCACTATTAAAAGTTCTACCCACTCCCAGTAGTGTCATGGCAGGTGACCAAGTCTTTAACACATGGGCCTTTGGAGAACGTTTCAGATCCAAACTATAGCAGGTAGGGATGATTACCTTCCATAAGTACATTTAAAAGAACAATGGGAGAAAAAATTAAGTTTGTTTTGAGCATATCCCTTGTGTTAGTTTTAAAAATGTTTTCATGCAGAGGTATATCTTAAGAGCTAAACACCAAAAATAAGAACAAAAATAAGAACAATAAAAATAGCTTATATTCAATATAAGTTATTTACTGAATATTTGCCTTGCACACAGAACTGCCTGGGAATACAAATACTGATATCATGTAGTTCTCAACACGGGGCTGGCAACCTAAAGAAGGAAGACCGATACAAATATGATTAACTCTGACCTGAGGTTGACCAGGAGGACAGCTGTCAATCAAGACACATGCCTCTTGCTAAGAAAAGCATTGGCAGGAAATGTGTGCTGACAGGAGGTGAAATTCAGCCAGGGAAGGAGATAGCTCACACTTTCTTTGGCTATTTATTTTTTCCCCTGCTATTTGCAAGTATGCTAAGTTCATGTTTATTTTATCACTTGCTATTGTTTCACAAATAGAAGGCTGGTTTCTTGTTCTTATAAACAGCCTTTTGTGAAGCTCATGAACTACAAGAAAAAACTAAAAACTTATGGACTCTCAGAGTACTGCTTGGCCCCAAAAGTTTGGAGACAATTTAAATGCAATGACACAGAATATGGGGAGACGAATTTGAAGGGGGAAGAACAGCCATTCACGGAGTATCTTCTTGTAAGAGATTGGCAAAATCTGTTGACCAACTGTTCATCTAGTAAGTAGAGGCAAGAAAGAGGGATGGGCAGACTCTTTGTTCTTCCAGCATCTTGTCCTGACCACCACACACTCACTCTTTCACTCCCAAACCCTTCCTTTTCTGAAGGGCATCTCTGTCACACGCTTAAACCACATGTGACCCGTACAAGAGGATATGGGCAGCACAATCTCAGAATTCTGAGAGAAATGAAGAAGAATCTAAATGCAGTTAGTAAAAGTTCCATCTGAGAAACTTCTTGGACAGTTTGCTCTCAGAATAAAGGACTGTGGAGATTTATCAAACTCAGCAAGAAAGAAAAGTAACACGAGGGAATGGGTCAGCCTGGAGTGTGCAAAAAGTGGGGGTGAGGTCCCTGCTCTGTGTAGGGAGAAGCTGCTATGATGAGCTGGCAGGAGCAGTGTGGGGCTTTGGCAGGTAGAGCCATGGGATCTTGCCACTCTCTGGGCTTCCACAACAGGAACCACAGGCTGTTAACACCGAGCAGATTCACCTTGCCAGATGCATTAGTGTCCTGTGGCCGCCATAACAAATTATGGCACACTAGGTGGTTTAGAAAACAGAAACTTATTATCTCAGAGTTCTGGAGGCCAAAAGTCCAAACTCAAGGTGTCAGCAGGACCAATCTCCTTCTGAAAGCTCTAAGACAAAATACTTCCTTGCTTCTTCTAGTATCCAGTAGTTTCCGGAGTTCCTTGGCTAGTAGCCATATCATTCCAATCTCTGCTTCCATCTCCACATAGTCATCTTCTCTGTTTCTCTGTGTGACCTTCCTCTTATAAGGAGGCAAACATTAGACACTGGACTCATTCTAATCCAACAGGACCTTGTTTAAGTTTAATGAATTACATCTTCAAACCCTCTCTCCAAATAGGGTCATATTTTGAGCTTCCAGGTTGACATGAGTTTGGGGGACATTATTCAACTCACTGAGTCTTGATTCCACATTCACCAAGCAACATTCTGATTTTGTTCTGTAGAACTGAACTACATTATTCTGTCATTTACCAAGTTATGTTTCTATCTTCTTCTTTGTTTTGGCCATGCTGAGGATTAAAGTCAGGGCCTCCAGCATGCTGGGCAAGTACTCTACTGCTGAGCTATAACTCCAGCCCAACTTAGTTTCTTGATATAGACTTAAAGCATCATTCTGGCTTTATATGATTTGATGTGCTTTGATTAAACCTCCACAGTCACACATTCTCAGAATAAATAAGTTCTCCAGAACTTTCACACATTGCACTTATTATTCTCTTAATGTTATGGTTTGGATATTTAGTGTCCCCCAAAACTCATGTGTTAGACAATGCAAGAATTTTCAGAGGTGAAATGATTGGGTTATGAGAGTCCTAACCTAATCAGTGAATTATTCCACTGATAGGGTTTAACTGGGTGATAACTTTAGGCCAGTAGGGTGTGACTGGAGGAGGTAGATCAGTGGGGGATATGCTTTTGTGGTTTACGTTTTGTTCCTGGTGAGCAGAACTCTCTGTTTCCTGTTTCCATGTCTTGAGCTACTTTCCTCCACCATACTCTGGGCCCATAGCTGTGGAGCTAGCCATCCATATATTGAACCTCTGAAACCATAAGCCCCAAATAAAGTTTTCCTCCTCTATTTGTTCTCCTCAGGTCCTTTGGTCACAGTGACAAAAATGCTGAGTACAACACTTAATATTAATAAGAGCTTCATGAAAATAAGTATACCAAGTTAATTTTATTTACCAGTATATATCCTCACTTAGCATAATATGTATATAATGGTAGTTCAATAATTGAATAAACTAAATAATAAACTAATTTCAGATAAACTAATTTTGTTAACATTTTAACTTACTGTGCTCAATATATCACATGAAATAACAATCAATCAGGTTTATGACAGCAGCATTTTGAGATAAGGACTACTTTTTTATTTTTATTTTTTTGTGGTAGTGCTAGGGATCATACCCAGGGCCTCACACTTGCCAGACAAGCACTGTACCACTAAGCTATACTCCTAACCCTAACACTACTTTTCACATCATTTTAAAATAGAGAAACGGAGGCTCAGGAAGGACAAGTGGCTCATCAAGCTCTGGAAACTGTGCAGTCTCAAGCTCAGGAGTGGCTATTTAGGTTAGTGTAAGACACCTGCTGTCAGGCTGATCTGATTGCTCTTTATTGTTTTACAGTTTGTTTAAAACATGATACATTGCAATTGATGGATGGGTTTCATTTTTCATTTTTCCCTTACAATTTATTTGTTGAGGAAATCTGGAGTTTCCCATAGTCTGTTTTTTTCTGATCATATCCCTAAGGGATGGTTTTAAAGTGTTATTCTGTCCACTGTATTTTTGTAGGTTGGTGGTTAAATCTAGGGCTTGTTCTGATTCAGGGTGGCTTTTTGTCAAAAGGGACATAATATTTGAGTATCTCTCTTTTGGTGATGTTAATAGCTCTTGGTAATCGTTGCCCAGAACCATAAATTATGTATCACAAAATTATGACATTCTATAATTCCTTCTTCATCTATTAGTGGACTACTTCTTTAAAGAGAAGCTTCCCTTCCTCAACCTATTTGGTTATAGCAAGGTACAATTTGGTTAGGAAAAATGAATTCTCCTCCTGATACCTTTAGTGGGAAACAGGATTTAAATACAATAATCTGGGCTATAGGAGTGCTCAATCTTAGTGAATGGCCATTATTTTTAGGCCTTTTCAATAGATAGAACTAAGAAACAATTTTTTCAAAGATAAAATACATGATTAATTTTCCCATAAATACAAATACATTAAAATCAAATTCAAGATTATATTGTTTTAACTCAATCTTCCAGCCTCACACTTATAATTCAATCTTGCCAAACTTAAATTTTTCCATTCTCCCATGACCAAATTCTGGTTCACAATGGCACCTGTGATGACTGGTTTGCTTCATCTCACAATCTATGTACAATAATTTCAATAATACCAACACTATCATCAACAATATTATTACTGAGAACAAGTTTGGTTTTCTTTTAAGTAGTTCTTTTTGTTCTTAGGATCTCAGTATGGAAATACAGTCAAATTACTGTGATTTAAAGTTCCTTGAACTATCTCATCTCTGTGGGTTATGCCACCAACTCAATGCACAATTAGGTTCATGTGTTTCATGTCTTACCATTTTTAGGAATTTCTTTTTTTTCTTCTTAAGTTTAATGTTGTTTTGTAATTATAAAAAAATTAATTGGCTTTAAGATCAAATCTATCAAACAAGGCATAGTCAGAGAAGTCTAGGTTCTATATGTATTATGTGAATGATACATCAAAAAATCTTTTATGTCTCCCTGTAACTTTTTTCCATTTTAAAAAATACAAAATTGGACATATTTATAGAAATATGTGTTTATATGTATGTGCATATTCACAACCCTCCCTTTTATCACATAAATTACATAAATGTATCACCTAAATCACCTTTTACACTAAGCGTGTATATAATAACTATGTAGTAGTAATATATAGAACTATTTTCTTTAGGCTGGAGATGTGGCTCAGTAGTAAAGCACTAGTATGCAGCAGGCCCTGGGCTCTATCCTCAGCACACACACATACATTTTATATATGTATATATGAATGAAAAGGAGAGAGAGAAAGACGCTTTCTTTTTTCAGTTGAATATCTTACCATTTTTTGAAGATACCATTATCAACCAGACCCGCATGTGTAGACAATTGAATGGCTGTCAATCTTTGGTTAATTAATACTATAAGAATAACTGTATGCATGTATCTTTTCACACTTTTATCTCATTGTTTTGGGAATAAATACTTAAAAGTGGGAAAACATCTCAGTTTATAAATGAATATATAACTTTGCTAGATATTATTGCCAAATTCCCCTTCATAGAAATTATACCATTTTATATGCTTCCAGCAACGTGTGAAAATGCCTGCTTTTCCAGATTACTCCGCAGCATCTGTTATCAAATATTTTTATTTTTTTTAATGTTGGTTGAATTTTTAAGATCTTAAAAAAAATTTATTTTTTCAGTCTGCTAGTTGAGAAATGGTATCTCAATAAGGACTCTGTGTGTGTGTGTGTGTGTGTGTGTGTGTGTTGAAGGGCCATTTAGATTTCATTTTCTATGACTTATCTATTCATTTCTCTAGTCCAAGTTTCTATCAGTGTATTGACCTTTTTCTTCTTTAGTTTGGAAACTATTCATATGTTAGGGATAATAGCCCTTTGTCTATAATATTTCTCCCAGTTTATAATACTTTGCTTATGGTATTTTGCCATGAAAATTTTCTTTTTGATGTAATCAAATTTATCAACATTTTCTCTCATTGTTTCTGGATTTTAAGTCTTAGAAACATTTTCTCTGAGCCCAGGTCACAAAGAAATTCATGCATGTTTTCTTCTAGTAGTTGTACAGCTTAAATTTCACATTTAAGTTTTTGTTTCATTTGAAATCTATCCCAGCGTACCATGTGAAGAATGGATTCAACGTTATCTTTTTCTACATGTCTATCCTGGAATCCTAAAGCCACTTGTTAAAATATATTCTTCCCCTGCTTATTTGAGATGCTTCCTTGATTACTAAGTTTCCATAAGCAATTTTGCCAAATTCCTCTCCATATGAATGATACCATTTTGCATTCCCACCAGTCATGTGTAAGAATGTCTGCCTCCCTGGATCTTTTCCTAGATTTTCTGGTCTGCTCTATGTGCTTATTTAGTTGCAGAAGCTTTATATTTTCCTCTCTCCCCCACTTCCATTGTTTTATTTATCAGGGGCTTCCTGGCTATTCTTGATTTTATGTTTTTCTAAGTAAACGATTCACTCTTTTTATAATTTATACTATTTTAAACTTTAAAATCAACTTTACCTCCATGAAGTCATCAAGACCCTGGTGATCCACTCAATTTCAGTCCCAATGCCTAAATGCTTCTTACAGAAGGAGGCCTCCCAGGCTGATAGTGGGAAGTGGCAATGAGGCATACAAGTGGGGACTTCTAAGCATTTGATCAAGAGAGCAAAGGACTGAGATACATATCTTTGGCAAACTTAAAGTTCAAGTATAACTTTCCTCTTGCCCATAAAATGATGACTCACTTGATTTGTCTTGGTTATAGAGTAATAGGAAGATTACATTTTCTTTATGAATTAATAGAGGAGTGTGAGTGAATTTGTGATGCTGCTCCTCTTTCTCTTGATTTTCTTATTTCTCTCAATAGCATAACTACTCTCTTTGTCATCTAAACGGGAAATTTTGCACCTCTCCCACATGCTTCTCATCCAATCAGTCATCAAGGCTCATAGGTTCCTCCTTCAGTGTCTTCTTTTTTTTCCAGGATAATTAGATCAACAGTGTTTCAAGGTTCAAACCATAATGTTCCCTGGTTCAAACCGTGTTGTTCCACTGGCTGCTGTAATTTTAAAAAGAAACATATATTTTCCACAGCCAATTTCACTTATAAAAATGCATATACTCTTCTAATTAATTATTGTCAACCCATTTTAAGTTTAAGGAGTAAAATATATCAAACTCCACAAACAGATGGTCCTGCCTATTTAGCATGTAGTATACGTGTCAGTATTGTTCATTGTAGGACTTTAGAACAAAACATCATGCCTTCTCCAAACTGGAGCCAGTCACTGTTTAAAATCCATTTTCTGTGGGCTGCAGATGGATCTTTTAAAATTATCTGTATACACATCTATACACACATTCATAGATTAAAAATAGAAACAAATTTTTTAGAATCTAAAGATATTGTTAGACTTCACTCCTAGGTGTATAGCAAAAGTAGGAAGTACACACATCCACCAAGAGACAAGCACAAGAATGTTTGTAGTAGCTTTAGTAATAAAAACCCCAAACTGCAAACAACACAGATGACCATCAGCAAGAGATTGGGTAAGTGAATTGGAATGTGTTCCTTCAATGGAATGCTACACAACAATAAAAAGAATGGACTACACTAAAATTTATTAATATGGATGACTCAGAGACAGAAGGGTGGGCAAAAGGAGAACAGAGAAAGAGTTCATGGGGTGTAGTTCTGTTTTTATGAAATCCAATATGTTAAAACCAATCTTTGATGATAAAGTCAGAACAATGGGAGTGGGTACAGCCTAAAAAGTGGCATAAGGGAACCTCCTGCAGTGTTGGAGATATTCCATCTCTTCCTCTGGGTGGTCACTGAATGAGTGTATGGTTATGCAAAAATTCATTGATTTGTATATTTAAGATTTGTAAACTTTCCTCAATGTATGTTATACTTGAGTAATCATAATGATAAAAAGTCTCAGATAACCCCCTTTCTAAATCCTCAAAGAGAATTCTCCAAAACTCCTTAGCCCCCAAATATCTGGCACAATAAAATCCATGTTGTTGCACAAGGCCAGTAGTCACAGAACTCAGTGTATTCTGTGCACTGGGTGCCCCCTGGAGCACAAACAGATCCACATCTCACAGTGTAATTGGAATGGAATTTCTCAGCCTCTTATCTCAATCATCATGTGAGTAAGGGAAATCTGGTCCAATTAGTGGATTAGGAACAAGATAAAGTGAGATTGAAATTCCCATACAGACAAATAGAAATTCTCATGCAAGATCAGAGCTGGCTTCATAAGCAATTGTAAATTCCCTGAGGATGGAGGATCACCATCCTATTTATTATTTTATCTTTGAGACTTTTTCACTGTGACTTCAACAAATAGAGTAGAAAATCAGAATGAATAAATGGGTAGATGGATGGATGGATGGATGGATGGATGGAACTTTATGTCCTTCGTAAAACAAAGTTTAATCATTCCTAAATACATGCTTTCTTTGTGGCAAGTTCCTCCTTAGTGCTTCATGATTAGAACAAGCCTCCTTGATATCTTCCCCTCCGATTCTATTGTGTCTTTGATGAAATATAATTATTTCAATTTTCTCAGTGTTCTTCCTTGGTAAAATACATCCTGTTCTCGTAATTTGTGTCCTATGGTGAAATTTTCTAGTGATAAGAAATGACTTTCTCACATTTGCTTTTCATGGGAATTGGCAATTATAACAGAGTCAAGTTAGTTTAAAATACATAGAATATGTAGATATTGGGTTTTGTCATTGAAGTTTTAATGTAAAAATCAGACAATCATTTCAACTTAAGGACTGAGACTTTCTCGTTGAAAGTCAGTCACCCCAGCCTGAGATCAGGGCAAGTCAAGGTCCTTCCACCCAGGGAAGGGGTGTGAATTAACTATTTTTTCCCAGGCTGGTGGAGGCTCAGCCTAGTACTCTGATAAATTTTTGCTGGGTCTCTAAAGTTTGTTAGAACAGAAGTGTTTTTAAAGACAACTGTACCTCCGCTGAAATACTGCTGATGTCCTTAGGTTACAGGCTGAGGAAGGAAGGCCCATAGGTGCGTTCTCTTTGCCACTCCTTAAAACATTTAGGATATTCTTCCTTTTTTACCCTATCTCTATCCTTAACTGTCCAAAGAATTGAACTCCTTCTGTATGCTGGGTTAGAACCAGGATTTCTCAACCTTAGCACTATTGATATTTGGGCCAAATAATCCTTTTATTGTGGGGCTTCTGTAATGCTCTCTAGGATGTTTAGTAGCTTCCCTAGTGTCTCCTCCTGGATGCCAGTAGCACACTTTGTCCCAGTTGTGGCAACCAGAATGTCTCCAGACATTGACAAATATTCCCTGTTGAGAAGCACTGGGTTAGGTTGATGAGATAGATATGAGGGCCAACTCAAAGCCTAGGAACCCAGCTCCCACTTGTCTCTGTTTTATATGCTTCCCACACTGCAGTGTTGATAAGCCACAGGGCAGGGAGCAGTAAAACATGAACTCCATAACTCCATAATAGCCATTGGGTGGGGTGGAGGTAAAGGTCACCAGGTATAGGAAGAGAAGGTGACAAAATGAAAATTTTATGACAATATTTTAGCATCCAAGATATTTTCTGTCTGGAGGCAGATCACAAAGCACTCACATGGGATTGCAAAGTTGGTGAGATCAAGGAGTATGTTTAACAAAACCTTCTGAACCAAATCTAAGAGTTATGGCATCTCCTTTAGAAATCCCTCTAGTATAGAAATAAGGGAACCTGGGTTTCCCCAATTTTTCCATAATTCAATTCTTGGATTTCAAAGACTACCTAATGTTTCCAAATTCCTGAGTTGCCAAAGAACCATAGTGGGAACTAAAGCAGCAATGAGCAGGTACACACAGGCAAGGAAATGTTCCTTACTGTGTATCTACTACACGTGTCCTTGATCCATAACGGCACGCTCTCCACAGCTGCTTCATGACAGAATGACTGTGTGTTGACTGTTCATTTTGTATGATGCCAGATTCTTTCCCTTTCTCATAAAGGACCCTGCCTAGTTCCTTAGCTACAAAGGTGGGCACAGGACCCAGATTGGATTTATCAAAATTCCTAACCCTTGGCCACAGTCAATAGCAGCCAAAATTATTTTTGAATGTTTTTCAAAGTTGGGAGAGAGAAAATCTTCCCTTTCTGTTCAGGAAGAATACCTGACAAGAATAATTTAAAGGAATAAAAGTTTATCTTAGTTCACAGTTTTGGAGGTTTAGTCCATGGTTGCCGACTCCATTGCTCTGAGCCCAAGGTGAGGCAGAACATCATGGAGGAAGAAGGTGATGGAGAGAAGCTGCCTCATGGCACTAGGAAGCAGAGAGAGAAAGGGAAAGTGGCCGTAGGCACGATGAACCTTCCTAGTGCAGCCCCAGTGACCCAACTCCGCCAGCCAGGCCCCACCTGCACACAGTTACCATCCAGTTAATCTATCAAACTAAGATATACTGGTTTGCTTTCAGATCTCATAATCCAATTATTTCACCTCTGAATACTTCCACATTAATGCAGGAGGTTTTGGGGACACTTCGTATCCAAACCATAGCATCAAGCATAGGAACATTACAGGGTTTATGCTCTGGCAAACAAACCAATACAGAAACAAATAAAAATCTTTTGTGTCAGAACTACATACTGACAATGGCTACTCAGATAAGAAAGTATTCAGAGAGTTCTCAGCAGTTGCAAATGGAAAAAAGGGAACATTTTGAATTCCCCTATTATTATGCTTTATTGCTTCTTCAACCAAAGTCCATTTTCTGTAACATTCTGGGGAAAATTAGTATAATTTAAGAAGCATCCAAAAACTTACCCACACTTCCACTGTTTAAAACCTGATGGTGAATTTAGTTTATTTTGGTTCTTAGCTCAAGAAAGATTTCAGTTGTTTTAAGAAAAAAAAAACAAACAGCTCTGGGTAAGATGATTGTTCTCTAAGATGGAGTACTGAGTTAGTACATGAGGAATGTGTAGATATGGGAACTGGACAAAAGGAAAATTCAAGGTAGGAAAATGAAGACACAAAGAGTAGATGAAAGAAATCCCTTCACAGCTCAAGTCAGGAGATTTCCATTTCAAAGTGCATTTCTCTCTTGTCCCTCATTAAGTTCTTAATAAGGAGTTTTAAAAACTGAATCTGCACATATTTCCTTAATAATTTAGCTTGAAAATCCCATAGTCCAGGATGGCTACAATTTTAAAACGATTTTTTAAAGACAGGAAATAAAAAGTGTTGGTGAGGACATGGAAAAACTGGAACCCTTGTGCACTGCTGTTGGAAATGTAAAATGGGAAGTCTCTGTGGCAAACCTGTATAGCGTTCCTTTAAAAAAATTGAAAATAGAAATATCATATGATAAGGGCCAGCAATTCCATTTCTGGGTTTAGAAAATAATCAAAAGCAGGGACTCAAAGAGATATTTATACACTCGTGTTTATAGCAACATTACTCACAATATCCAAGTGTTTGTTGATGGGTGAATGAATAAACAAAATGTGGTCTCTCCTTAAACCTTATTGCAGATTGAACTATTGATCCCATCCCAGGCCTCTTGTTTAACCTTAAAAAGGAAGGAAATTCTCCAGACACATCCTAAACATGGATAAACCTTGAGAACAGTGTGCTAAATGAAATAAGACAGTCACAAAAACAAAAGCTGTGTATGATTACACTCACAGGACATACCCCGAGTACTCCAATCATGGAAAATAGAAAGGGTTTACCAGGTCTAGGGAAGGAGAAATAGGAAATTATTGTTTAATGGGTACAGAGTTTCAGTTTTGCAAGATGTGAAAAGAGATTTGGGGGTGGATGTTGGAGAAAGTTGAGTAACAGTGTAAATATACTTAATACCACTGAACTGCACATGTAAACAGGATTAGGGGGTGTGGATTTAATGTTTGTGTTTATTTTGCTACAAGTTTTTTTAAGAAAAACCCCATAGGCCACAGGACAGGTTCCTTTCCTGGAGTCCAGTGTCTCACCCTGCCAGATTCCCATGCGTCACCCTGGAATGCAGTGAGTAACACCTGGGACCTTATTGCAGATTGAACTATTGATTTCATCCCAGGCCTCCTGAATCAGAAATTCTGAGCCCAGGAATTAGTTTTAACAAACTGCTGTAGTTTAGATGTTGAATGTTCCCCAAAGGCTCAGGTGTTAAAGGCTTGACTGCCGCCCCCAGATAGTATCATTGGATGTGGAACTTTAAGGAGGTGGGGCCTAGTGAGAGGTGCTTAGGTGGTTGGGGAGCTGGGGGTTTGCCCTGTAGTGATATTATGGAACCCCAGACTCTTTCTCTTTTGATTTCTTCTTCTCTCTTTGCTCCCTGGCTCATGATGTAAGTAGTTTTGCTCTGCACTCCTGTCATGATGGGCTGTCTTACCACTGGCCCAAAGCTATGGGGCCAGACAGTCATGGACTGCAATCTCCAAAATTGTAAGCTGAAATAAATCTTTCCTTCTTATAAGTTGATTATCTCTAGTATTTTATCATAGTACCAGAAAGCAGACTAACATACAAGCTCACCAGGTGATTCTGATGCCTCTCAAGTCAGAAAATCATTGTCCTACGGTAATAGAAGTAGGACAATAGGCAGAAATATGTTTCAAGATTCAGTATATGTATTGAAGACAGAATATGGCATGGTACTGGATTGATGGCAAGGTGGGCAATGAGAGGAATCAATAGGTAGAGATTGAATAGATACGTGTTAAATAAGTGAATGTGTTTTTTAAATGTTCTCCTGATAGTTTTTTTTATTTTACTCTCAAGTCAGAAAAAAAAGGCAAAGCATCAAGTTGGAGAACAGGAAACAAATAGGCTAGAGTTGTTATATAATCTTTAGGAATCCAATGCAAGGTAGGTTTTAATGAAGTGTATACTTGAAAGACCAGCAAATAAATAGTAGGTAAATGGTGGAGTTATAGATTTGCTTCCCAACAGGACTAGTGAAGTCACACAGAAAACCCACACACATAAACAAATCCCCACACAGAGAATTTTGAGCATAACTCTTCTTGCTTTTGGTACAAATGTTATCAGGGAAATGATACATAGAATGTGATTGGAGACTGAGTGATTTCCTGGGAAGAGGATTTTCTGTTTGAAAATTGGGACTGTTCTAGGCAAAAATAGTTGGTCATCCTGTTATAACACAGACTTGCAGAATTTTCAAACCCAAATAGAGCTTATCTGTACTGTGGTTCACCACTGTGGTTGCAGATTAGGATTCCTAGAGGAACTTCTAAAATAATCCAATTTCTGGGCCTTACACAGCACCAATTAAGTCCACATATCTTGGTACAAGACTCAGACATCAACAGTTTTTAAAAGCTCCCCAAGGGATTCTAATGAGCAGCTGGGATTGAGAACAACCAATCTAATCCAGCTACTCTGCTGAATTAATGAGAAATCTGATATCACCAAAAGTTATTTGTCCAAGGTCATACAACTATCACGGGGTCAAAGTCTGGGCTTCTGACTCTTGGGACAGTGTTCTTTCCATAACATCTAATCCTTTCATAGACAATAATTACTAATTATTTACCTGCCACCCCCTGTCCAGTCCTATTAATCAGGGCAACTCACCCACACATCACGAGTCCAGCCATCAACAAAATGACCTTTGGGCTTCCAGCTATGTGTCCTCAATGTTGAAGTCCAGGGCATTTTCCCTTGCTCCCTCCTGACCCTCCTCCCTACCACCTTTTCTAAGTTCTCCTAATCTCCAAGCTAGTTTCTTAGGTTCAGCCCCCATTTCTTGCTCATGGCTCCCCTATGCTTCCATTTCCAGATTTGGCCTTATGGTTTGACCCCATCACTTTCTCACTTTAGTCTTGGACACCCAGGGAAGCCTATCTGGGGCCAGGAGGCCACCCTCTGCAGCAGCCTGTTTGGCCAGCACCACCATCAGAAGGGTTCAGACAAAGCTTCTTTAATCCCCTGGTTTATTTTGTTGAAAACACCAAATCTCAGGCCTGACAAACCTGCCCCTACCTGACCAGGAAAAATACTGAGGAATGATGGGGGTGATGACGACAGGAGCAAAGGACACTTGTGCTCTTCAAACAGAATGAAGCAAAAAGCCTCAGAAAAGAAATGGAAAGAACACAGGTTCAGAGTGAAAGGCAAACAGTGAGAAACCCTCTCTACCTTGGGTGGCCACGCTCCATCGCCCCATCGTCCTGAGGGCACTGAAGTCTTCCTACGACTGTAGCTGGAGGGCCTTCTACAGCCTAGGTCCTTGTGGCCAAGAGGGCACCCGCCTGGCCCCTTCCTTCTTTGTGGTGGTTTGATGTGGTTTGGCTGGGCTGTCAACCGCTGTTTTCTCCTGTGGTTTAACTTGGAAGCAGATGTCAGTTAGCGGTCAGTGGTCTGTAACCTGGCTTCTCTTCACAAGCACATGGGCCCCATTCCAGACCCACTAAGTCAGAATTCCTGGGAACAGATCCAGGAAAGTTTATTTCTCAAAGCTCCCCAGATAAGTGGGCAGCAGAGGTAGTCGTGGAAAACATTGCTGTCCATTATAGAGACTGTTTCCTGTTTGTACCCTTCTTCCCATGATACCCCCCAGGTTCCTGGGGCCTTGGCTGGGTGCTTCAGTTCTATGACTTGCTGGGCATCAACACATCCACCTTCATGATTTCTCCAGGCCTCAGAGCTGCAGCTCCTCTAGGTTCCCACAGGCTTAAGAGTTGTGTGGAGGAGGGTAAGGGGAGAGCCCTTTGACTCCTTCCACAGACAATCCATTATCTGTTGGTGGTTATGGGGGGGTCTTGATTTAATATCTGAGCACCATCTTGAATGTTAACTGCCATTTTATGAGATAAATTTGGCTTTCCTGTACTTCCTCTTCCCCAAACTCCCCCCACTCCCATTAGTGACCTACCCCATGGTACCATAACCCTAAGCCAATCCTAGAAGGACATGACCCCTTGACTCTGGAAAGCCCCATGGTGCCATTGATCTAAACCAATCCCATGCTATTCCCCGCCCGCCTAGCTCTGACACAAGCACCCCCTAGCCTATCCCCTAGCACCACAGCTACAATTCCAAACCCCTACCCGACAAAAGCTGAGCACCCAAACATCTCGGGTGCCTCTCTCCACTCTATAGAGAGATGGTCTTTATTTGTTTGGATCTCTACCTGGTCTCTGTCCTTCATTTCTCACTTGCCCATCTCTTGTTTTCTCACTTTCCTTTCAGTGGTATTTTTTTAAATTTAGGTAGGTTATTATATTTGTTATTTAAAAGTTAAGGAACAAGCTGGACATGGTATCATAGGCTTTTAATCCCAGGCTCTCAGGAAGCTGAGCAACTTAGCAAGACCCTGTCTCAAAAACCAAAAATTAAAATTAAGGAACAAATAATATGTGAATCAGACATACTTTTAAAATTGGTCAAATTCTGTTATGTGCAAGTATGACTATGCAGCATGGAACCCGATATTCTGTGTAATTATTATGCCTCCCCTCAAAAAAGGAGTGTATGTGAATCTGCAGTGTGATCTATAGTCCACCAGGGGGCACCCAAGTCCTATACCTCATAGTCTTTTTTTTTTTTCCCCCCAAGTCTTTGTAATGCCAAACCCAGGGAAAGAGCAAAACCTTTTTCCAGGAGACCTGGGCTTTCATGGTTTGCTTTCAAAAAAGAATTTGACACTTGTTTAAAAACCATAATGTTCCAAACTCCATAAACAATAAGAACAGTGATTATTGAAAGGTTGTCAGATTGTGAATAGTGCAGGGAAAGAAGTCAATAAGAGGAACCCAAGTTACCCAGAAGGGGTAGAACTTTGTGACCCTTTTCACAGACCAGATTCTGAAACTCTAGGAGATAAGGATAATTCCTTCTAACCATAAACTATTTAACAATGTCTGGTTAAGAATCCAATTAGAACCGGCCAGCATGGGTCAAAGTGACCTAGAGTTGTCATGGCAATGGGTACTTGAAAGTCTGATGTCATCTTGCTATGAGTCAAAAGCCAAGAGGTGGACTTAGGCAGGACTCTCTGGAAACTTCTCTGAAATTCTCAGTAAAACTGGAGTGCAGGAGAGGCACACTGTCCCTCTTTTCTCTGAGAGAACCCTCTCTCCCTTAATAGTGTCCCCTTTTCCTATCACTTCAATAAACTCATGCCTGTTATTCAGAGTGACATGTCTGAAATATTTCTGACTTGGTCACAAGAACTGGAGTTTGAAGGAGGAACTTTGTACTGCCTCAGTTTCTTGGAAGGCTCTAACCCTCTAACACTTGTAGCATCAGGACCATGCCCCACTGGCACACCCTGGGAAACTGCAGTAGTCTTCAGAAAGCTCAGAGAGGAAGGAGCTGATCACCACCAAGGCTTCTGGTCTTGGCAGAATGCTGGGCATCAGACTGGGCAAAGGGTAGCAGAACTGCTGATTTCAAAAGATCATGTTGGCTGGCCACTGTGGAGATACTGAGACCATGAAAGCCTTTCAGATTCTTTTGCCTCCCCAGGGGAAGTGATGGAGGCCTGTTGATGACTGAGATTGGATTTCTTGCCTCAGGAGAATGGCAAGTTCCTTTTATTTGATTTATCAAAAAGAAAGGTGATGCTTCCTGCATACCTGGTTGAGGGATGGCTAATATAATCCTAGTCAATTATAAATTCATAAAAGAATTGCAACACAATTCAGATGAATAGGAAAAATCAATGCATAATTCTTTCCTCTTTCCCTTTGTCCAAGGATATACTGAAACACCTGCATGTGACAGGCACTGGAGACACAGTGGAGACATCAGGAGGAAAGAACTCAGGCCTCCATTAGGAGCTCATGGTCTAGGGGGAAGGGCAGGCAGGGAAGAGTTTGGAGCAGGAGGGGCTGGCATACAAAGTGGTGGGGTCAGAAGAAGGACAGTAGATTCAGGTCTCCTGGTTCTTAGGCCAGAATTCTTTTCACTACATGATAATTCTATGATGCACCATCTGGATGCCCAAAAGTTGGCAATGGTACACTGCTCTATTTGGATCTTTAATGTCTCCCAAAGGTCCATGTGTTAAAGGTTTGCTCAGCAAGGTAGCGCTCTTGGAGGTGGTAGGAACTTTGAGAGGTGGGGCTTAATAGCAGGTGTTGGGAGCATGCGTTTGAAAGGGATAGTGGGACCCCTTCTTCTCTTTCTTTCTTTTGAGCCCTGGCCCTGAGGTCAGAGGGCTCTCTGAGACAGGAGTATGGAGAGGTAGAACCTAAGGAAAGCTGGGAGACTCAAGAGCTCAAGTCTCCCAGTTCCAAGGCAGGGCTTTTTTCGTATGGTTCCCTGCAGAGCACCTTCTGGATGTCTGGAAGCTGGCAATGACACACGACAAGACTGCACCCTCCCACCATGATGTATTGCCTCAACACAGGCCCAAAGCCATGGGACTAACTGATCAACAACTAGGGACTCCAAAATCATGAGTCAAAATAACCTTTTTTCTTTATAAGTTCATTATCTCAGCTATTTGTTTTAGTGACAGAAAGCTGACTAACATACATAATGGAGGTTTAATGAGACATCACAGAGAAATTTTAAAATTGGACTAAATCAGCCTCTCTAAATTGAATTCATGTGTGCCCTGGAGAATGTTGCCCTGGGAGTCTGTCCCCATTTGGGTAACTCTTTGCTGTCACCTGGCTGTCTTGTCTTTGTAGCCCTAACTTTACACTTGTCCATTCATTAGATTTGCATTTATTAAGGGCCCTCTAGGGGTGTACAGTACTGAACGAGATGACATCTGATCAACTGTGAAGAAGGTGAAACAAAGAAAGGATGGCATTATCAGTCTCATAAGTGAACACAAGTCCAAATTCCTACCATAGTTTCTTCTGTAGCTAGGATGAGATGGTCTGGTGGGTTGAGGGGAAACTCCGAGAATGTTCTAATGTTAAAATACAGCCTCCATTAGACAAGGGAGGCTGCCAGATATATCCATTATCTGTAAGCTCCAAGTCCAAAATGAAAAGACACTAGAGGAATAATAAGTATAGGAAACTTCTCACTAACTTGCATGTTATAAAGTTGCATTTTGGAGGTTATAAAATGCAGATTTTTTTTTTTTGCTTTTACACAGATCTTCCAACCATAAAAAAGAAAATCATGGAGCATCCCAAAGTTGCCTAGCTTGGTCCTTTTTCTATCACTCTGCATCTTTCTGCAAGAGAATAAATTAATAAGTCAGGAGTTAGGACCCAGAGATATGTTTTAGACTTACAGGACCTGACAGCTCACTGGAAATCAATGAAATGCACTTTAGGAAACATCACGCTAAAGCGATATGGTTGGAGACTATTTTAATCTCACTGCAGGTGGTTACTATCCCCTTGGGTTCTATCTTGACTTTGAACCACTGTGTTTTCTTTACAAAACCTCCTTTTGCAATGGAAATGCTCTGTGTTTAAGGAGGAAGAAATTATCTTTCCCAAACAGACATCATGATGCTAACAGATTTTGTGCCTGTACCTTTCATCCTCAGCATCACTCTCTCAGGTAAGCTCAAGTTAAACTAAATTAAACTGTGATTGTAGAATTATTTAAGCAAAGAAAGCAAAACTACAGTGTTGCTCGTGTTGAAATTGCAAACGGGCACACGTCTCTAGGATAATCTTTAGAATGTGGCTTGAATGGATAATTCTATGTAATCTGAATATTGCTAAATAAGTCACAACTATAAATTCCATAAGGTTTATGTTCTGGCTATTTATTGTATATTACTCCTTTTGAATCATTGTGAGCATGGTAGGAAGTATTAAAAGCAGGGCAAATATTACTGAATGCAGATGGCTACTCAGAGGATTGTTAAAATATTTGCCATAGAAATTTTTATATCAACATTTTTGTATCATATCAATTAGGAATTACTAGGTCTGTGTGTTGATATTTAATTTTGTCCAGTAGGTCCTGTAGACGTCTATAAATATTTTCATACCTTTGTGTACATGGGAATATTTGGTCTATTTGTATATCACAATTGAACAAAAAAATATCAAATGTTTCTCAACATGTGTGTATTACCATAACTGTTATTCATCTGAAAATAGAGGAATTTTTGATAAGGAAAGAGGACAAATAAAAGATAAGAGAGAAAGGCCAAAAGAGCAAAGAGAGAATAAAGGGAGAAATGTAGGAGAAAAGGAAAGAAGGAAAGACTGAAAAGCACAGGAGACAGTGGTCATTTTATGTAAACTTGAGAATAGAAAACTGTTCTCATGGAAATCAGAAACCATCTAAAGCCAAGAAGCCGAGGGTGAGAAAAGTGATGTTCCATTAGCAATCTGTATTTATTTCTCAGCACTAGTTTCACCACATTTCGTTATTGCAATGTTCGGATGGAGAATTGGAGGTAGTAGGATAAATTTGCCTAAGTTGAGAAATAAATCCTAGACTTAAAAGTCATAGGGCTATGAGGCACACCTGGACATTATCTTATCTTCAAGAAGTCTTAATCTGCCAATACTAAAAACATCAATCAACTTCTGTTTTCACGTATAATGAAGGTACAAGAGTCTGGTGTTTTTCTGCCTTAATTTATCAGAGCATTCATTTATTGGGGGAAAAAATTGATTCTGACCTTGCTTTTCCTGGAGAAATCATCTCACTGGTTAGCAAGGGTAATTAGCATAAACTCTCTAGGATCAACTCTATATCATCTTCTATGCACAATAAGAATTCCATAAAAATTTGGAATTGGAGGGAAACCTTGTTCTCCATGGAGAAAGTTTTAAGAGTTTGGGAATGAAACCTGACCTGTACTAGTCTCTCATAGATCTGTAATAAACCTAACACCCTGTAAGCATATCTCATATTTGTGACTATTTCTAGATCCTCTGGAGTCTATTTATAATTTTAGATGTGTATCATTTCTCTTAAAATACTTTTAACCTTACCACTCATTGTAAAGACACTATTTTAATCACACAAAACTACTTTTTTCAAGTTGTAGGGGAAAATCCTCAACTTTTCATATGTCTAGCTTTGGTAAAAAAAGAGTGACATCTCTTATGTTGCTGATTCATAGTTTGTGTGTTTGTGTCTGTTCCCAGAAAGCAGGAACTATATTTATTTATCCTCTCACCATTCTTATGACTGTTTATTCATCCAGTAAACATTCATTGGGCATCTACTATATCCTACGATAGTTCCAGGATGCAGGAATATAAGAAAGAATAAAAGAAAGTCATTCTAATAAGTTCACATGTCAGCAAGAATCCACTAAATATTTACTATTTGACTTCATCCTGAGGGCTCACTCCATGTATTGTCACAAGAGCCTGCCTGATTGATGGTATGCTTTTTTTTTTTTTTAAGAAGGTAATTATGGAAGGCAAAACCAAGATATACCAAGATGTATGTCAAAACAAAAATTATGTGTCTCTCAGTCAATCACACTTGCTGGGGTTTGAAATTCTTCAGTTATTTCTTTTCTTCTCTGACTGAAGAGAAACAATGATGTTAATTTCAATGAAACTACCATCATGGGAAGTTCCACCTAGTTCCTTTTCAGTTATTTATACTTTGGCGTGGGTGAGTTGGTCAAAATTTGGCCGACAGTGGATGTTGGTTTGGGGGTGATAAGAGGGCAGAGGACACTGAGAGCATGAAGAAAGGAAAGTTCACCAGGAATAAAGAGACCAGAAGCTCAAGCCTTAGGTTCCAAAGGAGAAGTTCTTTGTCTCAAGCTGGCATTGGTCGGCTCACTCCAATCCCTCATGATCCTACTCACTTGGCTTTAGAGAGTGAGTCCCCTCTAATCCCTCCATAGCTTTAGTTACCCCCCTGGATGCTCTTTCTGTTCTGATAAACAGCAGCCATAGTGAAGGGCTATTCCCCAATGAATGGCATATCTTAAACCATGGCTCTCTTTTGTATCTTCAAAGCAGCAAAAATCCAGGCATTAATGGACCACACTCTGGCTGTTGCATGGACACAAAGATCCTGAAAGTACAGGACAAATGAACTGCTGGCAATCATCCACTCCCCATTTTTATGGAGAGAGATCGATGCTTTGCTTAAGATTACATAGCTTGGAATCAGGACCAGAACTCGTGTCTCTAACTCTGGGTCTAGTGCCTCTCAATGTTAAATAAATATTTGTCAGATTCTTGATGTAACAAGTGACGAGCTTGGCAAGGAACTCAGCATTCAGAGCCAAGAGCAGCGTGCTCTCCTGAAGCCCTTTCCCAGCCTGCATTCCATGTGGAGGAAATAAATAGCATTAGGCAAAGTGCTTTCCATCTCTGTCCCCATTGATCGCATGCATTCTCTGGCCCTCTCTGGTCCTCCTTCTTCTTGCCCTCTGCCCATGGAGTCGCCTGTCTGGTCTCAAAGGAAATATTTTGGCCAAGAAAAATGAGGTAAAGATTAAGCAGGGAGGAGAGGAAGGAGAAGCGAAGAACAGGGATTGATAAGGGCAACAGAATTCTTCTTTACCAAAAGAGATGGTGAAAAGCTCTATTATGGAGCAAACAGCATCTACAGATGCTGCATTGGACCAAATGTGTATTAGGGAGGAGGGCGTGAAGGGGTGAAGAACAGGACTCAAAGCAAGGAAATGTGGGGAGACCATGGTTTAATTTGAAGCAGAAACACTCCCTCCTTGTAAGCACTGTATGTTCTTCTCCAAGGAAAGGAATCACAGTGTGGTGTCCCCAACAAAGAGGCTCCCAGGAAAAGTGCTCTGTGTCAGACATCAGCCACAGCACAAGGAGATTTGAGTAGGATTACAAAAAACCATCAACCAACGATGTTATTTGTGAGTTGGTTTTAGAATAGCACTCTTCCTGGTAGCTGGCTTTAAACAATAGTGGGTTGATTGGTTTCCTGCCATTATTACAAAATGCCTGAAATAATCAACTTGTAAAGATAAAATGTTTATTTTGGCTCAAATTTGGGAGGTTCCACTCCATGAGAGAGTGGCCCTGTTACTTGGGGCCCATGTTGGGACAGCACATGACAGAAGGAATGTGATGGGGGAAAGCCCCTTACATTATGAACCAGTGAACAAAAGGGAAGAGTAAGGGAACAGAATCTCATACCACTTCAAGGGCATGGCCCCAGTGACCTAGAACCTTCCATGTCTTAAAGGTTCTCCACTTCCCAATAATACCACCTTGAGAACCAAACCATTAACATATGAGCCTTTGGGGGGAAACTAAGAATCCAAACTATAGCAAACAGTAAAACATTTTGGAAAATAAAATGTTAATGACAAAACAAAAAATTGGCAATACATGTTCCTAGAATTAAACATGGAATATTCTTGAAAAAAATTCTTGAGGTAATTTTATGTGGTAGAGACCATAGTGGAGGTAACAGCCAGTTGTTCCCCTCAACGTTCAAAAAAATTATGGGCAGGTAGAAATATTATTGACCTTGTAGACAGAAGACCACACCTGCCCTCACTAGTGGGGTGACCTTGGGTAAGTCACTTTCCCTCTGAGTACCACCATATCTACACTTATAAAATGAGGGACTTGGATGATCTTAGAAGTCCTTTCCAGGTTGTCTTCACTTCTTTATCATTTTTCTTTTTCTTCCTCTTCACTGTCACTGAAATTGTGAAATCCAATCTTCCCAAATGGATACATCCCCGGGAAGGGCCACTCCTCTTCTAAGATCAGTTTTGGGTTCCTCAGTAGATCACTGAGATACATTTTAGAACATTGGTCTTATCCAATTAATTTAAAAGATGAGTCAATTTGTGAAAATTTCATCAACACGACTTGTCAAGAATCCATTTAATCCTTAAAACAATAATTTTCCTGGAAATCCTGAGCACATCTGTGATTTTACATTCCCTGGAGAAGTGAACCAGGATCACTGCCTCCTCCCCCCATGTCACAGAACACATCCTTTCTGACCTTAGTTGATTCGTTGTTTGTTCATGAAACATCATCAAATATTTGTTGAGGCCCTGGTTTCAGAATCAACTGTGAGAAGCCCTTGCCCTTTCTCATAATATTCTATTTTACAAGAAAGACAAACATAAACACGTCTAGGCCTACCTTCTATATCTACTGCAGCTATTTTTGAAAAGGTTCAGAAACTTTGAAGATACTAGGGATAAAGCATTAAAAACTTTGACAGTGTGTGGGGGTGATCTGTTGTTTGGGTCAGAATAGATATTTCTTAGCTATTAACGGATTTGGTATATTTGGATAGGAAGTGTTCCTCCCAAAGCTCTTGTGTTAATTCAGGAATGTTTGAAGGTGAAATGATTAGATTTTGAGAGCTCTAACCTTATTAGTCCATCCTAGTTTGAATGCTCCAGGTGGTAACTGTGGGCAGATAGGGCATGGCTGGAGGAGGTGAATCTCTGGGACATACCCTGGGAGGGTTCTTCTTCCCTACAGCCCTTCCCCTCCTCTCCGTCTGTATGTCCTGGCCACCATGAGGCAGCTGCTTTCCTCCACTGCACCCTTCAGCTGTGATGTTCTGCCTCACCCTAGGCTCAGGGGAATGGAGTTGACCCATCATGGACTGAACCTTAGAACCATAAACCTGATTAAACTTCCCCTCCTTTAAGTTGCTCTTGTCAGGTATTTTGGTTACAGTAATGAAAATATGACTAGCACATCAGCCTAGGCTTCCATAAAAGAATACCATTAACTAGCTAGCTAAATAGTAGGCATTTATTTATTTATTTATTTATTCCAGAACTGTAATTCTGGAAGTTGGGAGTTCATGGCCAAGATGCCAGCAAGTTCAGTTTCTGGTGAAGACCTTTTTTTGGTTTGATAGCTGACTTCTTGCTAGGTCTCACAAGGCCTTTCCTCTGTACCACCTTAGAGGTCCTTTCTCCAACTAACGTCACATCAGGGACTTCAGCATATGATTTTTGGGGGACACAAATATTTAGTCACTAACAGTCAGTACAGGTTTATGTGCTTCAGATAGAAGCCTCACCATCTGACATGGAGAAGAGCAGAACCACTCATTTTCCTTCAGATCCTGGTTAAAAAAAAAAAAAAGCAGGACTCAAAAGTTTTCATCCAGGGTATAGCTGTGGGATGGCAAATATGGGGGATGTCAAGATCATGATTTTAGATTTTCCCTCCCAACATGCAACTCCATGACTGTGCAATTTTCCTGCCAAGAAGGGAAGTTCTTGGGCCCTTGCTCATCTCCAATCCCCCAAATTCAGGGCTTAGGGTTGTCTTAACTGAGAAACCTGTGGTATATGATTATTCAGTAGTTCTCAGCGTCTCTGGAGTTTCTCCATCCATTATAAGAGGATGTCCTTAGAAAATTGTACTAATTGGGCTAAACTGGGATGCAGGGACTCCCAAGGAAATCTAGTATTTAGGGACCCCAGGAACCACTCAAGTGGTGCCTGAGGCAGGGCAGCAGTCAGATGCACATGCACACTTACCAAATAGGGAATTGTTTTTCTCACATACCAGGGAATAGGGAGATAAGAAATCCTAGACTATTAGAGATGAAGCTTCTGTCTGACTTTCTAATCTGCCATCCTGCACGTGTAGCTTTAGTTAAGCTTGCAATATACTTGGATATCAACTCTCTAGGCATCATGTCTCATTTCCTGAGAGGAAGAAAGAGGGGCACATCAAGTTGAATCCATCCTCTTTAACAATCTTCCCTGTAAACCCCACCTTATAGCTTCCATTTGTGTCTTAATTGGCCACATGTGATTCATAGGCCATTCCTACCTGTAAGGGATGCTGGGAGATGAACATTTTAAGTGGCACCATGCAACCCTGATTAAATTCAGCATCTGTTACCAAGGGAAAAGGGAGATGGCTGCTGGACAGAGAACTAGAGTGTCCCCTGAAGTTCACGTGTTGGAAAATTAATTCCCAATGTGGCAGAGTATTAGGAGACGGAGGCTAATGGGGGGCATTTGGGTCATGAGGCACCTTCAAGCATGAATTAATGCCATTATCAAGGGAGTAAATTCCTTACAAAAGAACACGTTTGGTCACGTCTTGTTCCCTCTCTTTCTCTCTCATTGTCTTTCCATTCTTGGATGATGCAGCCTGAAGACTCTTGTCAAATGGTAGCCCTTTGATCTTAGGCTTTCCAGCTTTCAGAACCATTAACCTATAAATTTCTGTCCATTATAAATGACCCAGTCTCTGGAAGTCTGTTATAGCAATACAAAAAGACTAAGATGAGTGTTTTCCAAAAGATATTCTCTACCTTCAAGCAAGTGGGCTCCCTGCTGCAGGGTAAAGCTCAGATAAGGAAGACAGCTATGTCCTCTCTGCTTCTCTCTTCTCCTGAGCAATTCAACTCTAGCCCTGACTCCCCAAATACCACCCAGCAAAACTGAAGCCAAGAAGCTAACTGCATTGTTCAAGTATTTGTTCATTCAATAACAGTTTTCTCAGCAACTACTATGTGCCCAGCAATTGTTCTATGAGCTGGGAAAAGAGTGGTGTGGAAAAGAAGTCCCTAACATTCTGCAACTGATATTATGTATTGTGACAGATAAAAATCCAAGTAAACGAGCAGCAGAATTATGTGCTCTAATGGAAGATAAAATGCCATCAGGGGAGAAAATGGAGAGGGATTATTGGACAGCATAACCTGGAAGGACCTCTGTAAGGAGATGATTTGAGCAAAGACTAGACAAAGTGAAAGAAGGACCACGAGGCTCTCTAGGGAAGAGCCTTCCCAGAGCCCAGGCATCCAGGCTTGTTCTGAAAAGAGGACATAGGTCTGGGGGACTAGGGAGCAGGGATGAGGGCAGAGTGGGAGAAGATAGGGAGTACCTAGGCAGGGCCACAGCATGTGGGAGACCATGGTAAGGTAAACAGGGACATGGACAATAGGCCTCAGTGAACTTCCCTTATCTACAACTGTTCCCCTCCCCGCCCTCCTGCCCTGCCCTAAATGATCCTGCCACCAAAATTCCTATGACCTGGCCCTGCCCCCCAAAAGGGTTCTCCAAAAGTAACTATTTCCTCCATGACCTGGCTCTGCTAAGGCCTTATAAAACCCAGACCCTCAAGGTAGCCTGCTGCCATTTTCCCCCCGAAGATGTGCCCCTCTGGTCCATTGAGGTCTGCCTCCATTTTCTTTATTTTATTTTATATTTTTGTAGTTGTAGATGGACAGCATGCCTCTTTTCTTCCTTCCTTCCTTCCTTCCTTCCTTCCTTCCTTCCTTCCTTCCTTTCTTTTTTGTGGTGCTGAGGATCAAACCCAGTGCCTCACACTTGTTAGGCAAGTGCTTTGCCACTGAGCTACAGCCCAGTCCCTCCCTTTTCTTTTTGTATTTTCTTTCACGTGATTTCAGTAGGGACTTGCGATATTTCTCCTGCATTTGATGAGAAACTATTTACCAGAGAATGAACTCTTCGGTTTTTTAAAAGCTCACTCTAGCTGCTGTGAAAAATGAACTATCAAGAGAGAGAACACAGAAACAATTAGGAAACAGCCCAGAAGATTTGTGAATAGGGCGGTGCCACTGAAGATAACAGGAAATAATAAGAGTTGGAATCTATTTTGAAGGACGTTAAAACTGAATGTGGGGAAGAAGAAAGCAAGAGGTGCCAAGGGTCATGTCAAGAATTTCTGCCTGAGCAAGTGAACACCTCTTCCCTCAGAAAGCTTCTGGGAATTTCCATTTCTCCCCTCTCCTTACAAGTTCCAGGAAGATTTTAGGGCTTTCAGTGATTGATGTGCTGGCAGCTGCCCAACTGTGCTGCTCCTTAATGTAGCCCTGGTTACTATTAACAGTCCAAGTATGGAAGTTTGAGGAGGGTTAACTTTTTAAATATAAGCATAGCTCTCCTGTTTGCATTTTAATATGCTTTCCTGAGTGAAAGAGAAAGGGGCTGGGGACAGCTCATCCATCTTATCTCTGCCTGTGGAGCAATCTTTGGCTGCACCTAGAACTGTTACTGTCTTAGCAACGTGCTTGTGGAAGACTCGTGCACCTAGGGATTGTGTGCTCTTTTGCTTTTCATCCAACTGACAATCTGGATTTTTCTTGGGTAGATCTTGTGGGGAGCTGGGGCATGTCTTATATTGCTATCCTCACCCATCATCTGTGTCTCTCACTGGGAAAAAGTGACTTTCTTTGGTAAAGCATATGGTACAGAATGAGTTGCTTTAGGATATTAACAGGTGTTGAATAGACAACGAGGCTATATTTACAAAACAACAATCAGATACAGCCTTGTTTTCAATTTGGTGGAACAGCATTGAAAAGAAACCAAACTCATCTCTATACTGCATTCCCAAGACATCCCTTTACTTGAGAGTTCCAATCTGAAATCAGGATGTTTTTTAGGCTCTCACATAGTTGGGAGCTGAGAAAAGCATGAGAACCTGGTTGCTAATCAAGGAGGGATTTCATAATGGAGGACTTCCTGAGGAAAAAAAGCAAGAAAACAGGGAGAGAGCCAAGGCAAAGTGTCCAATGAAAATATGCAAGTGCATGGAGAAAGGCCCCCACAGTCTTGCTTCACTGGTTCATTGATTCCTTGTATATTAAATGAGCACCTGCTGTGGGCCAGGCACTGTTCTAGATGCTGGGTAAATGAATATGTGGAACCTGTGCCAGTCTTCATGGAGCTCCAGGGGAAGACACTGACAACATACATAAACATATGATAACATACACATGTTCATCTACAACATACACACAATGACAACATACATACAGTAGATTTTGTTTAAGCATATGAAAGAAAAAAAACAAGCTGTCCACCCTATTAGGGGAAAATCTGTTAGCAAGAACATCTCTGGGTAAAGTACAAGTTCTGGTTTCAGTTGTGTGTATTTGGAGGGAGGTGGGGGTGGACACAGGGAAATGGGTTAAGAAAAGCCTCTCTTGTTTAAGTGGCCTCTGTGGAATCAGGCTGCTTAGAAAGGACAGGTGAAGGTTCAGGTTAGACCAGCCATTCTGCCCCTGAGGTTAATTCAGTTTCCCTCATGATTCTTCCAGCCGCTGCAGGATTCAGTTCAATAGCTGAAAATGAAGATGCCCTCCTCAGACATTTATTCCAAGGTTATCAGAAATGGGTTCGCCCTGTCTTAAATTCTAATGACACCATAAAAGTATACTTTGGATTGAAAATATCTCAGCTTGTAGACGTGGTGAGTAATCCTTGGCACTAATCTAAACAAACAAACAAAAAATGCATTCCTTATAACCTGTTTTTTGAGTCTAAGACTCTTTTCTTTCCCTTGTCTGACATTTCAACTTTAAAAATAATTTATGAAGAAAAGAAAATCTGCCCCCATGGAGCCAGTGAAATGACCCGAAGAAAGAATGTGAAGTCGTCATAGAGTGAATTTTCACTGTGACACTATTACTGTGGGACTTTAAGGCTGAGAGGTGGATGTGGTTGCTAGCTCAGGCCTTGCTCCTAGCAGCGTGGGAAGCTGGACACAAAGGAAGGCAAAACCCAAGGATGATTCAGTGTGACCACAGCTCCTCTCTTTGTGCTCTGGGATGGCAGGGTGCTTGTACCTGCAGGGAGACAGGGCAGTGGTGACTCTACATGGAACAAGGACCATCTCTCTCCCTGGGAAACCCCTTATCTTTCCCTCCACTCTCTGCTCATTTCCCTGTTGAACTCATACTTCTGCCATGATTATGTTCTAGAAAAATCAATGAGCTTAAAACCCAAATGCAGCAGAATCATCCTGATCTGGTTCCCAAAGACTCAAAATAATCCTCCCATGTGGCACAAGTTCCCCCCTCCCCTATCTCACCCACTACAGCTGGCCTCATTCTTTCTAGAAAATCATGCAGAGTTCATCTTCAGTCAAGCTAATACCTCCTTCTATTTTGTACCATTAATATGCCTTCTGTATGTGCAATTTTATATAAGCATTGCCACAATAAACTGCTAATTGTTTTAATAATTATTTTTCGTCTCAAGCAAAATATGCCTAATAGGTTAAGATCCCATGTCATTTAACTGTTCTTAAGTTGAGACTCATGAATACCTCCAAGGTAAGACTCAGGGAGTTCTTTCTTCCTCTTTTTAAATTATTTTTTTGTTCTTGTTTTTTTTATAGTTTTATACATTATAGTTACACATAATAGTGGGATTCATTATGGCATATTCATACATGTACATGATATAATTTGGTTACTCACAGAAAGTTCTTTCTAATGAAAAGACAAACATATAAATTTCCTTCCATTTAAATTTATAGAATCTTTTTAATTGTCCTTTTTTTAGGATGAAAAGAATCAACTGATGACAACAAACGTGTGGCTTAAACAGGTAAATCCAATTCGAGGAGTGTGTCTGCCAATCTAGTCGCTGAAATTCTTTTGTATTTAGACAACCTTCCATCTTAAAAATATTCATTTTAAAAAGCATATTAAGTTCCTCAGGGAGAGATTTGGGAATGGTTGAGAAAGGTCTATTCTCTTTGTTTTCTTCTGTGAGCATTGGTGAGTGGCCCTGCATCTCCTAGGAAGACGTCTTTCTCTGGTGTGGCTTCTGGAAGCAAAACTGTTCCATGGGGTTTGGGCAGGTGGGAGAGTGACTCTGACAGTGAGACTCGGACCTTGGTCCCTGGAGAAAAAGAAAAAAGAGACACCAAGATGCAACTTTCCCCCAATCAGGGTAACTGCTACTGGATGAGAAAAGAAGTGGTGTTAAATTCACCTGTCTTCTCTGGTCCTCCATGGGAAGAATGTACTTCTAATCCCTTATTGTTCCCTAGAAAGAACTGACCACGAAAAGAGGAAATAATAGAAGGCTGCCCATCATAAATTTCTGAAAAAGTGAAGCCCCAAACAAAATACCCAATACATGTTTTCCCAATAAAACTGAAGATGTATTTTGAATAGTTTTCCATTTTCTTCTTGAGTGATAATTCAACCATCACCTGTTTCCTAAAACCAGAGAATTCTGTTCAGAGGCGTTTGTTCTGGAACTGTCAGAATTACCTTTCAAAACCCAATCTTGCATGTTATGTGAAAGGAGAAGATATTGACATTTGTTTGATAATAGCTGATAACTTTAGTTTAATTGCTTATTTTTTTATTTTTGTTTTGTTCACAAATATTTTTTAATGAACATCCAGATGTTGCCTAATCCATCCAGAGGTTTTAAATATTCCACATGGGGATATCTTAAATATCTGACTTAATTGTAACATACATAAGTAATACTTTTCATTTGCTTATATTGAAATAAATTAGTTACCTATTCAAGATTTGTAGATATTGTTCAGTTCTTCCTGCTAATGGCTTATAAGGAAAAATGTATAAAAGAAATTGAAGAGAAGATTACCTAAGTTTTATTTTTCCCACTCCCAAAACATTAATCAGACTTAGAGAATTAATATGCTTATTACCACTTTCTCTTCCTCATTTCTTAATTGATAGATACATGAGCAAATTGTGAAATGAATCTGCATATTATTTTATTTGCAAATAAAAATAAATATCCATGAGAAAATACTAAGCTGGGAATGTATATGTATAAATACAATTTAAACAAACATATCTTGTTATATACCTATCTTATTTCTCTGTGAATTATCTCACTTTTGCAGTTTAGAAGCTGCAGAATTTAGAATTATTTGGAGTTGATAAAGACCAATAAGAAGTTCTATATTTGAGCTTGCAGGAGAGAGAGAAAACCGACACTTTTAAAATATAGTGTACATTTTAAAGTGTAAAGGCTTAGGAAGTTAACAGAAAAAGAAGGCATTTGACCTCAGCCTACATGTGATTTTTACACCTTTTTTTTTTCTTAAAGCTATGAGGGTAAAGAAAGATGAAGGATAAAAAAACGGCATAGAACACTGGCCATAGAGCTGAGTAGCAAAGCACTCGCCTAACATATGAGAGGCCCTGGGGTTCAATCCCCTGTACCACAAATAATAATAACAATAAAACAAAATTGATGTTTAAACAAACTGCTATCATTGGTGTTTTTTGCAGATTTCCATTCTGGCGCAGCTAATAATAATAACTAAGATTTACTGAGTGATTAAGTTCTCAAGCACTATGCTGAGTGTGTCACGGGAATGATCTCATTTAATTCCCTCAGCTACTTTGTGGTTTTATTACTCTCCCTACTCTCTATTATTTTCCTACTAAGCATTAGGAATTTGAATAGACTTGTCCCAGGTCACACACTGCTCAGTGAAGTCTGGCTTTTATAAAGGAATCATTCCCTTATCTTAGACTGAATGGAACAGACGGAGGTGTCCTGTCTTCCTCTCAGTGCCGTTCCTGTATTCTCCTTTCTTAATCCTGGTCTTCAAGACTTTTGATCCTTCAACCTCCAGGACATCTATCTAATGGATCTGGTATAGAAGGATATTTAGGAGAAAATATTCATTCCATCTTCCATTTGTTCAAGAGTATTTAAGAGTATATAGTATAATCTTCACTAAGTACTTGGCACTTTGCTAACTCACTCCCAAGACAAATGCTGCCTTCAAGGAGAAAAAACATTAGTATGCGAAAATATTTAATTAATAATAATGACATCTATAATATGATAAATACCAAAAAGAAGTACATATAAGGTTTTTTTATATGTACTTGTTGCAATACAAATACATATAATGTATATGTCTGTGGCAATACAAAAATGACAGTGAGACAGGGAGAAAGCCAAGGAAAATTCCAAGAGGAAAAGATGCTTAATTTGGGTCTTACAGGACAAACAGAAGTTCTACAAACCTAAAAGGTAGAGAAGTTATGAACCCCATATAGTATGCCCAGTAACAGGACTTTCCAAAACTACTACACCCAAGCCAACCTACTGGAAACTCTTTTCATTGATCCCAGAGTACCTCAGTCAAAATTAAGACCTAAGGGCTCAGTTTCTCCTCTTTCCTCATTTCCTTCCCACATATTGACCAATGCTTGCTTGATTTCTTTTCGGTACTGGGGATTGAGCCCAGGGACGCTTAACCACTGAGGCACATCCTCAGTCTCCTCCCCCTTTTTTATATTTTATGGAGACACAGGGTCTCGTTGAGTTGCTTAAGGCCTCGCTAAATTGGTGAGGCTGGCTTTGAACTCATGATCCTTCTGCCTCAGCCTCCTGAGCCACTAGGATTACAGGCATGTGCCACTGTGCCCGGCCTGACCAATGCTTTCTAATTCATAGCCACAGAGAATAAAATTCTACATATGTGAAACAAAGCATGTTCCATTGTAGCATACAAAACTGACATGCTTGGGGCTTTTTTGTTTGTTTGTTTGTTGTTTCTGTACCTAATCCTCTCATCTGATTCTCTGTTTTCGTAATTCTTCTATGGTATATATTTAAACATTCCTTTTCTATCTTCTCAGCCAAAGGTGTTTATAAAGCACAAATATAGTGACATCCAGAGAAAGCCTATTTTTATTTTATTGATTTTATTTGGCAAACTTGTTTGTCTTGCTTCTTTGTACTTCCAGAGAGTAACAAAAACCCTATAAACCATAAATATATTATTAATATTGACTACATGAGAAAGGTCTTAGTGCCCTAGCACCCTCAGATTCTATACCACCATGTTCAAGGTTAGGAAAACAGCACTGTAAGCATCTTAAAGGAAATGGAAGAAATCACTTTTTGTTTTAGTCAGCTTCTTCACTGCTGTGACTAAAGAACCCAACCAAAACAATTGGAGAGTAGGAAAAGTTTATTTGGAGGCTTACAGTTTCAAAGGTCTCAATCCATTCCTTGGGGCTCAAGGTGAGGTAGGACTTCATGGCAGAAGAGTGTGGCAGAGGAAAACAGCTCACTTGGTGATCAGGAAACAGGGAGAGACTCCACTCTCCAGATACGAATATATATCCCATTACCCTGTCCCCAAGTCTCACCTCCTCCAGCCACACCTTACCACTCCAGTTACCACTCAGTTAATCCCTACCAGGGGATTAATTCACTGATTGGGTTAAGACTCTTACAACCCAATCATTTCTCCTCTGAGCCTCCTTGCATTGTCTCACCTGTGAGCTTTTGGGGGACACCTCACATCTAAACCATAACACCTTTTTTTCTAATGACACAATGTCACAAGGGTAGAACCCTTTGACCTCCACATTATCATGAATAATCACTATGACAGTGAATGTCAGTGAGCTTTCACTGAGAGCCTACTATGTGCTGAGTGGTATGTGCTATACTTGAATACAAGTAGCAGCATAGTAGGTGCATTCACATCAACATCACCACAAATATGAGGAATGCATCCTACTACAACCCTACGTAACAGTCACTATGTTCCTAAACTGGGGGCCAAATTGAGCTGGGACAGCACTGTAGTCCTCGGATGCCAGTTACTGTGACATCATTGCAAAGAATTTGAGTGAAACACAAAGTCATAAGCAAAAGTTTAATAGAGAAAGTGAGAAGCGAAGGTAATGTACAGCATAGGAACTGCACACCCACCTTGAAGAAAGGAGCGTGTGGTGCTCACAGGCTGGAGTTTTTAAGGAAACTGAGTCCTTTGTTCCAGCCTCGATTTCCCTGTCCCCCCTTATTTAGTTTATTACCCTTTGGATAGCTTTCAGCAAGCTTTCTTTGTGAGGGTCTCAATATTCTGGTAGACAGGATGGTTGTGGCATAGTTTACATAATAAGGGAAGGTTCCAGTAACTTGGTTGCAAGAGATAATGATGACATTTTCTGAAAAAAAAAATAGTGCCCCCTGAGGGGTTATAATTAGCTGTAGCTGGTGTGTGGGGGAATGTTTCGATATACCAGAAACCACTTCTCAGATGCTCATCTGTTTCAGTTAAGGTCACCAGGATTTTAAGTAATAATTCCCTCCAGGGTTTATAATTCTCTACAGTTTGTGGAAGATTAGACATTCAGATCTCATTCCCAAATGCTTGCCCAGTTACATAAAGTTCCCCACTGTTTCTGTTTTATGATTCCTGAATTTTTCTTGGTGCATAGGCCTGATATCTATCCTTCATCATCCTTTCCCTCTACCCACTTATTCGTGGCCAACTAATCTACCTAACAACCAGGTGATAAGAATCTTTCAGCATCATTATAATCTATGGGACCACTGTCACATATATAGTCTGTCATTGACCAAAATGTGGTATGTGACCCATGACTTAATTTGCTTATTTTTACCTTTTAGTCTTAGTATTACAGGAAGAATCATTTGAGGAATTTATTTACAGTAAAAACATCTTATGATTTCAACTTAAATAAAAAAAATTGGTTTTGCATTGTGGTAATAGGCATTTATGAGTGATATTCTAGGTAACATATGTCAAAAAAGACAATTTTAAGAGAATATGGACTTGATATGAGTTTGAAATTGCACTTTTCCAAGTTAAGAAACCTAGACTTGGAATATTTTTCCTTTTTTAAAAAAATTTCTTAGTCATGGATTAACTTTTGATATTTTCTCTGATATAGCCTGTCTTCTTTGTTTCCTGCAAAACGACAGCTCTCAAACCAGGAACGTCTGCAACATTGAGCTGATGTTTGTGAAGGGCTTTGAGAGTCTTAGTTAGAACATGCTACACAAACATGGGATATTATTTCTAATCTTTTAGTATAAAAAGAGAGGGACAGGAGGTTAATCTCCAGTTGCAGTCAGGGCTTTAGAGAAATGACCAGAAATATCCCACAGCTCCTAAGAGCACAAGATAGAGGATTTGGATTTTGAATCCTCAGCTGGCTGCTGGCTACAGCACTCCCTGTAATGTGTACTGTTTTCCACCCACAATCATCCTGGGGTTTGGGACCCAGCCCATGGTAAGTGCTCAATCTGGTAGAAACTGGTTGCCTCCCACCCCCATGGGCATCTCAGGAATGAACTCTGATTCCTCAGGGCTGGTTATGAAAGGTCACCAAGGTTGTGAGGAATATCTCCCTCAACCCTGCAATACAGCATAAAGGGTAAAGATTAGTGATTTGTCTAAATTGTATAAATAGCAAAGGTTAATCCAGATGTGCAACTCAGAGTTTTAAATTCTAATTCAGTGTGCTTCCTGTTTTAAGTATACCAAAGTAAGTAGCATTAACCAAAGTCCCACCTAGCCCCCTTTTCTATATGGTTAGGAATGCAGCCTGATTGCACTATAGATCTCTTCATATCCCCAAGGATTCAGACACATCCCTCATTCATCACTCATTCCTCTATATCAGCTTTCACATAGGCTATTCCACCTACAGCCAATCTTCTGCCTGCCCCACACCACCACCTAGTGCTCTGACTGCTTCTCACCTTTCATATCTCAGCTGAAATGTCACCTCATCAGAATTACTTGCCCTATCTACTCCTTTGTTCTGTACCATGCGCCCAATCCATCTGCTCCATAACAACAAGGTGTGGGTATTATGTGTTAGTTTGCTTTTTTATTTTCTGAATCAGACCCTGGCCAGGAGTACATTACAGCAGGTGCAAGCACAGTGCTCAGTGCTGGGGAAGCTTTACATATTTGTTAAATAAATGAATTCCTCGAAAACCATGAATCCCATCCACATTATCCCTGGCCACAGCTGCTAATCCTACTGTTGGAAGTCAGGTAAGCAAGATGAATCTTTCTGGCTTAGAAATCTCTCCCCCTGGGGTCTGCCCCAGTTCCCTTAGAACAATTTGTAGAATTGGTATTTGTTTGCTGCAGTTTGCAACAAAGCAGAAACCTTAGAATTTTTGCCATTCTCTCTCCTGCTTTTCAGGGAAGAGCTGGGTGTAGGTAAAAACCCATTGTGTCTGTAGAAGGAAGCAAAGTGGATCTGAGAACAAGACAATTTCATTTCCAGCAATCTTTATGCCCCAAACAGAGGACTGTAGGTTGGTCTCATTAGCTGTGTTCAGTCATGTTATTTTTTTTAAAGCTGGGCCTAGAGTATAAAAGCACAGCTCTGGCCAAACTCCCCAAGCTTAGCTGTCTCTGGTGTTCTTGGCTGTGTGCTGCAGCTTGATAACCACTCAGCTTCTTCCTAGGATCAACTGAGAACATCTTACTTGCAAGTGAAAGGCAACCTAATCCAAATTAGCATCAGCATATAGAAAGTTTACTGGCTCTTCCACTTCCATTCTGTTCACCCAATGCTGCTGAGTTGAGAGTGGGACAAGGTGGTTCCCTACAATGAAAGGGGTCTTCTAAAAATGCAGTAATAAGAAAATAAACAACCCAAGTAAAAAATATGCAAAAGATTTGACATTTCACCAAATAAGATGCATGAACAGTAAATAAGGAAATTGCATTTTAAAAACTACTAAGAGGGCTGGGGATGTGGCTCAGTGGTAGAGGTAGAGCACTCGCCTCATACATGTGAGGCACTGGATTCGATCCTCAGCATCACATAAAAATAAATAAGTAAAATAAAGGTAAAATAAATAAATAAAAACTACTAAGAGATACCATTCACATCTATTTAAATATGGAGAAACTTAACAATGTGATTATAGCAAGTGCTGAAGAAGATGAAAACAACTGGAACTTCCATACATGGCTAGTGGGAATGAAAAATAATTCCTCCATCTGGAAAGCTGGCTGTATGGTGTAAAATTAAGCAGATAGTTACTCTATTGTTAAGTAGATAGTTAATCTATTGTTACAGAGCTGGGGACTTCTGAGAAACTGAGGCAGCATGAAGATTCCCCCCTTCAAACACTAATTCTTTTTTTGGGGGGTGGGGAGGTTACTGAAGAGTGAACTCAGGGGCACTGAGCCACATCCCCAGCCCTATTTTGTATTTTAGTTAGAGACATTGAATTGCTTAGCACCTGACTTTTGAACTCACAACCCTCCTGCCTTAGCCTCCTGAGCTGCTGGGATTATAGGCATGCACCATCAAACCCTAATTCTTGAGATCAAGTCAGAAAGATTTCAGACACGTCACTCAGAGTCACAGGAATGAGTTTATTGAAGCAATAGGAAAAGGGAAAGAGGTCCCTCTTAAGGGAGAGTGTGGGTCCTCTCAGAGAGGAGAGGGCCAGTGTGTCTCTCCTGCACTCCAGTTTTATTGGGGATCCCAGAGAAGTTTTCCAGAGATCCCACCTAGGTCCATCTCCAGACTTTTGACTGACAGCAAGATGACATCAGACTTTCGAGTACCCACTGCCATCACAACTTTAGGTCACTTTGTCCCGTGCTGACCACTTCTAATTGAATACTAACCATACATTCCTCTGATTTTATGGTTAGAAGGAATTATCCTTATTTTCCTGAGTTTTGAAATCTGGTCTATGAAAAGGGTCACAAAATCTTCCTGCCTCACTGTAACTTGGGTTCCTTATATCAATATTATTTTGGGCCTGCATTTCTCTGCAGGTAACAGATAGTTTGCTGAGGAATGTGACATAGGCTGTTCACTTAGGCCAAGCAGGGCAACCGGTAAATTGTTTCTTAGAAAAAAAGCATATGGGGGTCAGCACAATGGGCCCTTTTTATAGAATTATTTCCGTAACCTCGTGTTCTCACCATTCTCATCTGTCTGTCCCCTCACACTATGACCCAGCCATCCTATCCTATTGACCCAAGAGAAATAAGAATTTATTTAACCCCCCAAATATATTAAACATTAACAATGGCTTTATTTACAATCATCAAAACCTTGAAAGAATCCACATATCCTATTGGTGAAGGGATAAAGTGTGGTACATTCATACAACGCAATACTGCTCACTCATAAAAATGAAGAAACCACTGCCAAGACGGCATAGAGGACTCCAAATGCACTGCTAAATAGAGGTCAGGATCGACAAGCTGCATGATTTCATTTGTAGGACATGTTGGAAAAGGTAAAATTATAGAGACAGGAAAATCAACAACTGCCAGGTAAATAGAGAAGCCTTAGAGCACCAAGTGCCTACGTAAATACTTTAAATTGTCAACCTATGTAAGAGTGATAAAAGGTTTTTTTTTTCTTATGCTTTAGATTTTAGCTTTTAAAAGGCCTCTTAGATCAAATTTTGTTTAAGATAGTGTTTCATCTGGAATTTACAGGCATCATGCATATTTCAGTATTTTACCTCCTAGTGGAGTCATCCATCTGCCAGCTCTTGACTTTTTAATGGCAAAGTTGGCATCAAAGGGCTCAAGGAAGCATCACGCTGGGCACACCCTTCTAACTCTTGGAAATGTCAGTTAACATTATTCTACATGGTTACTCAGCTATCCTCATGAGAGACAATGGAATGGAAGAATTTAATTTTCAGGTCAGATTTCATAAGAGTCTGGATCCAAAATTTTAACATAAAGTTCACTTCTGCTGTAACTGGGTCATCCATATATCATCCTCATTTGTGCCCTTCCCCTTCCTCCACCTCCTCCTTCTTCTTTGTATAACAAAATAATTTGTATTTCAGCACAAAAATACTCCAGGCATAACTACATTAGAAGGCACAATGAAGTACCAAAATGCTTGCAACTTCTAAAAAGGATGTTTTCATTTACAGACGTGAGACAGGCAAATATTTTTTTTCCACATCAGAAGAAATCAAAGTTTAGAATTTATGGGGATATCAAAATAAAAACTAGAGTATTCAGTATTTATAAGAGACATGCAAAAATACTTAACATACATCATACTCATGACTTTCATAATGCAGTCAATTAATAGTTAAGTTTTTTTGATCTGGTTCCAACAGCCCTATAAAACATGCTAAATAATTTCCTCTGTATGAAGAGAAAAATGTAAGCATATGGAGGATAACAATATTAGGCATATAAATTTAAACCATAATTAGGAGTTGCAAAATAAACTCAGATTTAACCATGCTAGGAATTGAACACAGAGCCTGATACATGTTATGCTGTGCTCTACCAATGAGCTACACCCCCAGCTCTCTGGATATTTCATATTAAAATAATATGTGGATGTTAATCCAAGACTCTTGAGTGATGTTCACTCGTGTACTTATGATCGAGAGATGAAAATCTCACTGGATCAGCCCTCCCAAAATAAACTGAATTAGATATATCATTGCTTTTCTTTTGTTTGTTTCTTAAGAGAAAATAGACTGAAAAGATACTTTAGGAATAATGGCATTTGTTGTTAAACCTCTTCATTGTGAAATCAACAAGGAGACAAGATGTAGGCCTAGGAGAGATCAGTTGTATTCCAGATTTCCAGGTAGGGTTATAAGGTCTAACCTGGTGAATTCCCATTCTTAACAAAATAATGGATTGGCAAATTAACAGAAACTTAAATATCCTAATGTTTAACATGAATTTTCAGAATAAAATTACAATATACTCATTTCCTGCAGGAATGGACAGACCACAAATTACGCTGGAATCCTGATGAATATGGTGGAATTCATTCAATCAAAGTTCCATCAGAATCTCTCTGGCTTCCCGACATAGTTCTCTTTGAAAAGTAAGTATTACAGAAGAAGGTCACATTAGATATATTAACACTGGTATAGAAAAGTCTGGGGCAAAAACATAAGCAACAAATGCAAAAGAGAAGAAGAAAAAGAAAAGCCTGGGGCAGAATAATTAAGAGAAATTCACGGCTTCACAAAATAATTGTTTCTTTTTAAAACAGTGTTTAACATTGTAGTAGGAAAGTAATAAAAGTAAAGTAATACTGTGTTGGAGGGGAAAAAACTCAAACTCAAAGGTGTTCAACTAACTTAAAAACTAATTAACTAGTAGGAATATAATAATGGTAACTAATAAACAAACTAAAGAACTAATAAGTGCTCAACTAACTAACGTGAATCTACTTTTATGACAGTGCAGATGGACGTTTTGAAGGCTCCCTCATGACCAAGGTCATAGTAAAATCTAATGGAACCGTCATTTGGACCCCTCCCGCCAGTTATAAAAGTTCATGCACCATGGATGTTACATTTTTCCCATTTGACCGGCAGAATTGTTCAATGAAATTTGGATCCTGGACTTATGATGGTACCATGGTTGACCTTATTTTGATAAATGAAAATGTTGACAGAAAAGACTTCTTTGATAATGGAGAATGGGAAATACTAAATGCAAGAGGAATGAAGGGAAACAGAAGAGATGGTTTATATTCCTATCCATTCATTACTTATTCTTTTGTCCTGAGACGCCTGCCTTTATTTTACACTCTTTTTCTGATAATCCCCTGCCTGGGTCTGTCTTTTCTAACAGTTCTTGTGTTCTATTTACCTTCCGATGAAGGTGAAAAACTTTCATTATCAACATCTGTTCTGGTTTCTCTGACAGTTTTTCTTTTAGTAATTGAAGAAATAATTCCATCTTCTTCAAAAGTCATTCCACTCATTGGAGAGTACCTTTTGTTCATTATGATTTTCGTTACCCTGTCCATTATTGTTACTGTTTTTGTAATTAATGTTCACCACAGATCTTCTTCGACTTACCATCCCATGGCCCCTTGGGTGAAGAGGCTATTTCTGCAAAAACTTCCTAAATTACTCTGCATGAAGGACCATGTGGATCGCTACTCTTTCCCAGATAAAGATGAGAGTAAACCAGTAGTAAAAGGTAAAGCCCTGGAAAAAAAGAAACAGAAGCAGCTTAGCAATGGAGAAAAAGTTCTGGTTGCTTTTCTGGAAAAAGCTGCAGAGTCCATTAGATACATTTCAAGACATGTGAAGAAAGAACATTTTATCAGCCAGGTGAGTAAACTGTAGTTACAATAATGCTGCCTTTGAGTTGTGCAAAAGACTACTATTTCAACATTTATTTGTAACAAAATACTGTCATTGTTTTAAATGTGACATTATTATTTATCATCTTTACATGCACAACATTTAAAACAAACCCTGACTTACAATAGGGATCTTAGTAGACTAAGCATGATTCCTTATAATTCCTCAATTCTATTTTAAATAATTAAATCATGCTTTTTCAATTGGATATCCTGGTGTCTGGTCATTTCTCTCTCATTTTTCATGGGATGTTAGATGTTTTCATATATAGTATTTAAGGGGGGGGGAGCCAGAAAGAATAAAATTTAAAATTAACATAAAATTTAGTAATTAGCTATTTTGTTGAGGGAAGAGTATCTTGTTATTTAGTTTACAGATTTAAAAGAAAAAGTATAAAACAATGTGGTGACAAATACTTCTAGTCCCAGCTACTCAAGAGGCTGAGGCAGGGTGACTACTTGAGCCCAGGAGTTGGAGACCAGTCCGGGTGACACAGTGAGACTCTACCTCAAAAAAAAAAAAAAAGTGGATTTCAAACTCAAAACCATGCTAGACTCAGATCCTACACCCATGCTGTATGACTCAACTGTAGCTTCTGTTTTCTAAAACCTACCTTAAAGAGTATGATGAAGAATAAATGAAAGAAAGTGTAAATTATGCAATGTGTGCTCAGCATATGTGCTTAAACAAGTCCCATCTTTATATCAATTTATAGGGTTCAATTATTGTATTCTAAAATTGGTGAAAATTAATGCCAAGAGCCAGCACCATAAATAAGCTTACAGAAGAACTTTTTTTTGGAAATATTCTTCTATATTTTATCTTGCCCACACAGACCTTTCCTTCACTGCTTGTCACGTTTTTCATCTACTTGAAATTTATTTTTAAATGATGGAAAAATTACTGCTGCTACAAAACAAGCATTTTTGGCTATTAAGTAGGAGTTTTGTGTGCCTTTTCTTTATATCTTTAAAAAATACTATTGCAAAGATTTAAATAGTTTTTTTAAAATTATAAAAATAACATGTTTTCTTGTATTATTTCATTGACTAGACTGCTCATTCCTTTGGTTTGGAGCTCTGTACCTTCCTGTATCCCAATTATCTCACTCCAGTAAGATTGGCAGCCATTAGGAAGTCAAACAACAACAAGTGCTGGCGAGGATGTGGGGAAAAGGGTACACTTGTTCATTGCTGGTGGGACTGCAGATTGGTGCAGCCAATTTGGAAAGCAGTATGGAGATTTCTTGGAAAGCTGGGAATGGAGCCACCATTTGACCCAGCTATTCCCCTTCTTGGTCTATTCCCTAAAGACCTAAAAAGAGCATGCTACAGGGACACTGCTACATCGATGTTCATAGCAGCACAGTTCACAATAGCAAGACTGTGGAACCAACCCAGATGCCCTTCAATAGACGAATGGATAAAAAAAATGTGGCATTTATACACAATGGAGTATTACTCTGCATTAAAAAATGACAAAATCATAGAATTTGCAGGGAAATGGATGGCATTAGAGCAGATTATGCTAAGTGAAGCTAGCCAATCCCTAAAAAACAAATGCCAAATGTCTTCTTTGATATAAGGAAAGTAACTAAGATCAGAGTAGGGACAAAGAGCAGGAGAAGAAGATTAACATTTAACAGGGATGAGAGGTGGGAGGGAAAGGGAGAGAGAAGGGAAATTGCATGGAAATGGAAGGAGACCCTCAGGGTTATACAGTGGAGGGGGTAGAGAGAGAGGAGGGGAGGGGAGGGGAGAGGTGGGGAAGGGGGAGGGTGGAGGATGGGAAAGGCAGCGGAGCACAACAGACACTAGTATGGCAATATGTAAATCAATGGATGTGTAACTGATGTGAGTCTGCAATCTGTGTATGGGGGGAAGGTGGGAGTTCATAACCCACTTGAATCAAAGTGTGGAATATGATATGTCAAGAAATTTGTAATGTTTTGAACAACCAACAATAAAAAATAAAAAAAAATAAAAATAACATGTGATTACTATTGGGAATTTGGAAAATTCAGAATAATGTAGACAAGAGGAGTAAAATTGTAATACGGAGCTTGGAGTTGGATAGATTCTTTGTCTTAAAATTCAAAGAATGAGATTCCACGGATAGCAACGGGCAAAAGCAAAGTATAAGAATGTATTAAAGCTAAGGGAAGCTAAGCTCCTGTGACTGGAAGGGGACCCCAGAGGGTTGCTAGTGAATGGCTACTGTCTAGGGATTTATATGGATCTAGAGGTTTAAGGAAGTCAGCTCCTGGCCCAATCCTGGATAAGGCACTCAGTGTCCACAAGGTATTCATGCAGGCTTCAGACTGATCAAAGTATTGATCAGGCATTTTCCTTCTTTGAAGAGGCTGTGCACTCCAGGTCATGTTCATACTGATTTAAAAATAGCCTTTTTGCAAGTTTCTCAGCAAAAACCTGCAGCTGTTTGTGCTCTGCTCCACAGAAAGTTGCCCCGGGGCCCATTTCCCTATTTGCCTAGCCTTATCTTTTCCTCCTGACTTCAAAATCATTAATGATCCCAGCACTTTTATAAGGTTGACTTTTTAAATATTTTAATGTATCTTCTTTGAGTGCATTTCCCCCAAGGTCTTGTTTCTTAACCTCTGTAAGCTTGGAATACATTTCAGTTCAATGCCAGTAGCTTCCTGCAGTAGCAATCTGTGTTCTGCCTCCCCTCTCATATGGCAGGCCGGCTTCCTGTTCTATTCCATTTTTACAGAATCCCATATACACTTGCTCCTCAACTAACAATGGGGTTGCATTTCAATAAACTCATCATAAGTTGAAAATATCCTAAGTCGTAAATGCATTGAATCTAACTAACCTATCAGACGTCATAGCTCACCAACATAGCACCCTGTAGAATGTTTGTCCCCCTACCAAACTGCCAACCTGACCGTGGAGCTGACTAGGGGCTGCAGCTGATGTTAGCCTGTAAGGAATAATAATAAAGAGAGACACAGACAGGGTGCAGAGGCAGGGAAGGTGGCAGAGTATCTCCTCGTCCAAGTGGCCATGTTTATTTATACCAATAGGTTACATTAGTTCATTAGTATTATAACCACATTATTGTTTAGAGTATCAGTAAGGTTGCTTATTCTGCAGTTACATTTCACAGTTAACATATGTAATGTTAGGAGTTTTGTGGAGCTCTCAAGAAGGTCCGTTGTCTGAAGTTATTGTTAGGCAGGCAGCTCCAGGAACACCAGAGCTTAGTGAAACATTGTAGTTATCAAGCAAGCAAGTCCTTTACTCCCAGGAGCTATGTGCCTGCAATCAAGGTCAAGGCTTGATGAGGCTCTGACACAGAGGCATCTCAGGGCATTGCCATACAGCTAGACATTGCACATATATTAGCTATGTTATTAGATCCTAAGAGAGATTACCAGGCCTTATAAGGGTGGGAAACAGTGTGCATGTTACCCCCGGGAGTTTTCTCACCAGGGGAACGCTTCTCTGTACATTTTCACCATCAGAATCCCTACATTAGCCAGAACCAAGATTGAGGATGGCACTGCATATCCTTAGCCCCAGGAAAGATGCAAATTCAAAATCTGAAGTACAATTTTTACTAAATGAGTATCTTTGTAGCATCATTATAAGTTGAGAATTTGCTGTTGAACCATGGTAAATCAGGGACCAGTAGAAAGGGAACATTTATTTCCCCTTAAAATATGGGAACCCACTCTTCCCTTTCAGACTTACTATTCTTGCTGCTTGATCCTGCTGTGACCTCTCTCAGTTAAGCCTAGTGTTTATTCCACCCCAATTTCCCTTTCTAGCTACATAAGCTCTTCATTTCCTCTCTCCCTTAAGAATGCCTGTCTTCCCCTGGTCGTTTCTCTGTGGCAGTGTCTGTCATTCTGGACCTGTGGCAGCAGATATATTAGCTTTTCATTTGTGGAAAAAGTAATGTTTATAAATACATAAATAATTCTATTGTTTTTATTTTACTTTTTAAATATTGATGAGAGTATTTCTGTATATTCAGCTTACAAGCTGTTTTCTTTGGGCACAATTAGTAAAATCACTGGATAGAATTTGAGCCTATTATCATGTGCAATGTGTTAGGTGAATTTGAAAACTTAAGTGCTATAAATCTGAATATTACTCTTTTTAAATTACTTAAAGAATTCAGAATAGTTGCCCAGCATCTTGAATGAGAGGTATCTTTTTCTCTTTTGCAGGTAGTTCAAGATTGGAAATTTGTAGCTCAAGTTCTGGACCGAATCTTCCTGTGGCTCTTTCTAATAGTGTCAGTTACAGGCTCGGTTCTTATTTTCACACCTGCTTTGAAGATGTGGCTACATAGCTACCATTAGGAACAAGTCTCCAGAACCATTTAGAAGACATAGTATAAAGACAAAAATCACACCTTAGAACTGATACGTGGCTAGTATGTGCATAGAATCCACATGCACTTGCTTATCCTAAGAGCCACAGTTGTATAGTCTTTACAGATATTAAGCATCATTGATGAGAGAAACTTGAGTAAATGTGGGTTTGCCCAAGTTATTTGGTGACCACTGAAGTGAGTTGGTTTTACAGAATTCAAGAAGGCCTCCAAGTCATGCCATTTGTGAGGGCAATCCCTGGAGCTCCTGCATCTATTCATCTTCCTGTGGTCTGGTCTGAGTTGCAAACTGGGCCTTGAGGTGCTTCTCTAGAAATGTGGATGAATAAATATCAACAATGGTTTGGGAAATTATTCTGGTCCAACCACACCTGGTACAGCACACTTATTATTACACAGATTCTAAGATGCGACTGGTCAACTAATGTTCCTCATAATGTGGCTTTCATTGAAAGATTACCTTGATTGAATAATGTAGACCTCTAAGGCAGGTATTATTTGTGATTTATTCATAGCCTTATAAAGCTTTTCCTAAAGGTGAAAGTAGAAGCCTGCTGTCAGTTGTGACTTGCTTTAAAATCATATCAAAATAATTTACAATAGAAACAAAGTCATCTACTACCAGAAGTGTATCCATTAATACTCATTTATCATTTCCTAGGAAAGTAAAGTTCTGAATATTCTCTGATAATGGTTTTTGGTGTCTCCTCATTTAAAGGAATCTATTCCACCAGAGTCCTCTGTGTTTCCCAGTCTGTTTCCATGTGTGTCCCTGTCCCGAGGCTGTGCTTTATCCCCTACCTCCACCATTAAAACTCTGAGGAAATGTCTATTCAGATTGGTTTTTGCCATCACTGCCATCAAATCCTTCTGAACTTTAGCTTAAAGCAATTTTCTCATTACCCATTTATAAATCCAAATTCCACCAAGCATGGTGCCTCATGCCTATAATCCCAAGGATTTGGGAAGCTGAGACCAGAGGATTGCAAGTTCCAGGTCAGCCTCAGCAACTTAGTGAAACCCTAGGAAACTTTGCAAGATCCTGCCTCAAAATAAAAAATAAAAAGGACTAGGGATGTAGCTTAGTGGTAAAACATCTGTGGGCTCAATCTCCAATAGCAATAAATAAATTCAAATCCTTTTCTGGAGTATTTAGGCATGCATAGCTCTTCTTCTTCTTCTTCTTTCTTTCTTCTTCTTCTTCTTCGGATTGAACCCAGGGGTGCTTAACCACTGAGCCACATCCCCATCCCCTTTTTGTACTTTATTTAGAGACAGGGTGTCACTGAATTGTATAGTGCCTCACTAAATTGCTGAGGCTGGCTTTGAACTCTTGATCCTCCTCCCTCAGTCTCTAAAGCCAATGGGATTAAAGGTGTGTGCCACCATGCCTGGCGTACCATGCATGGCTTTTGTAAATAGCTTGTAGCCTGAACTTTTAAAAAAACCAACCTAGCCAGGCTTGATGGTGCACTGTTGTAATGCAAGCAGCTTGGGAGGCTGAGGCAGGAGGATCAAAGGAGGATCAGAAGTTCAAAGATAGCCTCAGCAACTTAGTGAGATCCTGTCTCAAAAGAAAAAGGGCTGGGAATGTTGCTCAGTGATTAGGTGCCCCAGAGTCCAATTCCTGGTAGAAAACAAAACAAAACAAAAATAATTTAAGGGTTTGACCCATTGTTATCATTGATGTGTTTAGTTACTCATGCAATTTTTAATTTTTTTTTAGTTGTAGATGAACACAATAGCTTTATTTATTTTTTCATTTTGATGTGGTGCTGAGGATCGAACCCAGTGCCTCACACATGTGAGGCAAGTGCTCTACTCTTGAGCTACAACCCTAGCCCCTACTCATGCAATTTTTGTTCTCTGTAATATTTTTTCCTAAACTAAGTTTTCTCTTAAATTCTCAGTATTAATTGAGTTTATCTGTTCTTTCTTTTCCTTTAGTGGTTGAAGATTATATGTTCACTTTTATTAATTTATTAATAAACATTTCAAAATCTTCCTGTCAATGCTGAGAATCACTGTCAATAGTTATCACTTTCTAAACAAAACAAGACCCTTAGCATCTTTACCTACCCCCTTTCTTTATCACCTTCCATGTTTTATTAAAATCATCCAGAATTTTAGCTCTAGATTATTTTTATATTATGTGTCACCCTTCTTAAGAATACTTTATTGACAATATAGCTTGTCTACAAACACATTATAAATACTTTTATATCTTTGTTCACCATTTTTTGTCCTATTTACCTCTTTCTCTGATTTCAGAGGAACATGTCTTCAAGTAACTTTTATTTTTTTGAGACAAGGTCTTGCTATGTTGCCCAGGCTAGTTTTGAACCCCTGAGTTCAAGTGATCCTCCTGTTTCAGCCTCTTGAGTAGCTGGGGATACAATTATACACCACTACATCCAGCTCCAAGTAATTATTTTAGAAAGTTTTTTAATGTGACAACATTTCTGAGTCCTTATATTTCTGAAATTGTAACTTCTGCACGGAATTCTAGTTCAAAATTATTTTCCTTTAGAACTTTGAAGACATTATTTTGTAATAGTCCATATAAACAATGAGAGACATAGTGAGGTAGACTCTTTTATTTCGTATGTGTTCCTATTTTTTTCCTTCCTAAAACTTTTATGTTTTTTTTCTTTATCTTTGGACTTTAGAAACGTCACCTCTATAGAGTTAAATACAGGACTCTCTCTCCCTCCTTCTCTCTCTCTCTCTCTCTCTCTGGCATGGCACTTGATGTCTGATATTTTTCTTCAAATCATGCAAATTTTCTTTTCTTATTTCTTTTATTATTTTCTGTCTTCCATTCGCTCTCTCTTTTCTTTTTGAGATTTCTAATAGAGAGATCTTGGTATTCCTTGATTTGTCCTCCATGCTTATTAGCTTATTAACTTTTCCCTCACACTTTTTTTTTCCCTCATACTTTTTAATCCTTTAACTCTTTACATTGTCAGATTGAGATGACAGCCAACAAACTTGAGTTTCAAGTCATGGTCTATTCTGCTACTCAGCCCATTTCCTGAGATGGGGTTCTTGTCTGCTTCTTTGTGGATCAATCATGCATTTGATTTTTAAGAACTCTGATTCTTTATGGATGTCATACTCTGTAGAATATTTGGGGAACTACTAATTATAATTACTGAGAAGTCTTTTGTTGTGTATATACATTTTTCCTCCGGAATTAATTCTTCTGTTGACTTTTGATACTTTTTGTGTTCATTTTACTCTAATATTTGATGATTTTTAATAGTGAAAACTGTAACTATAGAAAATCTGGCTTCTATAATAGTATGGGGAAGCTTTTCTTTTCTTTCTGTGTCCAACCAGCCAGTTTTCTAGGGTTTGTGAGTGGCTTATCTTCTGCTTTGGGGGTTAACCTTTCCTTGATAATAGCCATAAGTAATCTTGGCCACTGCCTGATTCTTCTAATCCAGTGCCCGCTCTTCTCTCTCATGTGTCAGAATGACCACATTAGTGGGGATGGACAAAAAACATTATGAAAATACAGAAGTGTTGTAGCTGTCCCTTGGTCTTTCCCTGCCTTAGTAATTCCATTTCATTTTCAAGACTCTTCTTCCTATAATCTTAGCATTATTTGGGGCATTTGCTAAAAAAATTCTTTGGCAGCTCCCTCTTTGCTTTATGGAGCACAAAATCCACTGCTTTATCAGATTTTACCATAAATCTCTCCTCATCTGCCCTATACATTTCAGACATTCCCTGACTGTCTGGTCTGTGAAGGTATCTTAGCCCACTTTCCATGGCTCTTTCGAACCTTATAACAGTCATTTTATTTTATGTTTCTTATGAAATAGTAATAGAATTTGAAGAACAAAAACACAAACAAAACCAAAGCAAAGCATGAAAGCCCTCACACATATCATCAGCCACACGTCTTGCACTAGAATTCTTTTCTAGATTCTAATTCCTATTAATGTAGGACAGAAGAAGCTGGATATCTGGAGAATTTTCAGGAAGCTCATTTATTGGCTGTAGGGTCCAGAGGGCCTATTGCCTAAAAATTTCTCTGGACCTTGAATCTGGAATTCCATTCTTGGGACTTTGTACCCAATGGGAGGAGGGATTTGAAGGTTTACATGACAATGTTTTCTGTCCCATTTTTTAGATTAGTCAGAGGTTTTACAAGTTTTACCACAAAAGAAGAAGTAACATCATCATGTCTGCAGCCAAACTTAGGTTTTGCAAGACAGAGCAATTTAGTCCTCACAAAAAATTAGGAAGTCCTAACCCACATTGCATTTTTTTTCCAGAAATTTTTGCAAATATTCTGTTAATGCGAACAATTATGGTGAGGGTCTCTGAAGAAGCTTAATTAAGATTCTTTGGTGGAGGAGGGAATGCCACTACATTACAGACTTGTCCAGTTAAAAATGGCAACCAAAAACCACCAAAGATGCATTGTACCCTGAGAATTGTGGAACTGACTGCTTTAAGAACTCTGGATCATTTTAACTGTGCAGACTGATGAATGCTGGACACAGATGGGGACTGAAAAATGACTGTTGGAAACAGACTTTCTAATTTATTGTTGGGGGGAGAGAAATATGGGCACAGCTTGTAATTCATGATCCACAAATGTTGGTAGACTTGGCAGGAGGGTGTGTCCATTTTAGTGGAATTTTTTTTTTTTTTTTTTTTTTTTTTTTTTTGCATCTTGCTATTTAGTCTCCTGAACATTTGCAGTATTCTCCTAAATGTTTTTGGTTCTAGTCAGATCTCCATTTTGTTCATACTAAACTTATTTTCATACCAGATCTTTTCTACCCCATGCCCTTGCTCTTTCCTCCTGGAAATTGTTCCTTTAATTACCCTCCCTCTCTTGTATGGCGCTCTTTTCTAGACCTACAAAATGCTCAGATATGCTTTATTCTTAGAACAAATATATATATATATATATATATATATATATATATATATATATATATATAAAACAGAAATAACAGAATTTTAAAAAATAGCCTGGACTTTTCAAGAGATTCATGCCATTCGAACCATCCTCAAAAGCAATTATAGATTCCAAAAAAAGAACTCACATTTATATGTCTTTGAAGGTTATATTTAAAACACAGTATTTAGCATGATCAATGTATTATGTTTTCAATTTATACCAAATTTTGAACCGTATTTTTGTGTATTACATACAAACATTATGGAACACTGGGCTCTTCATATGATCCACATATTATTCATTACTCTTCTGCACGTTTTGCTGGATTTTTTTTAAGAGGAGGCAACATAGTAAACAAAAATCAGGGCTTTAGGACTCTTAGGTTCTAGGCCAGTCATGAGCTATCTGTGTGAGCCATGGGGCTTCAGACTAGTTATTTGTCCAATATGAGTTTCAGTTTCTTGGTCAGTAATAAAAGGTTATGCTCTATGACCTGTGAAGCACTTCTCTGCTCTAAAAGTCTCTACTTTGGAGATTTATACTGAAGCTTTCACCATTTTAAACCACACACACTCTTCTAATTGCAACTTTGTTCCTTTGGGATAAAATAAGCTGCTTTGTCACTACCTTAGGACAGGATTTGCAGGAATGCATTTTGATGAAAATCAAGAATTCTGTCCTTACAGCCTTGATGGGTTTGTGCATTCAAAGGTCAAGTAATTATTGTCCCTTTTATTTAAAATATTATTGGGTGTAGCTCAATGGTGGTGCACTTATCTGGCATATGGGAGGCCTTGGATTCATTCCCTAGCACCAGACACACACACACACACACACACACAATCCATTTATCAATATCAAATCAATCAACAATTTTTAAAAAGTTATTGACTTTAATTCATTAGTTTGCTAAGTAAAATACACTATTCAATTAGATAAATGTGTTTAGGTATGGATTCAGCATTAAATTGACAAATAGCAGCATGAAACACTTTCTACAGCAACCCTCTTTCTGATCACAGATCATCAGATGCAGAGATCAAACATTTAGATGTATGCATGCAGCTTAAGCCCCATTACAGCTGAGGGGGGAAGATAATTATAGTCTCAAACATGGAAAAGGATAAATATGTATATATTATAATAACCCTAGGAGAGTAAATATAAAAGGTAACATTAAAGCATAGAAATTTTAATTTCAAATACTTACAGCAAGGAAAATCTGTGGGCAAAATTTGACAACTGATCCCAAGTAGATGCTTCTATATTAATCTCTACCACACATGTGAGCATGCAGGACACACATGCATAGGCACACACAGGGACACAAGAGAGCTTCCTAAATTCTCATCCTTCAGATCGCTGTTCACCTCACCCCACCCCTACCTCCTTGTGAAGCCTTTACAAAACACATGGCCCACACTGAGTGTTTCTGGAAGCTTGTGAACTTTTCAGTCTATACTGTATGGTTAGAACATGATGATTCTTTAATATTTTATGAAGTGAACCTTTATTTCCTTAGCTATGCCAGCATGTCCTCCATTATATTGCTAACATGTCATTAGATTTAAGATGAGCACATAATCAAGGCTTAATTAATATTTGTTAATTAAAACAGTACCAGAATCTTTGAATTGGATTGTCTAAAATAGAGACAAATTTGTGCTCTTGTTCAGCCCCTCCCAACATTTCTAGCTGTGTATATATTTTAGTATGCACTTTAGAAAAACATTTTCTTATATTAAAAAAATATTTCAACTAGGTGCAGTGGTACATACTATAATCTCAGCAACTAGGAGGGTGAAGCAAGAGGATCTCAAATTTGAGGTCAGTCTCTTCAACTCAGCAAGACCCTGTCTTAAAATAAAACATGAACAGGGCTGGGGATATAGCAGGGTGGGGAAACACCCCTGGGTTCAGTCCCTAATACTTCAAAAAAAGAAAGAAAAAGATTAAAATAACAATATAGTTAATAAAATCAATAATTCTACATTTAAGTTTCCCTGTCTAAAAAAAATCTTGATTTTAGAGTTAACTGGTCTAAAATAGGATTCAAGTACTGGGGAATGATACTGGCCAAATCATATCATTAAATTGTGTGCATATATGAGTGTGTAACAACAAATCCCATCATTGTATACAACTATAATGCACAAATAAAAAATATGGAAAGAATAAAATAAGATTCAAGTCAGAACAACATTGTCCTGCCTCTTAACTCTGTTTTGATCACTTATTTGGTACTGGCTTGTTGAAAAGAGTGGATCTCAAGAATGTCTTGCTTTGGGGATTTCTCTACTTGCTTGCCTCTGGTGTCATTTAGCTTGTTCCTCTGTCTCCTATCTTTCCTGTAATCTGAAAGAGACACTTATAACCCAAACTATAATTCCAAACTATAATTCTGGTTCAATAATTTTGGCAAGAATACATCAGAGATAATAATGTGGAGTTTGTATTGTACCTTATTCTATCTGATTATTGCATACATTAGTGATAAGATTAATTACTGGATTAAAGAAATGATAGTCTGGTCTTTCTGCTATAAAATTTTGTACACAGCCTGTGGTCATGGCACACAGCTACATTATAAAGACTCTTACCTATGTTCTCGTTCACTTTAAAGATGGTGTCTAATGAGCCACAATGAAACACTATGATTTCCCAAGAGTCATTATTTCTATTCTATGCTGGGTTGGATCTTTTTTAAAAATATTTTTTAGTTGTAGATGGACACAATACCTTTATTTATTTATCTTTATGTGGTGCTGAGGATCGAACCCAGGGCTTTACACTTGCTAGGCAAGCGCTCTCCCACTGTGCCACAACCCCAGCCCATGGGTCGGATCTTTTGATTGTGTTAAAATTCTTTCTCTGAAGCACTTCCTATTATGTGTTAAAACAAATTCATTCAATTATCAGCCAGGATAACTATGGTTTCTGTTTAACCTGGCGTGTATTTCTTCTTTGTATTAAGACTTTCTTTTCAGTTTGTCAATAAGGTAATTATGAAAACAAAAGTGATATAACATGTTTGACTCATGAACACAATCTTAGCTTTGGGAAAACTAGAAAAGAGCAGCAATCTATCCACTGATGTAGATTTCCATAGCTCTGGGCAGGTTTAACCACTGGCGGGAAGTCAGAACAGCCTGTCTTAGAACTAGACTTGCCCACCAGAATGTACAAAGATGGCCTGAGCCCTGGCAACCAGAGGAGTTCCAGTGAGGCCAGAAGGTTGCAGAATTCAAGGGGAAATAATAGAAGAATTAACAATTGCTCAGAAAACCTTCTAAAAACAGCCTCATGAAAAAGGTGCTATAATCATGTCTGATTTATAGATGAAGGTCCTCTTCATCTGTAAAATTCTCCCCTCAGGGTGACAAAGGAGTGGGGAGGGATCCATCCTTTTTTACTCTAGCAGGATAGATAATACTTCCACCAGAAAGTGCTCAGTGAAGGTGTAGTAGTTGCATGTGGGACCTTAAGCCAGGTCCATTGTTTCATAGGGGAGTCTTGGGGTTATTTCAAAGGAAAGTTCTACATTGGCTTATCCACACAATACAGGGTGATTTTTATTGTTAGCCCCCAGGAAGGCCCTGAGTGACAATAGCATCCCTACTCATTGCAATAGCCAAAAAATGCCCTTTTAGACATTTCCAAACACCAACTAGAAAGTGTATATGTACGTGTAGGCTGCTATAACAAAAATATCATAGACTAGATGACTTATAAACAACAGAAATTTATTTCTCATAGATTTGGAAGTTCAAGATCAAGTGACTATCGGCTCTGGTGTTTGGTCAGGGTTCAGTCACTTTCTGATTCTTAGATGGTCATCTTCTCCCTGCATTCTCACAGGGGGTAAGAAAGCTCTCCAGAGTCTCTTTTATAAGGGCAGTAATCCATTCATGACCTAATTTCCTCCCTAAGGTCCCACCTCCTAATTACACATTATTGGAAGTTACAATTTTAACACAAGTGTGAGGACAGAAACAATCTATAGCAGCTGAGTACTACAGAAGCATTGAGATAGTAATTCCAAAGTCAAAGAGGGAAGAAATGGGTATGTATCACATGTGGTATCCATTACTACCGCTTTGTCCTCTCATGACACACAAGAGGTGCACCTTAAACCCTGGAGAAGGTTGGGGCTGTTGAGGACATCCCAAATAGATGTTCTCTGGTCCCTTGGGGCTGGAAAGGGAAGACGATGAGCACTCTCAATTGAGTTCTTATTTTCTTCTGGTTCCATCTCATGAGCAATGGTTTAAAAGTCAAGAAGGTATGTTATACTGTTGAATTTGTTGCTCTTTAGCTATGTGATCGTGAGCAAGCCAACTTACCTCTTGAGAGTAAAGAATTAAAAAAGAGTTGGGTTCACCCCTGTAATCCCAGCAACTCAGGAGCCTGAGGCAGAAGGATTGTGAGTTCAAAGCCAGCCTCAGTAGATAAGTGAGGTGCTAAGCAGCTCAGTGAGACCCTGTCTCTAAGTAAAATATACAAAAGGCTCAGTGGTTAAGCATCCCTGGGTTCATTCTCTGGTACAAAAAAAAAAAAAAAAGAATTGGGTTAAATAATCTGCAAGTTGTGTTAAATGTCTAAAGGTCATTGATTTTATAGTTTAAGTACATAGACACTTCCTGATGTGTGCACATTGGTATGTAAACACGTTCGTTCACAGATGCATACACATGAATGTTGATGTTGAAATCATAAAAGAATTTTATTTTTTATTTTATTATTTTTTTTTAATTTTAAGTTGAAATTAGACACAATACCTTTATTTTATTTATTTATTTTATGTGGTGCTGAGGACTGGACTCAGTGCCTCCCATGTGCTAGGCTAGCGCTGTACCACTGAGCCACAACCGCAGCCCCATAAAAGAATTTTAAATCAATTATAAAAGGTAAAAATTTCAACTAACAAAAATATCTTTAATGTTTTACCCCTTTCACATCCCTTTACAAATTTTCAATTTAATCTTTCATTTATTCTTCTAAACAAATGCCTTAACTCCCCTTTTCTCACATATTATTTCATTTCTTTTTTAAATGTGTTCCTGGTTTGTTTATTCTGGGAGTTCCAAGCAACTTCTGACCTGGGCTGGAAAACCCAGGTATATTCAAGCATTAGAGTGTTCAGGTATTAAGAAGTCAGGATGGAGTTTTCTTGCTCATGGCTGGAAGCAAATTCTTCCCACTTTCCTACAATGCAATTCTTAAAATTCTTTTCTTTTCTTTCTTTTTTTTTTTTTTTTTTTGCGGTTAGGGGATTGAACCCAGGGCCTTGTACATGCAAGGCAAGCACTCTACCAACTGAGCTATATCCCCAGCCCAAAATTCTTGTCTTTATATCTGATAGGGAATTAATCTACTGACTATATAAAAACACCCATACAATTTAACAACACAATTAAAGAGAAACCCCAAACAATCCAATTAAAAAATGGATAAAGGACTTGAATAGACATTTTTTCAAAGCAGATATATATAAATAAGCACATGAAATAGCAAATAAGCACATGAAAAGATGCTCAGTATCACTAATCATTAGTGAAATGCAGATAAAAACCACAATGAGATGTTACCCCATTTCCATCAGGATGGCTACTACAAAAAATAAATTTAAAATTAAAAAAAAAGTATTGGGCTCAGGATATGGCTCAAGTGGTAGCGCGCATGCCTGGCATGCGTGAGGCACTGGGTTCGATCCTCAGCACCACATAAAAATAAAATGAAGATATTGTGTCCATCTAAAACTAAAAAATAAATATTAAAAAAGTATTGACAAAAGATACACAAAAATTGGAAGCCTGTGAACTGTTGGAGGGAATATAAAATGGTGCAGCTATGGTAAAAATTAGTATGATGTTTCCTCAAAAAGTTGAAAATAGAATAACCATGTAATCTAGTAATTTCACTTTGTAGTTTGTACCCCAAAGAATTGAAAACAGGGACTTGAAGAGATATTTCTAAGCCCATGTACATAGCAATATTATTCACAATAGCCAAAAGGTAGACGCAGTTCAAGCATCCACCGATGGATTCATAAAGTGTGGTATGTGCATGTAACAAAATATGATTCATCCTGAAAAAGACATCCTGACACATGCCACACCATAAATGGGTCAGCCTGGAAGATGTTATGCTAATGGATAAGCCTGTCACAAACAGATAAATAATCCATGTTTCCACTTATAAGAATTACCTAGAGTAGTGAAATCCATAGAAATGAAAAGTAGATGGTGGTTGCCAATAACTGGGGGCAAAACAATAACAACAGGGAGTTATTGTTTGATAGGTACAGAGTTTGGATTTACAAGACACAAGTGTCCTAGAGACAGATAGTGGCGATAGTTGCAAAACAGTGGGTATAAATTTAATACCACTGGACTATATTCTTAAAATTGGTTAAAATGATAAATTATATTGTGAGAGTTTTACTACAATTTAAACGTTTTTAGAAAAATTAAATGGTGATTTGACTTAATGGTAAAAAAAAATAAAGTACTGAGTAACCAACTCTGTCGAGATAGCGGTCAATAAGATTTATAGGAGGCCATTGGTTTGTACTGAGCTTCTGCTTAAGGTCCAACAGGTCAAACCAAAATGGAGTCACTTGTGCTAAAGTTCCACATCGCTGAACTGAAACTGAGGTGCTTACTTGACATTTCATGAAATCAGGACAGTGAGAAATAATAATCGAATCCCCAAACAGGCCAGTGTTAGCCCTCACAATAGGGAAGCCCCTTCGCTTTATACTTTACAAGAAAAGTAACTTTGAAATGATCAATCTGCTTTTTTTTTTCCTTCTCTATTTCTGATTTCCTCAGTCTTTTTCTATCTATAAAATTAGCCTCCTCTGCTTGGCTAATTCTATTCTATTCTATTTTGTGAAATGAGGTGTTGCCTGATTCTAGAATTTCAAACAAAAACCAATTAAGATATTTAAATATTTAAACTGAATTGGTTGTAATTCTGTATTTTGACTACAGGAAGACAAAATATAGGTATAAGTGCACAGATGGAGAGAGTAAAAATAATTTAAAATAGAGTAATTCTGATTCAAAACCTCTGCCTGGCATACTACATGGTACCTCTAGTAAAATCATTCTAGTGTGTAGTAAAATCATTCTACTTTTAGAATCTGTTGGGTATCAACCCAACAGAGAGTATGCTGTCACAAAAATGATACCTCAAGACTGTGTAATATCATGAATGAAAAGTTTATAATATTATTTGAGGAAGTGACATTGAAAGGTAAAATTGAAATATAAAATTATCTATGCATATGGACAAAGAATAGAAGGGAAAAAGCCAGATGACATTTGTTCCTCTGTTAGAGTAGATGTATTATTTTCTGCTTTAAAACAGACCTTTAAAATTTCTATAATAATATTTATACAACAAATAATCCAAGTGGAATAAAACAGAATTTGCAAGGTTCTACCTGTAAGAAAAGGAATTGCTCCAAAAAGTATAAGAAAATAAAGTTATTTCTTCTGTAAGAAATTATAATCTTATATATAATTTCTTACAGAAGAAATAACTTTATTTTTAACCTCTGCACAATGGACAAATGGAAAGTGTTGATGAGAAAAGACTAGAAAAACACCTTTTTTATTTGACACACAACAGGAGTTGTTCCAGGTTTTTCCAATCAACCACATCAGGTCCCCCCTGTTTTGATTGCTCTGGTGATATTTGCCAATATCTGATCCTGCACATCTTTGTATATCTGACTTTTCTGAAATAGCTGCAGGGTCTTGGGGGAAAGGAGCCTCTTTCTTTTACCCTTGCAATGCCTAGCTCAGAGCTGGGCAGGTCAACACTGCTGTGGCTTGGATCTGGAATGTCCTTCAAAGGCTCATGTTAAAGACTTGGTCCTCAGCATTATTTGGAGATTATGGAATTTTAGGAGGTGGGGCCCAGTGGGAGAAAGTTAGGCCACTGGGGGCATACCCCTGAAGAAAATTTGGGGACCTCAGCCTTTCTCTTTCTCTTTGCTTTGCAGCTGCCATGAGGTAAGCAGGCCTCCTCCACAAGATGCTTCCACCATGATGTAGCGTCTCATAGGCCCAGAGGCAACAGGGCCAGGTGACCATGTACTAAAACCTCTGAAACCATGAGCCAAAATAAATTTTTCCTCCGTTTAAGCTGATTATCTCAGGTACTTTGTCACACAACAGAAAGCTTACTAAACCAAATGTTAATTAAACAGAGTCTGCTAAGATAAACTCTTATCTATTGCCTTTAACCAATTTGTGTGTCAAATAATGATGAAGCGTGTGAACTATATTACATGGACATGCACAAGAAAGCAAGGATGTGAGAGTTCACAAGTGTTGCAAATGTCAACAAGGTCAAAGGGTCAGTATTTCACATCTCATGTGTCATTACACTAATTAACAGCATAAACTGTGGAGAAAAAACAGAATCTCTTTTCAGTGTGGCTTTATGTTTACTACATGGTTTGACCACATGTCATTCATGTCCCTGGAAAACCAATGTGTATAGAAAAGAGAAGCTGAGATCCAACATGGCGGCGGGTGCAGAGAGATCAAGTCTCTGACCTCTTCAGCTGCGCAGGCATAGGGAGTCGTAAATCGTCTAAATGCTGTTTGCTCAGGATCACTTGGCAATGCTGAACTGACGTGGATCTGGGGTGAACAGTCTGGGCCTCTCAGAACACACACCGAGCCCGGATCGGCTGAATTCAAGCTCCCGTTCGCCTGCTTCTCACAGACAAACTGCTGTGACTCAGCACTAAATGATCCCGCTGAAACAACTGGTCGGCCCTTCTGCACCTATGGAGGTAAATGCCAGCCGAGCCTTCATAGGCAGTGGCCACAGGATTGAAACGGGGCTTGGGAGAGCCAGTCAGGACCCACCCGTTGCATTGGTCACCCGGCAAAGGGAAACGAACTGTCGCCATTTGCATGGGATACCACCATGGCAGAGAACTGACGTCACCAGAATGCGGCGGAGAAGATAACTCCATTGAAACTGGTGGCAACAGGTGTGTAACCCCCTAGCCTTCCCTCTCCACACAGCGGGGAAACCTTAAGGGCCCCTCCCAGCTCTCCCGTGAGCGCAATAGCCAATAGCCAGACCGAAGGAATCAGGAGTGGCGTGGGACCCGTGGCGGGGAACTCCCGGCTACCGCTCCCACCAGTGCTGACAACTGAGGTCTCTTGCACCAGCTACCAGGGGCGTGGCTACTGGAGGGCAAGCAAATTTCGCTGAGCGTTCTCAGCCCCAAGCTCTACAAACTTAGGGTCTAAGGGAATGGCAACAGGGAGAGTGTGCCCAGTCGTTCATGAAAACAGGGCTCCCGGGAGCAGCAGACCTCGCGTGTAGCCAGTATTGTGGTGAGCGTCACCAGTGAGCGGGGCCTGGCTTGAGGAAAAGTGGGGAAGTGACTAGACACAAGAGAAGGCCCTAGGCACTCAGGATTGGAGACCTGCCCAGTCTGGGAGGAGGAGCTGCTGCACAGTGATTGGTTCCCGCGTATCGAGAGGAGAAGCTTGGCCCAGTGGGCACAGCTCCACCTACTGGAAGAGAAGTTAATCAAACTCTAAGACTGCATTTATTAATTTTTTTTTAATTTGGGTTTTTTTTTTTAATTTTCATTTTTTTGTTGTTTTTAAAATTTCTTTTTTTTTAAATTTAAATTTTTATTTTTATTATTATTATTATTTTTTTTCTTTTCTATTTTTTTTCTTTTGTCTTTTCATTTCTTTTCAATTTTCTTATTCCCCCTTCCTTGAAGTCTACCTGCTTACTCTCATTTTCTTTAGTGACTTCTTCCCTTCCCTTCTAATACCTTTCCTCCCAAGCATCAAATAAATTTATAGGAGTAACCAGTAACTCAGCAGTCAAACAGAACAAGAAGTAACATGAGCAGCATGAAAAAGCAAGGAAGAAAAGGAGTACAAACAATGCAGGACAGCCTAAATATTCAGGAGGACCTAGAGTCAGCAGAAAAATGGTCATATAAAGAACTCAAGGAATACCTTAGACAGATGGAATGGAACCTTAAAGAGGATATGAGACAGCAAATTCAAACAGTGAAAGAACACATTGAAATTGAATTACATAAACAGATAAAAGAAGAAGTTAAGCATCTTTATCCAGGAGATAGAGATTATAAAAAAAATCAAACAATAATTCTAGAAATGAAGGAAACTATAAACCAAATTAAAAACTCAAATGAGAGTATCACTAACAGAGTGGAGCAAGTAGAAGCCAGAACGTCAGATAATGAAGACAAAATATATCATCTTGAAAAGAGTCTAGCCAATTCAGAAAGGTTGGTAAAAAATCACGAGAAAAACATCCAAGAGATATGGGATAACATAAAAAAAACAAACTTAAGAGTCATCGGGATAGAGGAAGGTATAGAGATTCAAACCAAGGGAATGAGTAACCTGCTGAATGAAATAATTACAGAAAACTTTCCAGAAATAAAAAAGGAAACGGATATACAAATTGTAGATGCATACAGGACACCGAGCATACAAAATCACAGTAGACCAATGCCAAGACACATTGTTATGAAGATATCCAATATACAGAACAAAGAGAAAATATTAAAAGCTACAAGAGAAAGGAGGCAGATTACATCCAGGGGTAAACCAATAAGGTTAACAACGAATTTTTCATCACAGACGCTGAAAGCGAGAAGATCCTGGAACAACGTATTTCAAACACTGAAAGACAATGGATGCCAACCAATAATTCTGTATCCAGCAAAATTAAGCTTCAGGTACGACAACGAAATAAAAATCTTTCATGATAAACAAAAGTTAAAAGAATTTACAGCCAGAAAACCAGCATTGCAAAGCATCTTGAGCAAAACACTACATGAGGAAGAAATGAAAAACAATATCCAAAACCATCAGTGGGAAGTGCCTCAGTAAAGACAGAGGGCGGGGGGAAAGCTAATCATGGAGAAACAAACTAAATTAAAAAAAAGATAAATAATCAAACATGGCTGGAAGTACAAACCATATGTCAATAGTAACTCTAAACGTTAATGGCTTAAACTCTCCAATAAAGCGACATAGGCTGGTAACATGGATTAAAAAAACAAATCCAACAATATGCTGCCTCCAGGAGACACATCTGATTGGAAAAGACATACACAGGCTGAAGGTGAAAGGTTGGGAAAAAATATACCACGCACACAGTCCTCGTAAGCAAGCAGGGGTGGCCATCCTCATATCGAATAAAATCGACTTCAAGACTAAGTTAATCAAAAGGGATAAGGAAGGACATTATATACTGTTAAAAGGAACCATTCACCAACAAGACATAACAATTATCAATATTTATGCACCAAATAATGGTGCTGCGACGTTCATAAAACAAATTCTCCTCAAGTTCAAGAATCAAATAGACCACAACACAATAATTATGGGTGACTTCAACACACCTCTCTCACCATTGGACAGATCCTCAAAACAAAAGTTGAATAAAGAAATTATAGAACTCAATATCACAATCAATAACCTAGACTTAACAGACATATACAGAATATATCAACCATCATCAAGTGGATATACTTTTTTCTCAGCAGCACATGGATCCTTCTCAAAAATAGACCATATATTATGCCATAGGGCAACCCTCAGTAAATATAAAGGGGTGGAGACAATACCATGCATTTTATCTGATCATAATGGAATGAAACTGGAAATCAATGATAAAAGAAGGAAGGAAAAATCCTACATCACATGGAAAATGAACAATATGTTACTGAATGATCAATGGGTTACAGAAGACATAAAGGAGGAAATCAAAAAATTCTTAGAGATAAATGAAAATACAGACACAACATATTGGAATCTATGGGACACAATGAAAGCAGTTTTAAGAGGGAAATTCATCGCCTGGAGGTCATTCCTCAAAAAAAGAAAAAACCAACAAATAAATGAGCTCACACTTCATCTCCAAGCCCTAGAAAAGGAAGAGCAAAACAACAGCAAATGTAGCAGAAGGCAAGAAATAATTAAAATCAGAGCGGAAATCAACAAAATTGAAACAAAAGAAACTATTGAAAAAATTAACAAAACTAAAAGTTGGTTCTTTGAAAAAATAAATAAGATTGACAGCCAGTAAGATTGGCAGCCATTCTGAAGTCAAACAACAACAAGTGCTGGCGAGGATGTGGGGAAAAGGGTACTCTTGTACATTGCTGGTGGGACTGCAAATTGGTGTGGCCAATTTGGAAAGCAGTATGGAGATTCCTGGGAAAACTGGGAATGGAACCACCATTTGACCCAGATATTGCCCTTCTCGGACTATTCCCTGAAGACCTTAAAAGAGCGTACTACAGAGAAACTGCCACATCGATGTTCATAGCAGCACAATTCACAATTGCTAGACTGTGGAACCAACCCAGATGCCCTTCAATAGATGAATGGATTAAAAAAATGTGGCATTTATACACCATGGAGTATTACGCAGCACTTAAAAATGACAAAAATCATGGAATTTGCAGGGAAATGGATGGCACTAGAGCAGATTATGCTAAGTGAAGCTAGCCAATCCCTAAAAAACAAATGCCAAATGTCTTCTCTGATATAATGAGAGCAACTAAGAACAAAGCAGGGAGGAAGAGCAGGAGGAAAAGATTAACATTAAACAGAGACATGAGGTGGGAGGGAAAGGGAGAGAAAAGGGAAATTGCATGGAAATGGAAGGAGACCCTCATTGTTATACAAAATTACATATAAGAGGTTGTGAGGGGAATGGGAAAATAAACAAGGAGAGAAATGAATTACAGTAGATGGGGTAGAGAGAGAAGATGGGAGGGGAGGGGAGGGGGGATAGTTGAGGATAGGAAATGTAGCAGAATACAACAGTCACTAATATGGCATTATGTAAAAATGTGGATGTGTAACCGATGTGATTCTGCAATCTGTATTTGGGGTAAAAATGGGAGTTCATAACCCACTTGAATCTAATGTATGAAATATGATATGTCAAGAGCTCTGTAATGTTTTGAACAACCAATAATAAAAAAAAAAAAGAAAAGAGAAGCTGACCTGACACTGTTAGTTTATGGGTGCTGCCAGTTGTGAGCTTTAGTGTGTAATAAAACATCTTAATGTACTCCCCTGTGCTACATTTCAACTCCTAAATTTGCAATATATTCCTCTTTTTTCCAGGTAGTCTTCAGTTTCAATAGATGGGGAACTTGGCCTTTCCTGTGGTAAGGAATACAGAACAAATATAGAGTCTGTGAGTTTCTAAGAGAAAAGACATGTTAAAATTTTTCTGTGTTCACAAATAGCGGCTGTAGAAATAGCCCCATGGTTCCAAACACACAGACAATTATAAATATCCAAAGAAATATTCTGTCTACCACCATGGCCACATATTTCCAGTCATCTTCTACCTGAAATACAAACAAAAAGTCAAAGCTATTTTTAAAAATAAAAACCATAAGGAAGCATGTTCTGTTTCATAAGTTTTTTTTTTTTTTTTAGATACTGGGGATTGAACTAGCTCAGAGGCACTCAGCCACTGAGCCAGTTCACCAGCCCCATTATGTATTTTTTATTTAGATATAGGGTCTCACCAATAGCACCTCACCATTGCTGAGGCTGGCTTTGAACTCATGATCCTCCTGCTTCAGCCTCCCAAGCTGCTGGGATTATAGGCGTATGCCATCACGCCCGGCTCCATAACGTTTTCTTTTTCAAAGATTTCCCCAGTACTTTTAAAAACAAATGTTGGTGGCATTTTGGTTAACCCATGCCTTCTAAGTAGTACCTATAAGAAATTTTGTTTTGAGGGCTGGGGTTGTGGCTCAGTGGTCTAGTGCCCCTGAGTTCAATCCCTGGTTACCACCCCTCAACCCCCAAAAAATGAAAGAAATTTTGTTTTGTCTGAAGAGGGTGGATGTGTCTCCATGGGTACCTCATGGAGCTGGCTATAGAGCATGCAGAAGACCTGGTGGGTCAGGAATCCCTAGGTCACAAAAGATTTTTCCCGACTACAGGGAACACTCCCAAGAAGCAGCTGTTAGATAGCTCAACTCTTGTCATTGGCACCACTGACCCCATGGTAAGCCTGGGGAGTGGATGTGAAGCATGCAGTTGGGGGGGAATGGAAGCCATGAGGTACTGTTGAGGACCCTCTGAGCAGGAAGAACAGCTTTTCAAACTGCAAAGTCTCTGCAGCTGTGTCTTGAGAGCCCTTCCTGATGGCAATTAAGTCAACAGGAACTCTGTCTCCTAGACTTTACAAAGTGCCACCCCAAAGGTGAGTTTTTCCAGACTTTTTACCCTAGATAGCAGGCATTCCTAGTATCTGCCCCCTCACCCACGGGGTGCACATTAGCTCTCACAATATCCTTTCACTAAGAGATATGGATGCCAGCATCTGTCATGTAAAATAAACCCAGGCGCCTGCACAAGATTTCAGCTGCCCTTAGCTCGTCATCCTTATGGAGCGGAAAACTGGCATGATTTCCTTGATCTCTCTCCTTGGAGAATGAGGGAAGGCTGTGTGCTTCTATAGTTAGACTCTGGTCACCAGAAGCAGAATATGTGGATACTAAAAATATCCCCAAAGCTCATTCAATCCATCTCAAGTAGAACAAGCAGGACTGGAGTTGCTGAACACTGGAGCTCATATACCTTCTCCCACTACTTGGAGGCTGCAAAGCTCTGCGGTCAATTCTTCCCCTCCAGGGCAGCTTTTCCCTTTCCACCCTTCAATTTGTCAACATTTCTTGTGAAAGGGTTCTTGGTTTAATTAACCAAGGTTGCCCTGAACATGCATTTTAACCAGATTGAGATTTGAGGTTTACCTCAGTTGGTGGAGATTTGCTCTGACCCCTAGGTCAGTCCATCAGTAACTGCATAATAACAAAGCTGCCCTACTCTCTTACAAACACAACTCACACTGAGGATCTAAGTCTTTAAATGAGAGGAGATGTGTATTTACCTCCTTTGTTTCATTGTGGCTCTTCATATTTTCTGCTATGAATTGAACACTATCAATCACATCTTCAACTTCAGGAGAGTGCTCCAAATTCTCTGTTGCCCATTGTGAAGGCTGATGACTTAATCTTCTCTTGCTGGTATCTGCCCCACTTGACTTATGACAGTGGCAGCATTCCTTCAGAAGTTTAGGTTCTCTGCGATTAGCAAACCTGACCTTGACAGGCTTACCTGAAAGAACTTCGGGATTTTGCTTGGAATTTTTTTCCTTCATCTTGTCCAGAGGCCGCCTCATCATCAAGATCTGTGGGAACAGCTGGAGGAAAATTGTCTTCACCCATTTGGGCATGGTGTGTGTTGTAGGGGTGCGATAGTGTATGTTTAACACAAACACGGTCACCACAATGGATAGTGTGACAAAGATCATGGTGAACAGCAGATACTCACCCACCAGTGGGATCACAAGAGAGGTGGACGGGATGGTTTCTGTAATGACCAGCAAAAACACAGTCAGGGAAAGCAGAACTGAGATGCAAAGTGTCACTTTTTCACCACAGTCTGAAGGAAGGTAAAAGACCAACACAGTCAGAAATGAAATAAAGAGACAGGGGATGATCAGATTAATGGTGTAAAACATTGGCAATCTCCGAATGTAGAAGGAATAGGTTATGTCTGTGTATATCTCTTCACAACAGTTGTATTTTATGTCATGCTTGTAGCCAGAGGCATCAACAATTTCCCATTCACTGTTTTCCCAAAAGTCATTCATGTCTACTTTAGAGCCAATGATTAGAAGATCAATTTCAGCTTTATCGTATGTCCAGGAACCAAACTTCAGGGAACAATTTTGATGATCAAAAGGGAAGAAGGTGATATCCATAGGACAGGAACTCTTAAAAATAGCTGGTGGGGTCCAGGTGATCATGCCGTCGTATTTAAGAAGGGCTTTTGTCTTGCCTTCGATTTGGAAATCACCAACAGCACTGTAAAATAAATCAAACACATCAATACGACTCCCTGTGGATTGGCATGTGCCAAAAGTAACTTGGGAAAGAGACCGTGACTGTCAGACACCCATACTTGTTATAGAGAACAATGTCAGGCTTCCAAATCTTATCCGCCGGAACACGAATAGTCTCAATGCCATCATATTCCATTGGATCCCAGCGCAACTTATAATCATTCCAGATCTGAAATGAATAAGAATAATTTTAAAATTTTTAAATAACTATCTTCCTTATGTTGGATCAACAGATTTTTAAAAAAAAATAAATTCTTATTTTAAGACTGCAGGGTTTCTAGCAAAAGCCAGTAAATTATATACATGGGGAATAGGGGGTTAAATAGTTGAGTTGTTTTGGGGGGCAATATTTAACTAGATAATTTTATATTAATTGTTAGTTAGCTGGTTGAGGTTATAGGCTTGACTTCCATGTCCCATGAACTATAGTCAAACTGTAGTAGTAACCCATTTCTAATATTAAAACTGTGTGTGATGATGAGTTTGTTTCCAAATCTGTGTAAAGTTATCAAGTTTTTTTAAGTGAGGAGACAATATAACTGATAGAGTCAGCTGGTGGGAATCTCGACTACTGACCTCTCCAGGCCTGGGGCAGCAGAGATCAAGGAGTGAGCAAGCATCAGAATCTGAAGCCCAAGTTAAAAATAGGAGATTAGAAAGCAGAAAACAGAAAGTCTCTATGTCGGAGAGACATTTGTCACTAGGTTTCTGCACCTGTAAAACCTACATCAAGTCAGCTGTAAGGTATGTCTATCACAAGATGGGCATGGAAAAAGGTCATGCCAGTGGGTTCTATCCATCTGATATTGAGTGGACATGTGAGGACCACAGTTCAAAGAGAGAGAGACATACGTGACGTAGCCACAAATTGGTTTCCATGATCTGGTTTACTTCATCCTGGGAAAAAGAAATCATATTTTTAGCTTCACATGTACTTGCTAATAGAGGTAGATCTTATAGCAAGAATCACAACTAAAGAGAGATGAATCTGAGTGACTCTTGCTAATGAAGGAAAGCAAGAAGACTGAAAAAGCAATATTTAAAAAAGCATTTATTGGGCTGGGATTGTGGCTTAGCAGTAGAGTGCTCGCCTAGCACGTGCAAGGCCCTGGGTTCGATCCTCAGCACCACATAAAAATAAATAAAATAAAGGTATTGTGTCCAATTACAACTAAAAAAATAAATATCAAAAACAAACAACAACAACAAAATTTATTTAGCATGCAGCCAGAAATGCAATATTTCCACATCTGGCCCCGATGCTGTGGACTTTAAAGGAAATGTGGCTTTAATCGGTCTAAGCTGATTTAGGTCTCACCTCCTCTCTGAAGTCTTTGTGCTCACCATAACCCATAAAGGTTTCTGACTCCATTAAAGGAAAAAAAGAAGAGGAGAGAGAGTCTTGGAAAAGAGGGAGAGAAAGTATTGCAGAGGATACAGATACCCAAACCCAGGTCCTTGCTTTCCCCTCAGCATCTACCAAAAACATCAGCCTCATGGAGTTTCCCAGCTGGAATCTGCTACCCACCCACTACATATTCCCTTTCCCTACCCAAGCCACCCCTTCAATCACTCATGAAACAAATTTTTATTGAGTAACTATTATGTGCTATGTAAATACTGGGAATAGAGAAGTAACATGGGAAAATGTCCTATCTTCATGTGTCTTAGCTGGTAGTTGGGGAAATATAAAATTTACACACACACACACAATATAATATGACATAAAGATAAGTCCTATGAATAGATAACTCTCATAGAGTAGTCCATGTGCAGGTACACACACACATAAAACACACATACATCTATTTTATACAAGATGGCCAAAGAAGCCTTCTCTGAGGAAGTAATGTCTAAGCAGATTCTTAAATGAGGCTATTTGGAGGAAAAGCATTCCAGGCCAATATCCCCAGTATAATAAGTTCCTAAGTGGCTACCAACTCTCAGTGTGAAAGTTACCAAAGATTCATCTAGAACCTTGGGTAGTTTTACATCACAATAGTCCAAGGGCTGTCGACAGTGGCCAGCAGTTGATTCCCAAGACTTGCTCAGCCAACCCAGCTTCCCAAGGCACCCAAGAACCCTCTAGACTAAATGAACTCCACTGAGGCTCAGGGCGCTGTGCTGAGGCTCAGACACCATTCTGCCCTGGTTCCCCGGGCCACTCTGCAGTTTTGTACTCTTTCATTTCATGCTCTCTACTGCCTTTCCTAGAGAGGCAAGCTTCCTCCTTCAAATGGGTTGTCAAGCCATGATAAGTCCAAAGGTTTAAAAAGATCAGCAAAAACAGTTACATTCATGGTTTCCTATTGATCCCAGAAAACATAGAACTAGCAGGCGGTGGCCAGCATTGTTTTACAGTTACCCAAGCCTAAAGTCAATGCATTATGATCATACAGGGGTCACTTTGCAATCTGCATAGGTTAGCAGGAGTCATGTCAATAAATCCATGAGATGTCAGTCAAGAAAAGACAAGTTCTGCAGTCTCAGTTTCAGGAAGTTCTTAGAGGTAACTGGAATAAACTTCAACCATCTTTCAAAGCCTGCTTCCTCTCTGAACTAGTGTTCTACACTGTGTCCTGGGAGCTAAAATCAGTTGATAATACCCTTCTAGCAGTAGCCCTTTCTCCCCTGCTACACTTCCTCAGTATGGAGCTGGTGTGTGGAGGTAAGGACACCCTCAGAGGTGTCAACCGATTTGGATCAGGAGCTCGTCTAGAAAGCCAAGGTGTCCATCCAGTTCCAGGCCACACCAATGAACATGTGCCCTGTAATCAGACAGCCCCCCTGGAGGAGGCCAGAGACCCACGATACCACCTCACATCGTTGGGACCATCTTCCATTTCTTTCTGAGGAAATTGAATTAGGTGACGCTCCAGCTGTATTGCAAGTTTTGAGTCACAATTTCCAATATACTGGATCCACAGCAATAGACTCAGAGACATGGATCCACAAGGCCAAGCAGGCTACTAATTTTACCAAGTTTGCCATTTCAGGTCTGCCAAGCCATTAGGAACACTGGCTAGGCATCTCTGTGAGGCAGGAGTAGACGTTCTCCTGCCCTGAAAGATAGAAGACTGTGACCAAGGTCAGGTTGCCTGGCAACAAACATACTTCCACATAGAGCTCTCTGGATCTTTAGGGTCCAGCTGGGGGCTCAGACAGCAGCAGGGGGTGTGAACGTAATTGGGACAAAGTATCCTGGCAGTTAGAACATCACAGAGCCATCCCCACAGCTCACCTGATAACTGCCATGTGACGCAGCCATGCAGTGCCCCTGGGTATTAATCCTAGAGATATGAAGATTTATGTTTATGCAAAAACCTTTAACGAATATTCATAGCAGCTTTATTCATAATAAACCAAAAAAACTAGAATGAGCCCAAATGTTCTTCAACAAGCAAATGATTAAATTAACTGTGGTACATCAGAACCATGGGACACTACTCAGTGACGAGAAGGAACACACACCGTTGATACACTCAACACTTAGATAACACTAAGCAAAAGAGCCAAGGCTGCAAGTCATCATATTCTATGTATATGTAATGTTTTCTTTAATATTTATTTTTCAGTTTTTAGATGGACACAATATCTTTATTTTACTTCTATGGGTTGCTAAGAATCGAACCCAGCACCTCATGCATGGTAGAGGAGCACTCCACCACTGAGCCACAGCATCAGCCCTATGTAATGTTCTTGTAATGACACTACTTTAGAAATGGAGGAGAGATAGTCGATGAAACTGGGCAAAACATATAAGGAATTTCTCTATTATTTCTTATAACTGGGTTTAATCAAATTATTTCAAACAGTAAAATTTCAGTTTAAAAAAGCTACTTTCCCAATTTTCTCTGGCCACAAGAGGGGATGAAGACAGAAAGAAGAAGTTGTTGGGAGGACTTCTAAGAAAGCTCCCTGAAGAGGTCACAAATGTCTGGTATGTGCCCCTTTAACCCTTTTCTCCCTTCCTCCTGCTTCTTGCCCAAAATATGAATGTGATAAGAGGAAAGACAGCAGTTATCTTGGAACATGAAGCAACACTAATGGAAGAAGTCACATGCAAAGGATAGTGAAGTAAAAAGATAGAAGGAACCTTGGTCACTGTTGCCATAGTTGGCTTATGCTCTTATCATCATAGCCCATGTAAGTGACATCCTCTGGAGTTGTGCAGTGCATAACCTGGGCAACTGAACACACAATTGCTCACATCATGAAGCCACCTCGTGCTAAACTCCTAGACTGCAAAATTTCAGATTTCCATTACATAAGGGAAAAAAATCATCTTGTATTTAAGCAGCGCCTAAAAAACAACAAAAAACTTTGATACTAGTAGCCAAGCTCTACTTTCAGTGTTACCTCTCACCATCTTCAGAACGATGACCTGAAAGGACTCATTAACCAGGGATTTGAAGCAATACTGTCCAGTGAGTGGGCCACCCAGACTCTAGATGCAGCTCAGTTCTGTATTTACAACAACCCAATCCATAGTAAGTACAGCTCTTCTAATTCTCCCTTCAACTTCCCTCCACTTCTTTGTTTCATAAACTGGTCCCAAAAGCAGTTCCAGACAATCACCATCTAAGGTGAACAAGTGGAGCATTACTGAAGAAAGTGTCCCCTCCAATGTGGGGACTTCTCTGACATCGGAGTCAGAGCCTCCAGAGGAACACGTGGCAAATGCCTGACACTCACCACGTTGGCCAGCTGTGTGATGGCCACTTCAAAATACACGGTGACAGGATCGGAAACGTTTTCCACGGGCCGGATGAACCGGTTATAACGAGAAAACAGTTTGTGGAAGAGTCTCTCCTCGGATGCACTTCCTGCACAGCCTGCGTGGCCAGAGAGGGAAGAGTTAGGGACTCAGAGCCAGTGCTGGCACTAGGGAGGTGCCAGGGGCGTTTCGGTCACCAGGTCCCTCCAGGAGTGCATTGTGCCCACCAATCAGCGCCCCATCACTGTCACCAGCTCCACCTGCACACTCTCGCACGGTGCCCACTGAACCTCGCCCTTTAGCTTCCACTGCTTCCCTTGAGGATGGAGACAATATTAATTATGCCTACATCCCACACCTAGGGCAACATCAAAGAAAATAATGTTGGGAATAACACTTTTAAAGTCCAATGCACCACAAACACTGAAGGATAGACAGACAGGAGGCTTGGCCTTTCTGTTTATGTTGCTGAACAGAACTTATAGTCCTACCAGTGGAGCTAGAAGCTTTCTGGCAAGGGAGAGAAAGCCCTGCCCTGCCCTTTCAGATCTAAAATACTGACATCTGTGTCTACAGCCAACAAGATGTTTAGGTGGGGACACTCCATCAAGCACAATGACACAGGCACTTCATTAAGGTCTTCACAAGCCATCTCCTTCTGAAAACCAAATTTGAAATTCAATAATTTGGGAGATTTTAAGAATGCAAGTTTTGTAAAGCAAATCTAGTTAAAATGTTTTAAGAATAATTCAAAATTAGGTTTTTTAATAGCATTTTCAGTCATTAAATTCAGGACAATAGTGACACCTGTCTCTGTACTTTTCCAAGATAAGTTAATGCATTAAAGGTAAGTCGATGCTATCACTTGACATAATTTATTCCACTAAAACCCCATTTAAATACATTTCCCCTTACAGAATCCAAATTGGACATCTGAAATTTCACAAGTTTTCTGAAGAGATTTGTACCTTGAAAGAATAAATAAAATAAAACTGAAAGGGTTGGAAAAGTTCATCAGGCAAAAACAGACAGCTGACTAACTATTATTACATTACCACATGAGAAGAGGGGCATGGAAAATGCATTGGAAACCCTGAAACACTGAGATTTTAACAGGAGAGGGAAATTTTAAATGTCACTTTTACTATAGTAACTAACAATGATAAAAACATTTCTTTGTAAGACAACAATGAAAAAAAATCCTCCTGGTTACCCATTTTCTCTCCTTTGACACATTTTAAGTAAACCCTCCATCAGTGTTGAAGAGCAAGTCCCTGCAAATCCAACAGCACCTGGAAATGTGATTTTGCTCAGCTCAGCAGCAGTTCTAAGTTTTAACTTTGAAAATGAATAATTTTACTCTTAGGATAATATTTCAGCATAATCAAGTGACCTATTTTCCAAAATGAAAATAAGTACCTACAAAATGGAAAGGTTCATAGATTGAGTAATATTATCAGCTAACAAATAAATCACCATTTTGAAAAACATATTAAATATACCTACAATTCCATGAGTAGAATACATCCACAGCAGAGAAAGATAGAAGACTGTATGGTTCTTATTATACTTTAATTAGAAAAATAAAATAAAATGATTTACAGCATTGTGCTCTCCATCCCACCTCTCAAAAATCTCCTCTGACAAGTTAAACTGAACTAATCAATACCAGATTAATCAGCAGTTATAACAGTGTTGCTTCCTATACAGACACTTTATATATTTACCTAGAATCGTTCATATCTGCTTATTCAAGCACAACGAGAAAAAGAGTAAATACACAAAGCTAAAAGGTTATAGGAGATAAGCAGAAATAAAACCTACCTTTAAAGGAAGGTATGAATATACACAACCAGAGACACAAACCCAAGTGAAGGAATCCCTGACCCTTGCTGGTCAGCATGATTAAAACACATTAGAATTCCTTTTTCTAGGCAAAAGATTGTGGAAGACAAAGAGCTACCAGACAGCTGCACCCATCAAACCTTTAAATCATCAGAAGCCTACTGCCATCACGTGTGTCTTCTGTGAAATAAAAACATTCACAAAATGTGACTCGGCTGTTCCAGCATCAGAGGCTGTGGCAGACATGAAGGGCAAATAAAGAAGACGCCATGCAATGTCAGATGAACAGTCACATTTCCTGTCACCCCAGATCTCTTTTCGTGCAAGAAAGGTGAAGAAAGGCAGTGAGGGAATGCTAGGCAGGATGGAAAACATTGCAGTGGGTTAGAGAACTTCTGCAATCTTAACCACAATCCTTAGGGGATAAATACACATTTACTAGACTCCGAATACAGATGAAATGCATACTAGGTCCCAAAGAGCATATTTGGATTCACTGAGTTCTCTGGTAAATCAAGGCTTAATCTCGTTAGAACACTTTCTAAAAATATGAATTCCCAGTCCTGTCTTAGTAAGTTCAACTTATATTTGTTTTCTGATTTCAGTGCTTCAAGTGCCTTGTCTTTCTGACTATAGTCACTACCATCCAGGTCTAGAGATTAGATGATGGAGAATGAAAGGAACAGGCCAGGCTCAGTGGTGTAAACCTGAAATCCCAGTGATTTGGGAGGCTGAGAGAGGAATTTCACAAGTTTGAGGCCAATCTTGGGAATTTAGTGAGATTTGTCTCAAAATAAAAAAACTTTAAAAAATTAAAAGGAATGGGGATATAATTCAGCTTTAAAGCACCCCTGGGTTCAATCCTCAGTATCAAAAAGAAAAAAGAAAAAAAAAGTAATGGATGCCCTCTGAATATTTTCATTTTTTTTAAACATCTTGATCATCAATTGGTTTTCTTAAAAATTTTCCTGTTGTTCAGTCTCATGTCAATAGAATTCTGATGAATTGAGCCTTCAGATCAGATTTTAATGTTAGTTAAAGAGCAATCAGAACCAGAGATGATCTCTCAGGGCCTTCCCAACTAAATATTCTACCACATCATTAAAAATACTGCAGGCTTTATACATACACAGAACTTAGACTAACAACTTCCCTCAAAATTCTATTGACCGCACATCTCTTGAGGGAACAAAAGAGGAATTGATACTTAATTCAGTTCTAGACTTAGACCACACACTGCGCCAAGAGCTTCAGATATGTCATCCAAGATGTTACTCATTTCTTCTCTTTAGCAAGATGGATTTTTGTCCTTTGCTAAAGTATCATGTGAAGTTTGCAAAAAACCTAAAGTGATAAAAAGAAAAAATCACCACTTATAATCCCAGTGAATTGGGAGACTGAGGCAGGAGGATCCTAAGTTCGAGTCCAGCCACAGAAACTTAGAAGTTACTCTAAGCAACTTAGCAAGACCCTGTCTTGAAATGGAAATATAAAAAGGGCTGGGGAGGTGGCTCAGTGGTAGAATGCCCCTGGGTTCAATCCCCAGTACAAAGGAAAGAAAAAAAGAGAGGAAAAATTTGGAACGGCACTTTACAATGATAGGTAAAATACATCTCACATCCCAGTTCGAATTGACTATTTTCCAAGATTCAGATTTTAATCGGTTTGTTTTTCATATTTTCTACTAAACATACATTACAATCTCAAGAAAATGATCCTTTTGTTACAGGACTGGGGCCTTCTGGGAAAATGAGACAGGTCAAAGAACCACCTTCAAATCCTGATTCTGGTAACCAAGTCAGAAAGATTTCAGACATGTCACTCAGAGTGACAGGCAATGAGTTTATTGAAGGAATAGGAAAAGGGAAAGGGGACACTCTCAAGGTAGAGGGGGTTCTCTCAGAGAAGAGAGGGACAGTTTGCCTATCCTGCACTCCAATTTTATTGGTGACTCCAGAGAATCCTGCCCAAGTCCACCTCTTGACTTTTGACTGACAGCAGAAGCACATCAGACTTTCAAGTACCCACTGCCATGACAACTTTAGGTCACTTTGGCCCATTCTAACCAGTTCTAATTGGATTCTTAACTATAGATTCTTACTGATTTGATAAATTCTTACAGATTTTTATGGACAGGAGGAATTACCCTTATCTATCTGAGTTTTGGGATCTGGTCTATGAAAAGGGTCACAAAAGTTTTCCCCTTTAGGTAACTTTGGTTTCTCTTGTCCATGTTATTTTGGGGCTCCTGTTCTCCTGCAGATAGAAGGTACTTTTCTGAGGAATGGGGCATATCCTGTCTACCTAAGCCAGGCAGGGCTGCAGGTAAATTGCTTCTTGGAAAAGAAAGCACGTGTGGGCCTATGTAAAGTGGGTCCATTTTAAAGAATTCTTCCCTTAACCTCTTGTTCTCACTATTCTCATCTGTTTGTCCCCTATCAAGTTCATGTCCTTTGTTTCATCCCACATCAAACAGACCTTCTGTGTAGCTCATCTCCTGTCAGCTTACAGAACCACTCTACAGGAGGAATCCTTTGGAATACACCAAAATTTAGCACCAGCTTTCTTCCAGGGCAGCTAACTCTGTCCCTCTGTATCAAGTGCCTGGAGCAAGTGGTGGGGGGGGGGGCAAAAAGACAGCAATGAATGATGGGATCAGGGAAATAAAATGCTAATCCTTCAGGATACTTCCCCTCCTCCCCACCTGTTGGCAAGGTTACCTCCTCCAGGGAATTGTTCCTCCCTGAAAAGAGTGGTTAATGAACGCCCCAGGGCTGCTCCTGAACCCCTTTCCTTCCTGTGTCCCTGGGCTGCTTTGTTCTCACTTTCAGATCTGATAAGAGGAGGAGGAGGGTACAGGAGAAGAAAGGAAATCTGAAATATATAAAAGGGGCAGGACATCCCACTCCCTGGGGCACCATCTTGGACCCTTCTTCTGCCTCTGCAGAGGTGGCTCTGTCTGTCTGTCTCTCTGTTCTATCCTTTAAATAAAACTGTTTGCACTTGCCTGGGTATTTCTCTGCTGTTTAGTCTTCAACAGCAGGGGAACAGGACTCGAACACTGGTGTCACAGGAGGGACTTTTGCAGGGGGGTGGGGTGTGGGTGGGGTGGGGGAGGTGGGCATAAAGGATGGAACTCAGGGTCTCACACATGCAGGGCAGATGCTCTACCATGGAGTTATACTTCCCGCCCAAGGAAGGACTTTTTAAATGGAGGTCACAGATAAGCCTCAGTAGAATTGAAAAATACAAGAGGAAGAGTATGGCTGGGCTTGGGGGTCAGGGGGGTCAGTCAGACCTGGATGTAGATTCTAGTTCTTATTTTCACCTGGAGGACATGGGACAAATTAGTTAAGCTACCATGGCCTTATTCTCATCAGAAAATGTGATTAAATTCAGTAATATCAGTTATTTAATTTCTTTCTACACAATTTTGTATATAATATTCACTCTCTCTCTTACCACCACAAATGATAATTAAGTAACTCCTGGTACTTTAAATTGTATGAAGGATATATAAATACCTATAAAGAAAATAGTTCTACATTCAAAGAAAACATTTAGACTATGTCCCCATCATCAGAAAAATGCTAGAGTTTTGTGACTAAATTATGAATTTATGTTCTGCTTCAAACTCTTTTTGAAAATTGCAGAAGTGAAAGTTAAAGATATATAGGGGGGAAAATATATGGTTTTGGAGAAAAAGTAACTCAAGAAATAAAAGAATTAGCTGGAATTGGTGGCACATGCCTATAAACCCAGCAACTCAGGAGTCCAAGAAAGGAGGATCACCAGTTAAAGGCTAGATCCTGCCTCAAAATTAAAAGAAGAAGGTGGAGGAGGAGGACAAGGAGGAAGAGAAGGAGGAGGAGGATCCAAGAGGGGAAAGAGGATGAGGAGGGGAAGGCGGGGGAGAAGGAGAAGAGGAGGAGGAGGAGGAGGAGGAGGAGGAGGAGGAGGGGAAAACTGCAGCCAAATAGTTTAGTGGTAGAAGGTCCCTGGGTTCAATCCCCAGTACCATCAAACAAAACAAAGCAAAGGAAACAAAAGAATCAAAGATTCTGTATTCTTTCCAGATGTTGCTGGATAATATTTTATATTCATATTCTAGGAATTAGTTTCTGTTCAGCCATATTGTTGAACCAAAAATTTAGAGTGCTTTGTTTTAGTGAAGTAGAAAGGAGAAAGGGAGGTGAGTGAGGAACCTGTGGCCCTGGGCAGGTAAGAGCTGATTAACACTAAAAGAGCTTTGCTTTCTTTCTCCCTTTACCTCCCATTGTTCTCTTATCCAGTTCTAAAAGGAAATAGGGAGAAGTAGCAGGAATTTGAATAAGTTAAATCAGATGAAAACTTTTCCTTATGTAAATAGAATTTTGCACGTAATTTCTGAGACATCACAGATTCAGGGAAGGCCAAGCCTGGGTAGCAGTTAACCATAGCTGATTTCCCAGTCTTCCCCAATATCTGTCCTCAGTTACTGTACACCACTGCCTTTGGAATAATACATTCTGAAGAGCTAATCTGTTAAGGAAATTGATAAGCTTCAGAGAGTAATTGTTGGTTTTCTCCCGTTTTTTAATTGATAGACTCTAGCTTCAATTTGGAGGTTTACTGAGGGTGAAAACTTTTTATAATATAAAGTTTTTATAATATAAAACTTTTATAATATAAATTTTAATGTGACACTTTTATTATAAAAATTGTTTTGAGCTTTTCCGCTCCTGTTTGCTAAATTAAATATGTTGCCCATTCTGCCCCAAAAATAAAGGAGACCTTTTGATATGGTTATATAAAATTGAGTATGTTCTTATTTAAAGTTTGAGGGTTTTTTTTTTGGTGTAAAAACTGCACGAATGAACATTTTTCTGACCTTTCTACAACTGTCAGTTCTTTTTAAACTCAAAACAGGAAAACTCTTTAGTAGTCCATGAAGAAATGTAAAGGAAATGGACCTTTAAACATGTATTATTTATGAATCTACTGCAGCAAAAACATCATCAATAATTTAATGATCTCATATACTTTTTAAAAATATCTACTGTCATTAACCTTCACATGTTCAGTCATCTCCAGTCAGTAGTAGTTCACATCCACCACACCTGACATTTCCAAGTCACCCCCGAAAAACATAACAGCAGTAGGTTAAGTATTCAAATTAATTTTAAACTACAAAGAAACTTTTAATAAATTGCTAATCATAACAGAGGCTCAAGTTATTCCTACAAGGCTCATCAATTATCCGCCTAAATTTTAAGAAAAAGGAAGAGCCTGAGAATGTGGGGTGGGGTAAAGCAAAGAAAGGGAGTTAACACCATGTTGTGTTGACATTGAATAAGAATTCTAGCTACTGCTAAGCCCTCCTGGTTGCCAGTCACTTTACACTAAGTCCTTTACATTTTCTCTTCTAATCCTCCCAGCATCCCCAAGAACCAAGACTGTTTTGTAAACCTCAAGGAGGTTTAGCAACATGCTTCAAGGCTCATTATAGCTGACAAATGGCTAAGTTAGAATTCCAGCCTAGGTCTGTCTGAATCTAAAGCTAATACTTTCATCTTAAAGCTACTCTGAAGTGCTTTTAGATCCATGAATACTTTACAAATGTAATATATTTTTAGAGAGTTGTTTTTGAAATGGGTCATGCTTAGCATTGTCACCAGGACAAGTGTCTGATGATAGGGGGCAGAGAGATGTGAGCATTGGGAACATAAAAAAGTTAAGGGAATAATTTTATAAAATGGGCCCACTGTGCTCACCCCCACATACATTTTTTTTTCCAAGAATTAATTTATCTGCAGCCCTGCCAGGCCTTAGTGAACAGGATATGTCAGATTCCTCAGCAAACTACCTGTTATCTGCAGGAGAAATGAAGGCTGAAATAAGGTCAATAACAGTGACCCAAGTTGCCCTGAAGGGGGAAACTTTGTGAACCTTTTCATAAACCAGATCCTGAAATTCAGGGATATAAGGATAATTCCTCCTAGTCACAAAATGTATAGGAATTTGTGGTTAAGAATACAATTCGAATCAGTTTCAGCATGGGCCAGAGTGACCTAGAGTTGTCAAGGCAGTGGGTACTTGAAAGTCTGATGTCATATTGCTGTCAGTCAAAAGTCAAGAGGTGGACCTGGGCATGACTCTGGAAACACCTCTGGGATCCCCAGTGAAACCGAACTGCCCCTCTCTTCTCTGAGAGGATCCACCCTCTCCCTTGAGACTGTCCTCTCTTCCCTTTTCCTACCCTTTTTTAAAAAAACTCATGCCTGTTACTGTGAGTGAAATGTCTAAAAATCTTTCTGACTCAATCTCAGGAGTTGGGATTGAAAGGGGGAGGGTCTTCACACTGCCTCAGTTTCCCCAAAGCCTCCAGCCCTGTAACATTATCAGTTCCCCTCCTACGTTGCAGGAGTTCTATCTCCTCCGTGTGTTTAATTCTTTACATCACCCTGGTAGTTCTAACAGAGTGAAGGATGATATCAGGCAAGTTCCCAGCTCTGGGAGAGTGGATGGTTACAGCTGAAGTCTTTGGGTGTGCTACCAGTGGCTGTGCCATGAATGGAACTAGACTACCTATGGGTGAAGGGCAAGGTGGTCCACATTGTTCCAACCAAAATGATTCCCACACAACTTTTAGGAGTTCTAAAACATCCCTCAGTCTTTTCACTTCCCTCTATTATTCCAGGATCCTTTAAGGTAGAAGGAAATGTGCTTAAACCATGTAATCGAATGCAATGAATTTGTGAGCGCAAGTGACAAAGCACAACCAGGAGACAAAAGAGTGGAGGAAGATTTACTACCTGAAGCAGGTAAGGAGAGCACTGGGGTTACTTGCAAACTAATGCTGTCCTGGAACAAAGAAAGCATGGGGATTAGGTTTGGGAGCCTATACATAGTCATATAGGAAAGCACACGTGGGGGTAAACATTTATGAGTATACTCAGTTCAAGGTCAGAGATCAATGTTCAAAAAGGAAAGTTGGCAGACCTCAATGCTTCCAGGCATGCTCAGAAATAAACCCATGTTACTCTATATTGTTTAAAAGGATGAATCGGAGTAACTAGGTGACCTGCCTGGCTCCTCCTAAGTTGTTCCAAACCGTTTTATCTGAAACAAATAAAAGAACAACTTTAAAAGTACAGTAAGTCTTTTAAAGGGTGGCAACTTCCTCCCCCATAGGTTTATGGGGTTGCCCAGTGTTGACAAAGCTGTACTACCTATGGGAGCTCCAGGAGAGAATCCTTCTTTGCCTCTTTCATCTTCTGGTGGTTCTTTGATTTCTGGCAGCACAATTCCAATATTGGCATTGCTATAGGCTTTCTCTGTGTCTGTGGGTTTTTTTTTTGTTTTTGTTTTTTTTTTTTTTGTGTGTGTGGGTCCGGGAATTGAGCCCATGGTTTATACATGCTAGGCAAGTACTCTACCTCTAAACTACATCTCCAGCCCTCCCTTGTTTCTTAAAATGAAGCTACAGCCTACCAGGTGATCTCAGATGATTTCATCTCTAGGGTTTTCAACTGAATACGTCTGCAAAAATTCTTTTTCCAAATAAGGCAACATTCACAAGACTTAGGACATGAACATAGCAGGGTGCCACCTTTCAACCTACTATATCATGTCACAGGATTATGCTCAGGTCTTAATTGGAAAAAATACATGTGTGCTATGGTTTCAATGTGAGGTATCCCCTAAAAGCTCATGTGTGAGACAATGAAAAAAAGTTTAGAGGAGAAATGATTGGGTTAGGAGAGTCTTAACCCAATCAGTAAGTTAACCTGCTGATGGGATTAACTGAGAGTTAACTGTGAGTGGGTAGGTTGTGGCTTGAGCAGCTGGGTCATTGAAGGTGTACCTCTGGGATATATATTTGGTATCTGGCAAGTGGAGTCTCTCTCTCTGCCTCCTGATCATCATCATGCGAGTTACTTCCCTCCACCCTACTCCTCTACTATGATGTCCTACCTCACTCCAAACCATAAGAAATGGAGCCAGCTGTCGATGAACTGAGACTGCTGAAATTGTGAGACCCCAAATAAACTTTTCCTTCACTATATTATTCTGGTCAAGACTTTTAGTCACATCAGGAAAAAGCTGGCTAAAACAATATGATAGTAACTACTGCGATACCTAGAGGCAATGCACATTAATTTTCTTCTATAAGATCTCAGCATGTTTATATGTGAAAACAGAGATTTTGGCCTTAGCAATACTCCTAAAGTGCAAGAAGTAAAATCAATAACAATAAATGGGATGGATTCAAACTAAAAAGCTTTTTTTTTTTCAGCAAAGGAAACAAACAATAATGTGAAGAGAGAGCCTACAGAATGAAAAAATGTCTTCACAACATACACCTCTTATAGAGCATAAATATATAAAGAACTCAAAAAACTTAACACCAAAAAGACAGATAACCCAATCAATAAATGGGCTAAGGAACTGAACAGTTTTCAGAAAAAGATATACAATTGATCAACAAACATATGAAAAAATGTTCGTACTCTTTAGCAATTAGAGAAAGGCAAATCAAAACTACTCTAAGATTTCATCTCACTCTAGTCAGAATGGCGATTATAAAAAATACAAATAATAATAAGTGTTGGCAAGGATGTGGGGAAAAAGGTACACTCATACATTGTTGGTGGGACTGCAAATTGGTGCAACCACTCTGGAAAGCAGTATGGAGATTCCTCAGAAAACTTGGAATAGAACTACCATTTGACCCAGTTAAAATTAGCATACTAGAGTGAAACAGCCACAGCATTTATAGCAGCTCAATTCACAATAGCTAAACTATGGAAGCAACCTAGATGCCCTTCAACAGATGAATGGATAAATGGTATATATACACAATGGAATATTACTCAGCCTTAAAGAAGAATAAAATTATGGCATTTTCAAGCAAATGGATGGAACTAGAGAATATCATGCTAGTTGAAATAAGTGAATCCCAAAAAACCAAAGGTCAAATGTTTTCTCTGATAAGCGGATACTGATCTATAGTGTGTGGGTTAGTAGTAGGGAAGAATGAAGAAACTTTGCATTGTGCAGTGGGGAGTGAGGGGAAGGGTGGGGCTGTAGAGATGGGAAGGACAATAGAATGAGATGGACATTGTTTTCCTATATACTTATATGATTACACTACTGTTATGACTCTGCACCATGTACAGCCTGAGGAATGAGAAGTTGTGCTCCATTTGTATATAATGTGTCAAAATGCATTCTACTGTTTTGTATAACTAATTAAAACAAACTTTATAAAAGAGAGCGAGAGAGAGCAAGAGAGAGGAGAGTTTGGGAACCAGTGAAGAGACCCATAAGTTATGACTTCTTTTTCAGAAAATGGTATACATTTCTTATTATTTGAAAGAAAAACTGATGGTTCCTGGTTGGTAGTTCTCAAATATTAGTGTAGATCAGAATCAAAGCTGAGGGTAACCTTAAGATCAGATGCTCAGTCCCCATCCTTAGACATTCTGATTCAGTACATCTGGACCCCAGAAACTGCATTTTTTAAGAGCTTTGGAGTTGATGCTGATGCAGCTGGCTATATCTGAGGAACATTCCTCCAGAGAGTTGAAGAAAGACATTCATGCTGTCCATTTACAGTGTGGTTCAGTGATATTATAGATTTGGACTTTTCTGGGACATAACATGTCTCTACAAATTTGTACGTCACAGAACAAAATGTTAGAGATATTCTGAAGTTGCAATACAAGCACTGTGTTTCATGTAAAAAGCTAGGTAAACTCTGAGGTAAATCCTACCATGTTCTTGGCATAGTGATAGATGTTGAAATACAGTTATAGAAAAAATAATTTGTATTTTCAAGTATCTACTTATAAGTGAAACATTTATAAAAATTGATCTTTTTTGTGTTAACACACAAAAAAAGTTTCAACAAGCAACAAAGAATCCATACCACAAAGAACATTCTCTTTCCACACAAAAGGAAAATTAAAAATCAATTCCATGATAACCCAGACTTCACTTTCTTACAGATATTAAAATGCTATTATCAGTCCTCTTTTTTCTGCACAATTTTTTATTTGTTCTAATTAGTTATATATGACTATAAAATGCATTTTGACATATCATACTAACTTCTTTTTTTCTGGTTGTACACAATATAGAATTACACCAGTCGTATAATGATATATGCACTCAAGGTAATAATGTCTGATTCATTCCACTGTCCTTCTCAACCCTTCTCAAGTGTACTCTTTCTCCCTCCCTTCACTCCCTTCTGTCTAATCCAAATTACTTCTATTCTTCCTTAGCTCCCCACCTTATTGTGAATTAGCATCCATGTTTCAGAGAAAACACTCAACCTTTGGTTATTTGGGATTGGCTTATTTCACTTAATGTGATATTCTCCAGATTCATTCATTTATCAGTAAATGCCATAATTTCATTTTTCTTTAATTCTGAGTAATATTCCACTGTTTATATGTACCACATTTTCTTCATTCATTCATCTGTAGAAGGGCATCTAGGTTGCTTCCACAGTTTAGCTATTGTGAATTGAGCTGCTATAAACATTGGAGTGGCTGCATCACTCTAGCATGCTGCTTTTAAGTCTTTTGGGTATAAACTGAAGATGTGAATAACTGGGTCAAATTGTGGTTCCATTCTAAGTTTTCTGAGGTATCTCCATACTGCTTTCCAGAATGGTTGCACCAATTTGCAGCCCTACCAGCAATGTATGAGTGTACCTTTTCTCCTACATCCTCACCAAATTTTCTTTAAATCTGAGTAATATTCCAGATTATACAATATACAATTTTTTGCTTGTATTCTTGATATTTGCCATTCTGACTGGAGTGAGATGGAATCTCAGTGTAGTTTTGATTTGAATTTCTCTAATTGCTAGAGATGCTGACCATTTTTTCATATATTTGTTGATCAATTGTATTTCTTCGTCTGTGAAGTATCTGTTCAGCCCCACTGGAATTAGAGTTTTGCATCACTACATTCAGAAAAGAAATATATTGTTGTAATGTTCTTATACTATATGTGAAATGGTCTACTACTACTACTACTGTAGTGCTGATGATTAAACTCAGGTCCTCAGGCATTCAAGCAAATGTTCTACTATTAAGCTACATCTGTAGCCCAGTTCGTTATTTTAACAGTATCTACTATGATGAATTAAAGATATATACTGTAAACTATAAAGCAGGTACTAAAATTGCACAACAAAAATGTATAGGTAATATGCAAAAAAGATAAAATAACAAAACATTTAATTAATATAAAACTACAGAGAAAAAGAGAAGAAAATATCAAAGAGAAAACAGAGTAGAATAGTAGATTTAAATTCATAATTATAAATACATTAAGGGTAAATTGTCAAAACTATCCAGTTAAAAGGCAGAGATGGTCAGATTAGATTTTAGAAAGCAATAGTCAATTATGTGTGTCTACAAAAACAAAAACAAAACAAACCCCATTTTAGTTGATTACCATATTTTTAGCCAATCTGGGATCTCGGGGACAAATACCATTTTCTCGTAGTGTATGGAGAGCAGGGATCTAAATCATGGCCTGTCTGACCCTCGTGGCTGCATTTGCACTTGGAGCTACCTGTGCAAAGGAGCAGCTCAAGATGCCCCAGTCACAATTGGAATGCTGGCCAGGGATGGCTATGTGTAAAGGTGCATGGCTCTATCAGTCGAGGCCTTGAGTTCAGCACCTTCTCCCAGGGATAGTGAATTCTGAGCAGAACATGATGACCCTAATGTCTCTCCAGTCCTGCATTCTTCAGATTGCTTCATTTGCTGAAACTTTCCCACAATTAACCTTTTGATAATGAAACCTGTATGATAAACTTGCTGAGCTAGCTCTAGGATCAGTCAAGCCTCACCAGGGCTTGGCTACCCACCTGGTCCCAGCTTTTTCTCCCTATGTGTGTGTGACTATCTTTTCTTTAAACCCAATCACCCCTCGCTCCTAAATTAACAACCATGACCCCAAGAGATGATTATACATGGCTATAGTGTATAATTATTTTTAAGTGTCCATAGATTTTGTTTGCTAGTATTTTTTATTTTTATCTTTATAAGAGATATTGGTCTTTAATTTTTTTTTGTTTTTGACTGACTTTAGTATTAGGATAATACTAATCTCAGAGAATGATTGAGAGGGGTTCTTTTTAAAAAAATATTGTTTAGTTGTCAATGGAACTTTATTTATTTATATGTGGTACTGAGAATTGAACCCAGTGCCTCACACATGCTAGGCAAGCACTCTACCACTGAGCCACAAACCCCAGGGGGTTCTATTTTTGGAAGAATTTGTTAATGATTGGTGTTAATTCTTTTTAAAATATTTAAGAGAATTTACCAATGAAGCTATCTGATTCTTGTCTTTATTGGGAGGCTTTTGTTATAATACAATCTCTCAATCTCTCTGTCTCTAACTCTTTCTCTCTCTCTCTGTCTTTTGAGATTGGGACTTTGGGTTTTTTTAAACCAGGCTGGTCGTGAACTCATGGGCTCAAGCAATTCTCCTGCCTCAACTTAATGAATAGGTGGGACTGCAGGCATATGCCACTATACCCGGCTAATTACTAACTCATTCTCTTTACTTCTTATAGATTTATTTGTGTCTTTCTAGAAAGTTATCATTTCATTTAAGTCATCTAAGTTTTGGCATACAGGTGTTCAAACATTTTTATAGTTTTTTTTTTATTTCTATAATATCAGTAGTGATTGCTTCCTTCTTTCATTTCCAACTTTAGTAGTTTCATTATTTTAAAAATTTTTTAACTAATTTCATTCTTTTGTCTTTTTTTATTCTCATCTTTTTCTTCTTTATTTCTTTTTCCTCTTTTCCTTTTCTTTTCGTCTTGGTCAGTCCGGCTAAATTTGGCATATTGCATTAATTTCCACTCTAATTTTTAGTATTTCCTTTTTCTTCTTGCTTTGGGTTTTTCTAAAGTGAAAGATTAAGTTGTTTGAGATCTTTCTTCTTTTAATTAACTTAGGGAATACAACTATAAATTTCTCTCTATGCACTGCTTTGACTGCATCCCATAAATTTTTATATGCTGTGATTTTGTTTTCTCTTATCTCAAAGTATTTTCAAAATTACCTTGTGATTTTTTTTTAAATCAGGGATTGAACCCAGGGGCACTTCACCACTGAGTTACATCCCCAGCCCTTTTTATATTTATTTTGAGACAGGGTCTCACTAAGTTTCTTAGGACCTTGTTAAATTGCTGAAACTGGCTTTGAACTTACTATTCTCCTGCCTCAGCTTCCCCAGTAACTGGGATTACAGGTGTGCAGTATCCCACCCTGCCCTGTGATTTTTTTTGATCCATTAGTTATAAAAGGGAGGAACTAAAGAATGAAATTGACCAAATTATGCTATGTACATATATACTATGTACATATACAATATGTACACAGTGAATTTTACACACCCAAATATAAATTAAAACAATAAATAAAAGAAAAGAAAAGAAAAAGAAAGACCAGTAAAGTAGAGGAAAGGAAACAGGAAGGGAGGAGGGAAGGGAAAGAGGAATTACTGGAAATGAAGCAAATGTTGAAATGGAGCAAATTGTATTTCATGCATACCTGATTAATTCAAAATAAACCCCACTGTTATGTATAACTATAATGTACTAATAAAAACATTTTTAAAAGAGTTGTGTTCTTTGATTTCTATGTATCCATGAATTTTCCAGATTATCTTCTGTTATTGGTTTCAAATTTAATTCCTTGTGACCAAAGAATATATATTGCATAATTTGAATCCTTTTTTATTTATTCAAACTTTTTAGTGGTCTACCATCCAGTGTATTCTGATGAATGTTCTATGTGCTCTGAAGAAAAAAAATATGTATTCTACTGCCTTTGGATGGAAAATAGAGGTCTATAAGGGCTAGTTGATTCATACTGTTATTCAAGTGCTTTATTTACTTAATGCTTTTCTATATTGTTGTTCTAGCCATTATTGAAAATGAGGTACTGAAATCTTAAGTCATTATGATTGAATTTTGTTTCTCCTTTCATTTCTGTCAGTTTTTGCTTCATGTATTTTGATGACCTGTTATGAGGTGCAAATGTTTATAACAGTTATTTCTTACCTATGAATTGAACAATTCCTAATTTTTCTTTATAAAAAATGCCCTATTTATCTCTAATAACCTTTTTAAAAATTATTTTAGATGTTAATGGACCTTTATTTTATTCATTTATTTATATGTGGTACTGGAATTGAACCCCGTGACTCATACATGCTAGGTAGGCGCTCTACCATTGAGCCACAACCCTAGCCCTAATAACCTTTTCAAAAGTCAATTTCTTCTCATATGAATATAGCCATGCCAGCTTTGTTCTGGTTGTTGCTTGCATGGTATATCTTTTTTCATCATTTTACTTTCTGTTTTGCTTTTTAAAAATTTTTAATCTCCATACTAATTTCCATAGTGGTTGAACTCAGGAGTGATTACCACTGAGACATATCCCAGCCCTTTTTATTTTTCATTTTGAGACAGGGTCTCACTAAGTTATTAAGGCATTTCTAAGTTGCTGAGGTTGGCTTTGAACTTGCAATCCCCCTGCCTCAGCCTCCTGTGCAGCTGGGATTACAGGTGTGTGCGACCACGCCTGGATATTTTTTGTATTCTTAATGACTATCATGTTGACGAGTGTGAGATAGTCTCAGTCACTGTAGGTTTGATTTGCATTTTTAAATTGTTAATGATGTTGGACATAGTTTCATATATTCATTGGCCATTTGTATTTCTTCTTTTGAAAAATTCTTTAATTCATTTGCGAATTTATTAATTGGGTTATTTTATTTTTTGATGTAAAGGTTTTTTTGAGTTCTTTATATATCATAGCTTTTCATCCTCTGTCAGAGAGTAGCTAGCAAAGATTTTCACCCATTCTGTAGGTTCTCTCTTCATAGTCTTAATCATTTCCTTTGCCATGCAAAAGCTTTTTAATTTTATGCCATCCCACTTATTAGCTTTCAACATTATTTCCTGAGCATTAGGGATCCTATTGAGAAAGTCATTGCCTGTGCCTATATGCTGGAGTGTTGACCTTATATGTTCTTCTAGGAATTGTATAGTTTATATTTGAATTCCTAGGTCTTTGATCCATTTTGAGTTGACTTTTGTACAGAGTGAGAGATAAGGGTCTAGTTTCATTCTTCTACATGTGGATAACCGTTTTTCCCAGCACCTTTGTTACAAGCCTGCCTCTTCTCCAATGTATGTTTTTGGCACCTTTGTCAAGGATAAGATGACTGTATATGTGTGGGTTTGTCTCTGTGTCTTCTATTCTGCACCAATGGGATATGTGTCTGTTTTATTGGTTTATGTGTCAGGTATTGAAGTCAGGTATTGAGATACTTCCAGCATTGCTTTTTTTTTTTTTTTGGCTTAGAATTGCTTTGGCTACTCTGGGTCTTTTATTATTCCAAATGAATTTTAAGGCTGTTTTTCTTCCCCTTAGTTCGGTGAAGAATGTCATTTGTATTTTCATGGGGATTTCATTGAACCTGTATATTGCTTTTGGCAATATCACCCTAGATATTTTTATTTATTTTGTTTTTTAAATTTTGAGTCAGGGTCTTTCTAGGTTGCTGAAGCTGGCCTCAAGCTTGCAATCCTCCTGCTTCAGTCTCCCAAGTGGCTGGATTATAGGTGTGGATCACTACACCTGGTCTCATCCCTTTACTTTCAAACTATTTGCATATTTGCATCTAAAATGTGTCTCCTATAGAGAATATATAGTTGAATAACACTCTTTTATCCAGTCTGACACTATCTGTCTTTGATTGGATTATTTACTTAATTTAAATTCAATGTTAGCATTGGTATAAGTGGATACATATCTTTCATTTTGCTTTGTGTTGTCTATCTTATGACATTTTTGCTTCTCTGTTTCTCCTTTTCTATCTTATTTTGCATTAAGTGAAATTTTTCAGAGTAACACCTTAATTCTTTTAATGATTTTTTTCTTTTAATGATTTTTAAGTTATATTTTCTTACTTATGTTCTTAATACTTGGTCTAGTGCTTATAATATACACTAACTTTTCATAATCTAACTAGAGACTTTTATTAACTTTGTTCTGATAATATATAGAAATTCTATTCCTATATCATTGTATATCTTTCTCCTCTGCTCCCCATATAAATATCTTTTTTTTGACCATCTTATTGAGCATGTTAGTTAGCTTTCCATTACTATAACAAATGCCAGAGACAATCAACTTATAAAGAAAAAAGATTTATTTTTTTTATCATAATTTTGGAAGTTTCAGTTGGCCCTTTGCTCTTTGGCCTATGGCAAGGCATCATATCATGGGGGAAGAATATGATGGAGCAAAACCACTTGTTTTAAGGTTGGGAAGTAAAAAAGGGAGAGATGAGGGGTCTGGATTCCCTCATCCCTTCAAAGGCATCAAACCAAAATGGAGTGGTTTGTGCTTAATTTCCATGCAACCACAGCAAAACAAAATTGTGTCTGTGACTTCCCAAAACAGGCTAGGGTTATCTGGCAAGGTAAGGAAGTCTCCTCTACTTTAACCTTTACAAGAAAAATAATTAGGGCCTGGAGATGTGGCTCAAGTGGTAGCGTGCTTGCCTGGCATGTGCGGGGCACTGGGTTCAATCCTCAGAACCACATAAAAATAAAATAAAGAGATTGTGTCCACCTAAATAAATAAATAAGAAAAATAACTAAAATTAAAAAAAAATCTAATTTTTGTTACTCATTTTTGCTTTCTTCAGCCTTTTTCTGCCTAAAAAGTCAAACTCCTCTGCTTAATTCATTGGAACACTCCTTCTATTTATAGAATGAGGTATTGAGAATCACAAATAAAAAACAAAAATATCTTTAAATTTATCATAATTTTTTTAAAAACCAAAGGAAATTGCTGAACTTCAACTCTTTTGACCTGCAAAAATGGTGATTTCTTATGATCCAGGTGAATGTATTGTATGTTTTGTAGTATATACTTAATATTCTGTATTTGTTTAAAATTTTTTTCAAGGTACATATTACATGTAAGAGATTGGAGCAGAGGAAGAATGTTACTAAGACAAAAACTGGTGAAGTTTAGCCTATATATTTTAAAATCTAGAAGAGTCTCAAGCTCAAAGGAGTATAACATTCATCCAGGGCTTCCCCCACCTCCTAATGCTCAGGCCAGGATATCAATGACTGTAATTTTTACCAAACACGTTAAGCAAGAGTTTTCTGACTACTCTCTCAAAACACAACTTTAAGCAGAAAAGTACCCTAATGATGAACATGTCTGTAAGGTAAGATAGGTAGACATCATAGGAGAGTCATTTTCTCTCTCTGATGCTCTGAGAAGTTCCCAGGATATAAGAAGCTATTATCTACTCCAGGTCTTCCCAGAAACAATCAGGGAAGGGGTGACCTTTTAAAAAAAGTATTAGGTAAAAAAAAATCAACTTCAAAATATTGATAAGACTTTCCTTGGCACTTGAGTCATATTCTTTGTTTCCTCCAACTTGAGTTATATTGTTTTTTTTCAAAAGTGATCCAGAAACTATATCACTAGCCTAAGAAAGTTCAGATAACTTCTAATTCATCCTAGTACCAAGCTTTCTGTAAAAAGCACCAGATTGTCTTAAGACTAGGTATTTCAGAACTTAATACATTGTCTTTTTTCCTACTGTCCTTCATCTTCTTGGTGTTTACTTCACAGTGTTAGTCAGATTTCTGTTACTGTAATGAAATACCTGAGATAATAACTTTAAAAAAGGGGTTATTTTGGTTCAAGTTCTAGAGATATTAGTCCATGACCAATTTTTCTCATTGTTTTGGGCCTTTGGAAAGACAAATACACATGGTGTAAGCCTGTGGCAGTGTTGCAAGCTGCTCAGCTCAGGGCAGCTGGGAAGCAAATAAAAAGCAGAAGAGACCAGTGTTCTACATTCTCTTTGGAGGTCACGTCCCCAGTGACTTACCACTTCCTACTAAGCCCTACTTCTGAATGACTTCACCATCTTCTAACAGCACCAAGCTAAGGATCAAGCCTTTAATTCAAGGATCTTAAAAGAACATTCAAGATGGAAAGCGTAGCACTCACCTTCATTTCACAACCAACATCAGCACAGCTGTATCCTGGGCATAACAAAATCAACCCACTACACTCTCCAAATGAGCTCCTGCCTGGAACATGGCTTCCTTTCTAGGAAGTCAGTATAGAAGTTGAAAATCAACCTGTTCATCTCACTGAGACATGCTTTCAATAAGGCCAGATGTCTTTTGGGTAAGAAGACCTTGAGCAGAGGACTTGGATCTGAGGAATTAGACAAAAGATTATTCTTAATAAAAGTTAATCAGGAGATTAACACTGTTGCTTTTCAATGTGTGACCATAGATTAAAAAATAATAATAAAATAAGATAAAAATTGGAACTTTTTTTTTCTATCTATATGACACACTGGAAGTTTAAGAAAACATTTGAAAGCAGGGGGGAAAGAGGAAGAAAGAAAAATTTCAAGGGCAAAAAACAGTAAATTAAACATAAAACGTAAAGATCCCAAATACAGATAGTAAGCAGGTAATGAAGCTACCGTTTGCCCTGAGGTGGTGTCTGTTGATCCTGGTCCAAGAATAATAGAGAGAAATCTTGCAGACCTCTCACTAAACACATATACTATAGTCAGCCTCGAATTGCAAGCCCAGCAAAACTATCTTTCAAAAATAGGATGAAGCAGGGTGTTATAGCACACACCTATCATCCCAGAGACTTGGGAGACTGAGGCAGGAGGATCACAAGTTCAAAGGTAGCCTCAGCAACTTATTGAGGCCCTAAGCAACTTAGTGAGACCATCTCAAAAGCAAAAGTAAAAAGGGGTGGGGTTATAGCTCAGTAGTTAAGTGCCCCTGGGTTCAATCCCCAGTACCCCTAAACAAACAAAAAGCCCAGATGAAATAAAGACATTTTAAAAAAAGACATAACAAAACCTAGGAGGATAACTAAATGACCCACACTATGATATATATATATATATATATATATATATATATATATATATACACCTCACAATATATACCTCAGAAAGAAGAATAGTGATCACATAAGGAAGATCACAGATGAAAGAAGAAATATTGCGCAAAGAAAAAAGACACAAACATGGGTTGATAAAAACAAACATGATTTATCTTGATTACTGAGGGTTTTTCTTAGTGCTCTCTTAAATTTTGTGCCCAAGGCACATTAACTTTGCCATAACTTGAGGAAGTATCTCACTGTTCAATGTGAATAGTTTCACATTACCACTATTTTCAATATGGTCCCCGCCTCCTATCTCCATCCTTAGCTGGACAGAGTTTGGCTCAATATTTTGAGATAATGAATTTCTGGACTGTTTTCTTGGAGGAAGAAAGGAGATCTGGGTCTAGCAATTGTTATACAGACATCCAAAAAATTCCAGCTTTTATCCTCTTATCCTTTTATTTTATGGGAAGTCTTTTATAAATACTCAAGTATTTTCAGTTCCTGGACCTTTCTGGGGTATGATTGTCAATTGACTTCTCTCAGGGCTTTCTCCACTGCCAGCTTAGGTTTCAGCTTTTTGGAGGGTTCATCAAGTCAGTTATCAACTATCTCTCCTGGTCTCCAAAATTGTGTTCTTTTCTTCAATATCTATGCCCTTGTGAACTTCTATTGTTTCAGAATTCTTTTCCTAAATGCAAATTAAAACTGCACTGAGATTTCACCTCACTCCAGTCAGAATGGCAATTATCAAGAATATAGGGGCTGGGGTTGGGGCTCAGTGGTAGAGCACTCACCAAGCATGCAGGAGGCACTGGGTTTGACTCTCAGCACCACATCAAAATAAAATAAAGGTATTTGTCCACCTAGAACTAAGTGTGTGTGTGTGTGTGTGTGTGTGTGTGTGTGTGTGTATGAATACAAGTGGCAATAAATGTTGGCGAGGAAATGGGGGAAAGGGTACACTCATACATTGCTGATGGGACTGCAAATTGATGCAACTACACTGGACCAATTGAAGATTCCTTAAAAAAAAACTAGGAAAGGAAACACCATTTGACCCAGTTATCCCACTCCTTAGTATATATCCACAGGATAAAATCAGTCTACTACAATGATACAGCCACATCAATGTTCACAGAAGCTCAATTCACAATAGCTAAGCTATGGAGCCAACCTAGGTACTCATCAACAGATGAATGGATAAAGAAAATGTGTTATATGTACACAATGGAATATTACTCAGCACAAAGAAGAATGACTTTATAACATTTGCTGGTAAATGAATGGATCTGGAGACTATCATACTAACTGAAATAAGCCAATCCCAAAAAACCAGAGGTTAAATATTCTAACATGTGGATGCTAACACACAATGGGTAGGTGGGGGTGGGCCATGAAAGTTCAGTGGATTAGACAAAGGAGAATGAAAGGCAGGGAGAGGGGATAGGAATAGGAAAGACAGTGGAATGAATCTGACATAACTTTCCTTGTACATGTGTGAATATACCACAGTGAATCTCGGCATCCTGTACATCCACAAGACTGGGATTAAAATGCAATATATTCTGTGTTTGTACAAATACATCAAATAGGTTCTACTGCCATGTAGAGCTAAAAAAGAATGAATTTTTTTAAGAAGAGAGAAAGAAAAAAAGAAAACCCAAATTCCTTTTCCTAGAATGTTAATGGAGTTGTGGTTGGATGTGAAGATTTTCTCAATCTGCCATATTTAACTTTTAGTCCATCTCTTGTGACTGTATCTTTACCAGAGATTTCCCCAGCAGACTTTCCCTTTCATCTCAACCCTCAGAACTAAGTCACACTCAAAAAAGGAGAACAGACTGTCGTGCTGATTTGGGGTGGTGTGAATGTTTGAGACCCACCACAGCAGTCCCTTCTGAGGTTTGGATGTGGTTGTCCTCCTAGGTCCATGTGTTGGGATCCTAAGGGGGCAGTATTGAGAAGGGGTGGATCCTGTAAGAGGTGAGGCCAAGTGGGAGGCCTAAGGTCATTGGGAGAGTGACCTCAGAAGGACACTCTGAGCACAGAAAAACCCTGGTTTCTGTCTGATGATGTGATTTTTTTCTTCACCATCTCACTTCAAATCACAGAATGTGGCAGAGCCAAGAGGGCCCTGACAAAACCCATGCCTTTGAACTTCCAAAACTATGAACTAAATAAACCCCCCCCCTTTTTTTTTTTTAAAGAAGTTAGACTGCCTCAGGTATTCCATTATAGCCATGCAAAAGTGACTATGTAGTCACCTTCAAAAACCTTAATCAGGGCTTAGAGAGTCAAACTCCAAACCAATACTCAAATGAGGAAGTAACCTCTTAAAGACAATGGTCATATCTCTTAATGGTTTCTATCTTTAGCAATGGCTGTGGTTGTTTGACTGAGGGATAATCTATCTCATAAATACAAGATATGGAGAACATACTTATGCATAAATGGTGAAGTGATAAAGGCAAAATGAAACTGAGATAAGAACAGGAATAGTGGGGAAAGGAAAGTTAAAGTCTGTATTTATACTGTCTGATTTGCAATGGGCTAACCAGGAAGAGTGACCCTTTCTTTTTGTGTGAAGAGGCATATTAAATGTCAAGAAGCTAAAAGACAGGATTAAGGTAGCTCTCAAGCTAAACACTAAATCAAATTACTTCAAGGCCTGTACTCTTAAGGTCATGTTGATATAACAATGGCCAAATTGCACTAGGCTAAAAAGTTTGCGCTGTTCTCTTTACTGTGGTCTTGTATTTATACCTGAGACATTCATTTGGAAATCCCAGTTCTATTCTGCAAGACAGTAAAAGAGCTTCTAAAAAATTTAATCAAGCGATGTTTGAGAATGAAATTAAAATTGGACACAATCATAACTTTGGATTAATATGTGATATTAGAGAGAATATCAATTTACTAAATATAATAAGTCATAAACATTGTATTTGAAGAGGAAAGAATTTGAGACAATGAGCCCCCCTGCCATCCCAACCCCCTTGTAGTACTGGGTGTTAAATCCAGGGGCTTTTGCATGCTAGGCAAGCACTGTTCTACTGAGCTGCATCCCCAGCTACAGAACGTATTTTTCCCCCTTTCCTTTACAGTGTTTTGTTGAGAGTACTGAAAGTACTTTTAAAATTTTATCCCTTTATTTTCTATTTTGGAAACATTTAAAAATCGACACAAATAATTCTACATATTTATTACATATAGTGAGATGTTTAAATATATGTACTCAGTTTATCAATTTTTGTGTTGTGAACATTCATTTAATGTAGTCTTTTTAAAAAATATTATTTTTTAGTTGTAGTTGGACACAATACCTTTATTTCATTTATTTTTATGTGGTGCTGAGGATCGAACCCAAGACCTTGCACTTGCTAGGTGAGTGCTCTACTGCTAAGCCACAACCCCAGCCCCATTAAATGTACTCTTAAATGCATATGTTGGCATAGATTTGGAGTGTAAGTATCTGAATTTATCTAAAACTGTTATTTGAACTTGGCGTTCATGCAGAATGCCAGAAAGTCACTAGCCACTTGGAACATCCAAAGATACTGAGCCACAAATTTTTGAAAAAATTAAGTTATATAAAATCATGGACTACTTTTAAAGAAAATTGAACAATTGATTGCTTTAAAAATTATTTTTTATTTTTTAGTTGTAGTTGGACACAATACCTTTATTTTATTCATTTATTTTTATGTGGTGCTGAGGATCGAACCCAGGGCCTCACATGTACTAGGCAAGTGCTCCACCACTGAGCCACAACTCCAGCCTTGCTTTAAAATTACACAAAAATAAATAGTGCAAGTTCTTTAGTGCTTTTTGTCTGTGTTGTCCTGTCCAATACATTGATGAGACAATTTACTTTCCTGTCCATGCCACAATTTTAAATGTATTATGTGGGAAAGATAACAAGTTTCTAAATATGACTTCCTTTTCTAGAAAATGTCTGAGTTTAGACAGAGCTGAAGAAGCTGAGTGGGGGGTGCTCTGATCAGGTGGAGAGGACCAGTCTTCAGGGAGATGGTCTAATTGGGCTTGTGTGGTGATTAAGGGGCAGACAGCTCTGGCTTTGGAGGACAGAATTCCCCTGGCCCTCGCCACAGCCCCTTCTTTCTCCTTCAGCAATTGTGAATACTGGGTCCCTAACACAACCACACCTGTAGAATAACCATGTTGAATTGTTAAAACTGGCATCGATGGGGCCAAGCCTCTCCTTTTTCCAGACAACAGTGCTCTGGCTAAAGGGAGTCTCACCTTCCACATCACCACCTCTGACACCAACCAACCAAGTGCAAAAGCTGTGCCTAGAAGGGCTGCTCCCATTCGGGCTGTATGGCACAGGAGTGCACATGCATACCTATGAGACGGAGCAATTTCTGGAGGATGTGCCGTGCTCTTCCAAGTACCCCAAACTGGCAGCTTGGAACTCTGAGTGTAACACAGCTGGGCTGGTCATATTTGCCAAGTTTCCTTCAGAATTAAAACTCAGCCCGTCAGTGATCATCTCTGGAGAAGGGGTTCCTAAAATTTCTGAAAGTTTTAGACAATAACTTGGCATCTCTTCTTCCAGAAGACCAGTTCTGAAGATCAAGGCATCTCCTAGGTGCCATTTCTGCCTAGCAGCAAGCTGACCCTGGCTGACTGCAACCTGTTGCCAAAACTGTTAATATTAGGAGGACTCTTTAAGATGCACTGAGTGTATTCTTCACAATGAGATGGACATAACCTTTTTTATGGCGTGGCATGTGGTGGTTTGGAGATTAGGTGTGCCTGAAAAGCTCATATGAGTGAATGGAGGAATGTTCAGAGGTGAATGATGTGATTATGAGCATGGTGACCTAATCAATAAATAAATCCTTTGGGTGGATTAATAAATAGAAAGGACCACTGTACTGGGTTGTAACTGTGGAAAGGTGGGGCATGGCTGGAAGATGGAGGCCACTAGTAGCATGCCCTTGGAGATAACATTTTGCCATTTGCTCCTTCTTACTCTCTGCTTTGTGGTTGCCACGAGGTAAGCAGCTGTCCTTCAAAATGTCCTTGTGCCCCAATGTTCTGCTCCACCTCTGGCCCAAGGCAATGGAGCTGGCTGCCCATGGACTGACACCTCTGAGACATGAAACCTTCTGCATCACCTTAGCCCCAAAGCAATGCAGTCAGCCAAACATGGACTGAGATCTCTGGAAAATGCAATGGTAGGCAACAGGAAGAACACTGCACACCTTCAATGTGGTGTAGAGAGAAGGATGTGTATATGCTTTGGTCAGGATGAGAGGGAACTCTTCCCAAACAAAATATACATATTTTACCTGAAGCAATACCAGAGTCAGGCACCATTACTGGCTCAAGGATCCTGTGGGACAGTTCCAGGGACAACTGTAATGGTTTTCTAAATTGATAGTATGGTGGGAACTATAGCTGTAGTTATCTGAGGGCAACTGATGGTGGTTAGACTCTGGATGGCTACAGTCACCTCCAGTAGAACCGTGGAGATATATTTGGAGCCAAGTAGAATGACTGCCTAAGTAACCCAAAGGAAAGCAGCCTCAGAATGACCCTCTGGAGGGTGAGAATAACTGTGTGGTGGGTGTGGGAGAAGAAGCAGTGCAGAGTCAGAGGAGCCTAAGCTCAGACCAAGTGGGGGTGGGGGTCTCTTCACCCTGGAGCCTTCCTTTGACCAACCGTCTTGGCTCAAGTCCTTTCTGCGTCACAGGTTCCAGCCACACGTCACAAAGGCTAAACTCCAGTTCAGCCTTTGGTGGAAGGAGGAGCTGGCTTCTCAGCCCAGCTGCTCTGTGCTGACTAGCGTTGGACTAGTGTGGGACTTCTGCCTAGTGACGAGCCCCAGGTGCCCTCCATGGGCAGTCTTTTGACCAAATGCGGTCGCAGGCTGCGCCGCAGGGCCCTCTTGGGCCATCACACTCCCCTCCGCCTGGCCGGGGAGGCTCCCTCTCCTCACAGGGACCACCCCGCTGCACCTGCCTCTCCCCTCAGGCCTGCCAGCAGGTGTTTCCCCCAGGATCACCGACCTCGGGGGCCTCCTGCTGCTGGCAGGGACAGAGGCCCGCTCCTCTCTCGGGGGATCCTGCTGCCCGTGTCCTGGGGGTCCCTCCGCAAAAAGCCAGTGCTATCCCGGAAGAACTGGCGCATGTTGGGACCCTTGACAGCAGTAAGGGTCACCCCTCCTGGCCGCAGGCCACTCCTCCTGCCTTCAGTTCCTCAGCTCATCCACCAAGCTGAGGGGCCCATGACACCTGCTGGCTGCCCTGTTGGTGCGTCTAAGGAAGCTGAGCTCAGGGCCCAGGAACAGCGAGAAAAAAGCAAGATCCACCTAGAGGAGGGGGAGCAGGAGAAGGAGAAGGAGGGGGAGGAGGAGGGGGAGGAGGAGAAGCTGAAGGAGGAGAAAGAAGAAAAGCTGGAGGAGGAGAAGGACAAGGAGGAAGAGGAGAAGGAGGAGGAGGAGGAGGAGGAGGAGGAAGAGGAGGAGGAAGAGGAGGAGGAGGAGGAGGAGGAGGAGGAGGAGGAGGAGGAGGACACTCAGGGAGACCCCAGTGCCCTGGAGCCCAGTTCTTGGCCCCCAGAGGGAAGCATCCTTCCAGAGAGGGTGTCTCTCAAGAAGCTGTCATATGGGAGCCCCACCACCTGCAGCTCCCACGGCCCTGCTCAGGGAGTGCTCCTCCTGCTTCAAGCCCAGGGCCACTCAATGCTCCACAAGTGGGCCCAGGAGCATGTAGGTGAACTGGATCTGCCTGTCTCTCCAGCCTCCCAAGATGCCATCCAGGGAGATCAGGGCCTAAAGCCGACCTGTGTTCTATCCCAGAGTTGGCCCTCACTAACTGCTGCTTCCAGGAGGCCAAATAAAAGGAAACAGCTCATGCCAGTGGCCCTGCCATCACTGATTTCCTGGCATCAGGATGGGCTGCCCCCACCTGCAAAGCGGCCACGTTTATGTACAAATGGCACCCTGAGGAGGGTTCAGAGTGCCAGAAGTAACAACGTGGAGCCTGAGGCAGTGGTCGCCCAGGGCGGAAGAGAGGCTCTGGAGGACTGCACCACCACTGTCCATTCATCCCCCCCACCTGCAGGCCCTACCTGGAATACAGGCCCCCTCCCCCCACCCACTGACCCCTCCCCCATCCCAACCAACCTTGCCAGCAGGCAGGTGGAATTCCAGCCTGCTGGGCCCCTGAACCAATCCATCCCTCCACCTTCCCCCTCAGCTACTATTCCTCTGCCTCTTCCCAGGAAACCTCCTTCTCCCTTCAGCCCCAGTCCCCATGTTGGAGTTACCCCTAATGTGTTTCACCTTCCCACACCTCTTACCCAGGTCCCTTTCCCCTCCAATCCTACCTCTTCCAGAACGGAATCCCCAACCCCCATGTGTATTGATCCTCCTCCTCCTTTTGATCTTCCTCCTCTGCCAATTGCTCCTCCTCCACCTCCCCCTCCTCCTTCTCCTCCTCCTCCTCCTCCTCCACCACAACCACCTCCTCCCCTTCCTTCTTCTTTTCCTCCTCCTCTTCCTTCTCCTCTTCCTTCACTTTTTCCTCCTCTTCCACCACCCCCTCCTCCTCCTCCTCCTCCCCCTCCTCCACCACAACCACCTCCTCCCCTTCCTTCTTCTTTTCCTCCTCCTAGTCCTCACCCTTCTCCTCCTCGTCCTTCTTTTCCTCCTCATCCCCCTCCTTCTTTTCCTCCTCCTCCTGTTCCTCCTCCCCTTCCTCCTCCCCTTCCTTCTTCTTTTCCTCCTCCTCCTCCCCCTCCTCCTCCTCCTCCTTCTTTTCCTCCTCATCTACCTCCTGCTTTTCCTCTGCCTTCTTTTCCTCCTAACCCTTCTCCATCTCCTCTTCCTCCTCCTCCTCCTCATCCTTTTCTTCCTCCTCCTCCTTTTCCTCTTCCTCCTCCTCCTCTTCATCCTCCTTTTCCTCCTCCCCCTTCTCCATTTCCTCTTCCTCCTCCTCCTCCCATTCCTCCTCCTCCAACTCCTTTTCCTGCTCCTCCTCCTCTTCTTCCTCCTAGTGTTCCCTCTCCTTTGGCTGCTCCTCCTGCTGCTCCTCTTCCTCCTCCTTCTCATTCTTTCCCAAGACCCACTCCTGTCCCTTCCACCCGCAACCCCAATACCCAGGGCCAGCACTCCATCCCTCCAACCCTCATAGCCATGTCAACGGCTCACCTTTCCCAGCATCCTGCTGTGCTGCCTGAGGACACGGCCATGGACACTACCCCCCCTTCCATGGCGGTCATTTTCCCATCTTCTGTGTCCAGTGACAGCTCTGGCCCACACTGCAGTGTCCATGGCCATAGGCAGCACAGGCAGCCAGCAAAGGGACCAGTCTTCCCTGGCCCCCCAGCCCTTCAGTTTTCCCAACCCAACCCCAATGTGTCCCATCCCATTGTCCCACCACCCACCCCTCAGCCTGCATCTAGGAACCCTGCTGGACAGCAAAGAGCCTCTCTTCACAATGCCCCCGTGGTTACCATGCTGCCAGTGAAGGTCCACTCACCGGCCTCCACCCTGGCACAGAGGACCTCTGCACCACCAACCTCCCAGGCTGCCAGTGAAGAGCCCATGGATACGACCCCTCCTTCGAAGGCTGTCGTGTTCTAGTCACCTCCTGCCTGCCAAGTTCTTAGACTGACTCAATTTGGTAAGCATGGCAGACACGTCGACAGCTATTTCTATATTGTAGGCCTGGTGCCACATATTTGGGGTTTGATTTCTGCTTGCTATTTCTTCCCAATGTTACTTTTGAGGTAAAATGTGCTTTGCAAATGTTGGCTTTTGACATAATAGCTGAAGACATAATCACCAATGAAGCAGCATATGTGTGTATATGCACACACACACACACACACACACATCTAGAAATGCCACAGTTTTGTTTCTAAATTTCAGAAGTAGGCAAACTTGAAAATTTTCTAAAACTATAAAGGAGACTAAAGAGATATGATAAGTGTATGAACTGTGGGAGGCTGGACTTAAATCAAGCATGGAGGATGACAACAGGACAACTAACAAATTGGGCTATAGACTGGAGGAAAGTATTGTGTCAATGTTAGTTTCCTGAATGTAGGAATTTTCCAGGGTTATGGGAGAGAATGTGCTGTCCTGGACAATTCATAGCAGAGTAAATGCATTAAGTGTATAGGGGTGTGAGACACAAATATTCTTCTCAGACTGTTCAGAAAGGGTGAATTAGGGAAAGAGGCAAGATAAAGTACATGTGGCAAAATGTGAAAAGTCTGTGACTCCTCCTAGACATTCCAAATAACTCTCATGGAGAGGCAGGAAATAAAGTTTGTCCAGGCATTTTCAGTGGTCTTCCCTCCCCCACTAGGAAGAAAAGTTTTGCATTCATTTTCAAATACACTTCAATATTTCACATGTGTATATGAATATTCAACTATTATAATATAGACCTGTCTCCCTCATTAATGATGTGTTAAAATCTTTAAAAGCTGTTTACTCAACAAGATTGGTTCAACAAGATTGGTTAGATCAATTTGAAAGTCAATATCGAGATTCTCTTAACAGTCTTATGACTTTTCTAAAGTTTAAAAATCCTGCAGAATAAAAAACATCTAAAATTAGTATAAAGAGTAGATAACTGTGGATTCAAACTGATGTATGAATGAATTCAGGTTGTGTTTACATAGAAACCAGAATTGGGCTTTACAGGAGGAAATGTGACCAGGCCAGAAACATGGCAGCAATGAAGTTATGTAAGTTGTCAAGAGTTTGATAGCACCATGACTTTGACCATGAAACTGTACCATGATGTGTGCCCTCATGAGAACCCTGAGGTGCCCATTTCCATGACTCTGTACACTATGCTTGGCTTTGCTTCACATTCTCTATATTAAAGAAGCTGGATTAGAGCAGCTTTCTATTTCTCAAAAAGATTAAGTTTAATCTCAATCAGAGGAAGACCTTTCTAACATGTGGGGCATGAGAAGTCACACTAGGTCTGGCCTTGTGATCCTCAGGTGGGGTGTTTGTCATCAAATATAGCAGTTGTCCTTGGCAAGGATCAATACCAAGCAGCAGAGAACTCAGCCCATCTCAGGTTGAAAGCAGAGCACTGCAGCACCAAGGGAATAAGGACATTGCTCTTTTATATCCACTCTGCAACAGTTTTCATTTTGAATCTGAGTACTTAAGTATGATTGATTATTCTTCCAATGGTAATGTCCAGTTCTTTGTTCTTGCAAGAGCAATATGTACATATTGTAGCATAAAAATAACTATGTTGCCAAGAGTTTTTCTATTACATTGAGCCTTTATAGTGTCATACACTCTGTGCAAAAACATCACATCATGTTATGTAAGTTTCACAATTCTCTGAACTAGATATTATGAGTCCCATTTTACAGGTTCATAAAATGAGCTCTACGGAGGGAAGCTTCATTACTTTTCTTCCAAAGACACTCAGTGGTAAGAAAGAGCAGAGGTGATTTCAAATCTGATTCCAAATCCATAATGATTAACCTGTATACTCAACAAACTTTACAACATGGACTTTCTGAAAAGAGGCTTACAAACTGCTTTATGAAGAGTTTGTTATAGGAAACTTCACAAATTAGGCATTCAAAATATGGTACCATCCATTCAGTAACCATGTGTGCCAACTGTCTTGTAGGACCCTGACAATGAAATAACTAGTTGAAATTCATCATGGCATAAATATAGAGCAAAAAATGCAAAGAATAGATATTTTCACCGATTATTTAAAATTAGTATGAAAAGTACATTTTAAAAGGAACTAAATTGTAATTGTAATTGTAATTGTAATACAATTCAAAATGCAAGATTTGAGTCCTGTTTGTGCTTAGCAATGCCAAAAAAACTATATGAATACGTTTTTTCCAAATTCTATGACTTTTCTGAGGATAAATTTAAATTTCTTATTGTGAATGTTATTCAAACTATAGCTCCATTACACATCAGATATTTCAAAATATCTGATTTCCTCTTAAACACTAACCCTGTGCCTTCCATTTCTGATTTCATCTTCAGCACTAACCCTGTCTCTTCATTTAAAGGAAGTTCAGCGAAGTTCAATTCCCCCTAAATTACTGAAAAATATCAAATTCAATTTTTGAAAAGGTCTGAAAGAAACAAGGGTTTAATAAGATGCTGACCTTGGTTTCTGTTCCTCTCAACATCTCCTTGAAGGATCTTGACTCAGCTAACCATTTTTAATTAGGCTAAGGCTTGTGAGTATTTGTTGATACTTGCCGTCAACTAGCTTTGAACTATGAATAAATATACCTGAGCAGCTAGCTCTGACAGAGGACAAGATGGAATCACTAAATAGAAAATATTAGGAACAAAATGTTCTTTTCCCTGGACGTGTCTTTCTTACTCTGATTTTTCTACTCCTTCTCATTTGCAGGCCCCACTTCCTTTGCCACAGGAATGGACTCAACACCTAGACTGGCCCATCAGGGAACTCAAACTTCCCCAAACTAACAATGGATTCAAAGTGGAGATGTGTTCCATATGGAGACCACCCAAGTCCTGCAGTGGCTGACTGCTGTGAAAGAGAATCTCTCTCCATCTGAGATCAAGAACAAGCCAGATATATGTGCCGCCCTGTGTGGCTTCTGTGAATGGGAACCCGTGGACACAACATGGCTGCATTTTCCTCTCATGGTGGTGTTAGTCACCTTCTAGACTGCTGTTTGTAAGGCCAGACAATCTCTCCACCTCAGCTGCTTCCTTCTTGTTCAGTAAACAAAGACCATCCCTGCTCAGGGAATGGAGGGTGGGTTTGGAGTTTTCACTCTGATGCAACCCTTGTTACAGCCTCCATTACCACGACCAAGAAGGTGACTGAACATTCAAGAGCCAGACTGGATTTCCACACAACCTTGTTCTGACTTTTGTTCTATCAAGCACTGATGCATGTGTTAGTTCCATGTCACAAAGTTGGATGACGTCTACCATTAAGTATTAATTTTGAAAGACAAAATGTGTCAGTTGGGCAAAGGCTTTCCTACAATGCCATTGGCAGGCCAGATCTTTTCTTACTTGATGGAATACACCGCTTAGAATCTCTATCCCAATTCCTGAAATTTAGTACTCATAGGAAAATATTTCTCCTTTACTTAATTTTTTGAGCATACAAAATATTTCAATTGTTAACTAGTTATAGGAAATCTTCTGGTTTCTCCCTGTAATTACTTTAAATTTCTACAATAGGTGCTTCTGTCAACTCAGTGACAGTGCCATCATAGCTTTTAAACCAGATCACCCTGTAGGTGAGTGGGCTAAGCTTTCAAGTTGCAGATGACAAAGTAGACTGAGGACAATGATGAAAACTGCGGGTACTGAACCCAAATGTCCTCTGAGTTATCGACTGACACTCATTGCTCATTTGTGAATAAGAGATTTCATGCACTGCAGATCCATGCTATGCATTCTGCCAACTCTTCAATGGAGGAGTCAAGGTTTCTAGTGCCTACAATGCTGGGCAACCTCTGTACAAGACAGCCAGAGTTGGGTGATATTTTATGATACAGGCAGAACAGCACGGATCATCAGGATGAGCAGCACAATTCATGTGCTTCAGTATTTATGCACAGAGTTGGTCCATCATTGTTTTACTATTTTTTTTAAAAATGTGTGTGTCATATGTGAAGAACTGACAGACGCGACAATCACAGGAATCTTTGGACAATGACAAGGAGTTGAAGGTGCTCATGGAATGGTTTCATTTTGCATTACTACTAGTCCACATCTGAACCACTCCCAATTCATCTGCAATTACATTTTTCACTTTGGGACAGCTTCTCAAAGTATTAGGGATGATGTTCAGATAAAGTTGTACCCTACCTCTTTTTATTGGCATGAACCTTGGTTATAGGTTTATGACTCTATTTATCTCAAGTGTCTTGTATCAAAGTTCCTCAGGCACATTCCCACTGTGCAAACATCACCACCACCTACCACGCACTACTTTTTATTGCTACTCTATTTCCTTCCTGTGACATGATGCTTCTCCCAGGAGGTGGTATTCAACTGTACTTAGAGTTCTGGGGACTTGCACACAGGTCAAGCCTTCATTATCCACTATAGAAAGAATTGAATAATTCACATGGACTTTCTTCAGTGAATTTAACTGACCTCATCATGTTCTACTCAGCAGTAGGGACAATTACTATGAATTTACACACTGAGCCTAGACCTCATATGGGTTTTAGAAAAAAATCCACAGAAAATTGGAAAATTTAAATAGAATTAAAATAATTTCTCTACAAGAAAAAAAATGACTGGTTATCAATGGAGCCTCTGAATCTGAGAGACGTGAATTATTTTTGCCAGGCACTAAACCAGGTAGAAAGGTCAGAATGCTAGATTGTTTTATGCACTGCAGGGACTGTACATTTGGGAGTCCCATCAGCAGTGTATGAGTGTGCCCTTTTCCCCCACATCCTTACCAACAGTTATTGAGTTTGTTCTTAATAGTTGCCATTCTGACTGGAGTCAGATGAAGTCATAGAGTAGTTTTGATTTGCATTTCTCTAATTGGTAGAGATGTTGAGCATTTTTTCATATATTTGTTGATTGATTGTGTATAATTTTCTGAGAGGTGTCTTGGTTCGTAGTAACCTTTTCTTTCTGTGTGTCTATTTCTCCCTTTGGAATGGAAATACTTACTCTCTGCCGCTGAATATTGGATATACATAAGTTGATTTTGATTTCCACAAAGGCTGACAATAAAGAGTTTAATTTGAGTCCCAGAAGAGACTTTGGACTTGAAGTTTGGGGAAATACTGGAACTGTTCAGATTTGTATCTCCAGTGTGTCCTGGAGATACACTGAATGTATTTTCCATGGTGAGATGTTCATAGCCTTTTGGGGATCATGCTCGGCATGTGAAATTTTAGAATTAGGAGTATCTCAAAAGCTGAAGTGAGGTAATGCAGGAATGTTCAGAGGTGAAATTACTACATTATGAGACTGGTAACTTAATCTATGAACAAATCCATTGGGTGGATGAATAATTTGAAAGTACTGGGTAGTAAATGGAGAAGTTTGGGCATGTCTGGAAGAAGTAGGTCACTGGGGGCATGTCCTTAGAGATTATATTTTGTCACTTGGTCCTCCTTTCCTTCTGCTTCATAGCAGCCATATGTTTAGAGGCTTCCTGAAAAATGCCCTTCTTCCATGATGTTCAGACTCACCTCATTTCCAGAGCAATGGAGCTGGCTTCCCATAGACTGAGACCTCTGAAACATGAGGTGTTCTGCATCACCTTGGGCCACAGCACAGCAGCCAGCCCAACAAAGACTGAGATCTCTGAGAAATGTGGTCCTAGGCAACAGCAAGAATATTGGGTCCCCTAAATATAATTCAGAAATAAAGATATATGTATTATTTTTTAGAATAAAAGGGACTTCATCCCAATAAAAATGTCCTTATTTTGCCTGAAGCTAATATCAAAAAGTTAGGAGCCACAACTGGTCCTGATTTCTGTTGGACTGTTCCTCCCACACACCATTCTATTGGTTTTCTAAAATTATAATATGCTGGAAATTATTGAGAATACCTGAGTAGAGCAGTTCAGGAGTAATCGGTGTCAGTTTTGATTGGGTAATTGATAAATCTAGATGACTACCTCATGTCAAACAGAAGCCATACAGATATTATTTGGAGTCATGTGGTATAAACATCTGAATAACCAATAAGAAAGCAGCCCCAGAATAACACTCTGAAGAGATGAGAATCATTTGGTGGAAAAAGAAGCATCACAGAGTCCCGAGGAGCTCTACACTCAGACTAGCAGTGGGCATTGGGCCTTGCTTCCTTTCATGGGGGCCTTCCTCTGACCAACCAGGCTTGTCCCCAAGCCCTTTCTCCATCATACTTTCCAGCCAGAAGTCACAATAGGTGAACTCAACAGTGCGCCTTTGGTCTCCAGAGGAGTAGTTGTCCCAGCTGAGCTCCTTTGGTCTTGTCACTAGTGTCCAGTCAGATCTCACCAGCTGACCTGAATAGTCAGTCTTCTTAGCAAGCATGGTTGAGGGCCATGCCACCTGGCCCTTTTGGACCATCAAGCATGCCTGACCCACAATGCTTCCACTCCATAGCAGGATCACCAAGCTGTTCCAGCAACTGCCATCAAATCTGTCCCCAGGCAGTTCCACCAGGATCACCATCCTCCCAGGCCTGGTTCAGCTGCCTCACAGGCCTTCTCCTGCAGGTGCTGCCTTCCTTTTGGGATCCTGCCGCTGGTGTCCTGGGGTGTCTCCCTCATAAAGCCAGTGCTGTCCTACACCAACTCGCAGATGTTCGGACCATCCAGAACAGTAAGGGTCTCTCCCACCAACACAGCCAAGTCCTCTGCTCACCTGACTCACCCTGCACTGTGCTGTCTGAGGACATGGCCGTGGACACTACTCCTTCTTCTATGACAGTAATATTTCTAACTGCACCTGCCTCCAATGACAGCTCCTGCCCATGCCCCCAGGTCCATGATACTATGCAGCACAGGCAGCCCACTGGCTCCCCAACACCTCAGGTCTCCCACCTCAACCCCCATTTGTACCTTTCCTTTGTCCCACTAACCACACCTCAGCCCTGATCTGGGAGTCTCCCTGGGTTCCATGGAGAACCTGCCTTTGCAATGCTGCCCTGCTTATAGCCATCCCAGTTAGGGACCATGCACTGCCTTGCACCTGGCACACAGTGTCTTGGCCATCATCCTCCTAGACTGCAGCACCAGAGGAACCTGTGGATACCACCCCTCCTCCCTAGGCTCTCCTAGCACAATCCCTCCTGCCTCCTACTAAAATTTTGGAACATAATATGGGCTGCTTCCTGGTTCTGGGAACATCCATTATAATGGCAGATGTTTCCAGATCCCCAGCAGTTCTAGAGCCACCTCTCAGTCATGTAGGAGCCCTGGTGGGCAGTGGTAGCATAACACATTCATTTAAGGTAACCCACCCAGGAAGCTCAGCCCAGGCTATTAGCTTAAACTCATACCCTTCAACAGTGAGTGGCAGCCATGGGCTGCCTAGTCTTTTGGGTATGATATCAACCCAGACCCTCTTGTGCACATCACTCAACAGCTGGCCAGGCTTTCCTATAGTGCAGTGCAGGGGTTTAGAGTCTCCAGGACAGGCTTGGACTTTGTCACAGGTGGGCTGGATATGGGACATCATATCCAGACTTCCCATTTGCCAGGTCCCCTCTCAGGCCTGCAGTGGTCTTGAAACCTGCACTGCTGGGACTGGAGGGAAAGCTGGTTTTGAAGTGCCAACTCCAGACCTGGGGTCCAAGCTGCAGCCCAGGGTTAAACACTGAGGATCTAAAACACTCACTGTGGAGCATAAAGATCTACATATATGCCTGACCTGATGCCACCACAAAACCCACACTCTGGATTGATGGTATCCTGTATGATCTGAGCTGGGCAAATTTCCTGGCCATCAACCTGGCTAAGATATTCATTGCTAGCTGAAGGGGCTTCCCATTCTCTCATGTATTTGCTTCCAAGGCCTTCCTTTTGCCCCCAAATGTGCTTAAATTCTTATTGTTTTTTTTTTCTGACTCTGTTTATGCATCTCCATTGCTTTCTGATTAGATGTCAGAGAAAGACATGGTATATGTTCATGGTAATGTGTGGAGCCTGACATTATGCAAATTTGGAATAACGACATGCTTTGTGTGTCCAGTAGATAGATCCAAAGGTGCTCTTCCATTGAGGTTTACAGAATTTTTTTTATTTTTCATTTTGAGATGGGGACTCATTCTTTGGAGATTCTGCCTCAGCCCCTGAATGACTGGGATTACAGGAATGCACCACCACACTTGGATTGCCTAATAATTTTTAAGTCCCTTTCCCTTATTTCTTAAATTTAAACCACATTTTTTAAAGGAAGGCATCATCTTCACCATGGTATGGAATGTATTCTCCCATCAAACAGAATGGGCCAGTGCTGTCTGAGAAACTGGGCTATGCACTGTGTGTCCTGGGCTCACTAGGTATCTTCTGGTCATCATTACTGAGTGGTGGATATGGGAACATGTATAGATTGGGACTGGAAAATAACATAACTTTCCATCTCTGTTTAAGACAAGTGAGTGGCCAATGAGCCAGGAGGCCCTTGTGACCCTCAAGATCATACCTCTGTGGTTAGGGCATTTATCATCCTTTGTGCTCTATCACATCAGCAGCCAGCATAGCATCAGCATGTGGAAGAGAACCTGTTGCTACCCAGGAGCCCTTGCCTCTCCCCTTGAACCTTCCCATCAAGTGCCCCAGGACAGTGTTCAGACAAGCCATTGTCCTTCCCTTTCCACAGCCTTTGTAGCACTACTCAGTGGTTAAAATCACCTACTACATCACTGGTCAATCTCTTTCCTCCTCTGTGGTTCCAGAACTCCAGGTTCATCTATCCAAATGTGACAGATAAATCCCTTTCCTTCAAGGCAGATGTCTCTTCTAGAACATCAAGCTGGTTTAGAGAGCAAATACAAGGATAAGTCCTAACCCTCTGTAGCCTCTCAGAACAAAGCTGTCCCTTCTGCATATAGAGGATCCACCCTCCCTGGCCACTTGTTTTTGCAGCTTCCTTGGTCCACTGGGCTCCAGAAATGGAATGTGTGAGAGGAAGGTGATTCTGGTACCAGGGGGTCAGCCCATATGAGAAGGCAGAGAGCCTTATAATGATCTGTCTTCAGACACCAGGAAATGGTAACTGCATCAGTGGGCAAGGTCCTGGGTGTGTGGAGAAAGAATGCTATGAAAACCATGGCTGCCTCTGCCTGAAATCTGAAAACTTAAAATAGCAGAGCATCTCCACGCCGAGATATATACAGGTTGGCCCCAGGTAACTCCCCTATTTAAGGGATACTCAACTCCTTAGGAGACCCAAAGCCTGAAACTCAGGGACACTCAACCATCAAACTCATGAATCATCAAACATGGAACTCCCTGCCAGTGCCAAAAAATGACTGGCACAGGACATTAGAGGTGCTTTGATCATGGGACAGGGACCAATGGTTCCCGCACACAGGGCACCACCCCCTAACCCAGCAGGGCTGCCGATATATCAGCTAGATTCGGGGGCCCCACTGCCCCTTCTAGCCACACCAGCCCATGATTTCCCAAACACAATTGTATCATCCCCACTACAGCAATCCTATGTACCAAGTGCCCACTGGGATACTGCCAGCCAAGTGGACCCACCCTTCTTCCTTTCACTGCAACAGGGACCTGCATCCCTAGAGATACACTGTTTGGAGGCATAATTGGAGGGTCCTGGAATCAAGGGGTCTCCTGGCCCTCCAGTTCTGACTACCATGTCCTGTGGGGAACTCCTAGCACTCTGCTGTGTAAGATCACCTCAGAACCACAATAGTCTGGTTCTTATAGTCTCAGCCCCAGACCTTGTCCTAAGACCCATTGCCATCTTGCTTTCAGATTTGTCTTGGCAACACGGACAGGTCTAGCCATCCCCATGATGACTGGCTTTTCCCAGTTATAGACACATAGGGAGGGAAATAGTCCAGCCCCCAGGCCAGCCACATCTGGTAGATTGCAGCCTGGGTGGAGTGGAAGGGAGGAGGAGAGAGTAAGCAGAGAGGCAGGGAGGAAAGCAGGAAGAAAAATAGACCCTGCATTTGTCTGACCCAAGACCTTGAAACTCAAATTGCCACTAGGTGCCAGCAGAGGACAGGGTTCCTGAGACCTCAAGTAATGATAGCATTCTCTGCCTCCTGTGATCCCATGCCAGGTCCCAGGTGAGCATTAGGGCCACCAGGCAGTGGCATCTGGGAAGAGGACATCAAGGGAAGGAGAGTACGAGACTGGACATACCTGGGTACTGAGAGAGCCAGGATCAGACTTGCATTTGGGACATGGTGGTGGGCAGAAGATCAGAGTCCTCTCATGCAACAGGCACAGGTTACACAATGCATGTTACACAATGTGCCCATACACTGCTCCCGCAAAGATGCATTTATTACTTGGTCTACAAAAGGGGGGTTCTACTGACACCCACACAGACACTGGAGTTCACAGAGGTCAGAGATCGCCCCTCACATTACCCTTTTTTACATCTGCCAGCACCTGCCCCTTCCAATGTTGTGCTCACCCCACAGGGTGCTGAGCTCTCCTGGGCAATGCATGCCAAGAACTGCCCACTGAAGGGGCAGAACTGAAGCCCAAGAGGTTCTTCCTCTTGGAGTTGCAGCACTGGGCCCTGTGTCTCCCTGTCTCTGCCACTCACTGACCATGTGCCTCAATTTAACCCTCTATGGCACAAGTTAAAATCCTACCCTGCATGTCTGGGGGCGACGTAAGTCCAGTACAAACAGTTCTGTGGCTGAAACACATGCAAGTAGGAAAAAAAAGGCTCCTGTCCTCTCTTGCCTAGGAATGACATCCATCAGGCCATAGGCAGGCCAGCCAGATATGGAGGGCCACTTCTTGGGCTGGACTGGAGAACCTTGTTCTCAGTTCATGTCATCATATATGAGGTCCTAAGTGCTCTGGGGAATCTGGGGTGGAATGGAAGTAGACCAGCCCTTCATTGTCAAGCCCTCACAGGTTATCCCAAGGTAGAAGGATCAAATTTAGACTCATTTCTAAAGCTGGTTACCTCCTGGAATTTGGGCTTTGGAATGAAATGAAGTCTTGTGGTTACCATCTCCAAGCACCTGGTTTTGCCCACTGAAGCTGGTTGTATCTGGAGTGTATGAAGTGTTGTCAGGTAGTAGGTTAATATCGTCTATGAAGTAGAGGAACCCCATATGACCCTGAAGCCAAATAAAATCTCCCCACCCAACATCTTACCCATAGACACTATGCAAATGCTTTCTGTTTTTTTGTTTATTTGTTTGTTTTGTACCAGGTATTGACCCAAGAGGCCCTTCAACACTAAGCCACATCCCCAGTGTGATTTTTATTTTTTATTTTATGACAAGGTCTCTCTACATTGCTTATGGCCTCTCAGTTGCTTAGTCTGGCATGTGACTCTCCAGCCTGAGTTTCTCAAGACACTGAGATTGCAGGCATGCTTCCTGCAAATTCTTAACAGAGTTAGAAAAGCTTGTGAGGTCAGTTGGAACCAGACTGTGGAAGATTAATGAGGCCTTACCAGGATTATTCCAATTAATCCTGGAAAGAAATATACCATTATTCAATCTATTCGACAGGTGAAGATAGTGGGGTTAGAGTAAGGCATCCTGAGCTTGGATAGGAAGCAACCTGCAGTCCTCCAAGTCCAGCCAAGGCCAGCAAACATAGGTGGTACAGCTCATGCTACATTCCACTATAGATCTTTCAGGATTTCTGGGTAGCCTGCCCTCTACCACCTCAGCTTCCTGAATGTAGCTGCAAGGTAGGCCATGGGGGTGCAAGTCTGGGAGATATCTGTTGGCAGGGACAAGGCTCCTCAATGTGCAGGTGCTAGGAGGACAAGGGGCACCCACTATGAGATTATTTCCCCACTCCATTCCATGATGCTCTAGTAGTTAGGATCCAGCTCTCCAATAATGTCCCTGATGACTTTTGTAGCTGGGCAGGGACATAGCCTCTTGCCAAGGAGGTGCACAGACTTTGCAGTCTCCTGGAGGGTTGGACAGTAGCCAAGCAGTGCTTGATAAGAGAGGAGTTGTGATTCTTCCCCTGTGCTGGCCCCATTGGCTCTCCTCCTTGTCCCTCTAGTACTTAGGTCAATGAACAGGGGAGACGGTGAGAACAATGTTGGGATTGAAAGGTGTCACCTGGTCATGGAGGTGGGGCTTCATGACCCAGGAGCTGGGGTCATGAGATGGGGCTCTCCAAAAGGGTCACGTTCCATCTTCTAAGTCTAGATTGTGGCTTTTGCCAAAGTTTCCATGAACTCAGCCCCTGGAGTTGGGGGTCTTAAATAAAAGGAGCTTTCTGTCTGTTCAGGACCCCAGAATGAATACTGGGAAATGTAGAAACAGCCCACCATGCCCTTTGAGAGCCCTTCAGTTTGTCCAGGAGATGTACTAAAAGCTGCTTGCTGTGGCCATTATGCCAGGTGCATGGGGCATGGAGAGGTATGGGGTTGGGGACAGGAACAGAATTCAGGTGCTACCCAGTGGGTGTCCCTTCCCCACCAAGCATCATTTTCCAATCCTAATGCCTCTTCCTTCCACGCACAGGCTCATCTCCAGTGCTGGTTAGACCCTTTCCTACCTGCAGCTCTCAGCAGCAAGTGCTTATCTATGCCTGGGAGGTGAGAGGGCCCCTAGGCTTTGGGAGCCACAAAGGCCACTGCCTGGCTGAGTGGTAGTGTTCAGGCCTGTAGGCCTGGGCGGGGTCCACAGCTTCCTTGGGAGGCAAGCTCTGGCTTCTGCCCTCCAGGATCCTTGAGCACCAAAGCGATGAGGGTGACTCTAAAGTCTGCAGAGGAGGAGGCCAGCTCCTTATCTGGGTGAGCAGGCCCACCACTGGGCAGAAAAGATCACTGTGACCAGGCTCCTGTACTCTGACGTCTCAGACTAAGAGATGCCACCACAGCTGTCCAACCCTCCAGGAGACTGCAAAGTCTGCGCATCTCCTTGGCAAGAGGGTATGTTCCTGCCCTGCTGCAAAGGTCATCAGGGACATTATTGGAGAGCTAGATCCTAACTATTAGAGGGGCATGGGATTGAGTGGGGGAATTTTCCCATAGCAAACCAGGAACCTACCCAGAGTGTGGTTCTTGCTTGGCCCACAGCTGAATTCAGAGCTGTTTAAGCAGTGCCAACTCTGGTCAGCTCTCCCTACACCTCTTCTCTGTGTGTTTTAATGATGGAAATAGCATATAACATAAATCACACCCTTATCATTATTTTAAAATGAATAACCTCTGAATTTGTATCCCATAGTTGATATTCAAAGGAAAAAAATGTTAAGTTAAATTCAGTAGAATTTATCTGAGCAAGAGGAAAAAACAAAAATTAAAAAAACATTAATGAGAAAGATTGGATTCCCTCCCCTAACAATCAAAAAATGTCCAAGAAAATAGTAGTGCAGTGCTATGAGGAAGTATATATGAACTGAAGTGAGGCACAAATTCTTTCATTGCTTAAAAGACAACGTAGTTCATTATAACTCTGCAATGGACAAGCTCAGCTGCTGTTATTGCCTGAGACATAGCTATTCAATAAATGAAGCTGTAAGACAGTCAAACTACTAAATTGTAATATAGTTTTCAAAAGGATTTGAGTGCAAGTCCCTACATGGGTTTGACACTGATGGCTTCCTGGCCGGCTGGACCCTTGAAGACTCAGGTGCTACATAGCCTGCAGAGCCATGCCTGAGCCCAGCTAGCAGTGCCTCTGGGCCCCACTACAAACCTACTAGAAGACCTGGCAGAGAGCACCAAGTGCATGAAATGTGGCTTCATTCAGACACTGCTATTGTGGCTGGAAGGCACTGGCCACTACCTGTGCAAAGCCTGCAGCCTCTACACTAAGATGAATGACCTCAGTCTATCCCTCATCAAACAGAAGCACATACCTTCATCCTGGTGGCTAGGAATACACTATGCCAATTGGCACATCATCACCACAACCTTATGGTGCAGAAATTCTGAGGGCTAACCTGTGTGAAATGCCTGTGGACTCTATCAGAAACTCCATGCAGTGCCTCGACCTCTTCCTATGAAAAAATAGGGAATTCAAACCAGGAAACCAAAACCTAAAAATAAGGAAGTCAAAGACTTGTTCTCCTCTAATAGCAATAATTTGGTTCTTATGACTCCAATTTCCACCTTCTAACACAGAGGATTACAGCAAAAATACTTCCCTTCCAACACTTCCAACAGCCACAGGGACAGGAGCCCCTGTGAGGTCTGCTGCAGGAGAGGGCACCAACCCTGAATATAGCAAGCTCCATTATTCAGGTCAAATGGGCTCCACATAGGCTTCAGTGTGGCCTTGCCAGCTGAAGTCACATCCTCAGTGGGACAGGATTCCTATTGTGCTCTGGCCCTGGCCTCAGCCCTTGTGACCACGAGGTGAAGAGGGTTCCACCCAAGAAGGCCTTGCACCTCTTATGTCGGAATTTGTCCTGCAGCCCAGACTGTGGCGATGATGCAGACAGAACCTCCCGCCCATGTGTGATTTCCCCAGGAGGCTTGCTAAAGAGAAAAAGAAGATGAAGCTCCTCTAGGAAAGGGCCAGTGCGTGAAAACATGGCCTGCTCCATTGGGCCAGGGCCACTTCCAGCTGGTCTGCCATGGGTTGTCTCCTGAACTGCTTGCAGAAACTGGGACTAGGAACAGGGCCAATTGCCTGCTAAGGAAGATGGAGAGATTCTTTCCAACAAGGTTCTATGTGTATTGCCCCAAATCATGTGTTTCCTCTGATCGATTTTTGTTATTCCAGAATTTCTGCACACCTGTTCCACATGCATATTTCACAAGCATTCACGGAGAAGATCATTGGAGGCATTTGGCACACATCTTGAAGACTGGGTGAGTTCCTGGCTCTCTTGTCAAAAGCCTGAGTAGTGACTCCAACAGACACTGTGACTGATGTTTCTCAAAGGTCATCTTGCCTGACTGATCTGAGGACAGTTGGAATTTGTACACAGGTGGCAAACAAGATATTATTGTTCCATGTATACAATATTTTTTTAATGTTCAATTTTCATTGCAGCAATCAGGGTTAAATCATTTGCATAAAATTAAACAACATTTTTATAATGAATGTAAACATTTACCTTAATGTTACTTAAAATAATTTAAAAGAAAAAAAAATGTGAACTTAAACCTTCTTATGCTTCTCTTACACTTACATTGAATTTCTATATTCCCAATTCTTTAAGAGAACTATATCAAGAAAAATCTTTTTTTCAAAAAAAATTACCTTTTTCCATTTGTTAAGAATATTTATTTATTTATTTATTTTAAACGAAAAGCAAACTTCTTTATTGTACCAGTACAGAATATAACGCAGCTTGGCAGGATGCATACAGCTCGGCGCAGGGGGAAGTATTTAAAATCATTTGGCAGGTTGAAGCCTTTCTGCACTGTAGACTTTCCACACTCTGGAAAAGAAGCAAACAAACAAACAACCCCCCCCCTCAAAACCCTGAAAAAAACAAAACAAAACAAAACAAAACCACCCAGGAGATGCATGAGTCCAATGGGAATGCAATGGTGATGCCGTCATCCTATATCTTGCGACAGCACAGGCCACATGGTTACAGCAGGGGAGGAGCAGCTCAGGAGACAGAAGATTATTTTCATACTTGCTAAAACAGCATAAATTTATTTAAAAAAAAAATCCCAAACCAGGATAAGTAAAGAAAGGAAAAACAGTTTCGTCTCCAGGGCCCGGGACGTGGCGGCAGGCGCCGGCGGGGGGCGGTGCGCGCGCGGCCCTCCCCCAGACCCCCTCCTTTCGCCACGCGCCCCTCCTCCCCTCCCCTTCCCCTTCCCGCGCGGCGTCCCACGGCCTGCGAGCCGCTGAAGCGCTGCCGTCCGCCTGGACTACTCTGCGCACCTTGGGGTGTACGCCTACCTGCCAGGCACGACTTCCCGCTGCCTCCCCAGCCGCGCGGCGCCTCCTCCAGGACCCAGCACTCCTTGCCAACCCTGCGGCCGCTGCTGTCCCCGCCGGGACTGAGAGGGAAAATGATCCCTGAGGATTTAGAGAGGCAGATCAGTCTGGCTGAAGCTGAGGGTGCTATGCCGTTCCTGGTCAGTGCCACATCTGGCACCACTGTGTTGGGAGCCTTTGACCCCCTGGATGCAATGGCCGATGTGTGCCAGCATCACGGACTGTGGTTACCCGCGGATGGCTGACTCCGTGGCCTGGAACCCCCACAAGCTCCTCGCTGCAGGACTGCAGTGCTCTGCTCTTCTTCTCCAGGATACCTGGAACCTGCTCAAGCGCTGCCATGGATTCCAGGCCAGCTACCTCTTCCCGCAGGACAAGTTCTACGATGTGGCTCTGGACACGGGTAACAAGGTAGTGCAGTGTGGCCGCCTTGTAGACTGTCTGAAGCTGTGGCTCATGTGGAAAGCACAGGGTGGGCAAGGGCTGGAGCAGCGTATCCACCAGGCCTTTGCTCTTGCCCGGTAGGCAAGGAGGGTCCCAGGTCCCCTCCCAGGGTCTACCCTTCCTCCATTTCTGCCCTCAGGATTACTTTCCTCCCCTGTCTCTGTGGTTCTCTTCAGTTTATATGGCTGTCTTCCCCTCTCCACCTGCAATTTGTCACCCTCTGTTCCCAGGTACCTGGTGGAGGAAATAAAGAAGAGGGAAGGGTTTGAGTTGGTCATGGAGGTATGATCCCATGTTCTTTTGCATCCATCTATCCCAGCCTATCCCACGCAGCAAGCTCACATGGAGGAAGAATGACAGTGAAAGGGAAAATGGTCCTCCTTTCTCAGCTCATACCTTCCCCTTCCTTATTCCCCTCAGCCTGAGTTTGTCAACGTGTGCTTCTGGTTAGTGCCTTCCAGCTTGCGGGGAAGCAGGCCAGTCCACATTACAGCCAAAGGCTGTCTCAGGTAGGCTTTTTCTGGCTCTGGGTAGCCCTGCTAAGGGAACTGATGCAGCTGGTGCACTTCTGCCCCTGCTGGCCATTCCTGATATGGGCTGTCCCCCTATTGGTCTCTTGCTCCTGAGGGGCTAGGTAACTGGAAGATAACACAAGCTTGGCCTTTTTGTGGGGGGGCTGGGGGAGAAGGGGATAGGAATAAGATATGTTTGGGGGAAATAAGATGACAGAAAGGAGCATCACAGGAGAACCCAAAAAAGTTAGTGTGCAGCACACAGACCCCTGTGCTAGGGTCTGTGCTGGGAACTCAGGCCCAGGTCAGAGATATAAGGTAGAAATAACAGGAAGAGTCTTTTCAATGATGCTGGGGACAGAGAAACACAGAAAGGCCAATTTGATTTGCCTTCTAGAGGCAAGGAAGTATGTTCTGTCTGGTCCCTAAGAATGGGTTAGTACTAGGTGCTACAGATGATCTGAAAGGACAAGAATCTTCTTGCCCTCATGAAGTTGTTATTGTGGAAAGCAAGAGTTACTGTTTGAAGCCAATATTTCAAGGTGGTTTTGTAAATTACATGCTAGATCGCATGGCACAGATCAGATATTACAGGATCCAGGAGTGGTGGCACACACTTATAATTGGTGTCTCTGGAGGCTGAAGCAGGAGGATCACAAGTTTGAGGCCCGCCTCAGCAACTTAGCAAGACTCTGTCTCAAATTAAAAAATAAAAAGTACAAAAGGACTAGGATGTAGCTCAGTGGTAAAGTACCCTTGGGTAATCCCTGGGAAATAAAAAAGGAACCAGGAAAGGGGAGAAGAAGACATTCAGGATGACTAAAGTTTGAAGGTAGACTGAAGCAGTGTTGAAAATCAGAAAAGTCAGGATTTAGCATAAGAGATTGTCTTACAGCTATCTTGTAGGTAGGAGAAATGAGGAATAAAGCAGAAGGTAGAGAAGGCCAACCAAGTTGGATGTGGTGGAAAAAGTAATGTGGGGCCAAGGTGAGGGTCTAAGCAGTGAAGGTAATTCCAGAAGATGGCTGGGTGGGAGGGAAAAACAGCTCTGAGAGCCGGGTAGTCCAGGTAGCTGGCCCATCTTCTCACCTGACCCCACGCTGCAGCTGGACTCTACCGCTCCCATAGGTAGCCCCTGTGCTCAAGGAGCGCATGGTAAAGGAAGGCTCCATGATGATCGGCTACCAGCCCCGTGGGACCCATGGCAACTTCTTCCGAATGGTGGTGGCTAACCCCACTCTGACCCTGCTGATATAGACTTCCTCTTCAACGAGCTGGAGTGGGTAGGCCAGGACCGGTGAGCCTTCTTCCTCTAGAGGCCTCAGTGCCACCCCTCACCCCACTGAGTCTCTCTGCCTTGTCTCCTGCGTTCTCAAAATAGCCTCTCTAGGAAACAAAGTAGGCTTAAGCTATTAGGAGAATGTTTAAATAACTATATCCATAGGATGCAAGGTTATTCTTTCATTAAAATTATATTTACAAAGAGTTTTTATTAATTGAGAAAAATAATATAATGTTATGTTGAAAAAGCTGGATATAGGACTATGTAGTAATGAGCAATGTTCAGAAATACATAGGAAAAGGCTGATGAATGAACTATGCCAGAGTTTGTTTTCCCTGAGATAATAGGCAATTTTAAAATTGACCCCTTTATACTTTTGTGCCTTCTCCTTTTACTATGTAATGAATATGCATTATGTAATAGGAACATAATAAAATTAAAATTTCAAGTATATTAAAAAAAAGAAAGGAAAAACAAATCTATACAGCATTTACAACAAATAAATCTCTAGCCGTCTGGGGGGTAAAATATGCATCTATGTATAGACTATGTGCAGATTAGAAAGCTATAAATATGGTTTAGAAGAGTCCTTTGATTAGAGTACAATGCTAATTACAACCCAAGATATAAGCTCCACACCTTTGTGGGCTAATTTCCCATAGAGGAAAATCTCATTTTTCCATATCTATAAAATGCACCTTTATCCCTATGAACCTCTTCACAAATGTGCTGTTGGTTATAAGGGGGATCATGGAACATTCCATTTTTTGAAAAGCAACTCAAAGCCTGTGCCTCACACTCAAGGACTCAGCACTGTCTTCTCCACACATGAGGAACAGCACAGTCCTTCTTAATGTTCTGAGTGACAAAGGGAGCACAAAATTCCATCACTGGAGCAGGCAGCATGTGCCATCACCCTCTAGAGTGACTTTCCTCTACTTTGAGCTCAACTTTCACTCAGCTTTAACTTAGTTGTTTTAAACTTTCCCAATATAATACAGCAATTAGAAGAAACTTAAAGGAGTGGCAGAAAACCAGAGTGCTAGCACTGTTTTACCTGTTGGTGTCACCTGTAAGCCTCAAACCCTACTGAACTGTTATGTAGGGTTTAAAGCCCAAGATGTAAAGAAGAAGGAAAAAAAAAAAAAAACACAAACGGATGAAATGGAAATTGTCATTAGTCATGCCCATGGAAGAATCCCTAGGGTTCCCACCAGGTGACCAAGTTTCAAATGGACATGACATGTAATATGTACATCTCCTTCCCAGAGAGGGCATGTTAGTGAACATGGGGAGCTATACACATAGAATCTATGCTTGTGTCCAGGCTGCCCTGCACACTTCAAAAATGTACAACTCAGTTGCAAATGTTCCATCAGGTTGTCTGGTGCAGAAAGCACAAAGCAGGCCACAGAGCAGGCTTTTATGTGGCTAGGGAACAGCCCCAGCAAAGCCCCTCTCAAGCTGCAGCTCTTCATAAGTCGGCACAGCCCTGCCTATGGGACACAGTGCACAGTTACCAAAAGGTTTTTTTTTTTTTTTTGCTTTAAATACCAAAACTACAAAAATCAGTTTATAAACTGTTTTTCCAAAACAACCACCAAAACAAAACAACCCCCCCCCGCCCCCTGAATCAAAGCAAAACTAAATACTGTCAAAACTGTTAATCTCCCTTCCCCTAAAATGAAAGCCATCCACATTCAACCATGTGACTCGGAAGAGAGAGGGGGCCTGCTCTATTTGGTGACCACATGGCTGGAAGGTTCCCAAGGGTAGCAATGGTTTATGATTTGAGAACCATGGAGTGGGTAACAGCTGTCAGGACTCATTCTCCCCTTTTTCTAAACCAAGGGGAAGTATTTCAGATTGAGCTAGAAGAACTCTCCAAATTTCAACACATATTTTTAACCTTTAATTGGTCCGAGCCTCCCCAACTCAGTCTACCTACTTTTATATGAGCTTTTGATTTCTTTAATAAATTGTGCAAACCAGAGCCCTTCTATGTAAAGGCATTTAGTAGTCCATGATCAACGCAGATTGTCACACACTCGGTCCCATTTTGAGGGTACTAACCTGAACAAGGTATTGCTTTGCATATATTGTCCATGGTAGTGAGGAGGCTCCATTCCCACATCCTCTTCCCAGAAACCTCATCAGAATCAGAGTCGAGGCACCAACCTTTTGGTGGTTTTTCTGCCCCTGCCTGTTCCCACTCCCCAGCCAAGGTATATGCCTTTCAGGGTAAAAATCCAGAGATGGCTTGGGCTCTCCGGAAAGTATTCAAATGGCAAGCTTTAGAACAGCCAAGAACACAAACAAAACCACTGCCCTCATCTGCCTGAACGGGAACTGCTAGCTCTAGGGTTTGGCTGCTCAGCCACTCAGAAACTTGGTAAGCGAAGCCTTCAGCATAGGGGAGGCTGCTGCAGCGATCCATGTCCAGGAGGTAAGCAGGGTTGTCTTCAAAGTGGGTCAGTGGCAGGGTGTCCTCCTCATTGAGGGGGCATTCAGACTCTGCCTTCAGGAATGGACGCTGATTGTCTGGGAAGGCCATGGACAAAAGGGCATCCGGGTCACAGACAAATTTGTTGACATATCTTTCCCCAGCGACCTTCTGCATGATGCCCTTTTCATAGTAGTAGTGTAGAGAATGGCTCAGCTTGTCATAGTTCATGGAAGGCCGGTTCTTCTGGATGCCCCAAAGCCGAGCAACCTCCTCTGGTTCTATCAGCTTAAACTCCATGCCTCGGCCTGTCCAGGCGATGAAGTGAGCATTGGCTGAGTCATCAAGAAGAGTGACCAGAAACTGCCACAGTTGAAGGGAGCCTCGCCTCTGATAAAGAGGGCCCTCCCGATACATGGTGGGCTCTTGCTTGACTTTGCCTTCCAGTCTCTCAGGGACAACGCAAGTGTCATCAAAATATAACCGGGGATCTTTTTCATATGAAAAACTTTCATGGCTGCTGGAGAAATATCCCCCTCTCATGTAGGATGACTGGCAGTTAGGCACTTCTGAATCAACGCAGTAATCCCGGGACTCCTGCTTGATTCCCATTGGTGACTGGAACCCATGTGCTGGGGGACCTGGCATTCTAGAGACCCCATGTTCATAGAGTGGGTCATGGTATTCTTGTTTGAATCCCTGAGGGGGTGGGGGAGCTGCAGGGACAATAGGTTCTGACATTTGTCGGTGGTAACTGGGGCGATTATCTCCAGGAACTCCCGACTGCGGAGGGAAGGGATGGCAGGGTTCAGACAGTTGTCTCTGAAATCTCCCATTGCAGGTGAGGAAAAGACCCTAATGAGGTTTCTGTCCATGACTGGCTGGCACCATTGTTCTGGGGCTGAGCAAAGGCAGAATTTCATGGCCAAAGCCCATGACAGAGGAAAGCTATTCTGTCCCATGGCAGCAGGACTGCAGAGAGACAGAGCAAGCTCTTGGGGACAAAATATAACCCATAAGGGCGTGCTCCCATGGACCACCTTCCTGCTGACTCACATCACCTGCTAGCAGTTACCACCCAGTACCTAGTCCTCTCAAATAACCCTCTCAAAGCTAGCAGGGTCTTTTAGGTCAACTGTGAGGTCACAGAACTCATAATCTAATCACTTCACTGTGAGCATTCCTGCATTGTCTCCCATGAGCTTTGGGGGACAACTCACACCAAAGCATAACACATTTTAATTGCCAAACAGCAAATAATTTTTGCTTAGTATATAAGTAGGTTGATCATCACCAAAAGATAGATGCTGTAATTCTGTCATCCTGTGGCCTTGTGAAACCACTTTCCAGGACTCCTATGGAAGTTCCATCAGATCCATCCAGCACACCAACACTCAATTATGTCCCATCTCAAGTTCCACTTCCAAAGCAGTAGCATCAGGTACCACCACTTACAATGCAGCAATTTTTTTCTATACCCACTGGAGTCTTTGAAGCACAGCTGCATTTTCAGATGATGCTTTGTTCAAAGCCCCACACTGCTTTTGTCTTAGAGATGGTGCTACATCTTCATATTTCACTCCACCTTCAATTAATGCTAGAGCAACCAGCACTGGAGCGCTCTCAAGGCCCACAATGCCACAGACAGCAATCAAACAGCCAGATCTGGTTGGAGAGTGGTACAACATCAGTAAAAGCCAATCAAGCACATGCATGCCTTCTTTCTCCACAAGAAGAGTGTCTAGAGTTGCTTCACATACTCTTACTCTTGGTATACCTCAAAACCTCTTAAATTCTTCTGCCAATTGACCTACATTTGCATTGGCTAGATCCTGTGTAGGAAGGAATCTTACTTCATACACATGACATTCATTGGAGAAAAGATAGCCTCTTTAGGGGCTGAGGCAGTGGCTCAATGGTAGAGCGCTCACTTAGCACATGCGAGGGCCTGGGTTCGATCCTCAGCATCACATAAAAATAAATAAAACAAAGGCATTGTGTCCAACTACAACTAAAATTTTTTTTTTTTTTAAAAAGATAGCCTCTTCAAGAAATGGGCCTGGGAAAACTGGAAATCCATATGTAGAAAAATGAAATTAAACCTTTATCTTTCACCCTGCTTCAAACTCAACTCAAGTGCACCAAAGACTGAGGCACTAGAACACAGACCCTGGATCTAACAGAAGAAAAAGTAGTCCCATGTTGGCTGAGGAACTGACTCCATTAACAAGACTCTGATGCAAAAGAAGTAAAATCAAGAATCAATAAATGGGATGGATTCAAACTAAACCTTTTCCTCAATAAAGGAAACAATCAGTAACATGAAGAGAGAGCCTAAATAATGGGAGAAAATCTTTACCACATGCACCTCAGATAGAGCATTAATCTCCAGAATATATAAAAAACTCAATACCAAAAAAAGAAAACCAACCCAAATAACAGAGTCAATAAATGGCTAAGGAACAGAACCCAGCAGTCCTGTTCTGTTTGGATTAGAAAGAGGAGAGCCAAGGGAAGGGAGGGGGCATGGGTGAAATAAGGGTAATAGAATGAATCAGACATTTTTACCCTATGTGCTTATATAATTACATGACCAGCGTGATTCTACATCATGTACAACCAACACTTCATGGAAGAAGAATACAATCAATCAACAACTATATGAAAAAATGTTTTAACATCTCTAGCAATTAGAAAAATGTATACCAAAATTAAAATTTCATCTTCCTTTAGTCAGAATGGCAATTATCAAGAATATTAGAAACAGTAAATGTTTGTGAGGATGTGGGAACAAGGTACACTCAGACATTGCTGGTGACACTGCAGATTGGTGAAACCATTATGGAAAGCAGTATGGAGATTCCTCAGAAAACTTGGAATGGAACCAACATTTGACCCAGCTATCCCACTGCTTAGAGGATAGGAAAGGTAGCAGAATACAACAGTTACTAATAGGGCATTATGTAAAAATGTGGATGTGTAACCGATGTGATTCTGCAATCTGTATTTGGGGTAAAATTGGGAGTTCATAACCAACTTGAATCTAATGTATGAAATATGATATGTCAAGAGCTTTATAATGTTTTGAACAACCAATAAAAAAAATTAAAAAAAAATAAATAAAATCAGCATACTACAGTGATGCAGCTACATCAATGTTTATAGCAGCTCAATTCACAAAAGCTAAACTATGGAACCAACCTTAGTGCCCTTCAATAGATTAATGGATAAAGAAAATGTGATATATTTACACAAAGGCATATAACTCAGCCACAGAAAAGAATGAAATTATGGCTTACTCTGAGAAATGGATGGAGCTGGAGAACATCACTCTAAACAAAATAAGCAAATCCTAAAGAATCAAAGGCCAAAGATTTCTCTGATATGCAGATGCTAATCCATAATAGGGGGGTACCTTGGATTAGACAGAGGGGAGTGAAGGGAGGGGAGAGGTTACGGGTATAGGAAGGATAATAGAATGAATCAAACATTATTACCTTATGTGCATATATGATTATAAGAGCAGTGTGATTCTACATCATGCACAACTTCTGAGGAATGAGAAGTTATATTCCATTTATGTAAGAACATTATTTTATATATGACTTTATAAAATCCTCCTTTTAATTTTAAGATGTCATCCATCTGTTTTCAAAAATGTTAATGGGAAAAGTGGACATGTATACTTTAGAATCAGAGAATATATGTGGTTTTTACACTTTTTATTTCTACTATTTTCTTTAGTATGGAGACATAAAACTTTACAATTCAGCGAGCAAATGACTTTTAAAAAGTATTCTGAAATTAATGTTTTTTGATATGATTGGGTAATCAATTAGTAGGCAGCAGATAATCCTAGATAAGTTTTATAGATTCTGCAAGAAGGAAGGGGATGAAGGAAAATCTTGATATCAAAGACACTGTGAGGAGCTGGCTTTAAAACGTGTCATGGTATGAGACATGCTCAATGATATAGCAATTGGAGATTTCTAGAGTAGCCACTTTGAAAATATTTGTGTGGCCAGCTTTTTCATCCCCCCCCACTTTAAAAAACTATTCATTTATAATCCTTTCTTGCATGACAACCTCTTTTTTATATTACCATGAAAAATATTCATGGATATTTACATGTGATAAAGACCCTACTTTGGTCATTTATTTTTCTGAACCTTAATTGATTAATCCATGAGATAAATTCAATAAATTGCTTCACAGGAAACAAATGAACTCTGGGATATTTATGCTGACCTCTATCTAGTTTTTATAGGAAATGTGATTATGATAGTAGAATTAGTTGGCAAAGGTTATATTTCAACAACTTGGACCACATATAAACACTCTTTTATCCATTGAAACACATTGTTTTTTCCTGCCTCCTTTGTATGACCAGTCCATATTATCAGGTATTATTAGGCACTCATTTAGATTCTGAGCAGTCTGATCTGAGAAATTAAGGCTTACAACTCAGGAGGCAGAGGCATGAGGATCACAGGTTTGAGGCCCACCTCAGCAACTTAGCATAGGAAAAATCTCTTCTAGGAGGCTGCAAACTTCCTTCTTAGTTTAAGCTGGGCTTGCAAGGGCATCATGTGGGGGGCTCCAAGGCTTCAAGATAAGACAATGATGTCTCTGGGCACAGAGATCATCATTTGGGAATAAAAGCAGATTCTGTGGTTGGTGGGTCTGTGGCTTCCACTTTGTAAAAACACAGAGTGTTTGAGGTGGAAGGAAGTAGTGTGGTCTGCTTGCTCCATTTATGGGGGGTGAAATGGATTTCAGAGACGCCAAATAATTTGCCCAAAGTCACAGCTCAACACAGCTCTTCTGACTCCTTTCTGTTGCACCATGCACTGCTGGGCAGCTTCACTGTCCATTGTGAGAAAGTTGTTGACCCAGTCCTCTCACATCCTTAGGTGTCAAACCCCATTTATCTTTGTCACTTCAGCACATGTACAGACAAGGGGAATTAGAGTTCATTGAAGCGGAAAAAGGCCTAAGATGTTCACTCCTGCAGTAAGTAGTCTGAACAGGGCACATGAATAAGCATCTTAATCTGATCTTGCATATAGCTCTATGCAATACACATTGCCTATCCTGAACTCAGTTTCTTCACCTGTCGTATGAGGACATTTACCACGATAATCCTTAAGCCTGATAAATGATTATGTATAGGAATTACTGACAGGTGTTTACAGAGCTTTGTCATCTGCATTGCACACATCTTGCCCTTTTTTTTCCAAAGCCTGTTTTAACCTTACTTTGACCTACTTATTTTGTTATTTAGTATGATTTTATATTTGCCAGGAAAATAAATCCACTGTATCATTTGTCCAAAACCTAAATGACAAGATGAATTTCTAACTGGGGTCCACATAGGCATTTGCACTCAGCTGTGTCTTGTGTTCCCCGCTGTCCATCAGGCTCCCGGTAAAAGCTTTGCCATTCTTCCCCTTCTCAAGCACAAAAATCTGCTGCATTCCCACAGAGCAATCAGAGTCTCCTTGTGCTTAAGAACAACCAGCTATAGCTGAACTGTGAACATCTGCATATATGACATGAAGCCATATGACATGACCCTGCTGTGATTGGATCTGCATTCATGTGGGGGCACAGGAGTCTCTTTCCCTATCTGGGTGAAATTCAGGCTCCTTTTCTATTCATGCTTCTATGTTTTAAGATAGGATTCAGGAAATCTTGCAGTATTTGGAAAATGCTTCTCTTTCACAAGTGATTGATTCCCTCCATAACCTGGAACTAAAAGATGAGCTACTTCCATTAAATTCATTACATGGGATAGAAATCTTCTTTATAACCACAATGATCATCATGGCTATGAAGGCCAAGTCTCATTTGTCATCAAGTCTATTTGATTGCCTTCTGGTCCAGGTCACCTCTTTTCTAAAGGAATAAAAGAGTCTTGCTCTATTCAGAGGTAAAGGGGGAAATGAGACTCTGCTCTGAAGATCAATCCCTGAAGCCAGGACTCATTCCTCTTTTCTGTCCATCACAGGACAGTGCACCTAGTCAATCCAAGGTCAGTCATTGACCTTGCTCTTGTTACCCAGACTCTCAGCAGCTTTGAACTTTTCTCATCTGTTTTCACCTTATAGGCCCAAGCAAGCATTCTGGGTTGACTCAAGAAACACATGTGGTCCAGCGTCCTTAGAAACCACATCTCTGACTGTGGTTTCTTTGGAGGCCCTTTCTTAATTCAAACTACCCTTGACATCCCACTTTTCTACAAATAGCCTTTCCATGGGTTATCACCTCTTTTAGGCTCAAACTTCAATAGTCAGCTCCCTCCTTACAGAAGAGAAGTTGGTTGTTGGGTAGAAGGTTATAGTTCCAGTAATCTAGATCCCAGGTATTTTCATGTCCCTCAGTATTTGTGGGGAATTTGTTCTAGGACTTCCCTAAGGATACCAAAATCTGAGGATGCACCAGCCCCTTGTATGTGATGGTGGGATATTTTCATAGAACCTATGCACATCTTCCTATAAAATGTAAATCATCTCTGGATCACTCAGAATACATGATACAGTGTAAATGCCATGTAAATACTTGTTATACTATATTGTTTTGGGACATGTGAAATACAGATGCAGTTTTATTTTTAAGAGTTTCAATCCATGATTGACTCTGTGGATGTCGAACCCACAGATAGAGGGCCGACCCCAGTTCTCTCCATATCAGTATACTTGAAGTCCCTTCCATAGGCTCTCTGCCTGCCTCCAGCAGAGCCACAGACAATGGAGCCCTCAGGTATACTCAGTGCTTCTTGAAATCCTATGCTTGCTTAGGTTATGATGCTATGTGTAGAAAGTTGTGCCTACAGCTTCACAGTGTTTAAGTAAGTCAGTAAGAAGCTTATTCTCCTGTGCTTGTTAACTTGCTGCCCTGTTAAAACTCAAAACACTCCCTGGGAGTAGTTCCTTCATGTCCAATTGTTTCCTGATTTGCAACAATCTTTTCTACACCAGAGCCAATAATTTTAGAGCCATATATACCTTCCAGTCTAATATCAAAGCAATTTCTTTCAGCCTCTTTTTGTTCCCTGAGATGAAAAATCCTTTTCTGCTTGGATCTTTTATTATAAGGTATACTTATAATGTCTGACCAAAATGATTAGACATGTAGTTTCCAGGGTCAAATACAAACTTCCAGTCCCATGGAGGCTCAGAGCAATAGGTCTAGTCAGAGGATGTGGTGTTACAGAGCCCAAGTTACACAGGAGGTGGAAATAGGCAAAGATAGTAAAACCCAGAAAGGTCATGTTAAAGGTAGAAGTTAGGCAAGAAGCCAAATCACTACCCAGTAGCTTGACCAAACATGTCATCCATTAGAATTTATACAAAAGAAAACAAGTCTTGTAGTCAAAACAACACCGTGCACACAAAAACTGGCATTTGATTTTAACTCTGCCACTCACTGACCTATGTGATTTTAAGGTTTGTGAATCTCAGTCCAGATAATATCTATCTCTCTAAGGGGCTGTTAAAATTTAAAATGAGGATTCTTTGGAAAACACTTTATAAAATCCTAAGTGCAATGGAATTGATGGCTATTCTGTGATGTGCTCTTAAACATTTTTCTAGAATCGCATAGAATTCACTCTCAGTCAAGGCAAGTGAGCATGGCATGTTTTCCCAGATGCTCAGGAAGCTTGCACATTTTTTAGTTCTGTTAAAGTGTGCCACAGTCTGGCTGGGCACAAATGCCGCAGTCTGGCTGGGCACAAAATCACGAGCCACCACACAGCTTGTAGATTCAAACAGCAACTCTTTATTCCCGAACTCACACCAGCCGTCTACAATCACGTTCTGGGGAAATCCACGTTCTCTTCCCAAATCCACGTTCTCTGCCCAAATTCACCTCCTCTGGGCTTCTATCTCCAAAATATATTGTCTAAATCCCGTGAGAACTCAAGGGGAACTCAGGCAGCAGGATACGCCCTATTCCCAGCAGGAATAATCTTAAACCTTAAACCTGGAACCTAAACTGGGAACGCCCTAAACACGATTATCTTAAAACCCGGAACACCCTAATCTGCCTTGGTCCTTGAGCAAGGTCATCTACATTCAATGTCACTGCAACATGTCAGCAACATGGGGTACGCTGGCAAGGAAATTGTCATACCTACTTGGCTAATGGCTCCCAGCAAAAGTGTAAACTAAGCAAGTCAAGACATAAAGGAGCAGCAAAGGTTACAGAACAGAGACATGAGGCCAAGCACGTCTACCTGTGGGAGTGCTCAAAGGAGAAAGATCTGATGGCCAGGCATACTGGTTGAGCAGACAGCTCTGGTTAGAGCTCTGCAAATTCATTTCCTGGGCCTATGGTGACCTGACTGTATCTATTTGATAGAATTAAGAACATTTAGAAGTACACTGAGTTCCAAGGCTCAGAGAAACAGACAAGTTACTTCATTTTGAAAAATTATAAATACAGCTATGGGGGAAAATAACCAGATCATGTGATGGCATCTACTGATTTTGAGGTACTTTTTGAGCAATTGTAAAGTAAATAGGGAAACAATTTTTATGGTTATTTTTCTCCCTCTGGGTTTTTCCACAAAGTTATATAAATCAAATAGTAACTACTTAACTACTTAGAAAAATCCACTATTTCTCTCTCTCTCTCTCTCCATGTATTATATGTATACACACATATATATTCATATATGTATATATGTGCATATATATGCATATATGCGTATGTGCATATGTGTACATATATATATATATATATATATATATATATATAATATACACACATACATACACACACACACTGGAAACATGCATATATTTTTTTTCCTTTGACCCCATAATATGAATTGCATTTTGGGGAGACTCTGTTCCCCATTCTCTTTCTCTCATGTTCATCTCCTCCACAGTTTCTGTGTCTCACTTTGAACCCCTTTGGGGTTTGGCACTACTTCTGTAGAATTATATGTCTGACGTTGTTTCCCAGCATACCCATAGATGACAAAATCTTTTGACTTTGAAAGGGATGCACATTTCCTCTTAACCCAGCAAGTGTTTGTCTTCTTTTCTTGTCACTCATCCCAGGTCTCTTTCCTACCCAGGAAACCAGTTCCAGCACAGAGGCAGTTCAGCTCTTAATAAGAAGTTGAGCAGAAGTTATAATAACTCATTGCCTCGCCTGCTTGGAAAACATGATGATGCTCCTTAGTTGTAAGAAATCATTTTAACAACACTGACTGGTGGCAGTTCATTCATGGAGGCTATGTGACACCTGCTATGAATAGCACATGATGCATGTAGTAAACGGTTCTTCTGTGTGGCATTTATTTATTTGTAATTTATATCCTGCCTGCTTGCACAAAAGGATCTGAGCTGGCTAACAATAGAAGACATATACAATAAGGTTGTAATGTATGTAGAAATTGAAGACCAAAAATCATATGGAAAGGTGAAAGGGGAAGAGTTATGTTTGCAGTTTGTCCCTCCTTATCAAGGCAATGAAAGCAGATTATGTTGTAGCCTCCCTCCTCTAGGCTCACTGAGGTGTGCTCAAGAGGAGATGCACAATTCATCCCTCACAGAAATCAAATAAGGAAAATGATGGTGGAAACAGAGGAGGAAACAATATTTAAAAAGAAGAAATCTTGGAAGATCTTTTTTTTGTAGAAGGGAGGTATAGAAGGAAGGTCACAGAATAAGCAAAATCATAGAGTGATCACATTTTCCTAATCATTTAGAGTTCTGATTACCTATTGCCCAATTCTATAACACACTTGTCTGGGATTATGCAGGAGCTATTGATTTGTTCTACTCTCATTTGTGTAAATCAATTTCATAGAGAGGAAGAAAATAAAAAAACAAACAGAGTCTAGCAGTGGGTTTGATACCTACCAGTTGTTTTTAGTAACTGAGCTTCTGTTACAAAGGAGATGGTGAGGGATGTAAAATCAGACAAGGAAACCTTCTTTAATTTGGGTCAGGTTGTCTCGACCCCAGCACAAATGACAAATGGGACCCAATAATTCCTTCAATCATGGGACTGTCTTGGGAGTTGTAGGATGTTTAGCAGCATCCCTGTCCCCTCCGCCACTTGATGCTTCTTGAACAGTTTCTACAGACATTGACACATGATCCCCATTAAACTGGAGGCATAACCATTGATTGAGGTAGAGTTTGAGAACTTACCTATACACTGACTGCCTCAGTGCAGCGCACACCACAGAATATGACCTGTTGAGTTCAGTCCCAGTGAGGGAGTACATCTGCCAAGGAAAATGCCTGATGGTGTGTTCTCCCATCAGATATCAGCAACATTTCCTTCCCTCTTGTTCTCGTGAGGACTTTGTACCTTGCCCATTTTTTGGACAATCTGGCTTTATTCCTGCTACGTCAATAGATGTGGGTGGCCCAGGTAGCATTCAGAATGACCCTACCAATATTGCTCTTTACTCTAACAGTTGCAAAATCAAAAGTCAGCTGTACAGACTGTGTTCCCTAGTGAGACCAGGGCTTCATGCCTTCCTAAAGTCTGCTCTTGTAGGTATTCTGAATTCTGCTGAAGAACTCTAATAAAACCTTGCTAAGTCTCCCAGTAAGGCAGACCTGGATACGTGAAGATAGAAACATAGAAAATAGAGTTTCAATCTGATCATGTCAGAGCACATAGTGATATTAATTGCTATGAGTTTTCCAAGTAGAAGTCCAATCACTGATTTCCTAAAGGAGTTCTAATCGTTAATTCACGTTATTTACAGGTCCAATTCATAAACAAGTTTGTAAACATGAGGAGATGTGCATCTTTTGTCCTTTTCTATGGTCACATTGCTTGTGATTGGATTATATGCATGCTGTAGCTCAACCAGGTTCAGTTATAACAGCATTCAAAAATAATATTCTGTTTTTACTGTTCAAGACGCTATGTTTTCCAGGTGCACAGGATAAATTATATATAGTTCTACTTTCTTTTCCATTTAAAATCTCCAAAGTACTTGTGGAATAGCCCCTTTATCTTTATCATGCATCTGTTAAATTAATAATGAGCCTGTTTTAGGGTGGACTTGGGCAATGGAATTTACATTTTAACGGGTCTCTAATTGGTCTGGGGATCTGATTGTCTGGGTTAGACAGTATTATGTTAAACCTTGTTGATAAAATAAACACATGGCGAAATTATCCTAACAAGAGAATTTAGCCCACTCTGTTGGTGTTGGTGTCTCTTGGTGCTAATTGGAATTTTTTCACAAAGGAGAAAAATGGTGTGTGTTCCTGCTCCATTTCCAGGAGAGGGCTTCTTCATGCTTGCCTGGTAATGAGTATGCTTTCAAGAGATACTCAGCCTCTGGTATTATTCAGGAGCTGCTTTTTGAACTGTGAGTTTCACTGACCTTGCTTTATAGTCCCCATGCAGCAGCCAAGGGACAACAGGAAAGACCAGGTCAGCCTATTGTGCTTCTGATTCCAGACTTGCTGTCACTTTCAGCCCTGGCACAGGGCAGACATCTCTGAGAGAATATTCCCTACGTCTTGAGAAGGACAGGAAACAAAAAATGGAAAACCCTGTGGCATAGTCTCTTAAAAAATCCTTTTATCATGTATTTTACTTCAAGAGCTACATGTGTACCAATTAAAGGCTTTTTCACATTTTTTACATCTTTAAGAAAAGACAATTATTTGTAATTATTTGTTTGCTTAATTCACAGCAGTGAGAGAAGACATTTCACCTACATTTCTGCACACGCTTTTTTTTTGAGAACACTTGTCTCATAGTAATTAGAATCACAATGCATAGTAGCTTAAAGACTACACTTTAAGAAGGATGATAATGAGAACCAACTAAAATTGGTGCAGTGTATACACGTGAGACATGTTTAGGTCCAGAAGTCATTCCCTGAAAAAGAATTCATGCCTGTAACACATCTTGCACTTAATAGAGATTCCAGCTTGACTAAATGAATGACAACTTGAAGAATGGGCTATACCATTTACATCTCATTTTTATTATTTTTTAATATATGCTTATCTTCTAATAAGGGAAGAAATAAAATTTAATTTATCCTAAGACTGGCCTCATTTACAGTATTAAGGAAACTAAGATGAATGGTTATTAAGTAATATTGATACTTAGTTAAAGATTTAGCAAAGGCAATCAAAGGCAGATCAGTAATATGACTTTGGTTCCTTTCATTTTTTTTTTTTTTTTAACTAACAATTGCTAAGTTTCTTGTAGGCCTGTTTCAGAGGTGCTACAGAAACCATGGTAAATATATCTTTTCCACTTTGAATTGTATGCTGAAAGCAAACCTGGAGTGTAAGGGATAATAAAATATTTTCAATCATTACTGGATACAATAGAAGAGAGAAATGAATGGAATTCCAGGAACCATGGGAATGAGCCCCTGTGTCCTGGCTGAGCAAAAGCTTATACAGCAAGCCTGGAAAGCAGGCAGCCTTGATGGGAACTGAGGTGTGGGGGCATCCAGAAGGGCTGTCTCAAAAGAGGATGTGGAACTGGTAGGTCACCTCACATATTTGTTCATTCTGAGAGGTTCACTGTTCTTTTGGAGATTTGGTAGAAAAATTGCTTTACTAAAAAAAATTAATGCAATCATTAATTATAGGAAAATAAAAAGTAGTCAAGAAAGGAAGGTAATCATAGGAAAATGAGTAATTTAAATGCAAATAATGCTAAATCATCATAACACTATAAATCTTGAGTATTAATTTAATCATATGTATAATATATTTATTCTATTTGTAGGATGGTAATAGGGAAATGTGTTAGTGAGGAGTGGTGTATTATTGATTCTTCATACTTACTATGAGAAATTGATAATTACTAAAACCCCAAGTTCAATTAGTAGTCTTAAAATCATATTATTTTAAAATATTAATATAAATTCTGGAAGATAAAACCCAAAAGCAGGAAGGAGTGAGGGAAGGGAACTATTTTTTCATTATAATTCATATAAAATCTTCTGACTTTTTAAATTATGTAATGGACAAGGTTCTTTTAATTCATTTGAAGAATATTTAAAACATCTCCTATAGGTTTTCATAAAATTTTTAAAAATCAAAGACAGTGAAAGGAGTGGTTTCTATTGATTGTAAAAGGTCAGTTTTATTTAACAATAATTCTTATTTTATATGTAACAAGGTTAAACTTAAGCTAGGCCAAATATTACCTCTTCCTAAAGTTCCTTGGTAACACAAAATAGAGGGCCTTGGATTTTTCACATCCCGATTCAATTATAATTTTTCCATTCACCATTGTGGAGTGAATGTGCACAGCCCTGTAGGAATCCATGAACCCAAAAGAATATAACTTGATATTAGCATATGGTCAAGCCTTCTTTCTGTTTCCAGATGTGCTGTTTCATGGATTTAAACTTAGAGTCTGGAATTTGATCTTTAGGGCATGACATAACACTGTCATGACTGGCTATGTGAGCAAGAAGTTATGGTGTTAGGAATCATGAACATCTCCCGTTCTCACAGACCTGCTTTGAGAGAGGTCACCTGGAAGGGTATTGCAGTTGAAGGTTAAAGTAAGAATTCTGTCCTGATTCCAAATAATTGTCTTCCAAAACCTAAAAATCTCTGAAAACTCAGAGATGCTTTTTACACTCATAATGTTAACATTCATGTCTTTTGAATTCTGATATGTTTAATATTTCTTACTTAATATACCATAAAGTTAAAATTATGTCCAAGTATATCTATATGAGCAAAAGGAGTATTTTCTGGGAAACAGATTATTTTAGAAAAATAAATTCCTGTTACTTTTTTTTTTACTGTCTTATTCATAAGTCTTTGACCCTCTCTTTTCTCTTAACTCCTCTCCTTCCACTTTAATTCCCCCTCCTCATCTAATTTCTTAAATGTAACTTTTACTCCCTGAAGCATGTCCTTTCTCTTGGATTCTCTCCATTTATAAGTTAGCTTTTTTGGGAGATGAAATTAGATTCAATTTGGGCCCAGTGAAAGCCTAGAACTATAATTTAGTTAATAGAGACATTCACAAAATATAGGTTAGGGTTTAGAAAGTTTTCTAAAGAGACATGCTATCTCCCACTTCTGGAAGTTTTATATATATATATATATATATATATATATATATATATATATATATATATAGATAGATATATATATAGATAGATATAGATATAGATATGTTTGATGACAGAATTTTTTCTGTATTAATATGCATCTCCTTATGTGATACAAAGGCAAATCTATTAAGCAATATCTTATAGCTGCCAAAAGCTTCTAATCATTCAATTTCTTTTCAGTTTTAAACTAAAAGAATTGTGGCTATACTACATATCTAAATGCCAACCAGGAAAAAAATACTACATAATTGAGGAGTCAGAAGTCACTGGAATGGAAGGCATGATCAGATCTTTGTTACTATTTTGGTTGATGGCCTGCAGGGGCATAATTATCTAGTGAGAACACATATGGCCTTGATTTAAAAAGCAATGTTAGCCTTCATTAGAGATTGAGTCATATTCCACAATTTTTAATATTTGATGACAGCCATCAAATATGAGTATGATATCCATCAGTCATAAAAAATGAAATGATTCCCATTCTGCATCATTTCATGGATGGAAATAAAGGCAAGGAGATTCTGGGATGCAAATTCACAGAGCCTTTGCAAAAATACTATTTAAAGGAGTCTTGGGAAAATTCAAGTGCAGGCCCTCTAACTAGATTCGCCTTGAAAATAACATTCATTTCAAACTTCTGGGCATGCTGATCTCATCTCCAAGAGTCATTTTAATAATTTTGTAATGTAAATATATGGGGCTGGTACAGTTTCATAGGGACCATGTTTTACCAGGTTCCTGCCTATGAGCATATGGTAGTAGTAACAGCTCACAACTAAATACTCTGGAAATTGCACACTCTTAAGAAGTTCTCAAGAACTAGGAGCTAGAACGCCTCTGTATGATGCCCCTGGTGGTCATTTTGCATTTTCAGAATGAGACTTAAATACTTTTCACATGCTCACCAACCTCAGAGCTCACTTCTCTGGGCAAGACTCTGGCCCAATTCCTACAGTTTATTTTACACTTGCTGATCAATAAAAATGGCAAATCCTAAAGAAGTGTTCTCACATTAATATGAAAAGAATTAACAGAGTACTGTGCTTCTCACCTCCTTCCAAAGCAGTTAAATTGGCCACATTATCTGTGGGACCTGGATGCTAATGAAAGCCATGGCTTGATCCCAGGTCCCCAGTCCAAGAGAGCTATCTTATTTTTTTTTTTTTTTAAAACTATTCCCTTTGCATTTCTCATATTTTACTTATAGTACATTTGGAGTCACTATTCTTGAGTTTATCAAGGATCTTATTATAGAAGTAGTAGAAACAATATAAGGGAATATATTTTTGGAGATTTTCCTGACTTCTCTCTTGCCCAAGTATGGGCATTTGAACACACCATAGTTTCCATTCAGATTTAGATGCAGCCTTTGACTAGTAGATTTATATCTTCCTGATAAACCAAAGGGTACTGATTAATAGAGCCTTCTGAACCCCTGGTAATTTAGAATCAGTTCAGAGTACTTGTCAAATTAATCGGGAGAGGAAATATATCAACAGCTTGCTTTCCTAGCTGGGTTCCTGGCTAATCTTAAGGCATTTGCTAAATTTAATTAGTACATACTCCAAAGATTACTGGGAAGTCCTGTTTTTCGGCAGGTACAGATTAAATTTTAATGAGACATTAAGCACCTATAAGACATTTTAATGATGCACTAAGCACAATGAAGATTCATTTTTTGAGATAATTACAAAATGCTTTTCCACATCTTTAGTTACTAGGAATTATTTTCCCCCTACTTCCTACCCTTCTCAAATCTGGTAGGTAGGAATCCTTATTGAACAATGCTAATATCCACTAAGAAGCTCAATTTCTCAGCTTTAGAAACAGTAGAAAAAGACATACTTGACAAAAGGTCAGAATAGCTTGTGTTCATCCTGTTATTTCTTTTCTTTTTTTTAAACTTTTTTTAGTTATACGTGGACACAATATCTTTATTTTTGTTTATTTTTATGTAGTACTGAGATTTGAACCCAGTACCTCACATGTTTGAGGCAAGTGCTCTGCCACTGAGCCACAACCACAGCCCCTGTTATTTCATATCTCAAGGAGAAATGGGAGTGTTGACCCTATGTGACTCAGGATTTCTCAGCTTCTGTACTACTGACATTTGGGGCCAGATAAGTGTTCACTGAGGGAGGCTGACCTCTGCACTGTAGATTTTAGTAGCATTCCTGGCCTATGCCTACTTGGTACCACTAGCAATATCTTCTGATTTTGACACACAAAAATGTCTCCAGGGATTTCCAGTGTCTCCTGGAAGGCAGAATCATCCTGTCCTCACCTCTGCCCCTCCATTGGGCAGCTCACCTTTGTTTCAAAAGTTCTACACTTGAGATTTACAAGTCAGATTGCTCCTTCCATGACTTCAAAATCACCTAGTGACCTCTAAGAGTTCCCAAGTGTCTTAGGAGTCTAATGGCTCTAGAAAGAGAATGGAGCAGAGACTGACATCCAGAGGGGTTGCTTTATGGTCCACAAGACAGTTGTGTTTGCAGAAAATTGTAGTGGAAATATGATAAAGAACCAAGCCCTCATCTTCATCAGGCCAATGATCTGAGACCATCATCATTCCATAAACTCAAATGAAGCCCCTCATTTCCCTCAGAATACCTACAGGAAGTAAGACTGAGAAAAATAAAGCTGCACTAGGTATTGAGCTCTCTGCCATGTTTCTCACCAGCGTAATGTTTCACTCCTGCCCGCAGCATCACTATGCACATTTCAAATGCATCTCTCTCTAAGATCATACATCACAGCATATGACGAACACTTGAAATTGCTACCAAATTGTTCAAAATTCAGGCTCTGCTCAGTTGAAATTAGGGCTTTTAGAGTTGGAGCTTTTGATCTCCTGAGCTTTTTGAGTGAGGAAGGATAGAAAGGATTGAGATATAATTAGTCAACAGAGAAATGGAGAAACAGGAATTCCCCTTGGGCACTGGCAGCTAAGCCTATGGGCATGCCTGCAGCATTCAAAGAACACCCTGGTTTCTCATTAACACAGCTGATGTCATTGATCCATCAGTGGGGGACCGAGAAGTTTGTCTTCACTATAGCTATGTTGATTTCTGCAGACTCAATATATTCCCTCTTCCTCTAGGCTCCCAGATATTCATATGCCCTTGAGAATTCAAGTTCATTGTCATCCTCAGGACAGAAAACCTGTCATCACACCCAGTTCCCGAGTCCACAGTCTAACACCACTTTGATCAGTTTTAAAGATCCCTGGGCTAATCACATCAGACTGAGAACAACTGAGCACTAAGACTGTTAACGTTCTCACCCTCTTGCATGACATCCACTTTTCGCAAGCCTACAAAGTCCTAATCCATAAAGAGCATTTGAGTTGATACTGCCAGAATATGTAACATCTCCCACCTCTATACAGAAGTTCTCTACCATCTTGGAGGGTTGCAATTCATCCCATTTGCACCCAGTTTCAAAGAAGACCACGTGAAGTCACTGAAATGGTGAAATGTCTTAGGACTGGAGTGTCCCACTGACATAGACCCATACCAAGCAGTGGGACTTGGAGCAGTTTGTTGGTCACTGGTGGGATTTCAGGATCAGTTCACTTCAGCACAGCTGATGTAAATATAACAATACCTAGAGACCCTAAACAGAGCTCCTTTGTTTCTCCTTGCCACCCATCTGATTTGAGCAGTCCAAGCATCCAGGTAATCAGAATGGCTTTAGGGCTAGGGAGATGCAATAACTTCTAGATGTGTTTAATGCCTCCTACCTCTGCCACTTTGAGAGTACACACACACACACACACACACACACACGTGCACGCACACACACACTGTAACCTGTCCATCTGCACATCTCTTCTTTCTCATGGGTCTGATTGTGCTGTCTTAATATAGGTGACTTTTTCAGATACTTTGGAGCCTAAAACTAGATGTCCCAAAACTAGATGCACAGGGGACTTTCCTCTGGATGGATGACAGACCCCTTGTTTGGCCTGTAATTTGCTGTTTTTGAGGAAGCTGAAGCAGTAGTCTGGTCTCCCTAATTAATCAATTATCGAGCCCATTGGGTATGCTTGTGTTCTGTTAGGAAGATGCATGCATGCTGCCTGGTTTGCAGTTTTAGTCTCCAGATGACCCTTTAACAAGTAATGAAAAAAACTAGAGAAAAAAAATGCATGCAAACCATAAGATTCTTGGAACCCACTGCAATATGTCTTTCCAAAATAATTACTTTCAAGTGAATTCTCACTTGTTTCTAATACTTTTGCTTTTCTGCTTTTCTTTACAGCATATGTAATCTAAGTGAAGTGTTTTCCCTGGTAGAAAATTGGAGCCTTGCTTCCTGGCAGTTACTACTGCCATATAAGGGCCTTTGAACTAGAACACTCTCAAGTAGATAGGGAAGTGCTTCGGGGAATCCAAAATGTCGAGGCAAAGGAATTACATTATTATGTTGGTGTTTTTCTTCTCTTTTCTGCCCTCTCAAGCTCTTGCTGGTTAAGGTCAAGATATATAAGATGTGCACATCAAAGTTGATAAGACCTGGACAATGAACCTTTGTGTTGAGCCCACTGGTCCTTGATAAGAAAGATAGCTGTATTTTCTTTTTTAGCAGAATTCACACACATACACACACATGATTCTTGAGTCATGATAACCCTTGACTAATGATGGGATTACTTACTGATAAATCCATTATAAATTGGAAAGATCATAAATTGGAAATGAATTTAAATCACCTAAACTACCAAACATATAGCTTAGCCTACCTACCTTCAACATTCTGAGAACACTTACATTAGTCTACACATGGGCAAAATCATGTAACTCAAAGCCTATTTCATGATAAAACATTTATTGTCTTGTGCAGTTTATTGAATGCAGAACACTATAGAGTCCAGTACATGTCAGTTATCCTTGAAAGATGGGAAAATTGGTAATTATTATTTGTTCTTTATTGTCTACATTTTTTCATGATCATGTGGCTAACTGGGAGCTATGGCTGGCTACTAATGCCTAGCACCACAAGAAAGGGTCCTGCATACTGCTGCCAAGAGAAAGAGTGAAATTCAAAATATGAAGTATGATTTTTATTGAAAGCATATAGTTCTCACACCACCATAAAAATCGAAACATCATATACTGTACCATTATAAATTGAGGACTATATATATTCACACTCCATTACTCAAAAGATTATGCACTATGCATTCCCCAAATAAACTAATACTTAAGTCTGTTGAGTTCTGCAGACACTATTGACTCAGGAAATTATGTAAATAGCACAAAAATGCTGAAAAAATAAGACTAGAGCATTATCAATTAATATAAATACAGGGCACTGAATTATAATTTTGTAAAGTAACACTTTCAGAATAGTTATTATGTACCAGGCATTATACTAGGTTTGAGGAAAGTAGGAAAAGTATAATCTCTGCTTTATATTAGCATGTTTTAAGTGAAAACTGAAGTTGAGAAACAGAACTTACCTTTTCAGGCAGGAGAAATCAAAGGGAAACATATTACCCTTTTTTTTTAGAGTTAGAACATGCCTTACAAAAGCGATAACATGTCAGAAGCAATCTGAATCAAAAGACTATGAAGTTGGGGGCTGGGGATGTGGCTCAAGCGGTAGCGCGCTTGCCTGGCATGCGTGCGGCTCGGGTTCGATCCTCAGCACCACATACAAATAAAGATGTTGTGTCCACCGATAACTAAAAAATAAATATTAAAATTCTCTCTCTCTCTCTCTCCCCTACCCTCTCTCTTTAAAAAAAAAAGACTATGAAGTTGGGCTCCAGGAGTACAAGGGAAAGCGGTCATGAGCCAATTTAAATCAGTTCACCTTGCCTATCTATGTGTGTTCCTGGTGTCATCTTAAGTTTGGACATCATTTCCACTACCTCGCTTCAACCCCGTCTTGAGGTACATGTTGAATATCCCTTATCCAAAATTGCAAGCAGGGTTGTTTCAGATTTAAGCTTTTAGGATTTGGGGATATCTGCACAGACTACTAGTTAAGCATCTTTACTCTGAAAATGTGAAATGTTCTAAAATCTGAAACTTTTTGAGCATGGGCACTCAGGATGGCTTGGATTTTGGATTTGCAAATCAGTGATGCTCAACCTGTCCTCTGGATTAAAAAACCATGAGCTTCTTATGTCAGGGTTGATATTTGTCAGCAATGTTCTAGGGGAAAATTTAAATGACAGGTCCATGGTTCATAAGGCTAATATGTTCCTATGGACATGTACCTGTGCCTATGCTCCAGATAGGGCCAAATGTGTTCATATAAATGAATTTGTGTATCTATAATAAAAGAGAGAGTGTACAGATGCTGAAATTACAACAGCAGTCACCCTTGAAAGATGGGAACATTGGTAATTATTATTTGTTCTTTATTGCCCACATTTTTTACAATACACATATTATTAGTGAGAAAGAGCATTGTTAATTTTAAAAGACTAATTCTGACTTGACAAATATATTTAGCATAACAATATGAATGTGTATTTGCGTAGGTGAAAATGGAATGTTGCCATTGATATACTGTATTTTTCTAGCAAAACAGACCCAGTGCTTGCTTGCCTGTAGTTAGTATTCACCCAACCATACCACCTAAATGTAACACATTTGTTAACCAATAATTGTATTTCTTCAAACACAGTTGCAGCATTGAGTTCAAACACTTATTCCCAGTGCAAATAAGAGGATGATTCATTAGCAGATCTTAATGATGTTTCTATCTGTTTGACCTCACCTGCATCTTATAAATAAGCAAGCAAAAAGTGTACCATATGATAGTAACTATCAAAAGAAAATGTCTTGTATCACAGCCTTCCTGGTTAGCTGTAACTCTAAACAAAATCACATATAGGCTTGGTTACTTTTACACACTATGCAGAAATATTCAAGAAGCTGCTGTAATCAAGAATAAGGACCATGCAAGCCAGCAGCAGGGTTGTTTCAGATTTAAGCTTTTAGGATTTGGGGATATCTGCACAGACTACTAGTTAAGCATCTTTAAGCCCATGGTACCCTTCAAGCCCATGGTACGTTTATCAAGATGTTTTGTTACCATTAAAAATCTGATCTTGAGCTTGTGCATGTGTTTGTGCATGCACATATCGTGCATACGTGAGCTTGTGTACTATTATGTCTTTAGTAAACTTCAACATTATGCAAGTATTACATGTATTTATTGATTATATTCAGTGTTTCTAATGCTTAATCTTCATATCAGGGAATAGAGCTGTGTGAGGAGAAGTTTATTGGTTTATATTATTAGTTTTCTACAATTATTGCCTCGATTCCAATCTTTGAAATGAGTGCTATAGACACAAATTCTATCTTAGTACTTTATATAAAAATACAATCACCCATAGTCTTATCTATAATTTCCTTTGCATACTGTATCTATTGGCAAAGTGAAGACACTTCCTGGTTAATTATAAATGAAGACAAGCCAGAAATAAGTATGGACAATGGTTTTGAAAGTCTTTTATCTTTTGATCTAGATTAGAGAAATCCGCTGACAAGGCATTGTAGAAAACAAGCCCGAGTATTTCTCTACATCTTTACTTTCCCAAGTTAGCAAAATAGAGCAGTATTCAAGAGACAACTCAGGTAATTCGCTGCTCTCATTCTCACAGACTGTTATCAAGGGATTCAGAGTTTCAGCAATAGTCAGGTCAGTTATTTCTTACTAGAAAATAATTGAAGTCAACTGATCTCTATATATCAAAGTGTATCATATATACCTACTGGGTAATCTAGAGTTCTTCTGCAAACAGTGAATCATAGTCCAGCATCAACAAAGAATGAGTGGGTGTTCCAATTAAAACAGAAAAAGAAAATAGTCTTTCTTTCCAGAATGTGGTCTTTCATTACCCATTTTAACTCATCTTTAAAGTATAAAATCATTACATAATTATGTGGCTTGTGTCTAAAGTCTGAACCCCGTTCCTTGCAATATTATCAGTCTTATAATTGTTAACATCATTAACAACTGGGACAGAGGTACTGCTCTCACAATATGCTCACAGGCCTGAATGCTTGAAGAAATTAAATATCCTCAGGTTCCTTTATAGTCAATAGTGAGAAAGGTTGCAGAGAATAAGGGGTCAAGTGGTAATTCTTGGCAATATTCGAGTTGGAGTCTGATAATGTAGTCATGCAGAGATTATAATCTGAAATACATAACACTGATTTAGGCATCTATTAAAAGTACAAGCAACCATATAGGATCTAGCAAGGCAATACAATGTCAAGAACAAAAGTAATCAGAGGAGACAATATTGTGGTTTTGCAGCTTATTGAGATATAACTTGTCTTTGAGTTTATATTCTTACAGAAAGGAAAAAGTGAAAGAATCTTGTCACATTTCCATAATCACATTTGTAAATCAGATTTTCAGACTTGTTGGATGAGGACATTTCTGGAATGGGGGGAATTTCTCAAAATAATATATAAAGGAATTATTATGTGGAACTGTGGTGAGCCGCTTCTGCCGTTTCTGCAGATTATGGTCGCCATTACAAGATGGCGCTGGCTCCGCTGTGGTCTGTGACAAACAACTTCTTATCTGGGAAAGTTGGCACATGATTTTTCATCACCCTGTGAGAAAGTTCCACGCGGCAGCTTTGCATTGGGGCTTGGGATGCTTTATTAAGGCTGGGAGGGGCACCCGAGGGAGAAGAAGAAATATCCAGGGACCTGAATAAAACTGTTGAGAGAAGATTCTCGAGTTGCGTCTTCCTTGCGGGCAAGGGGGTCGCGACAAGTGGTGCCGAAACCCGGGAACCAGAACTTTCAACAGTCAGGGGTGGTGCACCGGTTAGTCCCAGGTAAGTGGGATCCGCGATCAAAGCGGGGTTAGTCCCAATAAGTGGGATCCGCGATCAAAGCGGGGTTAGTCCCTAGTAAGTGGGATCCGCGACCAAAGCGGGACAGCTCCTCTGTAATGAAAGAGAGAGCCTTATATTTTATTGCAGCTGCACTGTGTACTTTCGCTCCTACTTTCGCTTTCTTTTTTTTGTGCTTTCTTTGTTGTTGCGTCATGGGTGCCGCATCTTCAAGTCCGCTTCTCCTGGCCCTAGATGGCCTGTTACGTTCCAAGGGACTGGAAGTGAAACATAGTACTTTACAGAGATTTTTACAGAAGATAGATATCGCTGCACCGTGGTTCGCATTTTCGGGCAGCCTTACTGTGCCTAGTTGGGATAAATTAGGCAAAGATCTTGACTTTGCTTCTGAGCAGGGCATATTAGAGGGTGGGGTGATACCCCTTTGGAAAATGGTCCGTAGTTGCCTTACAGATGATAGATGTCAGGAAGCACTTACTAAAGGACAGGAGGTTTTAGAGCGATTGCATGAGGAAAAATCGGAGATGGCAGAAAGTGAAGCGACTCGGGAGGATGGGAGTGTGCAGAGCATGAGACGGGGGAGGAAACGGTTGTATCCAGATCTCAGTACGCTGCGTACACCCCCATGCGAAAGTGGGTCAGAGGAGGAGGAGGATGAGGAGGAAGAGCTCGAGAGGCTGTCTCGTCAGCTAGGGAGTTTAGCTGTAGGAGAAGGGAACACAGATAAGCAAGGGCTCAAGAAAAGCGATCCCCCGGATCCACCGCCGGATGGCGGGGGCGTTTCGGGAAGAGCTTTCCATGCCCAAACATGGAGGGCTGTTCACGCTGAGATGGGTCTTGCTTATCCAGTTTTTCAGGATGACAACAGGGGAAGAGTCCATGAACCCTTAGATTTTAAAATTGTGAAGACCCTGGCGGAGTCTGTACGCACTTATGGGGTGGATGCCGCCTTCACGCTGACTCAGGTGGAAAATCTGTCTAGATACTGTATGACTCCCTCTGATTGGGCTAGCCTTGTTCGGGCTTGCGTTTCCCCGGGTAAATATTTGGACTGGAGAGCATTCGTGCTAGAGGGCGCAATAGAGCAGGCCGCCCAAAACCATGCAGCGGGACGCCCCCATTGGGACAAGGATATGCTCTTGGGACAGGGTAGATTTGCAAATCAACAGACAGGATTTCCTCTTGAGGCATATGATCAAATTAACAATATTTGTATTCGGGCATGGAAGTCGCTTCCAAATAGAGGAGAGGTGTCTGGCAATTTGACCAAGATTCTACAAGGCCCTACAGAACCTTTTTCAGATTTTGTAGCAAGGATGGTGGATGCTGCTGGAAAGATTTTTGGGGATCCTGATAGAGCCATGCCCCTTATCAAGCAATTGGTCTTTGAACAATGCACCAAGGAATGTAAAGCGGCAATCACTCCTTATAAAAATAAGGGCATAGAAGCATGGATGAAAGTGTGTAGAGAGATTGGAGGACCTTTAACTAATGCAGGTCTTGCAGCTGCTGTCCTTCGGGTGGCAAAAGGGGGCAATCCTGGTGCCGGAACATGCTTCCATTGTGGTCAGCCCGGTCATTTCAGACGTGAATGTCCTAAAAAAGATAATTTTACTGGACCCCCTCACGGTGGCCCTTCCAATGGCTTTCGTCAACCAGGGCTGTGTCCAAAATGTAAAAAAGGGAAGCATTGGGCAAAAGAGTGTAGATCAATGAGGGACATCCATGGACAGCCTATTTCAGCTGGGCCAAAAAACGGCCGAAGGGGCCCCCGACCCCAGGGCCCACAAATATATGGGGCAATGGAGAATGTCACACCCAAACCCGAGACATGGCCATCTCTACGCCATCCCATGAGACGCGGAGAGCCACTACAGGTGCCGCGGGATTGGACCTCTGTTCCACCTCCAGACTCGTATTAACACCTAAGATGGGAGTCCAATTGGTGGAAACTGAGTTCAAAGGGCCTTTACCGCCTGGCACTGTAGGTTTGCTAATTGGACGTGCATCTTCTACTTTGCAAGGTCTTCATGTCTTTCCTGGAGTTATTAGCCCTGATACTGTAGGGACAATAAAAGTTATGGTGGAAGCTCCAAGGGGCATTGTATCTATTTCCCCAGGAGACCGGATTGCCCAATTGTTACTTCTGCCCAGCCTGCATACCCGCTTTTCTGCTGATTCCTTTTCAAGGACAAGTGATGAGATTGGAGTTACTGGAGGGAATTCTGTTTATTTGTCCTTAGATATGAATGACCGTCCTACTTTAAACTTAACCATAGAAGGCAAATCAATTTTGGGATTGCTCGATACTGGAGCAGATCGTAGTATAATTGCACAAAAGGACTGGTCAAAGGGGTGGCCAGTGCAGCTCTCAGATCAATCACTGAGAGGTTTGGGATATGCCCAAGCCCCTCAAATCAGCTGTAGACATCTATCTTGGAAGGACCCAGAAGGACACAATGGCACTTTTCAGCCTTATGTACTTGATTTACCTATCTCTTTATGGGGTCGTGATCTGATGAAAGACATGGGGTTCACTCTTAGTAATGACTATTCCCCGGCGTCTCAACAGATTATGCAAAATATGGGGTATAGGCCAGGTCTAGGACTAGGAAAACATCTACAGGGGCGTAGGCATCCTGTGCAAGGTCATCAAAAGCTTAACAGATTTGGTCTGGGTTTTTCCTAGGGGCCACTGGGGCTCAAATACCCATAACATGGCTCACCGAGGAGCCTGTTTGGGTGCCTCAGTGGCCTCTTCCCTCGGTTAAATTGGCAGCAGCCCATAATTTAATCAAAGAACAACTGGACTTGGGTCACATCCAACCTTCCACTTCTCCATGGAATACTCCCATATTTGTTATTAGGAAAAAATCAGGAAAGTGGCGCCTACTGCATGATTTACGAGCAGTTAATGCTCAAATGCAACTTATGGGGCCCATTCAAAGAGGGCTGCCTCTGCTCTCCTCTATTCCTCAGGGCTGGCATATTATTGCTATTGACATTAAAGACTGTTTCTTTTCTATTCCTTTGCATCCTAAAGACTCACAACGTTTTGCTTTCACCCTTCCCTCGTGTAACCACGAGGAGCCAGATCTTAGGTTTGAGTGGGTAGTGTTGCCGCAGGGAATGGCTAATAGTCCCACGATGTGCCAGATGTATGTGGGGAAGGCACTCGCACCTCTCAGACATAAGTATTCCTCCATCAAGATCATTCATTATATGGATGATGTGTTATTGGCCGCTAAGTTAGAGCAGATAGTTAATGAGGCCTATAGAGACTTAGTAAAGCTGTTAGCTCAATATGGGCTACATATCGCACCTGAAAAGGTTCAAACGGGGAATTCTATTGAGTATTTGGGAGCAATCATTGGGCATGACAAATTGAAACCACAAAAAATCACCATAAGAACTCAGGATCTCCAAACTCTGAATGATTTTCAAAAACTGCTGGGAGATATTAATTGGATAAGGGGATATTTACATATTCCTAATGGTGTGCTCCAGCCTTTGTATGCTACCCTTAAGGGTGATCCAGATCTTGCTTCTCCTCGTAGCCTCACCAAAGAGGCCAGGGCAGCCCTTATAACAGTAGAAGAAGCTATACAACATGCTACTCTATGCAGGCTCCGCAGTGATAAACCTTTCCAGTTATGTGTGCTTGCCACTATGCGGCAGCCTACTGGAGTACTGTGGCAAGATGGGCCTTTACTATGGATCCACCCACATATATCCCCAGGAAAATCTTTAGAATACTATCCTGATGCTGTTGCAGCGTTAGCACTTAAAGGGATCCACCAAAGCATTCAATTTTTCGGACAATCACCTTCTTCTCTTATTATACCCTATACTAAGGCTCAGCTTAATGTTTTGTGTGCTACTCTAGACAACTGGGCTATTCTATGTTGCTCGTTTCAAGGGGATATTGATAATCATTACCCTTCCCATCCATTACTCCATTTTGTTAAAGAACATCCCATCATTTTCCCTAAGGTAACTTCACCCAACCCAATTCCGGGGGCTGTTAATATTTTCACTGATGGTTCCAAGTCTGGAATGGGAGCTTATGTAATTAATGATTCTCCCCCTGTTCAGCATCAATTTGCTCCTGGTAATCCACAATGGGTTGAACTGCAAATTGTTATTGAGGTTTTTAAACAATGTTCTTTTCCTTTTAATCTTATCTCGGACTCCATTTATGTGGTACAAGCACTCAAAGTCCTGGAGGCCGTGGGAGCTATTAGTAATGCCCATAATGTATCTGCTTACTTTAATCAGCTTCAACAACTTATCTGTAGCCGCACTGCTCCTTTTTATCCAATGCACATACGGGCTCACACCTCTCTTCCTGGTCCGTTATCACAGGGTAATGCCTGTGCAGACTCAGCCACTAGAGACCAGTTGATATGCTTGGCTTCCTCCTTAGAGGGGGCTAAATTATTTCACCAGAATTTCCATGTTAATGCTTTAACGCTGCGCAGGCGTTTTTCCATTTCAAGAGCGGATGCTCGTCAGATAGTATTACAATGTCCCCATTGTGTCACATTTCTTCATCCCCCTACTTATGGAGTGAACCCACGGGGATTGAAGCCATTGGTTGTCTGGCAAATGGATGTGACGCACATACCTGACTTTGGTAACCTCAAGTATGTACATGTTTCTGTTGATACGTGCTCTGGAGTTATTCATGCCTCTGCTTTGTCGGGAGAGAAGGCACGTAATGTTATTACTCATTGCCTAGAAGCATGGGCAGCATGGGGTGCTCCTGCATCCCTTAAGACTGATAATGGACCTGCTTATACTGGCAAACAATTTACATCCTTTTGTTCTACCATGGGAGTGCAGCTTACTCATGGTCTGCCTTACAATCCTCAAGGACAAGGCATTGTTGAGCGTGCTCATCGCACCTTAAAGGAAACTTTACAAAAACAAAAAGGGGGAATAGGAGCTGAACACACTCCTAAAGAACGCCTGTCCTTAGCTCTCTTTACCATTAATTTTTTAAATTTGGATATTCATGGTCACTCTGTGGCCGATAGACATGTGTCCCCTCAGCCCTCTGTGTTTGGCTATGTTAAGTGGAAGGATGTTCTTACGGGCCAATGGAACGGCCCCGACCCCGTGCTGACATGGGCACGAGGATCTGTATGTGTTTTTCCCCAGGATCGCACGGAGCCGTTGTGGGTCCCTGAACGTCTGACAAGAAGAGTCTTGACATCAACCGACCAACAACAAGAGATACCACAGCAACCCTGTGATGAGGATCTTCACTCTGCTACGTGCTCTGGTTCTGGTGCTGGTGCCGATGGCACAGACGACACCAATGCAGTGGTGGGCAGTGGCACGGGCTTGGCCAATGCCGATGCCGGTTCATGGTAGTTCTAGTGTCCTCCCCACTCTTTTCTCTACCTCATGTGAGATGTCTGCTCCCTGTGCCTCTCCTAGAGGGGACGTGGAGAGCATTTTTAATCAATCTCAGGTTAATCTCACAGGAGTTTTTTGTTTTAGCCTTGGAAACGCTAATTGCATCAGCCTTAAGACCAAAAATTTGACTAACTGGGAGGATCCATTGCGGTCCAATCAGGTCTCAGGGAGTATTATTAATGCCGTACTGAGCCAAGTAGTTTCAGGGAAGCAATTAGGTTCAGGGACCCCTGTAAATAGCTCTGCTTTTAACATAACTACCTTGGCTATGATCTCCAAGGTACTAATCCCAGTGCCTCCTTCTTCTAATAGTACTTACAATGCCACTCATTTTAAGGCCTCTCCTTACTGTACCCCTAATCTTGGTTTCCCCCCAACATTTACGCCTTGTCAGGATCATTCTTGGGAGAGACTTCAAGTTGCTAAGGGTTTCTCTTTTTCCCCCTCTCTTAAGAGGTATGTTTATAACTTTAACCATAGTGCCAACTCCTCTACAGGAGTAGGTTGGTCCTGGTTTCAATGGCTGATTTTCAATGAGAAGGGGGCTTCAGCTGATATTTCTGCATTGGCTCAATTGCTGGGAGTCAGAAGCTGGCTGGCTAATGTTTCTGGTACTGTTCGCGAGAGTGAACGGGGTAATAGACTTACATCTGTTTCGTTCAACTCTTTGCTATATAATGCCACATTGCCCCCTGCGATGGTCTGCGTCCAATCCCCATTCTTGCTCCTTTTGACTAATGACACCTCGTCAGGGATGCTGGATTGTTCTAGTGTTACCTGTCTCTTATCTGAGTGTTGGAATGGTTCTTGGACTGTAGCAGTGGTTATGAAAATTCCAACCTTTGTCCCAATCCCAGTCACTGCGGACCCAGATAAATTCCCCATTGTTGAGCTACTTAGAGTCCGCAGGGATTTTGGAATTACGGCAGCTATAGTGACAGCTGTGGCAGTGTCTGCTGCTGCAGCGGTTACGGCCGGAGTGGCCATGGCCAGTCAAGTACAAACTGCTGCCACCATTAATCAAGTTGTTCAACAAACTTCTACTATACTTGAGTCCCAAAATTCAATTAATCAACATATTTTGTCAGGGATTTTAGCTGCCAACCAAAGAATAGATTTACTCCAAGCTCAGGTAGAAGAATTGGCCGACTTGGTGCTTTTGGGTTGTGTTGATCAACGTGCACATTTATGTATAACCTCTGTCAGATTTAATGATTCCAGAAATGCCTCCCGCATCATCGGAGAGTATCTATCCGGAACCTGGTCCATGGAAGCAGAAAACTTGATCCAGTCTCAACTAACTCAGATTGCTGTTTTGAATAGTACCCGTGTCGAACCAGTGACTTTGGGTCAATTCACCGATTGGATATCTTCTGCTTTTTCCTTCTTCAAAGAGTGGGTGGGAGTAGGCATTTTTGGTGCAATGTGTTGCTTCAGTGTTGTGCTCTGTTTGTGGCTTCTCTGTCGCCTTAAAACTCGCCATGCACAAGAAAAGGCTATGATCATACAAGCTCTTGCAGCTTTAGAAAATGGCAACTCGCCTCAAGTCTGGCTTGCGCATCTTAAGCAGTAAACCTTTGTCATGGTCGTTACACCCCAAGTTATTATAACATTGCACTGGGATCGACATGACTTTCCTTGTTATTCTCTTAGTGTTGGAAAGCCCTTGCACTCTGCCGGTCTTACTGCCATTGCACGCAGATGGGTTTCCACACTAGTGCTTTTCTATCGCCTTGAAGTTCGTGCCTTTCTTTCAGGGTGCTGTCAACTTGTTTGTCATTATAAACAGCCACAGTTCAGCCTCAGCTATCCCCCTTCGTCCACCATCGTCACGATACAGGATGCGAGGCAAGGCACTGCACTTGAGTGATCCTTGACGTGGACCTCAAGGAGAGCATGTCCTATTGCATGCGGGTTAGACGCGTCCACGCCCCGCCCCACGAAAAAAGGCGTCGGCTGATATGGCCTCAGATCTGGGGAAGGGCCCTCCTTGGGACTGAGCCATACTATGCAGCCACTTCTGCACAGTGGGATAGGACCTCTACTCTCGCCTGTATTGTTTTAATAAAATAGAAAAGGGGGAACTGTGGTGAGCCGCTTCTGCCGTTTCTGCAGATTATGGTCGCCATTACAAGATGGCGCTGGCTCCGCTGTGGTCTGTGACAAACAACTTCTTATCTGGGAAAGTTGGCACATGATTTTTCATCACCCTGTGAGAAAGTTCCACGCGGCAGCTTTGCATTGGGGCTTGGGATGCTTTATTAAGGCTGGGAGGGGCACCCGAGGGAGAAGAAGAAATATCCAGGGACCTGAATAAAACTGTTGAGAGAAGATTCTCGAGTTGCGTCTTCCTTGCGGGCAAGGGGGTCGCGACATGGAACAGGCAAGGGAAGCTGTAAACCTTCAACTCAGACCATGAAGGCTGAGGTTAAGAAAAGCAAGCATTTAACCCATGTCTGAAATATAATTTCAAAGTACCAGGAATGTGGAGTGGAGAGTGGCATGCATCTTATGAGCATCTCACCCCTCCTGTTCTTGTTTCTTCCTCTCTGAGGCAATATCAACTTACTGTGTCAGGAGCCTCCATTTGCCCTGATAAAGCAGTTTCTGATATGATAGATTGTACCAAATGGACGTATTTTACTCTTCTTTAATGATCACTACCCTGGATTACAAAGTGGAAACACTGTAGAGGAGAACTGCCATCCTTTTGATGGAGCACTAGGCCAGTAGTGACCGCCAGGAAGCCAAGAAACTGCAATTTGTATTGCTGCTGGTAATGAGCATTTTGCAGATGACAATGATTAGTAATGAGAATCAGATAGCTTGTTAAGAAACAGGCATATTTTATCTGTCCCTTTAAATACCTTCAAAGTTGTGTATTCTCAGTGGCCTGACAGGTGTTTGGCTCGGTGGTCATGTGCCAGGCTCTCCCACAGAAATGGTCCTTACATATCTATTAAAGATGCTGGGATTTCATGTGTTTGACACACACACCCTATTCTGGTATGTGATACCACTGATTCAGTGGGGTTTGTAGGAGATGGCCTTAGGTGACAGGTAAAGACAGGCGCATTTCCTTCTCCTCTATCTGAATACAGCTATCCCTTGGTATCTGCCCCAATCCCCCACCCAGGATAACAAAATCCAAGGCCCTGATAATAAAAGGGTGTTAGTTTTTGCATAAACCTGCACATTTCTTCCCTTATACTTTAAATCTAAATGCTGCACAAATAGTTGTTATACTGTATCATTTAGTGACAAGAAATAAAGGTCTATGTGTTCTGTACAGATGCAAAGTTCTTAGAGTGACTGTACCTTATAACAGTTGATTATGTATTTTGTGAAGAAGTACTGAAGAGTTTGAAAGCTCCCAACATAAAGAAATGATAATTGTTAAAGAAGACAGAAATACTAATTACCCTAATTTGGTCATCACATATTGTATATATTTATCAAATCATCACCATCTAGCCCGTAAACACAATAATTATGTGTCATGAAATTTTTTAAAAAACTAGTTTTCAAAGAGACATGGAAAATAAATAAACAAACCTAATCAGTCAAAAAAATGAAAAGAATTAAGGAAACACCGTTTTGATTTGCAATAGTGGTAAATTAGCTTGTTGAACTAACATTCTCTCAGATTACAATGATAAAATCTGGATAAAATGTTGTATATAGTTAGACAGAGATGCACATCTGTGTATAATACACAAATTATGTGTCCACAAGAACTGAATGCAGGTTTCACCTGTACCCACTGACTGGAGAGTGTAGGAGAGATTTAGCCTTCTTCAAAAAATATCATTCTTCAAAGGCACACAGTTGAATCCCGTCTCAAATTATCATTATGATTTCTAGTACACAACTTTAAATTCAAAAGAAGTATGGAGCAACAAGAAGACATATTCAATACACAATACAAAAAGCAGACAGTAAAAACAGTCCCTCAAATGCTCAAAATGTTGTAATCAGCAGACAAGTTATCAAAAACTGCCTACATTTTTTTCAACTATTTTTATTCTATGATTTATTAAACCATGGAAGTTCACAGGTATAAAGGGCCAACTGTATAATCTGGAGCAATATGTGTGGGGCATTTTCCTTCAAAACAGTACATGAGAACAGGAAAGTTGTGTGTAAACATGAGAAAACAAAAAAGAAGGAAAGAGTAGCCGGAGGGAATCTGAGTTCAAAGCTGGACATCAGGGCTGGGGTTGTGGCTCAGTGGTAGAGAGCTTGCCTAGCATGCGTGAGGCACTGGATTTGATTCTCAGTACCATAAATAAATAAATGAATAAAATAAAGGTATATATGTATATATATATATAAGCTGGGCATCAGAGGTGAAAGGGGACGGGGAAGGTGGATGCAGTAAATAGAAATTGAAGAGGTGCATGTGGTTGGGAGAGCAGAGCTGAGAGCAGGATTGAAGAGGCTGAGATCAGATAGCTGACAAAATCACAAATTTGGAATATGTACCAGGCTATGCTTTAATTTTTTCAAATAGGAAGTACAAAAGAGTATACATAGCTTCTATTTTCAGCTTTAAGAGGGAAAAAAAAGAAAACTTCACCAGTTAAGGAAATAAAACCCTGCTGTATGACGCCCTCACCTTTAGCTCCTCTCTCTCCCACTATAGATCAACTCCATTTGGAAACTTGAGCTGATTGTTTCTATACTCCTGTACCCCTTTGCTGCATATGATGTATCCCTAAACAATATGCTATTTATTTTTGAGTAGCTTGAAGTTTTAGATTAGTGAGATGGTACTCCCCTATGTCTGTGTATTTCATGTAACTGGATATGTATGTATGAGATTCAACCAAGCTGATGTGTGTAATTCTGATTCATTCATGTTCCCAGTTGTATGGTTTTTGCTATATGACTATATCAAAGAGTATGTAGCCTTTATTCTACTTGAGAACCTTGGATGTATATCTAGTCTGTAGACCTATGCAGACAATGCTGCCCTCTCCATCCTTACCCTTGTTACCTGGTACAGATGATCAGGAGTGGCTCTAGGGAACACACAGAAGAATATACTAGATAAGAGTTTGAAAACACATCTTGACCTTGCAATGCCAAATGCATTTTAAAACTGGTAATAATGAAAGCACTCTCCTTAGTACTAACTGATCCATGGCCTCCCCTGCTCAGCAACACTTCAAACTACTTTCAAATGTTTAACTTCTGACCAGGGAAAAGGGAGGTAAAATGATATTTTATGAATGTTTTGTATGTTTGCATTTAAAAAGTCAACTAGTTCAAGGAAGCTTGCTACAAAAATTAAATTATACATTATTTCTCAGAGGCAACTACTTAGAATTATTGTTAACAACAACACAAAATGAGGGTGGGGGCATTTCCATCTGTGCTTCAATAGCTGCATCTTGATTTCTCAAACTGAGTCATTCGTTAGTGTGGCTCTCATAGAAAATGAGAATTTACTGTCTCATTCCTTGGGCCTTCAATACAACATGCAAATTCCCCAGCCCCCCATCTCTAAATGGTTATCTTGCATTGTTGTTTTGATATTGGGAATTTAACCTAGAGGCACTCACATTCTACTATTTAGCTATATCCCCAGCCTTACAAAATTGCCCAGGATGGCCTCAAACTTGTCACCTCTCCTGCCTCAGCCTTCCAAGTAGCTGGAAGTACAGGCATAAACTACCACACCCATTATGTTGTACTCTTGCTAGATCATTATATGATTTTTACATTAGCATAACAATATAAAGGTTATTCACAGATGAGCAGGTGTAGCATGATTCCTTTTATTACATTATATCTTATTTTACCTGGAGAGTTGTAGATTTTGTTTTTCTAAGTTCTGTTTTCTGTGTTTAGTTTTGGTTTGTCCTAATCACCCATTCAATCTCTAAAAAATTTGTCAGATATGAAAATGTTCCCTTTATACATTCAGGTGTGTTAGGTGTTAAGTATTCAGTGCAGGTTGTCATCTTAAATCCATTCTTTACTATTCTCATGTGCTTTTTCTGGACTGATTTCTCTCTAGACTAGTCTGTATTCTTGGGAATTCTCATGACCCTAACATGAATTTCTTCTCTAAATGTCTTAAGATCTTCTTGTTTTCTTTGGTGTTCTTTATTTTCACTCTATTTCTTTCTGTTTATCTATTTGGGAACCATAGAACTTCTTGATTTGGAGGATTGGTGTCATTACTCATTAAAAATTTTTAGCTGTTATTTTTTCCAGTGTTACTGCTCCAATAGTTACATATTTTATTAGAATTAAGATTAGATATATACTAACCAATGCTTCTCAAATTTTATGCTACAAAGCAATCAGCCAGTGGACTCCTTATAGCACAAATTCATATATTCTCTTCAGTTGTTGTTGTATACTAAGAAATATGAAGCCTATGCTATTGATTTGTAGACCATGTTTGGACTAAACTGTATTAGGTCTTCTCACTCTACTTTCTCCTGCATCTTACCATTCATTCATGTATGCCATCTTTTTTTCTTTCAGTGCTACTTTGGGTGTAACTTCTTGATATTTGTGTGTTCACAGACTTTTCAATTATATCAAATTTTATATTTGAGTTTTACTCATTTGTGTTTTAAATTAGATACTCTTCATTTCTGTAAGTTCTGCTTTAGTCTTTCCTGGCCAATTTTAATGTGTTATGCTTACATATATTCTTTACTTAAATATGTTGAAAGTATATAGTGTTCTGTACCTGTTAATTATAATGTCATCAGTCTTTGTTAATGTGATATTTGTTCCTTTTTCCTATAAATACTTATTCAAAGCACTTATTTCTTTAAATATTTGGTAAATATATATATATATATATATATATATATATATATATATATTTGATGGACTTTAATTTCATTTGTTTATATGTGGTGCTGAGAATCGAACCCAGTGACTCCACATGGTAGGCAAGCACTCTTACCACTGAGCCACAACCCCAGCCCCAATAAATTTATTTTAATATTGAGCTTCATGTTTATTGAAATTCATTTGCAAAAATCTTTACAACCTAAGCTTAGAACCAATTTTGCTGGAGAAACTCCTTTGTAAATTGTTTCTGCTAGGTACTTAGGGGCACTACTCATTTGATACTTTAAATTTTTCCCTGGAATTTTACCTATTATATGAATTCTAACCTTACTTTTTAGAGGATGAACTTCAGATGAGGTACTTTTGAGAGACTTTTATTTTCTCTGCTCTACTTTATATCAACTCCAAGAAAAAGTAGGCTTTCCAAAGATAATTTTTTAGCCCATCTTCTGTGAGTTATTGTCCTTTGTTGGTACCTGCTTGGTGCAAGGGTCTCTTGTATGATCTCCCCCTCTGCTTGAGTATCAGGTCTTGTCCCCTGTCCTGTGTCCATGACACACTGCTCTGAGGATTGGACAGCATCCCAGTGGAAAATTCCTGCTCACTGATCCAGATAACTCCTTGAGATGACACGCCTCTAATTATTAGTTTTAATTTATCACCAGCCTAGCCACATTAAAAGCTTTATATGTTTATCTGGGGTTTTTAGTTTTAGTACAAAAGTAAAAAGATTTTTCTGTACACGTAATCTGCTTTTATTTCCAAAATCATTTCTGTGCATTTCTGGGGAGGTGGAACATCATGGCGGGGAGTGTGTGGTAGGAAAACTTAACTCATAGGGACAGGGGAGAAGAGAGAGGGCCAGAGGACAGGGACAGAGTCATGATCCTGTGACCTACTTCCTCCAACGAGGGCCCAACTCCTAGAGTGTCTGTCATCTCCCAATACTTGCCATCAGCTATGGACCAAGTTTTCAACATATGAGCCTTTAAGGGACATTTCAGATCCAAACATAACACTTCTCACCCTAGCTTTCTCAAATCAAAACCAAGAGGACTCAGCTAGAGGAATCATAAATTCCTTCCATCTCTGTAACTTGATGGTAATAAAAATGATGCCCAAGACCTACTTTTGAAGGCAGAAGTTAGATTAAGCTACTGGATGTAGTAGGATATTCAGCAAAATTGAGTGACCATGTGTAATATACTTGTTCATGAAATTCAACTATTCAAGCTTTCATTTTCCTAATAAAAAGTAATAATCATAATACAAAACTTTCTTCCAACCTGCATCAGAGAGGATTTTATTTTAGTGTTTATAGCATTACAAATTGTTTCACATTAATCCTAAAAATGTTCAAGCCATCATCCTCTCTATCATTGTTTTTCAGTCTTCTAGTCTTAGTCAATTATCACATGGATGTGTGCCCAAAATATTGTCATATTCTCTTATTGTGCTGAAATTCTCCTAGTTATATAAGTATTCATATCCATTGGCTTCTCAATTGGTGGATGTTTTAGTTAGCTTTTCATCACTGTGAACAAAATACTGACAAGAAGAACTCAGAAGAGGAAAATTTTATTTGAGGTTCACGGTTTCAGAAGAATCAGTCATAGATAGCCAACTCCATTGCTCTGTGCCCAGGATAAGGCAGCACATCTTGGGGTAAGAACCCAGTGGAGGAAAGTTGCTCAGCTCATGGTGGTATCAGGAAGTGAAGAGAGAAGGAGAGAGAGGAAGAGGAAGGGGCTGCAGGAAAAGCAACCCTTCCAGGGAACATCCCCAGTGACCCATCTCCTTTGGCCATGCCCTGCCTGCCTACAGTAACCACATAGTCACTGCATTCTAACTAGACTGGACTAATTAGGTTGCAGCTCTCATAATCTAATCATTCACTTCTGAATATGCCTACATTAACAGGAGCTTTTGGGGGACACCTTATATACAAACCATAATATTCTATCCCGGGTCCCCCAAAACTCATGTCTGTATCAAAATGCAAAATTATTTCAGTTCATCAATCTAAGTTTCATAGTCGTAACCATTTCAGCATTACCCAAAAATCCAACTTTAGTCTTCTCTGAGACCCAAGGAAAAATCTTAGCTGTGAGCCCCTGTAAAATATCAAAAGCAAATAATGTATATCCAGTAGAGAGTGACACAGAGTAAACATTTCTATTCCGAAAGGGAGAAATGGGGCATAGAAAGTAGGGATGGGGCCAAAGCAAGACTGAAACCTTGCTGGGAAAGCAGGTTCCCAAACTCCACCTATTATGCCACATTCAGCATCTATGGGACACGGCATCATAATGTGACCTCCAAAGGACTTGTATAGCTCCACCACTGGGACCTCTCTCTTGGCCTGGCTTTCTCTATAGCCAGCATTCTCAGCAGAAAGTCCATGTTACTGGCATCTCTTAATTTCTCAAAGCCTCCACTCTAGCTTTATCTTCACCTTCACAGCTCCATGCAGTGTCCTCTCAAGAGCAGCCTGCAGGGACTTCAACCCATAGCTTTGGCTAGTCTCCCAGACCTTTCTTTGAAATCACAGTGGAAGTCTCCATGACACCATAACTCCAGCATCCTGCATTCTTGCTGAACACTATGTAGATGATGCCAAGGTCTGTTGCTAGCTCACCCAATACCTGGCCGGCTGGAATCTCGGCTGCAGTGGCCTCTGAATGCCTTCATGGTTCAGCAGGATGGAACAACTTCCTAGGCCCCCTGGTGTGACTAGGACACCCCCAGGATCTCTTTCCAAAGGAATTTTCTCTTCTCTATACCCTTGAGCCTATAGTTGGTGCAGTCTTACATATTCCTGAGATGCTATCCAGGAATCTTTACTATTGTCTCCATGCAAAGTGTTTAATATCCATAAGGCTGTAATTTCTTCAACAAGCACCTCTTCCTTGGCCCCAGGTTTACATATACTTTTCTGGACACACTGCAAGTTTTTAAGATCCTTTAGCTCTGTTTTCTCCTCCCAATTCTCATAGTAAATCTGGCTAAAAGCTTCCAGGAGTATCTAAGCCCCTTCCTTAATGCTCTCCTGACTTTTTTTCCTCCACCAAATTAATTAGTCCATCACTTTTAAATTCACATGAAGTCTCAGAATGTGGGGAAAATGTAGCCAGGTTCATTGCAAGAATGTGAGTGGCCTCTAGTCCATTTCCCAGTAGGGTCTTACTTCCCTCTGAAACCTCATGAGCACCATCCGTATTCTGTCCACTTTCTGGTCTTCTGAGCTCCTGCCAGATTCACCCAGTAAGCTCGGCTTGCAACATTCTAAAGCTTTTCCAGCTTGCATATTAAACTTTTCCAAATTCCTCCTGCCAGCCAACTCCAAAGTTTAGTCACCCCGCTACTCCTGGTACCAACTTCTATTGTAGTTAGCTTTTTATCACTGTGACTGGAACACCTGACAACAAACACTTAGAGAAGAAAATTTTTATTTTGGGTTTATGTTTTTAGAGATCTCAGTCCATACACAATTAACTCTATTGTTCTGGACCCAAGATGGGGTGGTACATCATGGGGTAAGGGCCCAATAGAGGTGAACTGCTCAGTTTAAAGAGTGTCAGGAAGGAGAAGGGGTGTGGGGGGGGGGGGGGGGGGGGGGAGAGAGATTGGGGGAAGGGAGGAAAAAGAAGCCATTGAACACTGAAAGATCAACCATTACAGGGTACACTCCCAGTGATCCACCTTCTCCAGTCATGCCCCAACTGCCTACATTTAAATTAGAATGGACTTAAGAGGTTATAGCTCTCATAATATACCTATGAATATTCCTGTATTAACAAAAGCTTTTGGGGGATATCTTATATCCAAATCATAACAGTGACATTGGGCAAATACCCATTTCTTTTAATTGGTATCTAAGGAGTCATACATAGAGATAAGAGGCTTTATAACTAATGCATTTTGTATTTTCATTGCTCTATGAGAGTGACATTGAGCATTGCTCCATTTATGCATAAGGAAAAGCAATATGGTAATCATTTTAATAGTGAATGTTTTCTGATAAACCTAGGTAACCATTAGAGTTCCCCAGAGATAGATATCATTCTTCTAAAGAATTTTCAATGCAGTTGAGAGTACAGAATTTATGTAAGAGTATTTAATAACAGAAGAGAGAAGATAATAAATCTCAGATTTATGGTATAGATAGTAAGTGTTTAAAAATGTTGAGAAGGAAGGTAAAATAGACACAAATAAATTATTAGGAGGGCAGTCCTTTTAGACAGTAAGGTACAGGGAAGAGAAGGAATTATACCAACAGTCAAATAATAATAAAATTGTTTAATGTGCATGCTTTTGTCTAGAATTCACCAATTTTACTAGATGTAATTTTATATTCTAAAGTGGAATAGTATAAACCTAGGCCAAACTTTGGTCATAAATTTATATAAAACACTGTGTGAGTTTGCATCGGGTAATTCTCAGCTTAGGTTCTACTGATATTAAACCATTCTGTGTTCACCAAAAAGAACATGTTAGTTTTCAGTTTTGCTTATGTGATTCAAGCATCATCCATCCTGCTCCAGAGTCACCTTCTCTTTCTTTATTTGAGAACAGGGAATCTGGCTCACAACCATGCCTGAGCCATCTGCCTCTCAGCTGATTGGCGGTGCCATGTGCTTCTTTCCATTCCCTTCTCCAGCACAGACTATGGTTTGTTTGCTTTGCTCCTGACCTATTGGAACTGCTGCCATGCACAGAATCTCAGTTGGAGGGGGGGGGGGACGCTGTAGGTAGCAGGACCTCTTCATTCTATTGCCTTCAACTTTATTCCTACCGAATACAAACAGACAGTGCTTTAAGTATATCAAGTTTTACTGAGAAGTTGACACTTTATAAAAAGAGTGATCCAGCATACAAAGCAAAAATTTACTATTTTGGATCAAACATGATATCCCCGATTATTCTAGGGAAAAGCATTAAGAGTTGAACATTTCCCAAGTTCTCCCTCTGAATGTGCACCACTTCCTATCTTTCCTGTTTTTCCTTTGTTCTCTTCCTCCCTGAACTCTGATCAGACTACAGGGTCAGCCATTTCCTTTAAACCTCCATAGTGTCAACCTTAATCCTTTTGTTGGGGCTGCACCTCTCACTGTAGGGTGTGATCCTAATCAGGACTCATTCTCTCTCTCCTTATTTTTGCAGTCTCAGAAACATAAATACCAACAGCAGAACATACATTATTGTAGAGCACACCCAGAGAAGCTTTGGTAGCACATTTCAGAGTGGAATTTGATGCTATAGTTTTTCAGACTTTTTAAAAGCATTAAGTGCACACATATATTCTCATTCTCTCTATCTTCCAGCAATTTTTTTTGTTTCTGTATTTTTGTTTGTTTGTTTCATTTTTGTTCTTTAGATAGAATCTTGCTATGTAATTCAGTATGTAAGTCTCAAACTACTGGGTTTAACCAATCTTCCTGCCTCCCTAGTAGCTGGGACTACAGACACACTGCCTTGCTTGGCTTTCCAGCAGTTTTTCAAATAATATATACATATGTACACAGATCCCTTGCAAAATAAGTACTATTAATTTTCTGACACAGTTTTCTGGAATCATATTCATCACTTTTTCATGAATATATATATATATATATATATACACACACACACATATATATGTGTGTATATATATATATATATATATATATATATTTTTTTTTTTTTTTTAAATAATAAAACCATTTACTCTTTGTGGACCATTTTCATCTACACCAGGATCTGGCTGAAAATTTGAAATTGCTGGTCAATTCTTCTTGTTATTGTTTTTGCTTATTTGTTTTTTACCCACAGGCCAGATCAGATTCTTAGGGACAATGTGTATTTACACTAATCTCTATTTTCACAGAGGGTAATATGAAGATTTAGCATCCCTGTGGCCAAAAAGTTTGAGGGGCTAAGTTCTAGTTTTAACTCTTGAGCATTGCCAGGACTTTGCCTGACATGGTATTGTGACTGAATATCCGCAGATCATCTACAAATTTGAAATCTAGAGGAGGAAGTTTTTAATCTTTAAGGAATTATTGGATCAACCAGGCACACAATTATAACTTCCTAAGTAAAATGAAAATTTAAATGAAGCTTAACAAAGTTAGGCAGCCAGAGGGAAAGGTTTTAAAGAAATTGCTCTATAACTCCCTTCCACCAAAAGCATGACTGTATCCATGTTATGCTAAAAGGCATCACATGTGAGCTCTTATTACATGAGAACCAACAAGTGCATTTTAATATCTTTCTTATTTGTAATAGAACTCATATCTTCTTTGGTTAGTTTCATTTCTCTTTGGATTTAAAGCATTTATTATATGGCTTCAAAAGATCAACAATCCTTGAAGGGTCAAATGTTATAAAAGAGAAATCCCCTCTTTGTGTATAAAAGGAAAGTTTTAAATTAAAAACGTTAAGTAGAAAAAGGTTATGTCAGCAAATAGGTTATTTTTATGTCTATTTATTATAGATATGCCAATATGTACATAAAAATGTTTAGAGAAGCTCTTTATTTGGATTAAAATTATAGTCTTTAAAGCCAGATAATATGTCTGCTAGTCCTTCACATTCTGTTTAACACTGGACAAAATACAAGACATGTTTTAGGTACTCCATAATGGATATATTGATAACCCATGAGCACCCAGATGTTGGATGATGTTATACAGGGAAAAAATAGCTGATATGATTAGATAGGGAAAAGTTAGGTGGTATTTTGGAATGATTCATGAGTGACATATTTTTAAATGTCTGATTACATATAAAACTGGAAGTCAGCATGATATTCCTTGTGGCAATAGTACTAGATAAATCAACAGTGAGGATAAGGAGTGGAATGGCAAGGAATAATGTTATACTGTGCATTTTATTATCACACTTGGTTGCTATTTTTTTTTCCTTCTTGGGCCTTAGGAATAGAAGTAGAGGCTGATTTATGAGTTGAGAGTCAGTGCAGAGTGTCAGATTTCTATAATGAGATTATATATTAAATCTAATGAAGGGAAAATATGCTTACCCAAACCAAATGACAGCACTATGATTAAACGACTCAAGATCCCTCAATGGATTTGTTTAGACAATACAGCAGGTAAAGTGACCTCCTCTTTGCTTAGGTTTGTGATCAATTTCATGAAATGAAGATTTATGTCTTTTATTATTCTTATGACACAACAATATGATCACAGAATCAAACTTGAACAAGATGGAACTCGTAACCAAGTGATACGATATGAAAACCATGGAGGTTTGTTTAGATTAATCATGTGTGTTATATTTTATGGTGGCTTCTGTCCTACAGCAACTCAGTTATGCTCCTCCGTTTATTTTTTAACTTGAAATTTCATGTTGCAAGCATGTGTCTTGCACACACACCCACATGCATACGCAGCAGCAGAGGCATGAGCTCATGCTGTATCTGGAAAGTGACAGCATCTCAAATGTGTTGTGCCCCATAGCATGTTCAATGAGAATGGCATCTCCATATGGCTGAGGTCATTGCAGAAGCTATGGAGATTGCATGTGGAAGAGTATGGGTAGTAACCAAAGTTTTCCAGGATAAATAGTTAAAAGGCTTGATATATGTACCTTATGAGTAGCCCCACTTCCCCCAGTCAGCAGCACCCATTCTCAGAGAGGGAAGAGACTTAGAGTTGGATTAGCCTTGAAGAAGAGAACTGCATGAATAAAGAAAACCATATGTAGGTACTTTTTAAAGATTTTATAAACCAAAACTTCACCTAGTCTTCATTTTCTCATTTTTACCTGAAATTCCACTGTTGAAGAGTCACTCCTTACATTAAATCTTTTTTTCCCAATTAAAATGCAAATATCCAGCATCACTTTCATACACATACACTTAAAATAATTATTGTCAGATCTTTTCACTGTTGGAAGAACATGATAGAAATGGAATGATTAAGGAGCCTGAGAAGGGTGAAAAGGTATGATGATGAATCTTAATGAGAAGGTTTTATCTATCATGGTTTTACCTGGAACTGGCCCGATTAAGGAGACAACAAAAGTGATTTTCTCCAGTAGCTTCTTGCACTCACTTTTGGTTGCTTCACTGCTGTTTTCTTCTTTAATATTCATGTATTTGAGGTCTGTGATCTGTAACGGAGACTTCATGATATTTAGCATTACCCCATGCAGATACTTTTAAGAGTATCTCCATTAAAGATCGTTTTCTCCTGGAGCATTCTGTGCTCTCCAGTGGTGTTTATCACCCAAGCATTTAGTAGTGATCCCTGTAATGTATGCAGAACTGAAGATCCTCCTTCATCACTCTGATTCTGCTGGGAGTTGGTTTGTGTTGTAATACAAGGGAAATGGGAAGGAAGGGAGCCAGAAGGGAGCCAGGTTGCACATGTGTGGTAATCCATCTAGATAAAATCATGCCATTAGACTAGTCAGCTAGGGAGGAGGTGTGAGAATAAATGGAATCCCTCCCCTTGGGACTATCTATTTATAGCAAACTCTAGCTGACAACAGCCAACCCCCAGTGGCCCACTCTTCTGGCTTCTAATTTTTCTTTCTCCATTATCCGGGCTTAGAGCAAGCCTCCATTCCCACTCCACCCCCACAAGTCTCTAGACCTAAAGTGAGTATTTAGGAGTTCTAATCACTAGGTGATGGTCCTAGGTAAATAGGAACAACAGCAAAATGACTAGTAAATTCCTCTGCCATTCCTTTTAGCCTAAATACTGCAAGGCACAGTGCTGTCTGTCCCTCAAACAAGAGTCACCTCAAACAAGAAATGTTTATGAGATTCATTGGTGTAGAGAAAGGCTACTGACATAGGAGATCCATTGCTCATTTCTTATGGTTGAAATGATGAGACCTTCTTTTGTGAGAATAGAGAATATCCAGGATGACTTTGAATCCATGTTTTGGATTAGGCAAGTTGATACTGATGTCTTAGTTGCTTCTGGTTTCATTTAGGTTGGTATTCTTAAGAGGGACTTAAAGAGGAATGGGACCCATGTTAGTAGAGTTTGAAGGAAAGAAATCGCAGAAAAAGAGAAATCCATTGGTTTTACATTTACCTATGCAATGATTAGCTTTCTTTCCTGACCTTCTACCATTTAGACTTACTACTCAGGTTCCTTAGCCCCCTCTTCTAGATTGATCCATCTGCCAAATGATCCCATACAGAACAGGGGACATCTGAAGAGCCCTGGATCAATCTGCACAATACATCAGCTTTCATGTCAGCCCAGAGACCAGCTGAAGTCCAACTACCTGTCCCTGGCTCACAACATTTCACCAGTTTCCTACTCAGTCATGGGTGAAGTACAGATTACTTAATAATTGAAATAAAATATATGTAGTTAGTTATTTTCTAATTTTCTCACTGTACAGATTGCTTGTCTAGGGATCCTAAATGGACCCCCATCAATGAATCGTGAGACTATCCTGACCAAGCTAGTACATTCCACTGATTTCCTGTTTCATGGTACCACTCTGGCGCCTCCAGATCCTGTGGCTGTGGACATAGCATCATTTTTCCAATATCATTTTCTCATAAGAAAAAAGATAATGGGTTGCAAAACACATTTTCTGCTGCCAAAGCTGATTACTCTTATGAGCATGTATCAATTCCAGCATTTTCCCTGTATGAAGCAAACACATTGGAAGTATGTGTCTTCACATCTCTTGAGTTTAATAGAATCAAAAGGGAAAAAAAACAAAAGCTTTTGAAAAAACTATGCACAGTCTTTTAGACTGATTTAAGGGAAATCTGGTTCTATAATAAGATGCGGTCTGGCAGCCCATCTGTAGTTAGACTTACAAACTAGACTGGAATAGTACAGGCAGGCCTGTGCTTTATTGAAGTTACAGTAGTTCATAAAGCAGGTGATGCCCTCTGGTGATATTGTATTACTGCCAAGGTTGATAGGGATTGCAATGTGTGGATGAGAAAGTGAGCAACAACTCTCGCTCTGTGATTTGTGTAAAAAATATGAGCTTGACGAGACGAGTCTTTGTTTAAAGCAAAATCAACATTTGCAGGGAAAGGGAAAGGATCACAGAGCTCCAGGATCAGAAAGGGAAGAGAAAGATGCAGAGCCCAGAGCAGGAAATACCAAGTCTTCCCTTGGTAAATTTATCATACCCCTACTAATATTTTTATGTAAGCAAATGTAGGCTGCAAATGAACAGCTCTAAAAATGGGAAAGAAGTCACAAACAGTCAATCTGCAGTTGCAAGTTTGCAGCAGATGGAAGGCTTTTTCCATGCATTTCCTTTAGGGCAATGAAAGAGAGTTGCTTATTACTTGCCAGTGTGAGCAGATCCACCAAAAATCAGGCACGGACTGCAGGAGCTACTGATATATGACAGATACATTGCTCAAACTGAAGGAATAGAGATGACAAGTCCCTAGTCTTTAGGCAGCCAAAGCCAGGTAGAAAATGATTATCCAATCTTTTTAGCACTTCCTGGCCAAGCATCCTTTCTATCCTTATTCTAATTTGTTGAACCTTAAAAACAGACCAAGTGAGCTAACATTTCTTCTGGTCTCAGGCACTAGGCAGAGCTATACCATTGATTGCAGTGGCGTTGTGGCACATTGGATGATTATAGCCTTTTGTCCTAAAGGTAATGTGAATATTCATAACAAAATAAAAAATCTATAGGAAGATAAGAAAGGTACCTTGGTACCTTGTTTGCAAGTCTGACACACTGGAGTGCTGGTCATGGTATTGTTGATCAGAGAGGTGTGTATTTCTCACAGTGTGGATTGTTTAAGTGCGGGATAGAGAAACTACAGGAGAGAAAGGCAGAAGGAGAGAATGTTTTACAATATAGGAAAAAGAATTTGATGATAATTATCCCCAAACATGATGCCCTCATTTCTATCCCAAGTACCATGTACTTCATAAAATGATTAAAAGCAACATTGAGAGGCTGTTTATTTTGATGTGCCCTTTTTGCATCAGAAAATGCAGATGAAAGGTGGAGGGTTTGAAAATACAAAGTAAAAAGCCTCTTACAAATTTTAATATTTAACAAAAGCATGGCTTAAAAACTGAAAAGAATAGGATATAAACAAATGAGTTGTGACCACCAGCCAGATGTTGACCTTTTTTTTTTTTTTCAATATTAAGCAGGTACAGTTTTATCTTGCATCCAGAGATGATTGATTGCTCTTGTGCAGGAGTACTGACATTCTGGATGTGATGCTTGTGTACTCCACTTATTGACCACAATGGAAAATCAGATCTTCCTAAAGGACAAAATAGCCTCATCCTAACTCAAGAACTACAAAGTTATTTTGTAGTTTGACCTATAAAATCATCACCACCTACCTGAAGCTCACAAACAAGCACTGTTGTCATTGATGATTCCCCTCCTGGTATAAAGTGTGCTTTATTCTCAAACCAGAGACATTGTTAGCTGCACCTTGCTTGAGTGTCTATTTTAGGTTGGGTGAGTCCACTCATCTAAGTCAATGATCAATTCTTTGGATCCCCCCCTGCTTCAACAAGAACATGTATACAAAAGGCACTTGAAGACCACAGAGGAGGCCAGCAGCCACCATGTTGGAAAGCTGACGTCACCATCCCTGTTTTCGACTGACCGCAGCTCATTCAGCCATAGAACAGGTAATTTCAGGCTGCCATTCGCCTGCGGCTTGCAGACAGATTGCTAGGGTTCAGTGCCTGGGTTCGTCTTAGAACCTGATCTTATCGGAGCGAACACCAAGAGCGGGGCGGCCGAGTTCCGGCTCCCGGAACCGTCCCAGAACCGCCCTGGCCAGGGGCTGCGGAGTCTGCGGAGGCTGCTTCTTGGACCCTGCTCCTATCAGAGCATACACCAAGCACTAAGCGGCCGAATTCCGGCTCCCGGAACTCAGCCCGCGGGGACTGCTTCTTGGAGCCTATTCTTATAGGAGCTTACACCGAGCACGGAGCGGCTGAGTTCCGGCTCCTGGAACTTCCCTGGCCCGGGGCTAGGAGCCCGCGGAAACTGCTTCTCAGTCTGGGTCCTGCTGAGGGCCGGTCAGGACTCACCCGTTGCTTTGGTTGCCCGGCAAGGGGAACGAAATGCTGCCATTCGCATAGGATACCAACATGGCAGAGATCTGATGTCAGCAGAAAGTGGCGGAGGAGAGAACTTCATCAATACCAGCGACGACATAAACAGTTGGTCTCCTGGTAGGGGGGGTGAGGCACAGACACCCGAGTCTCCTCAATTTGTCCTCGAACCAGAGGGGAGGAGCCGGGCCGCCGCCAGCGCCCGGAGCAGGCCCAGCGGCTCGCCAGCGTGGTGACCGCGTGACCCCAATTGGAGAGGGGGCAGAGCGGAGCCGCCACCCACACCCGCAAGGTGGGCAGACCCGCGACCCAGTGGTACATGGGCGTGGTAGGAGGGGCAGGGCAGAGCCGCCGTTCGCGTTTGCAAGGTAAACAGACCTGTGACAGCCTGGTGGGTCAGGCCCAGTGGCCTGCCAGTGTGGTACACACATCACCCCAACTGGAGTAGGGGCAGAGCAGATCCTTCTCCCACGCCTGGATCAGGCCCTGACGGTGTGGTGGTCACGTGACCCCAATTGGAGTGGGGGCGGAGTGGAACCGCCACCCGTGCCCGCAGGGTGAGCAGACCTGTGACCAACCTGCAGATCAGGCCCAGGGGTCCGCAGGTGTGGTAGGAGGGGCAGGGCAGATCCGCCGCCCGCGCCTCCAAGGTAGGCAGACCTGCAACAGACCAGCGGATCAGGCCCAGGAGCCTGCCGGCGTGGTACACACACCACCCTAATTGGAGTAGGGGCAGAGCAGAGTCGCTGCCCGTGCCAGGAACAGGTCCAGCGTCCTGCAGGCGGGGTAGTCACGACACCCCAATTGGAGTAGGGGCAGAGCAGAGCCTCCACCCGTGCCCGAAAGGTGGGCAGATCTGCGACCGACCAGCGGGACAGGCCCAGTGGCCTGCCGGTACGACAGACACGTCACCCCATTTGGAGTAGGGGCAGAGTAGAGCCGCCGCCCGCGCCTGCAGGGTAGGCAAACCTGCAACTGACCGGCGGATCAGGCCCGGTGGCCTTCCGGCGTGGTACACTCGTCACCCCAATTGGAGTAGGGGCAGAACAGAGCCACCGCCAGCGCCCAGAACAGGCCCAGTGACCTGCCGGCATGGTAGCCACGACACCCCAATTGGAATAAGGAGAGAGCAGAGCCGCCGCCCGCACCTGCAGGAAAGATACGCAAGCAGTATGAAAAGACAAGGAAAGAAAGGACCACAAGCAATGCAGGTCAACGCAACTTTAGAAGAGGTAACAGCTGCAGCAGATGGAATGTCAGATAAAGAATTCAGGATATACATGCTTCAGATGATCTGGAGTATCAAGGAAGACATCAGACAGCAAAATCAGACAATGAAAGATCACTTCGACAATGAATTACGCAAACAAATCCAGGAAGCAAAGGATCAACTATACAGGGAGATAGAGGTTATAAAAAACAAACAAACAGAAATCCTAGAAATGCAGGAAGCAATAAACCAACTTAAAAACTCAATGGAGAATACTACCAGCAGAGTAGAACACTTAGAAGATAGAACATCAGACAATGAAGACAAAGTATTTCAACTGGAAAAGAACATAGACAACTCAGCAAGACTGTTAAGAAACCATGAGCAGAACATCCAAGAAATATGGGATAACATTAAGAGACCAAACTTAAGAGTTATTGGGATACAGGAAGGTACAGAGCTCCAAACCAAAGGAATGAGCAGTCTATTCAATGAAATAATACGAGAAAACTTCCCAGACTTGAAGAATGAGACAGAATCCCAAATCCTAGAAGCCTACAGGACGCCAAATGTGCAAAATCATAAGAGATCCACACCTAGACACATTATAATGAAGATGCCCAACATACAGAATAAGGAGAGAATTTTAAAAGCTACAAGAGAAAGGAAGCAGATTACATTTAGGGGTAAGCCAATCAGGATAACAGCTGATCTTTCAACACAGACTCTGAAAGCCAGAAGATCCTGGAATAACATATTTCAAACACTGAAAGAAAATGGGTTCCAACCAAGAATTGTGTATCCAGCGAAATTAAGCTTCAGGATGGAGGATGAAATTAAAACCTTCCACGATAAACAAAAGTTTAAAGAATTCGCAGCTAGAAAACCATCTCTTCAAAACATCCTCGCCAAAGCATTACAGGAAGAGGAAATGGAAAATAACAATGAAAACCAACAGTGAGAGGTAGGACAGTAATGGGGGGGAAAATAATCAAAGAGGAAAACAAACCATGTTTAGTAACAGAAATAAACAAATATGGCTGGAAGAACAACCCATATCTCAATAATAATCCTAAATGTTAATGGCTTAAACTCACCAATTAAGAGACACAGGCTAGTAGAATGGATCACAAAACAAGACCCAACAATATGCTGCCTACAGGAGACGCATTTGATAGGAAAAGACATACATAGGCTGAAGGTGAAAGGTTGGGAAAAATCATATCACTCATATGGACTTCGGAAACAAGCAGGCGTGTCCATACTCATATCAAATAAAATAGATTTCAAGCCAAAGTTAATCAAAAGGGATAAAGAGGGACACTACATACTGCTTAAGGGAACCATACACCAACAAGACATAACAATCATAAATATTTATGCCCCAAACAATGGTGCAGCTATGTTCATCAAACAAACTCTTCTCAAGTTCAAGAGTCTAATAGACCACCATACCATAATCATGGGAGACTTCAACACACCTCTCTTGCCACTGGACAGATCTTCCAAACAAAAGTTGAATAAGGAAACTATAGAACTCAATAACACTATTAATAACCTAGACCTAATTGACATATATAGAGTATACCACCCAACATCAAGCAGTTACACTTTTCTCAGCAGCACATGGATCCTTCTCAAAAATAGATCATATATTATGTCACAGGGCAACTCTTAGACAATATAAAGGAGTAGAGATAATACCATGCATCCTATCTGATCATAATGGAATGAAACTGAAAATCAACGATAAAAGAAGGAAGGAAAAAGCATACATCACTTGGAGAATGAACAATAGGTTACTGAATGATCAATCGGTTATAGAAGACATCAAGGAGGAAATTAAAAAATTCTTAGAGATAAATGAAAACACAGACACAACATATCGGAATCTATGGGACATATTGAAAGCAGTTCTAAGAGGAAAATTCATTGCTTGGAGTTCATTCCTTAAAAAAAGAAAAAAATCAACAAATAAATGATCTCATACTTCATCTCAAAATCCTTGAAAAAGAAGAGCAAAACAACAGCAAAAGAAGTAGAAGGCAAGAAATAATTAAAATCAGAGCTGAAATTAATGAAATCGAAACAAAAGAAACAATTGAAAAAATGGACAAAACTAAAAGTTGGTTCTTTGAAAAAATAAACAAAATCGACAGACCCTTAGCGATGCTAGCGAAGAGAAGAAGAGAGAGAACTCAAATTACTAGCATACGGGATGAAAAAGGCAATATCACAACAGACACTTCAGAAATACAGAAGATAATCAAAAACTATTTTGAATCCTTATACTCCAATAAATTAGAAGATAGTGAAGGCATCGATAAATTTCTTAAGTCATATGATCTGCCCAGATTGAGTCAGGAGGATATAGAAAACCTAAACAGACCAATATCAATTGAGGAAATAGAAGAAACCATAAAAAGACTACCAACTAAGAAAAGCCCAGGACCGGATGGGTATACAGCAGAATTTTACAAAACCTTTAAAGAAGAACTAATACCAATACTTTTCAAGCTACTTCAGGAAATAGAAAAGGAGGGAGAACTTCCAAATTCATTCTATGAGGCCAACATCACCCTGATATCTAAACCCGACAAAGACACTTCAAAGAAAGAAAACTACAGACCAATATCTCTAATGAACCTAGATGCAAAAATCCTCAATAAAATTCTGGCGAATCGGATACAAAAACATATCAAAAAAATTGTACACCATGATCAAGTAGGATTCATCCCTGGGATGCAAGGCTGGTTCAATATATGGAAATCAATAAATGTTATTCACCACATCAATAGACTTAAAAATAAGAACCATATGATCATCTCGATAGATGCGGAAAAAGCATTCGACAAAGTACAGCATCCCTTTATGTTCAAAACTCTAGAAAAACTAGGGATAACAGGAACATACCTCAATATTGTAAAAGCAATCTATGCTAAGCCTCAGGCTAGCATCATTCTGAATGGAGAAAAACTGAAGGCATTCCCTCTAAAATCTGGAACAAGACAGGGATGCCCTCTCTCTCCACTTCTCTTCAACATAGTTCTCGAAACACTGGCCAGAGCAATTAGACAGACGAAAGAAATTAAAGGCATAAAAATAGGAAAAGAAGAAATTAAATTATCACTATTTGCAGATGATATGATTCTATATCTAGCAGACCCAAAAGGCTCTACAAAGAAACTATTAGAGCTAATAAATGAATTCAGCAAAGTGGCAGGATTTAAAATCAACACGCATAAATCAAAGGCATTCCTGTATATCAGCGACAAATCCTCTGAAATGGAAATGAGGACAACCACTCCATTCAAAATATCTTCAAAAAAAATAAAATACTTGGGAATCAACCTAACAAAAGAGGTGAAAGACTTATACAATGAAAACTACAGAACCCTAAAGAGAGAAATAGAAGAAGATCTTAGAAGATGGAAAAATATACCCTGTTCATGGATAGGCAGAACTAACATCATCAAAATGGCGATATTGCCAAAAGTTCTCTATAGGTTTAATGCAATGCCAATCAAAATCCCAATGGCATTTCTTGTAGAAATAGAGAAAGCAATCATGAAATTCATATGGAAAAATAAAAGACCCAGAATAGCAAAAACAATGCTAAGCAAGAAGTGTGAATCAGGCGGTATAGCGATACCAGACTTCAAACTATACTACAGAGCAATAGTAACAAAAACAGCATGGTACTGGTACCAAAACAGGCGTGTGGACCAATGGTACAGAATAGAGGACACAGAAACCAATCCACAAAACTACAACTATCTTATATTTGATAAAGGGGCTAAAAGCATGCAATGGAGGAAGGATAGCATCTTCAACAAATGGTGCTGGGAAAACTGGAAATCCATATGCAACAAAATGAAACTGAATCCCTTTCTCTCGCCATGCACAAAAGTGAATTCAAAATGGATCAAGGAACTTGATATCAAATCAGAGACGCGCCGTCTGATAGAAGAAAAAGTTGGCTACGATCTACAGTCGGTGGGGTCGGGCTCCAAATTCCTCAATAGGACACCCATAGCACAAAAGTTAATAACTAGAATCAACAAATGGGACTTACTCAAACTAAGAAGTTTTTTCTCAGCAAAAGAAACAATAAGAGAGGTAAATAGGGAGCCTACATCCTGGGAACAAATCTTTACTCCTCACACTTCAGATAGAGCCCTAATATCCAGAGTATACAAAGAACTCAAAAAATTAGACAATAAGAGAACAAACAACCCAATCAACAAATGGGCCAAGGACCTGAACAGACACTTCTCAGAGGAGGACATACAGTCAATCAACAAGTACATGAAAAAATGCTCAACATCTCTAGCTGTCAGAGAAATGCAAATCAAAACCACCCTAAGATACCATCTCACTCCAGTAAGATTGGCAGCCATTAGGAAGTCAAACAACAACAAGTGCTGGCGAGGATGTGGGGAAAAGGGTACACTTGTACATTGCTGGTGGGACTGCAGATTGGTGCAGCCAATTTGGAAAGCAGTATGGAGATTTCTTGGAAAGCTGGGAATGGAGCCACCATTTGACCCAGCTATTCCCCTTCTTGGTCTATTCCCTAAAGACCTAAAAAGAGCATGCTACAGGGACACTGCTACATCGATGTTCATAGCAGCACAGTTCACAATAGCAAGACTGTGGAACCAACCTAGATGCCCTTCAATAGACGAATGGATAAAAAAAATGTGGCATTTATACACAATGGAGTATTACTCTGCATTAAAAAATGACAAAATCATAGAATTTACAGGGAAATGGATGGCATTAGAGCAGATTATGCTAAGTGAAGCTAGCCAATCCCTAAAAAACAAATGCCAAATGTCTTCTTTGATATAAGGAAATAACTAAGAACAGAGTAGGGACGAAGAACAGGAGAAGAAGATTAACATTTAACAGGGATGAGAGGTGGGAGGGAAAGGGAGAGAGAAGGTAAATTGCACGGTAATGGAAGGAGACCCTCAGGGTTATACAGTGGAGGGGGTAGAGAGAGAGGAGGGGAGGGGAGGGGAGAGGTGGGGAGGGGGGAGGGTGGATGATGGGAAAGGCAGCGGAGCACAACAGACACTAGTATGGCAATTTGTAAATCAATGGATGTGTAACTGATGTGAATCTGCAATCTGTGTATGGGGTGAAGGTGGGAGTTCATAACCCACTAGAATCAAAGTGTGGAATATGATATGTCAAGAAATTTGTAATGTTTTGAACAACCCACAATAAAAAATTAAAAAAAGAAAAAAAAAAAGAAAAAAGAAAAAATTGACAAAACTAAAAGTTGGTTCTTTGAAAAAATAAACAAAATCGACAGACCCTTAGCGATGCTAGCGAAGAGAAGAAGAGAGAGAACTCAAATTACTAGCATACGGGATGAAAAAGGCAATATCACAACAGACACTTCAGAAATACAGAAGATAATCAAAAACTATTTTGAATCCTTATACTCCAATAAATTAGAAGATAGTGAAGGCATCGATAAATTTCTTAAGTCATATGATCTGCCCAGATTGAGTCAGGAGGATATAGAAAACCTAAACAGACCAATATCAATTGAGGAAATAGAAGAAACCATAAAAAGACTACCAACTAAGAAAAGCCCAGGACCGGATGGGTATACAGCAGAATTTTACAAAACCTTTAAAGAAGAACTAATACCAATACTTTTCAAGCTACTTCAGGAAATAGAAAAGGAGGGAGAACTTCCAAATTCATTCTATGAGGCCAACATCACCCTGATATCTAAACCCGACAAAGACACTTCAAAGAAAGAAAACTACAGACCAATATCTCTAATGAACCTAGATGCAAAAATCCTCAATAAAATTCTGGCGAATCGGATACAAAAACATATCAAAAAAATTGTACACCATGATCAAGTAGGATTCATCCCTGGGATGCAAGGCTGGTTCAATATATGGAAATCAATAAATGTTATTCACCACATCAATAGACTTAAAAATAAGAACCATATGATCATCTCGATAGATGCGGAAAAAGCATTCGACAAAGTACAGCATCCCTTTATGTTCAAAACTCTAGAAAAACTAGGGATAACAGGAACATACCTCAATATTGTAAAAGCAATCTATGCTAAGCCTCAGGCTAGCATCATTCTGAATGGAGAAAAACTGAAGGCATTCCCTCTAAAATCTGGAACAAGACAGGGATGCCCTCTCTCTCCACTTCTCTTCAACATAGTTTTCAAAACACTGGCCAGAGCAATTGGACAGACGAAAGAAATTAAAGGCATAAAAATAGGAAAAGAAGAACTTAAATTATCACTATTTGCAGATGATATGATTCTATACCTAGCAGACCCAAAAGGCTCTACAAAGAAACTATTAGAGCTAATAAATGAATTCAGCAAAGTGGCAGGATATAAAATCAACACCCATAAATCAAAGGCATTCCTGTATATCAGCGACAAATCCTCTGAAATGGAAATGAGGACAACCACTCCATTCACAATATCTTCAAAAAAAATAAAATACTTGGGAATTAACCTAACAAAAGAGGTGAAAGACTTATACAATGAAAACTACAGAACCCTAAAGAGAGAAATAGAAGAAGATCTTAGAAGATGGAAAAATATACCCTGTTCATGGATAGGCAGAACTAACATCATCAAAATGGTGATATTGCCAAAAGTTCTCTATAGGTTTAATGCAATGCCAATCAAAATCCCAACAGCATTTCTTGTAGAAATAGAGAAAGCAATCATGAAATTCATATGGAAAAATAAAAGACCCAGAATAGCAAAAACAATGCTAAGCAGGAAGTGTGAATCAGGCGGTATAGCGATACCAGACTTCAAACTATACTACAGAGCAATAGTAACAAAAACAGCATGGTACTGGTACCAAAACAGGCGGGTGGACCAATGGTACAGAATAGAGGACACAGAAACCAATCCACAAAACTACAACTATCTTATATTTGATAAAGGGGCTAAAAGCATGCAATGGAGGAAGGATAGCATCTTCAACAAATGGTGCTGGGAAAACTGGAAATCCATATGCAACAAAATGAAACTGAATCCCTTTCTCTCACCATGCACAAAAGTGAATTCAAAATGGGTCAAGGAGCTTGATATCAAATCAGAGACGCGCCGTCTGATAGAAGAAAAAGTTGGCTACGATCTACAGTCGGTGGGGTCGGGCTCCAAATTCCTCAATAGGACACCCATAGCACAAAAGTTAATAACAAGAATCAACAAATGGGACTTACTCAAACTAAAAAGTTTTTTCTCAGCAAAAGAAACAATAAGAGAGGTAAATAGGGAGCCTACACCCTGGGAACAAATCTTTACTCCTCACACTTCAGATAGAGCCCTAATATCCAGAGTATACAAAGAACTCAAAAAATTAGACAATAAGAGAACAAACAACCCAATCAACAAATGGGCCAAGGACCTGAACAGACACTTCTCAGAGGAGGACATACAGTCAATCAACAAGTACATGAAAAAATGCTCAACATCTCTAGCTGTCAGAGAAATGCAAATCAAAACCACCCTAAGATACCATCTCACTCCAGTAAGATTGGCAGCCATTAGGAAGTCAAACAACAACAAGTGCTGGCGAGGATGTGGGGAAAAGGGTACACTTGTACATTGCTGGTGGGACTGCAGATTGGTGCAGCCAATTTGGAAAGCAGTATGGAGATTTCTTGGAAAGCTGGGAATGGAGCCACCATTTGACCCAGCTATTCCCCTTCTTGGTCTATTCCCTAAAGACCTAAAAAGAGCATGCTACAGGGACACTGCTACATCGATGTTCATAGCAGCACAGTTCACAATAGCAAGACTGTGGAACCAACCTAGATGCCCTTCAATAGATGAATGGATAAAAAAAATGTGGCATTTATACACAATGGAGTATTACTCTGCATTAAAAAATGACAAAATCATAGAATTTACAGGGAAATGGATGGCATTAGAGCAGATTATGCTAAGTGAAGCTAGCCAATCCCTAAAAAACAAATGCCAAATGTCTTCTTTGATATAAGGAGAGTAACTAAGATCAGAGTAGGGACGAAGAGCAGGAGAAGAAGATTAACATTTAACAGGGATGAGAGGTGGGAGGGAAAGGGAGAGAGAAGGTAAATTGCATGGTAATGGAAGGAGACCCTCAGGGTTATACAGTGGAGGGGGTAGAGAGAGAGGAGGGGAGGGGAGGGGAGAGGTGGGGAGGGGGGAGGGGGAGGATGGGAAAGGCAGCGGAGCACAACAGACACTAGTATGGCAATATGTAAATCAATGGATGTGTAACTGATGTGATTCTGCAATCTGTGTATGGGGTGAAGGTGGGAGTTCATAACCCACTTGAATCAAAGTGTGGAATATGATATGTCAAGAAATTTGTAATGTTTTGAACAACCCACAATAAAAAATTAAAATAAATAAATAAATAAATAAACAAACAAACAAACAAAAAAAAGGCATTTGACCTTGAAAAATCTGGATCCTCTTTTTTTATCATTTTTTGTATTTTGAATTTTGAAAATATTTCAGTTTTTATATATGACAACAGAATGTATTACAATTCATACTACACAACTTTTCATATTTCCGGTTGTACACAAAGTAGAGTCACATCCTTTGTGTCTTCATACATATACCTAGGATAATGATGACTATCACATTCCACCGTCTTTCCTACCCCTATGCCTCCTCCCTTCCCCTTCCCCTTCACCCTATCTAGAGTTCATTTAATCCTCCCATCCACCTCCTCCCCATAGCATATTATGGATCAGCATCCTTAAATCAGAGAAATCATTTAGCATTTGAATTTTTGGGATTAACTAATTTCACTTAGAATTATATTCTCCAGCTCCATCCATCTACTTGCAAATGCCATGATTTTATTCTTTTTTAATGCTGAACAATATTCCATTGTGTATATATGCCACATTTTCTTTATCCATTCATCTACTGAAGGACATCTAGATTGGTTCCACAGTTTAGCTATCGTGAATCGTGCTGCTGTAAACATTGATGTGGCTGTGTCCCTATAGTATGCTGTTTTGAAGTCCTTTGGGTATAGACCAAGGAGTAAGATAGCTGGGTCAAATGGTGGTTCCATTCCCAATTTTCCCAGAATTCTCCATACTGCTTTCCATATTGGCTGCACGAATATGCAGTCCCACCAGCAATCCTCTCCAACACCTATTGTTGTTGGTCTTCATAATAGCTGCCATTCTGACTGGAGTGAGATGAAATCTTAGAGTAGTTTGGATTTGCATTTCTCTAATTGCTAGAGATGTTGAACATTTTTTCATATATTTGTTGATCGATTGTATATTATCTTCTGAGAAGTGTGTGTTCAGTTCCTTGGTCCATTTATTGATTGGGTTATTTGTTGTTGTTGTTGTTGGGTTTTTTTTTTTGGTGTTTAGATTTTTGAGTTCTTTATATATTCTAGAGATTACTGCTGTATCTGATGTGTGTGTGGTAAGAATTTGTTCCCAATTAGTAGACTCTCTATTCACCTCAC